>NC_143170.1:11890000-12515000 GCF_047325235.1 Durio zibethinus | reverse complement strand
AGATTCAATTTGCATAAATTTGATTATGAGGCACCTGGTTATATGAAAAAGGTTCGTGAAGTCGTCAAGGATAGGGATGGCAACGGGTCAAGTTAGGGCGGGTTTTTGTTAGCCCCGAACTCAACCCGACTTTAAACATGCAAAACCTAAACTCAAACCCGACCCGATAATTTTTTATTATTTTTATACCCGAACCCGACCCTACCCGACATTGTATAAAATTATATCTGACCCGACTTGAAATTAATAAAATATTATTTTAAATATAAATATAAAATTAAATATATATAAAAATATATATAAATAATTATAAAATTTAAAAAATAATTTAAAAAATATTTATATATATATATATATTGGGTCGGGTAGAGTCGGGTTTGCCTAAAACCCGACCCCGACCTGACCTTGATTTTTTTTTATGTCACCCGACCCGACCCGACCCAATACTCGATTTAAAAAAAAAAAACCAACAATAAAAGGTCGGGTCAGGTTAGAACCCATCGGTTTCGGGTTTTTTTGCCTTCTTTAATCAAGGAATGGAAGCAAGTTAACTGGATGAGCTTGACCAAATTTTCAGATAAAATTACAGAATGGTACCTTGCATGAAGAATGAAAAAGGTTAATGAAGTTAGGCTTTTACCAGCCGATGCTTCAAATAAGTTACCCACTCCTATTTTAGGGTTAATATTGTCAACTCTTGAGATTGCCCAACGAGAGTTCGAGATTGAAAAAAAAAAGATGGAGAAAGAAAAAATGGCAATGATAGATCAAGTTAACCAAATGAGGTATGATTTGATGATGAAAGACGATGCGATACAGATGTTGACCAAGGAATGAAAGGTATTGAAAGAAGATTTGCAAGATCTTCATCAAGAAAATAAGAGATTGAGATTAGACATCAGACCTTTGGGGCGATCCAAGAAGAATGTAGAAGAATTAAGAGAGATGGTGGAGTATTGGAAGAATAAAGCTCGAAAAAACAAGGAAATGATCTCTGTACTCACCAAAGAACAATACATATGGAAAGAAAAGTTTTCAAGAGTCTCTACAAAGGTAGCCATGTGCCAAAAAGAAGGCGAAAAGCTAAAAGCTGAATTAAAAAAGGAACAAAATAATAACTTTGATTTGTAAGATGAGAAAAAGGCTTTGGCGCAGGAATTAATGAGCTTTAAGCTTCAGTTGGTCAACAATCAGAATCACATAGATAAGATTTTGACTGAATGACAAGAGAGAGAGGATTATTGGGCCCATACGTGTAACATAAAAGTGGATGCTTGGAAAATGTAAAGAGTAAAAGTTTAGGAAGGCAATGGTACATAGAGCATTTGACTTAAAAAATCTTCAAGGTGGTGTAAAAAGGCAATGAAATGGTGGAGAGAGCTAAAGAACTAGAGCAAGAGGTTGTACCAACTCAGCATGGCAATCAGCACTTGTTGAGTTTTTTATGTGAAGTTAGAGAGCAATATACTCAAATTAGGTGTTTTTGTGGTTTCAATGCAAGAATGATTAGAAGATGTACAAGGATTTCTATGGTTAATGAATGTTTTCTTTGCTAAGACTGATCCAAAGCAATTTTTTTTTTGCATTGCATTACATTCACTACATTAATAATTAATAACAATATTAATGGTAGCAATAATTATACCATGTATTCTAATTTATGATCAATAATTAGAGGTTCAAGGATAACGAAGCCAAAAAAAATTTGATCAAGCAATTTCACATAGATATAATACCTATTCTAATTCTCTAGCTATGGAAAAAAAAATACAACTAGGTTTGAGAAGGTAGAGAAGGCACAAGAAGAGATAAGGGAGAAGGTGATGGAAATTCAACTAAATATTGAGGCATAGATGTCTGAGTTAAGACAGTTGTTAACTAACTCCCTAAAAGGCAAGGGAGTTACCAATACACAAGGGTTAGGAAACAAGGTTAATGTGGCAAGAAAGCAAATAGGAGAAGAATGATGTTGGAAAAGAGAGAAGAGAATGGCACATGTTAGAGGCCATGATTCAGATAGTGAAGATGATGGTATTCTATGTACTTGTATGAGACATTTCATTTTGATAGATATGCTATCCTAGATCAATAAAAGCATAAAAAAAGGAATCAATTGTCAAAATGGAAGAACTTTTCTCTCAGGTTCAGATTACAAAAGATATGAAGGAGATGCAAGAAGAAAAGACATTCTTTTTTCCTTTTCTAGAGTTAGGAGTTTAAAATTTATATTTTGGTTGCTATTGTCTTTTGAATATCTGAAAGTTTAAGTTCCAATTGCTTGTGCCCAAAAGCATGTAGAGAGTTAACGTATTAGTTTAGTTTTTAATTATTCCAACTTAAGTAATGAATGCAATGTATTTCTCATATATCATCTTCCTATTTTTTTTCTTTTCTTTGTTGCTTATATTTCTTTTATTTTGCCCGATTAGTCTATATGTCCTTGTCACTATACCTATTTTTAGGTCTTTAAATAATGAACATTATGGATGAGCAAAACAATGATACTGGATTTGATTTTGGAAATTCAATTGACATTAGTGGGCTTGATGACGATGTTGACTCTGAAAACTATGAGTTACCTCATGAGTTGCTAAATTGGGTGGAATAAGAGAAGAAACCTATAGAAACTCATCAAGAGACTATAGATATGTTGAATTTAGGAGATAAAGATAATAAAAAGGAAGTCAAGATTGGTCTTTCATTACCGCCAATGGAAAAGCAAAAGTTAGTGGATTTGTTGAAGGAATATGTAGACATATTCACATGATCTTATCAAGACATGCCCGGTCTTAGTATAGATATTGTCAAGCATAAACTGCATCTAAAACTAGAGTGTTGACCTATGCAACAGAAGCTGAAGTGCATGAAGTCAGAGATGCTGGTAAAAACAAAAGATGAAGTAAAAAAAAAATTCAATGCTGGTTTTCTGAAAGTGGCTAAATACCTGAAATGGATAGTCAATGTAGTCCCAGTTCATAAAAAAGATGGAAAGGTGAGGATGTGTGTGGATTATCGAGATTTAAATAAAGGTACCCCAAAGGACAAACTTTCACTGCCATATATTGACACTTTGGTGGATAATATTACCAAGCATTCCACTTTTTCATTCATGGATGGGTTCTCTGGATATAATCAAATCAAGATGGTTCAGGAGGATATGGAGAAAACCACATTCGTGATGATATGAGGTACATTTTATTACAATGTTATGTCGTTTGGACTTAAAAATGCTAGTGCCACATATCAAAGAGTAATGATCACTCTTTTCCATGACATGATGAATAGAGAGACAGAGGTATCTGTGGATGATATGATAGCAAAGTCTAAGAAAAGAGAAGATCATGTAGTTAACCTTAAGAAGTTCTTTGAAAGGTTACGAAAGTACCAACTCTGGCTAAATCTAGCCAAATGCACGTTTGGGGCTAAAATGGGGAAATTGTTAGGATTTGTAATCAGTGAAAGGGGTATTAAGGTAGACCCTAATAAAATTCAAGCCATTCAAAATTTTGTAGTCTCATATACAAAAAAAGAAGTGAAGCTTTTTGGTGTAATTAAATTATATTTCTCACTTTATATCCCAACTCACTTCAAAATGTGATCAATCTTTAGGCTATTGCATAAAAATAATCTTGGTAATTAGGATGAAGAATGTCAAAGTGCTTTTGAGAAGGTTAAGGAGAATTTGACAAATCCACCGATGTTAAAGTCACTTATTGTCGAAAGACTGCTAATCTTATATTTATTGGTGCAAGAGAATTCAATGGGTTGTGTATTGGGGTAAAAAGATAGAATTGGCAAGAAAGAACATGCCATTTATTATTTAAGCAAAAAATTCACAGAGTATGAAACTAAGTACTCCTAATTTGAAAAAATGTGTCGTGCATTAATGTGGACTACTTGTAGGCTTAGGCAATATATGCTTTATCGTACAACCTGGCTTATATCGAGGTTGGATCCCTTCAAATACATGTTTGAAAAACCATCCTTGTCAGACAAAATAGCTAGATGGCAAATCATGCTATCGACATATGATATTGTGTATATGCTTCAAAAGTTTGTAAAAAGAGGAGCGATAGCTGATTTTCTTACTGATAAGGCCATAGATGATTATGAGCCCATAAAGCTTAATTTTTGAATGAAAATCTAATGACAATCTTATGGGATGAGGATGAAAAGCCCGTGAAGAACTTGTGGAAAATGTTTTCTGATGAGGCATCCAACATAATGAGGCATGGCATCAGGGTAGTATTAGGTTGGATTTTAATTATACAAACAGTGTTGCTGATATGAAGCATGTGCCATGGGATTACAAATGGCCATTAAAAAGAAAATTGATGTATTAAAGATGAATGGGGACTCAACCCTAGTGATTTACCAATTGAAATGTGAATGGGAGAATAAAGACCCAAAGTTGGTGTTATACTAAAAGCACTTAGCTGATTGATTAAACAATTCAAAGAGATTCAGTTTCATCATGTTTTTTGAGAAGAAAATCAAATTATAGATGCATTGGCTACTTTGGCTGTAATGTTCAAGACAAATGCCAATACAGGAACTCAACCCATTCTAGTACAAAAACAAGTTCATTAGCCCATTATTCAAATATAGAGGAAGAAATAGACCATCGTTTTGGTATCATGACATTGTACATTACATTAAGTGTTGTGAATATCCCAAGCATGCTTCAGAGAATGATAAGAGGATTATTTGAAGATTAGCTATAGAGTTTGTGCTTAATGGGGAAATCTTGTATAAGAATGGTTGAGATCAAGTACTGTTGAGATGCATAGATGCTACGAAAGCTAGAAAGATTCTAAAACAAGTCCATAAAGGTATTTGTGGGATGCATGCTAATAAACACATGATAGCCAGACAGATAATGAGAGCAGGATATTATTGGATAGCATTAGAGAATGATTGCATCAATTATGCTAGGAAATGTCACAAATGTTAGATCTATACAGATAAAATTCATTCTCATCTAGTCCTATTGCATGTGTTAGCACCTCCATGGCCATTTTCAATGTGGGGAATGGATGTGATTAGGCCTATAACTCCAAAAGCTTCAAATGGGCATCGGTTTATCTTTATGGTGATTGATTACTTCACCAAATGGGTAGAGGTAGCTTTTTATGCTAATGTTTCCTAATTAGTGGTTTGTAAATTTTTAAAAAGGGAGATAATATGTCGGTATAGGCTCCTAAAAAGAATTATCTCTGACAATGCCTAACAATTTGAATAACAAAATGATGAAGACAATATGTGCACAGTTTAAGATAAAGCATCATCATTCAGTGCCATATCGCCCAAAGATGAATGGTGCGATAAAGGCTACAAATAAAAACATAAAAAAGACATTGAAAAAGATGCCTGATATGTATAAAGACTGACATGCCCTTCACTTTGCTCGCTTATAGGACATCGATCTTAACTTTAACTAGAGTTACCCCATTTTCCTTAGTTTAGAAGATAAAAGCAGTATTGTCGATTGAGATAAAGATCCCTTCTCTAAAAGTACTGATAAAAGTAAAGTTGGATAAGGTAGACTAGGTTTGAGAATGTTTTGAACAATGGAACCTTATAGAAGAGAAGAGGCTTTTAACACTCTATCATGGGTAGATGTACCAAAAGGATGATACAGGTGCATAACAAGAAGTTACTACACTAATGCTTTCATGAAAGAGAAATGGTCTTAAAATAGATCTTGCCAAATCAATAAAATAGTAGAAGAAAATGGGCATCTAATTACGAAGGCCCATATGTGGTGAAGAAGACATTTTTAGATGAAACCCTGATTTTAGCAGAAATGAATAGAGATGAATTGCCAACTCCAGTAAATTATGATGTTGTAAAAAAATTTTCCTTAGTTAAAAAAAATCAAAAGAAATAAAAAAAAAGGTTAATTCAGATTGAAAACCTGAAAAAGGTAATTTGAAAAGAAAAAAAAAAGGTTAATTCAGACTAAAAACCTAGAGAAGGCAACTTGAATCAAAATAGGGATCATTTAAGCTAGAAACCTAAAAAGATGGCTTAAATGAAAGTGAAGCTAGAAGAAAACCCTTAAAGAAGCAAAAAGGTGGCATATGATTGGATGAATCAGCATTAGAATCAAAGGAGGCAACTTTTGAAGAAATTTCCATTGGTTACAAGCATGGGGCAAGGGATTAGTTATAAAAGTTCAAGTCTAGTAAGATCATTTATGTAATGAATTTTTAAGAAAGGATTTGGTCTTAGTTGATTTGGCTTATCAAATGTTCACTATCTAAAGAAATGATATTTGACTTCTTTGAGTACCTTTTTAAAATTTTTAATTCTTTGTATTTCAACAACCTTATCTTTTTCTCTTTCTAAATTGGAATAAATCAACCTTGGTTCAAACCCACATTCCATTTTGAACCTTAAAATCGTTGCATTTGTCATTAAAGGTTGGGGTAATTATTAATAATGCTTATATCAGACCTGTGTGTGGCTTAAGAAAACATGAATGCAAAATAATAGCACAAAAAAGGCAAAGAATTAATTGATTGGATGAGGGATGATCAAAGAAAGGCATTTGTAAAATTTAATCCATTAAAAAGAAGAGAAAGAAACAAGATGGAACGTATTAAAGTAACCTCTAGGGTATGAAAGAGCCAAGCTAATCTTAGACTTAAAATTGATATTATCAAAAAGGGCATGGTATAAACTATTGATTGCATTTCTACCATTCAAAGCTCATTTTGTAATCACATGCATTGCATACATTTCTTCTAATAAATGATGTTATAGGTTTTCATAAAAAGATATTAAGTGATATTAGAGTGTTTTTTCTTAAGTTTCCCTTGCATAAAAAAGAAATTTTATTCTTTACTTCTTAACCATTGGTGTTGTTTCAGTCATTTTATCTTCATTGGGGTTGTCCTAGTCATCTTATCTTCCCGACCGTTGGTGTTGTCTCAATGATCTTTATCTTTTCGATCATTGTTGTAGTCCCAGTCATCTTATCTTCCCAACCGTTGGTATTGTCTCAATCATCTTATCTTTTCAATTGTTGGTGTTATCGTAGTCATCATTATCTTTCTTAACTATTGGTGTTTTCTCTATCATCTTTACCTCCTTACCGTTGGTGTTGTCCCGGTCATCATTATTTTTTTGACCTGTGGTATTGTCTCAGTCATCTTTATTTTTTGATATGCGAAGTTGTCCTAGTCATATTTGTTTTTCAAACCATTAGTGTTGTCCTAGTCATCTTTATCTTCTTAACTATTGGTGATGTCCTAGTCATCTTTATCTTTCCAACTATTGGTGTTGTCCTAATCATCTTTATCTTTTCAATTGTTGGTTTTGTCTCTATCATCTTTACCTCCCGACCATTGGTGTTGTCCCGATCATCTTTATTTTTTTGACCTATAATGTCTTCTTGGTCATCTTTATTTTTTTGACCTACGATGTTATCCTGATCATATTTATTTTTTACTTACAATATTATCTCAATTATATTTATTTATTTTACCTGCATTATTATCCTGATCATCTTTATTTTTTCAACTTGTAGTGATGTCCTAGTTGTTCTTTATTTTGTAAAAAAAAAAAAGGGACAAGAGGGAACAAGGGTTCTTTCTCTCATTCGGAAGTATTATCTGGACAAAATTGTCGTCTATTTCTTTGCACTATTTTTTATTCTTAGAAATATGTAAAGAGGGGCAACTATAAGCATTGAATTTTATCCCAAACATTTTTAACATGATTGACCTAAGCTCATTTGCGAACATGGGTCAAAACTATTAATATAGGATCATTACGTAAACCATTTAGGAGGACAATTTACAACTTATAAAGAGTGCACAAATTAGCCCATTTAGAGACCCAAAGTCAACTGAAATCAAATCTAATCAAACTTGGTCAATAAAGTTAAAATTAATCAAATAAAGTCAAAATTACGTAAAAACTTAGTCAAAATAGATAGAACCTGAATCAATTCTCAAAATTCACAACCTAATTGGAATCAATATAATCTAAAGTTAAAATTGGTGATTTTTAAAACGCTAAAATTTTTTATTGCACTTGAAAAAGTACAAAATTACTAAAATGCTCTTTAGGGCTATTTTTGTAATTTGATCTTTTTGAGCTTAGATTTTCATGAAACTTTTGAGATCTCAATTTCATAATATTTCATGATTATTGGTGCATTTGAAATCATAGCAATAACCCGAGAGGTGTGAAATTATCAAAATATCCTTTAATAGTATTTTTGTAATTTGGTCTTTTTGAGCTCGAATTTTCACAAAACTTTCTAGATCTCAATTTCATAATATTTCATGATTTTTTGTGCATTTGAAATTATAGCAGTACCCTAAGAGGTGTAAAATTACCAAAATACCATTTAGGGGTATTTTGTAATTTGGTCTTTTCGAGCTTTGATTTTCACGCACTTTTCAAATTTTAATTTTATAATATTTCATGATTTTTTGTGCTTTAAAATCCCAAAAATGAGCATGGGAACAATGATTTTTAAGAAAATGGCTTAAATACCAAAAACTTTATTGTAAGGGTAAAATAGTCTTTTCATTTGGTTGGGGGCTACAAAAATCCAACCTTTACAGTGAATAATGTGAACCATTAGATATTTTATTGAATCTTGATCCAATGGCTAATGATTACTCCTTGAAAAGAAAAAGAAAGAACTTTGGCCCTTGAATGAGATTGGATCCAAAAGCTTATTTTTAATCTTTTAAAGATATTTTGGTGGTTTCCTTCTTGAGAAGAAGGGTAAGGGAGTTGAAGAAAAAATGAAGTGGGAAGAGATTTAGGGGGCAACAAGAATGAAAAACAGAAAAAAGAGTAGAAAAAAAGATGAAGCAAAAAAAAAGGAAAGGTGTAAAGGTTTGGAGGCTAAAAAAAATACAAGATAAAAGAAGCTATAGTTTTGGAAAAGTGGATAGGAAAGGTAGCATTCTGCTTCCATTTTAGTTCACTTTCATGCTTATAGACGTTGTCATCTCCATGAATATTGTTTATGTTTCCATTTTACCACTTATAAGGGTTAGGTTTCCATGATTAAATGTATATGTTATACGTTAAAAGGATAAAGGAAGAACATTTTCTTTAAAAATGGATACCTTTATGCAACACTAGGCAAGGAATAGCAAGAAAGCTTTTGAGTTTCAAAATTTGGTTCTTCAAGAAAGGTATTACTCTTTTTGCTATCATGGAAGCTTAAAACTCTTTCTTATGGTTTGGTATTTCCAAATGTATGATAAATGAAAGGTCATTCTTTCTTGAAAGCTTAAAACAATTTAAATATATAGAGAATATAAGGGTTTATAAAAGTTATGGAGGTTAAATTTTCCTAAAAAAAAGAAATATATATATATATATATATACAATTTCATTCTTTGCTGTTATCGAAACATGGGGCATTTGGACATGAATAAAGATTCACCTTTTCTTTTATGTGTGTTGACTTCCTTAGGCATGTAATATGTAAGTATAAGTATAACGCTTCACCTTTTCATGCTTGTTTAAATCCCCATTCTTTTAATAAATGATGTTTTCTTTTCTTTTCTTCTTACCATACGAACCTATTGCCCAAGGATTGAAAAATGACTTTTTGTTACTTGTTTGTTTATTTCTGTAGGATGGCGTTATGGTTCACAATAACTTGAAATTTCAACTTGGTCGAGGTCATGCATTCTTTCTTTCTCCATATAGCATGAAAATATTAAAAAAAAAAGCCAAGTAAAGAAGAAAACAAAGCTTTGTGGGGCTGCATGGTTGCATGATTTTTTAGGATTGAAGAATACAAGAAAAAAAAAAGAAAGAAAGCCATGGCATGGGAAGAGTGGTAGTTTAAAAAAAAGGCATAAACATGGATGAAAAGCCATGATATGGGGCCTTATTGCATTTGCATTACTTTCATTTTCCTTTGATGTGTGTTGGCAATGAAAAGATGGTTTTCTTTTGATTAAAAAATAATATAAATAAGCATGCATGGAAAGCCATGGCATCAAACCATAGTGGTATCATAATTGGATTTTATATATTTATTTTGGCCCTGACATAAGTATAATAATAAAAGTATAGTAGTAATGTGGAAATTCTTTTTACTTAGAATCTTGTGACAAATAAAATTTTATAAAAATATATAAGGCTCAAAGTTTGTTTCCAATAAAGTTTATTTCCATGTGTGTTTAATTTTAATTATACCCATGCAATTTTTTATAATTTTTTGAATGTAATTGTAAGTTTAATTTATGCATTGTTAAATTTTTCATTGTTTGGATTCCCATGCTTGTTTTAATTTAATCATTCATACTTAAATTTATGTTTCGTATATTTACTTTTCATGCACTTTAAATTTATGCATAATAATAATAATAATAATAACAATAGTAATAATAATACTATTTTTTTGAAAGAAAAAATATATATGAAATATGTAAAAATATAAAAATTTATTTTTTAGAAGAATTTTAAAAACAAGCTTGCTTTGAAAGTCTGCCTAGATGTTGGAGAGTTTTAGAGGGGTTCATAAATTCTTAAAATTTAAACCCATACCTATCCAAAACCCCAAACTTGTTTTAAATTTCTAAGGATTTGCATGAAAACCTTTTATGATGTAATCTGTTCTTAAATGTTGCCTAGATGTTGGGTATTTAGGAAATTTTATTTCATTAAAAAATTTAATACATTTCCACAACTCAAAATAAATTCATTTTGTTAAAATAATGAATATAAAAATATAAAACAATAAAAATAATAGGATGGGATTTTAAATATAAAAAGTCACACCCAAATTCTGTGTAGATGTTGGAAACTCTATGTGGTCTTTTTACATTTGAAAACCTAATTCTTAAAATTTGTAATTTATCATCATCTGTATATAACTCTTTTTTTTGAATAATGTGTACATTTATAATTTATATATGTTTGTTGATATTAATTATATTATTCATTTTTTTACTGTATTAAAAAGTTTTCTTAAAAATTTTTAGTTTTGAACAAATAAAATTAAAATAGCATTTCGTGAAATATAATTGTTGGTACTCTACTTAGATGTTGGAGACTCATCAATGATTATTATTTACAAAGAACGTTATTTTATTTTTTCAAAAGGAATGTTATGATAAATCTTAAATGGAAAGACTATCTTTGAATTCTACCTTTATGTCAGAGACTTTGAAGGTATTTCTTTAATTTGAAGATTTTCATAATATTCCTAAATAAAGATTTTTTAAAACTAATTTTATTTCTTTAAAACAAAAGGAATACTAATTGAGTTTCATATAAAAACCATTTTGTCCAAAATTACAAATAGCACACGATTAATTGGTACCAATTCTATAGGTGTTGTAGGGGTGCTAATCCTTCCCCATGCATAACCAATTCCCGAACTTGATTCTATTTTGTAGACCAAAATTGTCTTTTTAATAAACTCATTATTTTTATTAAAAAGTTAAAATTTTTGGGTGGCCAATCACACCCTAAAAAAGATTGGTGGTGACTTCTTGTGTTTTTCACAATTTTAAATTTTTACATCTAGTGATCGAGTCTTTGGACCAATAAGTTACAGCAAATGTTTATCATTAACGAAAACGATATTTTGGTAATTTCATAGGTGATTGTTTAGTAAATAATTATAAGAGATGAGACCTTTTCGAAATAATGGTATGAGAGTGTAAGTCTATTTTGCCACATGTCAACTTCTTATCATATAATGAAAATGGTATTTCGGTAATTTAATAATGGATTATTTAGTACTAATTATAAGAAAAAGAGTTTTTTTCGTAATTATAATATGAGAGAATAATAGTCTATTTGACCACATGTGAATTTTTTATCATGTAATGTAAAAGGTATTTTGGTAATTTCATAAGGATTATTTAGTAAATAATTATAAGAGAATGGGTACTTTCTTAATTATGATATGAGGGCGTACTAGTTAATTTGGCCACATGTAAATTTCTTATCATATAATGGAAAGGGCATTATAGTAATTTCTTAAGGGATTATTTAGTAAATAATTATAAGAGTAGAGCATTTTCACTATTATGGTATGAAAGCATAATAGTCCATTTGGCACATATCAATTTCTTATCATATAATTTAAAGGGTATTTTGGTAATTTGATAATGGATTATTTAGTAAGTATAAAAGATGTGGCATTTTCGTAATTATGGTATGAGGGAATAATAGTCCATTTAGGCGCATGTAAATTTCTTATCATATAATGCAAAAGGCATTTTAGTAATTTCTTAAGGGATTATATAAGAAATAATTATAGGAAAAAGGGTAGTTTATAATTATAGTATGAGGGCGTAATAGTTAAAATGCCCACATGTCAATTTATTATCATATAATGGAAAAGGTATTTTAGTAATTTCTTATAAGATTATTTACTAAATTATTATAAGAGAAGAAATATTTTGGTAATTATGGTATAAAGGGATAATAGTCCATTTGACCACATGTCAATTTCTTATCAATACTAGAAAAGGTATTTTAGTAATTTCTTAAGGGATTATTTAATAAATAATTATAAGAGAAAGGGTATTTTTGTAATTATGATGTGAGGCGTAACAGTCCATTTGGCCACATGTCAATTTCTTATGTTTTTCTTGAAAGGGTATTTTGATAATTTCATAAAAGATTATTTAGTAAATAAATATACGAGAAAGGGCATTTTTGAAATTATGATATAAAGGCATAATAGTCCATTTGACCACATGTTAATTTCTTATAATATAATGAAAATGGTACTTTCATAGGGATTATTTAGTAAATAATTATAAAAAAAGGAGTATTTTCATAATTATGATATGAGTGCATAATAGTCAATTTGGCCGTATGTCAATTTCTCATCATTTAATGGAACGAATATTTTGGTAATATTTTAGGGGATTATTTAGTAAAAAATTAGAAATGATGTGGAATTTTCGTGATTATCATAAAAGGGCAAAATAATACATATGGACACATCTTACTTTCTTATCAAATAATGGGATTGGCAGTTTTGTAATTTCATAAGGGATTCTTATAATGTATATTATTATTGGAAATGATAGTTTGATAATTTCATATGAGATTATTTGGTAAATAATTATAAGAGAAAGGGTATTGTCGTAATTATGGTAAGAGGGCATGATAGTCCATTTGATCGCATGTCAACTTCTAATCATATAATAGAAAAGGGTATTTTAATAATTTAATAAAAAATTATATAGTAATAATTATAAGAGAAGGAGTATTCTCTTAATTATGATATAATGGGATAATAGTCCATTTGGAAACATGTCAATATCTTAACACATAATGGAAAAGGGTATTTTGGTAATTTTATAAGAGATTATTTAGTAATTAATTATAAGACAAGAGGTATTTTCATAATTATGGTATGAGGGCATAATAGTCTATTTTGCAACATGTCAATTTCTTATCATAAAATGGAAATGGTATTTTGATTTTAATAGGGGTTTACTTAGTAAACAATTATAAAAGAAAAGGTACCTTCGTAATTAAGATATGATGGCATAACGATACATTTGGCCACATGTCAATTTTTTATCATATAATGAAAAGGGTATTTTTTAATTTCTTAGGGGATTATTTAGAAAATAATTATAAAAAAGTAGTATTTTCATAGTTATTATATGAGAGCATAATAGTCCATTTGGCCACATATCAATTTCTTATCGTATAATGTAAATGGCATTTTAGAAATTTCATATGAGATTATTTGGTAAATAATTATAAGAAAAATGTATTTTCATAATTATGGTATGTAGGCAAAATAGTCCTTATCGCCACATATTAATTTCTTATTATATAATAGAAAAGTTATTTTGGTAATTTTATAGAGGATTATTTAGTAAATGATTATATGGGAAATGGCATTTTTGTAATTATGATATGAAGGCATAATAGTTTATTTGGTTTCTTATCATATAATGGATATGGTATGTTGGTAATTTAATAGGGGATTATTTAATAAATAAGAGAATGGGTATTTTTGTAATTATGGTATGAGGGTATAATATTCCATTTAGCCACATGTCAATTTTTTTTCATATAATGGAAAGGGCATTTTGCTAATTTCATAAGGGATTATTTAGTAAATAATTATAAAAGAAGGGGTTTTTTTATAATTTTTATATGAATGTATAATAGTCAATTTGGTCGTATGTTAATTTCTAATCATATAATGAAAAAGGGCAATTTGGTAATTTTTAAGGGATTTTTTAGAGAATAATTATAAAAGTAGTGATATTTTCGTAATTATCATATAAGGGCAAAAAGTCTATTTGCCCACATGTCAATTTATTATCATATAATGAAAAGGGCATTTTGGTAATTCCATAATGATATTTAGTAAATAATAAGAGAACAATTGTTTTCATGCTTATGTTATGAGGGCATAATAGTCTATTTAGCCACAAGTTAACTTCCTATCATATAATAGAAAAAGTATTTTGGTAATTTCATATGGGATTATTTAATAAATAATTATAATAGGAGTAATTTCGTAATTATGGTATGAAGGCATTATAGTCCATTTGGTCGCATGTTAATTTCTTATCATATATTGGGTAGGGTATTTTGGTAATTTTATAAGAGATTATTTAGCAAATAATTGTAAAAGAAATGGGTATTTTCATAATTATTATATGAAGGCATAATAGTCAACTTGGCCACATGTCAATCTCTTATCATATATTAAAATATTAAGACATAATAGTCGATTTGGTCACCATCAATTTCTTATCATATAATGAAAAGGGCATTTTGGTAATTTTTTAGTGAATTATTTAGTAAATAATTATAAGAGAAGTCATATTTTTGTAATTACTATATGAGAGAATAATATTCCATTTGGCCACATGTCAATCTCTTATCATATAATGGAAAGAAAATTTTAGTAATTTATTGAGGGATTATTTAGTATATAATTATAAGAGATGTAGTATTTTCGTAACTATGGTATAACGTCATAATAGTCTATTTGTCCACATGTTCATTTCTTATCATAAAACGAAAAGGATATTTTCATAATTTCATAGGAGATTATTTAGTATATAATTATAAAAACAGGAGTATTTCATAATTATGGTAGAAGGGCAAAATAAACCATTTTGCTACATGTCAATTTTTTACCATATAACGAAAAAGATATTTTGGTAATTGGCCAAGAGATTATTTAGTAAATAATTATAAAATGGGTATTTTCGTAATTATGGATGAGGGCATAATAGTCCATTTGGCTATATGTTAATTTCTTATTATTAAAGGAAAGGGCATTTTGGTAATTTTATAGGGGATGATTTAGTAAATAATTATAAGAGTAGGATATTTTTGTAATTATGGCATTATAGCATAATAGTTCATTTGGCCACATACCAATTTCTTACCATGCAATGTGAAAGGTATTTTGATAATTTCTTAAAAGATTATTTAATAAATAATAATAAGATAAGAGGAATTTGGTAATTATTATATGAGGGCAGAATAGTTAATTTGGCCACATGTAAATTTCTTATCATATAATAGAAAAAGTATTTTGATAATTTCTTAGGAGGTTATTTCATAAATAATTATAAGAGAATATGTATTTTCGTAATTATGATATGAGAGCATAATAGTTCATTTGGCCACATGTCAACTTCTTATAATATAATAGAAAGGGTATTTTGGTAATTTGATAGGGGATTATTTAGTAAATAATTATAAAAGGGTATTTTGCAATTATGATATAAGAATGTATTAGTCAATTTCGCCAAATGTCAGTTTCTTATCATATAATGGATAGGGCATTTTTGTAATTTTTTAAAAGATTATTTCGTAAATAATTATAAAAGGGGTATTTTTGTAATTAAGATATAAAGGCATAATAGTACATTTGGACACATGTAACTTTCTCATCAAATAATGGGATGTGCAGTTTTGTAATTTTGTAAGGGTTTTTTTTAATGTATATCATTAATGGAAAGGGTATTTTTGTAATTTTATAGGCATTATTTAGTAAATAATAATAAAAAAAGAGATATTTTCAAAATTATAGTTTGAGGCGTAATAGTCCATTTGATCACATATTAGCTTTTTATTATAAAGGGTATTTTGGTAATTTAATAAGGGAATATAGTAATAATTATAAGAGAAAGGGTTTTTTCATAATTATGATATGAGGGAATAATAGTTCGTTTGACCACATGTCAACTTCTTATCATGTAATATAAATGGTATTTTGATAATTTCATAGAAAATTATTTAGTAAATAATTATAAGAGGAGGGATATTTTCGTTATTATGATATGTGAGCGTAATAGTTAATTTAGCCATATGTAAATTTCTTATCATATAATGGAAAGGACATTTTGGTAGTTTTATAGAGGATTATTTTGTAAATAATTATAAGAAAATGAGTATTTTCATTATTATAGTATAAGGGTGTAATAGTCCATTTGCCAACATGTTAATTTTTACTCATATAAGGAAAAGGCATTTTTGTAATTTCTTGAAAGATTATTTAGTAAATAATTATAAGAGATAGGATATTTTCATAATTATGGTATACGGGCATAATAGTTCATTTGGCTACATGTAAAATTCTTATCATATAATAGATAAGGCATTTTAGTAATTTCTTAAGATATTGTTTAGTAAATAATTCTAAGAAAAGGAATATTTTTGTAATTATGGTAGGAGGGAATAATAGTTCATTTGATTACATGTCAATTCTTATCATGCAATGGAAAGATATTTTGGTAATTTCATAAAATATTATTTAGAAAATAATTATACGAGGAGAGGTATTTTCATAATTATGATATGAAAGCATAATAGTCTAGTTAATCGCATGTCGATTTCTTATTATACAATGAAAAGGGTATTTTGGTAATTTCATGGGAGATTATTTAGTGAATAAATATAAAAGAAAAGGTATTTTTCGTAATTATAGTATGAGGTCATAATAGTCCATTTGACTGCATCTCAATTTCTTTTCATAGACTAGAAAGGGGAATAATAGTCCATTTGATCACATGTTAGTTTCTTATCATGTAATGTAAAGGGTATTTTGGTAATTTTGTAAGGGATTATTTAGAAAATAATTATAAGAGAAGAGATATTTTTGTAATTATGATATGAGGGCATAATAGACAATTTGGCCATATGTAAATTTTTTAGCATATAATAGAAAAGGCATTTTGGTAATTTAATAGGGGATTGTTTTGTAAACAATTATAAGAGAAGAGCTATTTTCGTGATTATGGTATAAGGACATAATAGTCCATTTGGCAAAATGCAAATTTGTTATCATATAATGGAAAGGCATTTTATTAATTCTTAAGGGATTATTTAGTAAATAATTAGAATAGAAGGGGTATTTTCATAATTATGGTATAAGGGCACAATAATCAATTTGGCCACATCTAAAATTCTTATCATATAATGATAGGGCATTTTGGCAATTTCTTGTGTGATTATTTAGTAAATAATTTAAGAGAATAGGTATTTTTGTAATTATGGTATGAGGTTGTAGACACTAAATTTTGTCCATAACATTTTAGCATGGTGGACCCAAGCCCATTACAACCCATAAATAGCCCATAAGTTGACCCATTTAGAGACCCACACAAAACCCATTTAAAGCCCATAAAGAGGCCCATTTAAGAGCTCATAAAATATATCGATATTTAGGTCTATAATAAACAAAGGAAAAGGAGACCTGTATGGTTACTATCAAACTTTTTCGCATGGGATTTATATGAATGATACATTTTTAGGTGGATGTATGAGAAATAAAGAATAAAAGAAGCAAGTAAACCCCAAAGTCAACTTTAGTCAAATCTGGTTAAACTTGATCAATATAGTTAAAATTAGCAAACAAAGCCAAAATTACACAACTTGGTCAAAATAGATAGAATTGGGATCAATCCTTAAAATTCACAACTAATTGGAATTAATGTGGTTTAAAGTTAAAATTGGTGATTTTTTAAAGCACTAAAATTTTTTATTACACTCGAAGAACTACAAAATTATTAAAATGCCCTTTATGAATATTTTTATAATTTGATCTTTTCGATATTGAATTTTCGTAAAAACTTCTAGGTCATACTTGAACATTTTTTATTGATTTTTAATGCATTGAAAACCTAAATCATACGTTGAAAGGTATTAAATTACCAAAATACCTTTTAGAGGTATTTTCGTAATTTAACCTTTTCAAAGTTGGATTTACATAAAACTTTTTCAGATTTTAATTTCATAATATTTCATGATTTTTGGTGCATTTGAAATGACAGCAATACCTTGGGAGGTATGAAATTACTAAAATATCCCTTAAGGGTATTTTCATAATTTGACCTAGGATTTTCATAAATGTTTTCAAATTTTAATTATAACTTATGGTTTTTGGTGCATTTGAAATCACAGCAGTACCTCGAGAGGTGTGAAATTATGAAAATACCCCTTAAAAGTATTTTCGTAATTTGACATTCTTGAGCTCAAATTTTCACGAAAATTTTTAGATCTCAATTTTATAATATTTCATAATTTTTGGTACTTTAAAATAAAAAAAAAATGAGCATGAGAACATTGATTTCTAAAAAAATGACCTAAATATCGAAAACTGTGTATTAAAGGTAAAATCATCTTTTCATTTGGTTTATAGGCTATACAAATCTTGTTATAATAGTTTTGGGGACCATTAGACGAATTTGGAAACAAAAGGTGGAGTCGCCACTAATATTTTTTGGCTAGGTATGCTTGACCACCTATTAAAACTTACTTTCTTAATAAAATTTTAAAATTAATTAAATTTTATTAAAAAATAATTTTGGGGTCTGTAAACACAATTTGGGTTAGGGGGTTGGTTATGCGTGGGGAATGATTAGCACCCCTATAATGCCCATTTAAAATTGTATCAATTAATTATGTGTTATCTTTTAATATTAACTAAAATGGTCCTAATTTTGGTATTTAAAATTTATTTCCTTAAATTTCTTTAAAAATATATTTTATATTTTTAGTAAGCTTGAAAAATAAATAAAAATCTTATATTGAAATATTCCTAAAATATTCCAATACTTTGACAATATTAAAAGGAACCATCTCACCTAAGGAATTTTTAAAAATCGTTACTCGAAATTCTAAAAAATGCTATCCTCATTGATTCATATTTATTTCCAATATTTATGTTTAAAAAGCATAAAATATAGTATCTATAATTTTAAAAACAAATTGTATTTTTCAAAACTCATTTCTACACCACTAAAAGAACAAGAAATCTTTATCGAAAATTAACATAAATGCTCCAATACATTTGTGGCATTTTAGATAAATTTTCTTATTTAAAGATTCCTAAAAAATCACTACTCTGATTTCTTTAGGACTTTTCCTCGAAGATTTTTGTTTGTTTTCTATAAAAGTTATTAGAAGTTATGCAAAAATATAATTATTTACAAATACATTTATTTCCTAAAAAAACACTTTTATTTATTAATAAAAACTGTTCAACTAAAATAATTAAGAAAAGGAAAATTTTCATATTGAAAAGAAACTTCTAAATATTCCAATACTTTGACAATTTTTAGAAGATTTTTCTCACCTAGAAAATTCTCGAGAATCATTGCTCGGACTTTTTGGGGTCCCATCATAGAAAATTTCATTTGCATTTAAAACTATGTATTGCAAACATTGAAGTAAAACATGCATACATAAAACATATATTGATTATGTTTTAATTTTCTTTAATTATTTTTCAATTATCACTAAAATTTTGAAAGGAACAAAGTAAATAAAAATTTTTATTGAAAATTTTCTTAGATACTTCGATACTTTGGCATTATTTTAGAAGAATTTTCTCACCTAAGAATTTCTTAGGAATCTTTACTTAGACTTCCTTAGAATCCCATCCTCGAAAATTTCATTCACTTTGTCCTTTTTTACTTAATTAATTATATTTTTAATCTAATTTTTAAACTTTAATTATATCAATTTCATTACTAAAAGAGTCATTACACATTATTATTAACATCAATCAAAATTTTAGAAAAATAGACAAATGAAACTTTTTTGTTTTGAATATTTTCCTAAATACTCTATTACTTTAGTAGTATTTTTAGAAAAATTCCTCATTTAGACATATTAGAGAATTTCTACTCAGATTTTTCTAAAATATCATCCTCGAAAATTTCATTTGTAAAAAATTTTCTTTTTTTCTTTTAAGTATAAAAACTTAATAAGTAAATTAAGCATGCATGAAGTTTGAATTGCAATTAAAAATTTTTTTTATAAACATAGATGGTATGAAACTTGCATAAAAATAAAATCTACTAATAAATAAATGTATAGACTCAAGTTTCAAAACCTTGGTTTATTAATTAGAAAGGAAGTACTCCCACTAAACTAACACAACCGCCCTTTTTTCTCTATATCTTCTCCTTATTATTTGATGATTATAATGTAAGATGAAAAAATGAATCCCAATCTGTTTGGCAACCTACAAATCGCAGACCACAACCATAACTTTTAATATTTACCCATTTTTTCAATCATGATCTACCCTTCAATCCCATGAATATTAGAAGCTAAAAAAACAGCTGTGAAGTCTCTAACTCATAGACAAATAAAGAAAAATCCAAAGACCAAAGGGGACAATATTTACCAAATAAATTGAAATAAGAAGGGATTGGTTTTCTCACAAATAGCCATCTCATAAAAAGAATTGGTAAACCAGTATAAGTTTACAACAAACATCTAAGATTTATGGTTTTCCTTCCTTAAATCACTTACTACCAATAAACATCATTTACATGATGAACTAATAAACATAAAAGGAGCTTGCATAACTACTCATTGAAAGGAAGAACGATACACTCCTACAAAGGATGAAGTTTCAAAAGTCAATATGCTAACCACTTTCAATAAGGTTTAGTATGCAAGAAAAAAAAACTTTAAACTTCAAATGAAATAGCATGCATTAGACAACTATATGTAGAAATGAAGAAAAGATGAACATGAAGGGAAGAAGACAACAATATTCTTATAAAAATAAACTAAAAAGGGAATGAAGGAATTGCCTTTTTGAAAAAAAATTCCCAAGAGCTACAACTTTCTGTTCTTTCGTTAAGCTCTCATTTTACCTTTAAATATTCCTTTTTTCCAATTTCTCCCTAGCTACCAAACCTCATTTTCTTTCTTCCAACCTCTTTTTTTAGTAGATTTTCTCCCTTTTTTTTGCTTCTTTTCTCCTTCTCATTCTCTTTCTCTATTTGGCTTGCCTTTAATTTTTTTTTTATAGTAGTTTCTTTCCTTCTTTCCTTTTTACATCCCTATTTCTTTTCTCTAGCTTCTCCCTCCTTATTTGGTAGACTCCCTCTTCAGCTTTTCAAGAGTCAACCCTTTAAAAAAAAACTCTTCTTGGTGAATACAAACCTTTGGATGAAATCTCATACAATGGTCAACTTGCTCTTTTTTTCTTTTCAAAGAACCACCTTTAGCCATTGGATCAAAATCAATAAAAGATCCAATGGTCCACATTATTTACTGCAAAGGTTAGATTTTATATCCTTCAAACCTATGAAGAGACCATTTTACCCCTAGTGCAAAGTTTTTAGTATTTAAGTCATTTTCTTAAAAATCAATGTTTTCATGCTCATTTTTGGGATTTTAAAACACCAAAAATCATGAAATATTATGAAATTAAGATCTGAAAAGTTTCATGAAAATCTAAACTTAGGAAGGCTAAATTACAAAATTCCCTTATATGGGTGTTTTAGTAATTTTACATTTTTCAGGGTACTGTTATGATTTCAATTATACCAAAAATCATGAAATATTATGAAATTAAGATCTGGAAAGTTTCAAGAAAATCCAAGCTCGTGAAGGCCAAATTATATAAATACTCTTATAGGGGTATTTGGTAATTTCACACTTTTTAGGGTACTACTGTTATTTCAAATATACCAAAAATCATGAAATATTATGAAATTGAGATATAAAAAGTTTCATGAAAATCTAACCTTGGGAAGGCCAAATTATGAAAATACCCTTACAAGGGTATTTTCATAATTTCACATTTCTCTAGGTATTGCTGTGATTTTAAATGTACCAAAAATCATGAATTACTATAAAATTGAGATTTAAAAAGAATTGTGAAAATCTGAGCTCGAGAAGGCTAAATTATAAAAATACCCTTAAATGATATTTTAGTAATTGTGTACTTCTCCCAGTATAATAAAAATTTTTAGTGTTTTAAAAATCCCCAAATTTAATTTTAAATCACATTAATTTCAATTAGGTTGTGAACTTTGAGGATTGACCCTGATTTTATTCATTTTGACCAAGTTTTGTACAATTTGAACCAAAATTAACTTTGAGGTTTACTTATTTCATTTATTCTTTATTCTCCATACATCCACGTGAAAAGATATCATCCATATAAATCCGATGCGAAAGAGTTTGATAGTAATCATATGAGTCTCCTTTTTATTAGGCCTAAATATCGATACATTTTATGGGCTCTTAAAAGGGCTTTTTTATGGGCTTCAAATAGGCTTTGTACAATCATGTTAAAATGTTTTAGGCAAAATTCGTTGTCTACAATTACTCCTTTTCGCATATTTCTGAGAATAAAAAATAATGCAAAGACATAGATAAAAATTGTCCAGATGATGCTTTTGAGAGTTTTTTTTTTTTAAACTTGTTTAAAAATGGCTTCCCCTGAACAAAGGTTTTGAAACTTTGGGAATGGTTCCCCCTAAATAGAGGCTTCAAAACTTTGAAAATAGCTCCCTCTAAACAGAGGCTTTGAAACTTTAAAAATGGCTCGCCCTAAACAACGGCCTTGAAATTTTAAAAAAATGTTGTTTGAAAATTGCCCCCTTTAAAACAGAGGTTTTGAAACTTTGAAAATGGCTTCCCTTAAATAGCGGCCTTGAAACTTTTTGAATGGCTCCCCTTAGATAAAGGCCTTGAAACTTTGAAGATGGCTCCCTCTAAATTGAGGTTTTGAAACTTTGAAAATCTTATTTTTTCTATATTTTGGTTTTTTTAATTTTTGTTTTTTTATTGTGAATTAATAAACTTGACCATTTGTAAACAAATTTAAATGAAAACTTAATAACGTTTGGAAATAAAACATGAGATCATGCCCAAAGGTCTTACAAATCCAAAATTAAAATAGATTCAACTCGAAAGACTTACGAATTTTGCTCGGAGGACTTATAGATTATGCTCGAAGGTTTTAAAAATTATGCCTAGAGGTTTTAAAAATCTTTGAATGCTCCTTGTAATAGAGGCATTGGAACTTTGAAAATTTAAAATGTTTTACTTGGAGGCCTTGGAAATTATGCTCAGAGGTCTTAAAGATGATGAAATCTCAAAAATCTTTGAATGTTCTTCGTAATAGAGGCATTGAAACTTTGAACATTTAAAATATTTTACCCTGAGGTCTTAGAGATTATATCGAAAGTCTTACAAATCTTAAAAATCTTTGAATGCTCCTTGTAATAGAGGCATTGAACCTTTGAAATTTTAAAATGTTTTGCCTGGATGTCTTGGAAATTATGCCTGGAGGTCTTAGAGATTATGCTCGGAGGTCTTACAAATCTCAAAAATCTTTAAATGCTCATCATAATAAAGGCATTGAAACTTTGAAAATTTATTTGAAAATGGCTTCCCCTTAAATAGAGGTTTTGAAACTCTAAAAGTCTTGTTTGAAAATGGCTCCCCCTAAACAGAGGCTTTGAAACTTTAAAATATTATTTTTCTTTTCTCTTTCTCTTTTTTTTTTTTTTATTTTGAAACTTGTTTGGAAATGACTCATGATGTTATACCTCGAGGGTTTCACAAGTTATGATTGTTTCAAAATCATTTTTCATACTTTAGTCTTTTATTTGAATGATTCTTCCTTTAAAAACAAAGTTCAAATTTTTCTGAAGAATATATTAAACATAATTCATGAATGCAATGAATGTAATACATGTAATGCAAGTATTATTAGAAACCAATATGATGCATTCAAATTATGGTAAAAAGGTTTTTTAAGTCAATCCCTTTTTTTTTTAAACAACCAATCTCAATCACTTTTTTTTAAACAAACTTTCTTGTGAACTATGATGATATTTTCATGATATCTTTATCCAACACTACTTCCAACAAGTTTTTACTTTGATTTGATGAATTTGAAAATAGATGCTTTTCCAAATCTTCCTCTTTTTGTATGTGTTTTTTTTTGTATTGACTTCATTATCCTTGATTTTCACAAAATAATGTAAAACCTTTTATGAATATTATCAATTATTTATCATATTCCAAATTTCATGAATACTGTAATGAGTTAGCATTTTCTCTATTTGAGAGAATAAAGATCATCAGAAAGCAAGGTAAATTAGAAAAAGGTGAATATTTATTATAGGATGGTACAAGGACGTGTCCAACGAGAAGCTTGAACACTAGTTTAAACAGAGAATTATATTTAGACAATAAATATTTAGACAATCATGAACAATTCCAAATTTTTTCCTCTTAAAACCTATTCCATTAATACACCTGATCCTTTCAAGTTCGTTGTCTTAGACATTGCCCCTCTTGTACTTGGATATTTCCTTTGCATCTAAGTCACCTTTTCAGGTTTTCAATTTAGATCTTCCTTTCGACTTAAACTACCCTTTTTGGGTTTTCAATTATGAGTCATTCATTTTTTGATTCATTTATTATTTTTTTATTGTTTTTACTTTTTGTGTTTTTTTTTATTGTTTTTCTTTCTTTCTTTCTTTTTTGCCTCTTTTTCAAGTAAAGTATTTTTTTACAGCATCTAAATTTATCGAGTTTACTAAGTCATCCCCATCCATCTGTGCCAAGATCAGTGCTTCACCCAAAAAAGCCTTTTTGATTACATATGGACCATTCCAATTTGGCATCCATTTTCTTTGATTATCATGTTGATTTGGAAAAATTTTCTTTAAAACCAATTCTCCCTCGTGAAAATGCCTAAATAGAACTTTTTTGTCATGTTCTCCCATCATTCTTTTTTTAGTACAACTAACCAAGACAAATAGCTATGAGCTTTTTTTTCTTCAATTAGGTTTAGTTGTTCATAACGATTTTAGACCCATTATACTTGCTTTAAATCCACTTCCATCAAGATCCTTAAAGAAGGAATCTCCACCTCGATTGGCATCACAGTTTTCATCTATATATGAATGAAAAAGGAATGGCCTTAGTAGATGTGCGCACTGATGTCCTATAAGCATGTAGTGCGAAAGGCAAGTTTTCATGCCAATTCTTATAAGTATCAATCATTTTTCTATTATGCTCTTGATATTTTTATTGGCAGCTTCTGTTGTTTTATTCATTTTTGGGCGGTATGGAGCTAAATTATGGTGCTTCACTTAAACTGAGCACAAACATCCGCTAACATCTTGTTATTCAAATTGTGAGCATTATTAGAAATGATCTTTTCTGAAAGGCCATATCGACATATTATCTCCCTTTTTATAAATTTGCATACCACTACCCTTGTCACATTAGCATAAGAAGCTACTTTGACCCATTTCATGAAATAGTTAATCATTATAAAGATGAATCGATGTCTATTTGAAGCTTTTAGAGTGATGGGTCCAAGTACATCCATCTCTTACATGGGAAATGGCTATGGAGGCACAATAACATGTAAAGGGATTGGAGGAGCATGCATTTTATCTGCATAAATCTGGCATTTATGGCATTTTTTGGCATAGTTGATATAGTCACTTTCCATTGTCAACCAATAATAACCTGCCCTCATGATTTGTCTAGCCATCATATGGCTATTTACATGTGCTCCACAAGTTCCTTCATGCACTTCTTGCAGTATTTTTTTTGCCTCAGCAGCATTCACACATCTTAATAACATTTTATCCCAATTTTCTTATACAAAATTTCTCCATCAAGGAAAAATCTCATAGCCAATCTTATGATAATTCGTTTATCATTTTCTGACGCATGTTTTGGGTATTGTTGGTGCTTGACATATTGTATGATATCATAGTACTAAGGCAGGCCATAAATCTCTTCTTCAATAGTTAAACAATATGCTGGTAATCCTTGTACATTTAACCGGATAGGTTGGATTTCCATCTTATCACCCAATTTAAACATTGCAGCCAATGTAGCCAAAGCATCAACCATTTGATTATCTTTTCGAGGTACATGACATAATTGGACCTTTTCAAAAATTTTGACCAAATCTATCACATACTTTTGGTATTGTACCAACTTTGAATACTTTATTCCTCATTCACCATGTAGTTGATAAATTACCAAGGTCGAGTCTCCGTAGGCTTCTAACACTTCAATTTTCCTTTCAATTGCCATTTGCAGCCCATTATGCATGCTTCGTACTCTGCCACATTGTTGGTTCAACTAAAATCCAAACTTGTAGTGCTTGGATAATAATTTCCATCAGGGGATATAAAAATTGCTTTAATCCCATGGCCCAAAGCATTTGAAGCTCCATCAAAGAACATTTTCCATGGCTTTTTGATTGGTTCCTCTTTCTCAACTTGGGATATGATCCTTAAATCTTCATTAAGAAAGTCTAATTTCATAGGTTCATATCATTAGTTGCATGCTTTGCAAGGAATTCAGCTATCACACTTCCTTTGATTGCCTTTTGCAACATATATACAATATCATGTTCAAAGAGCATGACTTGCCATTTTGCTAACCTTCCCGACAATGATGGTTTTTCAAAAATATACTTAAGAGGATCCAACCTTGCTATTAACCAAGCAGTATGGTATAGCATATATTGCCTAAGTCTGTTGGCTATCCAAGCCAATGCGTAGCACATTTTTTCCAATTGAGAATATTTAAACTCATATTCAGTGAACTGTTTACTTAAGTAATAGACAGCTTGCTTTTTCTTGCCCATTTCATCTTGTTGTCCCAACACACGTCTTATAAAATAGTCGTACATTGTAAGATACAAATCAATGGTTTCTCTGCAACAAGTGGTACCAACATCAGATAATTTGACAGGTACTATTTAATCCTTTCAAAGGCATATTGACATTCCTAAGCCCATTTTCCAAGATCATGTTTATGAAGCAACTTGAAAATTGAGTCATATTTAAAAGTAAGTTGAGAAATAAAGTGGTAAATGTAATTCAACCTTCCTGAAAAAACCCTTTTTCTTTTATGTGCATCGGGGAGATAAGTTCTGGATGGTGAGTATCTTATCTGGATCAACTTCAATGCCCCTTTCACTAAACACAAACCGTAACAATTTTCCTAACTTAACACCAAATGTGCACTTTGCAGGGTTTAGCTAGAATTGGTACTTTCGTAATCTTTTGAACGGTTTCTTAAGATTGGTAACATGGTCTTCTCCCTCATGAGATTTTGCAATCATGTCATCCATATACACCTCTATTTCTTTATGCATCATGTCGTGGTTACCATAGCTTTTTGATAAGTAGCTCCTGCATTTTTCAACCCAAAAGGCATAACGTTATAATAGAACGTGCCCTATATGGTAACAAATGTAGTTTTTTTCCATATCAGTAGAGGCCATTTTAATTTGTTTATATCCAAAAAAATCATCCATGAAAGAGAATGTGAATGCTTAGCGATGTTATCCATGAGAGTGTCAATGTGGGGCAAAGAAAAATTATCTTTTAGGCTAGCTTTATTTAGATCTCTATAGTCTATGCACATTTGAACTTTTTCATTCTTTTTAGGAACTGGGACCACATTAGCTACCCATTTTGGATATTTAGCTACCTCCAAAAAGCCTGCATCATATTGCTTTTTTACTTTTTCTTTATTTTAACAACATATTTGGTTTCATGCGCCTTAATTTTTATTGTACCCACTTACATTATGGCTTCAATGGCAATCGATGTTCTACAATATCTAAACTAAGTCTTGGTATATCTTGGTATGACCATGCAAACACATCAACGAACTTATAAAACAATTCTTCTAAACTTTCTCTTTCTGTATGTGAAAGGGATGTGTCGCATTAGGCTTAATTGGTTTCCTTTCTTATTCCATTAGTTTTAATAAATCAGGGGCCAAGTTATCCTCATCCAAATCCTCTTCATTATCAAGTTCATCAATGTGAATAAGTTTTTAAAAGTCAAATCTTGGATTGTCGTCATGATTATCCTTGTATTCATTATTTAAAACTTGAAAATGGGTGAAATTGAAAAGATGTCGGTGTATGTGTAGGAAAAGAAAAAGAAAAGGAAATTATAATTTTGAATGAATGAAATAGTAAAGGAAACATAAATTTAAACACTAAGTCATTTTATTGAAATAATAAAGGAAAGATAAGCCTGTACAAAACTTTGCCAAATGCTCTTGGGCATAAACACTAGGGAAAATTAACTCACTACATTACTTTGTGAAGGATTTAAGGATAAATGGCAACTTCATTGATTTTTAATTATTCAACTATTCACCTAGAGGACATGGATAAACAAGAGGCTTATTTTCCTGAGCAGTTGTTGCTATATCTCCTACCATATAGATATCAAGTTTAAAAAAAGCTTTTTTCATGTTTATCATAGGTTCCCTTCATATGTCCTCTAGTAGATTAGGGTGGATATATCTGGTTGAACGAATGTATTATACAGGTATCCCTTAAGCCATGCTAATCTCTTCTCTTTCTTTTTAGCTATGGCTTTTTTTCTTTCTATCACAATGATTTTAAATCCTAATCCAAACCTTTCCCTATTTTCAAATACTCTTGGTGGCTCCTTGATTCCTTGCAAATTCTTTCTAAGTCTATATCCAACACACTATCCTTTACCTAGTGTTTGTTTGACAACCATCCTAATTGTACTTGATAAGTGTGGAGTGCACACCTTCAACCCCTCTCCCACATAAGTTGAATTGATAAATTCAATGGCTTTAAAAAAGCACTCTAACACCTCTTTTATAGCTTCCATATATGGATTAGTCATGGGCTTGGTTACGAATAAGTCCTCTTATTCAGAAACATTAATCAGTTGATCCTTAACTATAAACTTTATTTCTGATGTAAAAATGATGAGACAGCTCCTGCCATATGAATCCATGGTCATCATAGTAGGCAACTATAAGATGGTGAAATGTCCATGACTTGGAATTCTATAGAGAAAGTGCATGGCCCTATTTGCATTGGTATTTTAATGTATCCTAACACTTCTTTTCGAGACCTATCGAAAGCCCTCACTATCATATGATTGGTCTTCATATGTGATACATTAATGGGTAATTTTGTTAAAGTAATCATGGGCATGACATTGATTAAAGAGCCATTGTCAATAAGAACCTTAGGTATGATATGGCCTTTACACATAGTAGTGATATAAAGGGCCTTGGTACTACCTCATCCCTTTAGTGAAATTTCATCATCATTGAAAGTTATGAAATTCAAAGCCATAATACTTCCCACAATATGATAAACATTCTTAATAGAGATATTACAATCCACATGTGCTTAATTCAACATTTTCAGTAAGGCATTTTGATATGGTTTATAATTCAATAGTAGTGACAACAAAGAAGTTCAAGCAAGCATCTTGTTCAACTGCTTTATTATGCTATATTCACTATGTTTGATCAACTTTAAGAACTCACAGGATTCTTTTTCAGTGATAGGTTCTTTATATTGTGCATGTTGAGCCATTTCAGAATGAGTCTTGCCTCTTTATCCCAACATCTTTTCTTTTCCCTTTTGAGCCTTCTCTATCATTTTAAGAGTATAACATCTCCCACTCCTTGCCATTCCACCTCCCTCAGTTATATTTGCAATATTGTTGGCATTTGGGTCATTTACAACCTGATAGTCATTTGATTTTGGTGCCATACATTATAATCATACTTTTCACGATACTATGTTATTACTCTGATAAGGAAATGGCCTAGGGACTTGAAATGTTATAGGTTTTATGGGAAAAGAAATGGGTTGTTCTTTCACCGAGCTTGGTTTTAGGTTACAAAAGATACTTATTGGTTTAGGCACAAACTTGAGAAACATACTTTTCATAGATCCTCCTTCTACTTCATTCATAAAAGTTTGCCCTTGCAGCTCACTTGGTTTTTCATTACAATAAATATTCACTGGCTTAAGCATAAACTTACAGGGCATACTCCCTGAAGACCCTCATTCTATTGCATTCACTATGTTTTGATCATCCTTTTCATAAAATGCTACCAAGGATGAATCCATCATTGTTTGCATCACTTGGTGAAACACACCACAATTTTGAATTGAGAGTCCTACCATATTCATGTGATAGATGCATGTTTGGGCCATAGCATAATCTTCTTGATGGATCACTTGTTTTGAGAAAATTGGGCGATGTATGTCAACTTTGACCAAGTTTTCGAACACTTGACCCATCAAGGTTTTAACTTCATCAACACTTTTCTTAACATGCATTACCATACCACCATCTATTGCATTGATTGTTGGCCTAGCACGGTTTGGTAATTTAAAAATTAGATCACACTTAAAAGTTGAGAAATGAAGCAGGAAATGTAATTCAACCTTTCAAGAAAACCTCTTACTTCCTTTTGCGTACGTGGGGCAATAAGTTCTGGATGGTAAGTTTTTTATCTGGATCAACTTCAATGCCCTTTTGACTTACCATAAACCCTAGCAATTTTCTTGACTTAACACCAAATGTGCACTTTGCTAGGTTTAACTTGAGTTGATTTTTTACAATCTTTCAAACAATTTTTTGAGATTGGTAACATGGTCCTCTCTTTTATAGGGCTTTGCAATCATGTCATCCGCATACACCTCTATTTCTTTATGTATCATATCATGGAATAAGGTTACCATAGCTCTTTGATAAGTAACTCCAGCATTTTTCAACCTAAAAGGCATAGCTTTATAACAAAATGTGCCCCACATGGTGACAAACGTAGTTTTTTCCATATCAACAAGAGCCATTTTAATTTGGTTATATCTAGAAAACCATCCATAAAAGAGAATGTAGAATGCTTAGTAGTGTTATCCACAAGAGTGTTAATATAGGGCAAAAAAATTTGTCTTTCAAACTGGCTCTATTCAAATCTTTATAGTTTACACACATATGAACTTTTCCATCTTTCTTGGGCATTGGGACCATGTTAGCTACCCATTCTAGATATTTGGCTACCTCCAAAAAGCCTACAACAAATTTTTTTTACTTTTTCTTTAATTTTTAACAACATATCCAGTTTCATGCACCTCAATTTCTACTGTATTGAATTACATTTTGGCTTCAATGGCAATTGGTGTTCGATAATATCTAAACTGAGTCTTGGCATATCTTGGTATGACTATGCAAATGCATCAATAAAATCATGAAGCAATTCTTCCAACCTCTCTCTTTTTGTATGTAAAAAGAATGCGTCCATCTTAACCTCATTCCTATTCTCCTTATCACCTAAATTGATTATGCATGTAGCTTTCACATGAGGTTTAATTGGCTTTCTTTCTTATTCCATGAGTCTTAATAAATCATGGGGTAAATTGTCTTTATCCGAATCATCTTCATTATCAAGTTCATTAATGTGAATGAGTTTTTCAAACTCAAATCTTGGACTATTGTCATGATTATCTTTGTATTCATTATTTGAAAACCCAAAAATGTGTGAAATTGAAAAGATGTAGACTTTTGTGTGGCAAAAGAAAAAGAAAATGAAATTGTAATTTTGAATGAATCAAATAATAGAGGAAACACAAATGCAAAACACTAGTCATTTTATTGAAATGATAAAGGAAAGATAAGCTCGTACAAAACTCTTTCAAATGCTCTTTAGCATAAGCATTGGGGAAAATTAACTCACTATATTACTTTGTGAAAGATTTAAGGATAATTGGTATCTTTATTGATTTTCAATTGTTCAGCTCTTCACCTAGAGGACATGGATAAACAAGAGGTTGATCTTTCTGAATGATTGTTGCTGCATCCCCCACCATATAGATATGGAGTTCAAAAAAACCTTCTTCCATATTCAACATTGGTTCCCTTCGTATGTCTTTCAGTAGATTAGGGTGGATATGTTTGGCTGAACAAAATGTATCATACAGATAAGAGATGATCATTCTTTCATATTTTAGCTCATGTCCCAATCTCTTTTCTCTCTTTTTGGCCATGGCTCTTTTTCTTTCTACTGTGATGACTTTAAATCCTAATTTGAACCTTTCTCTATTTTCAAATACTCTTGGTGGCTCCTTGATTCCTTGCAAATTCTTTCCAAGTCCATATCTAACACACCATCATTTACCTAGTGTTTGTTTGACAACCATCCTAATTGTACTTGATAAGCATAAAGTGCACAACTTTGACCTTTCCCCCACATAAGTTGCATTAATAAATTCAAAGGCTCTAAAAGAGCACTCCTATGCCTCATTTGTAGATTTCGTATATGAAGTATTCATGGGCTTGGTTACCAACAAGTCTTCTTCTTTGGAAACACAAATCAATTGATCTTTAACAATAGACTTTACTTTCTTATGCAAGGATGATGGGACAGCTCTACCATATGAATCCATGGTCATCTCAAAAGGCAGCTATAAGATGGTGAGATGTCAATGACTTGGAATTTTATAAAGAAAGTGCATCGCCCAATTTGCATTAGTATTTCAATGTCCCCTAACACTTCTTTCCAAGACCTGTTAAAAGCCCTCACTATTATATGACTAGTCTTAATATGTGATACATCAATGGGTAATTTTGTTAAGATAATCATGGGTATGACATTGATTAAAAAGCCATTATCAATAAAAACTTTAGCTATGATGTGTCCTTTGCACATAGTGGTGGTATAAAGGGCCTTGGTACTTCCTCATCACTCTAGTGAAATTTCATCATCATTGAAAGTTATGAAATTTAGAGCCATAATACCCCCCACAATATGATCCACATTCTTAACAGAGATATTACAATCCACATGTGCTTGATTTAACACTCTCAATAGGGTATTTCAATACGGTTCAAAATTCAACAAGAGCAATAACAAAGAAATTTGAGTAGGTATCTTATTCAATTGCTCTACTACACTATATTCACTATGCTTGATCAACTATAAGAACTTGTAGGCTTCTTTTTCAATGATAGATTCTTTATATTGTGCATCTTGAGCCACTACAAAATGAGTCTTATTTCCTTCTCGCAATATCATTTCTTTTCTTTTTCAAGCCTTCTCCATCATTTCAGGAGTATAACATCTCCCACTATTTATCGTTTCACCTATTCTTGTTATACTTGTAATACTATTGGCATTTGGATATTTACAACCTAACAATCATTTAATTCTTATGCCATGACATTATAATCATACGTTTATGATACTACTTTATTATTTCGATAAGGAAATGGGCTAGGGACTTGAATTGTTATAGGTTTTATAGGAAAAGAAGTGGGCTATTTTTTCATCAAGCTTTGTTTTGGGTTACAAAAGATAGTTATTAGTTTAGGTGTAAACTCGAGGAACATACTTTTTAACGATTCTCCTCCTACTGCATTCATCAAAGTTTGCCCTTACACCCCATTTGGTTTTTCAATACAATAAATTGTCATCGATTTATGTATAAATTTAGAGGGTATACTCCTTGAAGACCCTTCTTCTATTACATTCATAGCATTTTGATCATCCTCTTCATAAAACTTTACTAAAGATGAATGAATCATTGTTTGCACCACTTCGTGAAACACACCATAATTTTAAATTGAGTGTCTTACCATATTCATATGATGGATACATGTTTATGCTGGATCATGGTCTTCTTGATAGATCACTTTTTTTGAAGAATTTGGGTGAAGCATGTCAACTTTGACCAAGTTTTCGAATACTTGACCCATTAGGGTTTTAACTTCATCAACACTTTTCTTAATGCATCTTACTAGACTACCATCTATTGCATTGATCGTTGGCCTAGTGTGGTTTAACAAAAGATTTTCATTGACATTTGGCTTTCCATCGGTGTCAAAATTGATATATCCTTTCTTAATCAAATGCTACACTCTATACTTAAAAGCTATGCAATTTTTTATGGAATGGCCTGCAACCCCATCGTGATAATCACACTAAGTAATAGGATCATACCATCTAAGATATAGAGGTTTCAATGGTTTTATAAGGTAAGGTACAATGAGATGGTTTGCTACCAATTAAGGGAACAAATCAGTGTAAAACATGGGAATGGGATAAGGGGAATCTTTTCTTAAGTGGGCTTTAGACCTCTAGGATTGTTTGTCAAACTATTTGACTGGACAACTGGTTAGGTTGCAAATGTAGGAGCATAAGTGGGCATGCGAGGGTGAAAGCATTGTGGGAATCTCAATAGTGGTACTGGTTTAATGGGTATAAACTTTAGGAAATGTTATGTGTGGTGGGATAATAAGACGGGTAGGGTGGGTAGGGATTATATAGGGTAAAATTCTTGGGTGGTTAATTCTTATGGGCCATGACATATGCCTCTCCATCTTTCTTCTTAGGTAGCATTACTTTCTTGGAACTAGTGGTATCACCTATCTTAATCTTACCACTTTTGATGGCATTTTCTATCATTTCACAAACAATTACCATATTCGTAAAATTTTTCGTTGCATTGCCAACAAGTTTATCATAATATGGTGCCTTGAGAGTATTAATGGAAAGCACTATTATTTCTTTTTTAGTTAAAAATAAGTACTTGAGCAATAATATCCCTCAATCTATAGGCATACTTCTTAAAAGTTTCATTGGCTTTCTTTTTCAAGTTTTGTAGTGACAACCTATCAAGAGCCATATCTAATACATGCTTGTATTGGCTAAAGAAAGCTTTAGCAAGGTCCTTCCAACAATGTATGTGACTCTTATCCAGTTAGACATACCACCAAGCTGCAAACCTAATGAGGTTGTCTTGAAAATAGTGGATCAAAAATTTATCGTTATCAGTGTGACCTGCCATTTTGAGACAAAACATGGTAAGATGGGTCGATGGGCATTTAGTTCTATCATACTTCTCAAAATCAAGAGTTTTAAACTTTAACGAAATTACTAGATCTAGGATCAAACTGAGGTCATTTGCATCAACAACACCAAAGATATCTCTTCATTCAATGGCTTTTAATCTCTCTTTTAGCAAGTCATACTTGTGTTGAATTTTTTTTTTCTCTTTTGACTCAAGCATGCCCTTTAATTTTTCTTGATCCCCATGATCATCCTTATTGGGAACAAGAAAGGATCAATTGGATTACATCTTTGATTATGCTCGAATTGCCCCTGATTTGGTTGTTGGTTAACTAGTAAGTTCACATTCGAGAATGGATAAGGTTGCCCCTCTATAAGTGATGGATACATCAGTTTAAGAGCTCGAGCATCAGACGGTACATACTTGGATGGGTAAAATGGTTCTTCTTTGACATTGTTGTTTTCATAGAGTCGATTTTTCTCTCTTGTAGCAGAGGCCTTAGCAACACCTTTTCCTTTGGCCATACCCTCCATTAACTCACTTAGCTCCATCATTTATCTTCGTATCTCTTCTTGTATCTCAACCATTCATTCTTGCATATCTTTCTGAGTTTTTTCCATTCTTTTTATCCTGGCTACCTGCTCATTTTTCATAATTTTAACTTGTAATCGTGTATTGTACAGGTGACAAGTAGATCGATTTTGAATTTTCAATGGCTGAGGTATCCTTAAACTTTTCATTAGAACAATTTGAAAAATTAGGATGCCATATCATTATTTTTTTGTGAAAACAAAATAATTTTTATTTATTTTAATGAAGTAAAGAAATATGCAACATGTATACATGAATTTACTGAGAGGTATTTACACCATGACATATCTCAAACATTAGAACTTTTCATTGATTCTAATAAATTTTTTATTACAGAGAGTTTATCATTTTGGCATTGTAGCCATAGAAACATTTAATTTGCTCATAGTGATCATTGGCTTCAACTAAAAAATTCAACAAACATTGCCCATAACTTCTGGTTAGGTTGATTTTCTATATTAAAGCTTTCACTCTTTCAACCATCTCTTTTGCTTTCCTTATTGCTTTGCCATTTGACTAGCTAGATACTCTATGTATTGTTGCTTTCCCAAGCTCTTCGGTTTCCACTTTATACGGGCATCCACTTTAAGATCACAAGTGTATCTTCAATTTGCTTCTCTATTTTGCCATTCTTTGATGATTGTGGAAATATGATCTTTGTGGTTTTACAATTATTGTTCCATTCCTTGAATTACTTGGTAGAGTGATTTTTTCTCCTTTTGCATTTCATGGTGTCTTCTTTTTTCATCTTTAATTTGTGCCTTCAATTTAGCATTGTTCTTTTGACATTGCATCAATTTTGCTAAAGTTGTTGAATATAAACCCTCTTATGCTTGCTGTTCGTGAAAAATTTTGATGGCTTTTTCCTCATTTTCCTTGGCTTTGTCTTTCCTACGTAGCATCTCTTTTTAAAGCTTAATCATTTCTTTTTGTTCCTTAAGACCAAATTTAGTGCCTTTTCTTTCATTTAATCAAGTTTGTATTTTCTTGTTTTCTTGATGCAAATCCTTTAGATCATTTTGGGCCACATCTCAATCTTGCATTGCCTTTTTGAGTCCATTTTCTTGAGCTTTTGCTTCATATTTTAGCTATCCCATCTCTTTCTAGAGTCTTAAATTTTCTTTTCTCAATATCTCTTTTTCTACCTTAAGTTCTTACCTAACAGGTTTAATTTCAAATAATGGTTCTTTTGCCCATGGATCCACCTGTTGAAATGAAAAATCATTTGGAGAAAACATAATATCTCTAGAACACTTTGCTTTTCAAATCAAGTAATCAGAGGTGACTTTGTCTAGAATAGGCCTTAATCTTAGCCTTCTAGTCTTTTCCATATCCGAACCGATTGCTCCATTATTCTTGGTGAACCCATTTCCTTATAAGTAAATTATGTTAGAGCAAGTCCATGTGTGGTGAGAACAAATTGCTTCGCACCAAATTGCCTTAACACCAATAATGGAGCATAACTTAGCATTCCTTATAATCTTAAAAGTAGTACCCATGAATCATCTCCACCTCGATATAACATTGGAACATGAGCCATCTAAGGTGCCATCCATCTCACTTGATCACTAGTAAGCCTTTGAAAGAATGCTACCCACTTTTCTTTGGATTTTAATGTTGGCCACTGACTTTCACAAAATTCTTTGACTGGGGCTCTATTTTGAATATATGGCATAGAGAAAGCACTTTTCTTGCATTTGAAATGGTTTTTCATCCAGACAAAAAGTAACTATGCACTCTCTATGAAATGTCTTCCATTCCAACGACAAAAGTTCAATGATATGATGGTCTCAGCTAAGATGGCTGGAATAGGATTGATTGCTTGACTTTCAATTTATTTGGACAGATCAAATATTCTAATTCAATATATCTCAAAGTCTTTGAAAAGATCACCATACCATAAATTGCTAAGGTAAACACTGTCATACCTTGATCATCGTCTAAATGTCCTAAAATGAAATCATGAAAGAAATGCCAAGGTAAGCTAGCACCTTTACCTTTGTCCTTAGTCAAAGCATCCACGGCCTCTGCTGTTATTCCCATCAATTTAGCTATCTTCTTACAATATCTGAATTTTGGCTTTCTAACACATATCTTATCAGGGTACTACAATTCTAATCCTACCAAAATCGAATATTCCTTAATGGTTGGTGTTAGATCTACTTCATTAAATGTGAAACATCCATATAATGGGTTTCAAAATTGAACAACTGCTTGAATCAAATGTTCTTCAATACCACTGAGATAAGAGATACAATCTGTCCATATTTCCTACAAAACTTTCCCTTCCTAGCTTCACCTATCTATTCCATATGATAGCCAAATCATTTTAGTTATTCTAGGTAAGACTCAAATGCACTTTTTTTGGTAACCTTGACCAAGTAAACAATCTTTTTCTTTTTGTTGAGTTGTTGTGGACCATTTATGCACTTCATTGTATGATTCACACAAGGCAGTCACAAAAGAAGAATAGATCTGAAATATTATGGGATCCATGAAAAAAACTTCACTTAAAGATGTCTCAAAACAAATACCTCACTATATTATACCAATGTATTTTATGCAAAGAAACAAAAAAGAAGTTGTTAGTACAGAAAAAAGAGAAAAAGAAAAAATAAAAGTAAAAGTTTAAAAAAAATGAAGGGAAAAAAATGTCTTGGAAAAGGAAATGAAACAAAGATCTTTTTTTTTTTGAAAAATAAAAACAAATATGAGTGCCCACATTTATGATTAAAAAAAAACTATACAAATGTTCCCAAATTCATGAAACAGGTCTATAAAGGTGGATATGGCTCTACCTTCGGTTGACTCTTATGGTTTACTATATACTAGGTTCGAATTGATTTACATCTAAAGGTCTTCAAACTGTTCGTCACTGATGTCCACTCTGGACTAGTAAGGCACCCCAATCCTTACCTATTATAGGCTACAAATGAAAAGGGTTTAATTTGAGTAGGACTATTTCGCTTGTCATTATGGAGATTATTACCTCATGAAAGCATAGGTACTTTACTCCCTCCTAAAAAGGTTAGAGCCTTGGTATAGTGATCATGCATGATGTGAAGGTGTTGTGTGTGAACAAGGGAACAAAGTATTATAATTCTTATTCTAAGCACTTCATAATAACAATAATAATACATACAAAGCATATAATAAAAGAGCAAATAACATTGGTAAAATGTAGCTTTTTGTTTCCTTTTTACTATTATTATTATTCTTAAAATTAAAGTTAAAGTTAAATACCAATTAAGACCATTAAATCAAAATTAAGGATAATGCATTAATTTTGGCCTGACTTTCTGAGAAAAAATGACATCCCCAGTAGATTAAGATAATTTTAGGGTCTGCGAACATAGTTTAGCTTCAAGAGTTGATTATGCATGGGGAAGGATTAGCACCTCCACAACATCCATTTAACACAGTACCAATTAATTATATGTTATCTTTTAATATTGACATGTGTCCGAGTGAAAATTACTTCTTGATATCATAATTACAAAAATACCCCTTATCTTATAATTATTTACTAAATAATCTCCTAAGAAATAATTAAAATACTCTTTCTAATATATGATATATTTAAAATAATCCTATACGAAATTACAAAACTGCCAATCCTAATTACAAAATTGCCAATCCCATTATTTGATGAAAAATTGGCATGCGTCCAAATGTACTATTATGCCCATATCTAATAATTATGAAAATACACCTTTTCTTTTAATTATTTACAAAATAATTCCCTAAAATTTATCAAAATGCCATTTTCATTATACGATAAGAAATTGACATGAGGCCAAAGAGATTATTATGCCCTCATATCATAATTATGAACATGCCTCTTCTCTTATAATTATTTACTAAATAAAATCCTATGAAATTACCAAAATGCCATTTTCATTATATGATAAGAAATTGACGTGTGATCAAATTGATGATTATGCCACATACCATAATTATGGAAATGCCTCTTCTGTTATGATTAAATTGACTATTATGCACTCATACCATAAATACAAATATACCTCTTTTCTTAGAATTATTTCTAAAATAATCGCTAATCAAATTATCGAAATGCCCTTTGTGCTATGTGATAAGAAATTAACAAGTGAGCAAATGGACTATTATGCCCTTATATCATAATTATGAAAATAAACCATTTCTTATAATTATTTACTAAATAATTCTATTTGAAATTAGCAAAATACCCTTTCCATTATATGATAAGAAATTTACATGTGGCCAAATGGACAATTATGCCATCAGACCATAATTATAAAAATACCCATTATGTTATAATCATTTACTAATTAATACTCTATAGAAGTACCAAAATATCCTTTCCATTATACGATAAGAAACTGACATATGACTAAATAGACTATTATGCCTTCATGTCATAATTATGAAAATACCCCTTATCTTATAGTTATTTACTAAACAATTTCCTATGAAATTATCAAAACATCATTTCCATTAATGATATGCATGAAAAGAATCCCTTACAAAATTACAAAACAACCCATCCCATTATTTGATAAGAAAGTGACATGTGTCTAAATGTACTATTATGGCCTTTTATCATAATTACGAAAATATCTATTTTCTTATAATTATTTACTGAATAATCCTCTAAAAAAATGAGAAAATGCACTTTTCATTATATGATAAGAAATTGACATATGGTAAAAAATACCCTTTTTCTTATAATTTAACGGTCTCTTTTAGGGACTCAGTATGTCGATTCATTTGAGTGAGGTATCCCATGATGGACAAGATTTCGGTATATGGTAACTTAACTTGCTGAGGCCAATGGGTGACGTATCCCAAAAAGGCCTTGTGAAACTCTTTTTGTCCACTTATCACTTAGTATGGGGCTTTGTACTACCAAAAAGAATAAGGAAATAAAATTGTACCTTCACTATTAGCTATACTTTTTGGTGCAGTGGTAAACGCTTGATCCTGAAAATTGATGTCAAAGTGAAGTTACAGGTTCGAGTCCATTAAGTGCCACTAGGGGTGAGATTGTTAGATTATACGGTCTAGTAGTTTCTTTTAAGGACTCAATATATTGATTCATCTGGGTGAGGTATTCCATGATGGATAAGATTTTAGTGTGTGATGGCTAGACTTGCTAAAGCCTAATGGGTGAGGTATCCTAAGAAGGCCTTACGAAGCCCTTTATGTCTACTTGTAGCTTAGTACGAGGCTCTACGCTACCAAAAAGAATAAGGCAATAAAGTTGTGCCTTCACTATCAACTATAGCTTTCTGTGCAGTGGTAAACGCTTGATCCTAAAAATAAATTGTTAGCTTTGAATTGATCCTTATTTTGTAATGACACAACATTAAACTAAATAAGCTTGATCAAGATTTTGAAAAATAACTATTTAGTACTTGTACTTAAGTTTTATTATTTTGGTACTAAATAAATAATATGATTTTCAAAGTTTAAACAAACCATTCTCTATGTTTTCTTATTTCTCAAATCAAAAATATTTTTAAACATTATTTATTTGAGCTTAAATGAAAGTCTAATTATTGTTTTTAAAGTGAACTTATTCATTTTAGACTCAATATAGTTTTGATAATATTGGTTTTAAGAAATAGATTAACTTAAGAAAGTTGTTTTACAAGAACAAAGTTTTCCAACATTGAAATTATTTCATTTTTTTTGTATTAATTCACAAAGTTTTAATATTTGAATTTTATGTGGTTGGAAAGCTCTTTAAGTCTACTTTTTAATGGATCAAACAAAATTAAAATCCAAATTTTTAAGAAAAGATTTTGAATTTTTACTAGATGCTATGCAGTTGTCTAAAAATTGCATAAGAGGTAGATTTGAAAATTCACTATAATCTGAATATAATGAATTAGATGTATGAATTTGATTTGGATAGAAAGCCCTTAAGTCTAGTTTTTAAATCTTCAAATGTTTTTTGGTTTGGAGTTGCATAACTTAAGATATGATAAAATTAGTGAGTAGAGTGCAAAATAGGAGCCAACTACCCAACTTGACTCGATTGATCCCTTAAGGGTAGGATCGATCCCTTGTTTGACAGGATTGATCCCCTCTTGTATAGGATTGATTAAGTATTTGTCCAAAAAGCCAAAATGTTGAAAAACTAGCAAAAACGATTGATCTTTATAAGAAGGGATCAATTGGGTAAGGCACAAGATTGATCCCTTATCAAAACCAATCGATCCCTTATGCCTAAAAAAGCTCAACGACTAGTTTTTAAAGTTTCAACGGGTTTTTTCAACTCCACACCATCCCTAACGGATAGTTCTTCAATTCTTTTATAAATTGGACAGTCCAACACATCAAGAAGGAGTAAGAATCAAGAGAGCAAGCACCAATAAGCTACACATTTATATCTCTTAAAAAAATTAAGTGATTTAGAGCTTTAAAGTTTATATCTTTGTATTTATTATATCTAAATCATATTTGTTGTTTATTCATCATTTTCTTGTACTTAAATTTAGCAAACACCTACCCTTGAGAGGTTATTCTATTGTTTGCAAAATTACTGTTGATATACAAAAGGGGAAGAGAGCAAGAGGTGAGGTATCCTCTTAAAAAGCTTCATAGTGAGATTGCATAAAATGCTATAAAGGGTAAAAGTTTCTATCTTAAGCCTTAGAGAGAAAAAGATAAGGTTGTATTTTCAATTCAAGGTTAGTAAATTGAAGCCTTGGTGTGGACAACCAAGAATAGAGGACATGGATGCCTTATGGAGAATTACTGAACCTCTATAAATCATTATGTTTGATTTCTCTATCCCTATCTTTTTACTTTGCATTTGCTTTAAGGGGAATTACAATGAGATTGCAATTATGAGATCATCATTACGTAGAAACTATATGTTTCAAATTAGTTCCTAGTTTATACTTATTCAATAAGAGGACTTCATAAAATCTATTAAGACTAGCACATGGTTATGCTTTTGCTTATCAAGCAAGCAATTGACCTCATAGGTTGAAGTTTAGGTAAACTTGAGTTAACATATGGGTGCTTAGCACAAGAACAAGTTCACTGAATGTGACCCAAAATAAGAATGCTATATGATAGTTTGCATGGTATCTATAGCTACATTCTCATGTGATGTTTGTATAAGTAATCCTTTGATTTGAGATTATAAGTGATCTTTTGATTTGAGATTAATTTTGATCTTAAATGATGAATGTTATACTTTAATTTTACTTTACTTATGGTCCTAACCAAGATTGCTCCAGTTGAGTATTATTGGGTATAATAACATGAGGTATATGAAGATGCATAAGTAATCAAGATAGAATTCATCATCTTGTGAGATCAAGTTAGTATCTCACTTAGTCTTAATTGAATTAACTTCAGCAATTTACGGCCAAAGTAAAATAAAAGTAAAGAATTGTTCTAAAACTCATTTGTAAGTTAATGTCAAGGACAAGACTTAACATGGTTGAACAAGGTTAAGTAGACACTAAACTATACTCAATGTTCAACCTGAGATACTAAGTGATGAAAGGATACTAATTATACATGAAGACCATTCATGGATAGGTTGTCAACCCACATTGACTTTCTTTAGTAATTGAGGGTCATGAGATATAGCTAGCATTGATCATGATCTATAAAAATAAAATTGGCTAATTGGAGAATTCTTGATGAGTCAAAAGGTTGGATTCATCTAAGTTGAATATAAAAGGATTACAATGCTTATGGTTATTGCCAACATGCTAAAGAACTTAATGGGTCGCACATAATAGGACAATTATAAGAGATTAAAATTAGGACAAATTAAGTTGGACTTAATTCTTTTTGGGTTAGACCTAATGATAGAGGAAATAAAACATGAAAGACAATGTCTCCTTATTATATGTATTCGGCTAGCATAAACGTTAAATGGGAATTATGCAACTTATGCACAAACCTAATTTGGTCGAACACTCTTTTATAAAAAGAACATGAGCCACCCCTTTCAGAATAAGCAATAAGACATTAGATGCAAATATAAGTTAAGTATATAGCTCAAAGTGAAAACCTGAGAGAAAAACAAAAGGCTTTCGTAACACTTACTAACTAGAGTGTGGTTTGTATTCTTCCTATCCTTAGAGAAGGTTCTTTCACAAGAGTTTGTGTGGATTACCATTAGAGGTTGCGCGTTTGGATAGCTTTATGTCTTTGAAAACAATTTAGGTGATCACTAGCTTGGAGCAAACCAAAGACAGCATAAAGGTACACTCCTCTTAGCCAAAACCCATATATATATATGTTATGTTTGTATGATATTGTTGATTGATCATGGCTTTAAGGAATTAAAAATTATAAAATTCCACTGCTATATCTCTCTATGTTGATACATAATTCCCTTCAAGTGGTATCAAAGCCTTGTCAATATAGATTATACAACTTGGAAACTTGTTTGATTGTTTATTATATCAAAACTATTTTGATTGTAATCTGTTGCTATGATAATGAGGCTGGAAAATTAATTTTTCTATATTGTTTTGATTAAATTCTTTTAGAATATCAAAGCATGATGTCTTAGAATGATTGGGTATGAATTTTATGATTTTTGGACATTGTTTGCATGCTTTATGATTTTGCAATCTATCCATAAACAGGAAAATTTTGTTGTAGTTATATTGTGAAGATTGTTTCTCACTCTAGGGATATTATTTTGCCTCGAAATTTTAACACATGAAAATAGACATATTGATGATCATTGTGTAAAATTTTGAGAATTTTTAGAGTTGATTTGGTTATTCAAAAGTTGATGACAATTTCAGCCTAGAAATCTATCAGTGGCAGTTAGATATGTATAATACGCATATGATGCATAACAGCCCCTGCTATGATTATGATAATTCATTCTCTTAATACAGCTGGTATTCTTAAGTGTTAAGAGACTTCAAAAACTTGTTTAGTAAGGTTTTAAAGAAAACTAACTTGGTAATCAATATTGCAAAATTTAGAAAACTTGTTCACGAAGATTTCAAGATCTGTTTTTTGATCACCAAGTATGGTGGACTATTTTTGTAAAATCCTAAGTAAGCTTGGGAAAGAGTTTAGAACTCTTGCATGATGGCCTAGTAGGGCCGGCATAGCAGCAAGTCAAAACTACAAAGTTATGCATCCAAACAACCTTCACCTCATACTACTTTTCTATTTTGAATAGGATTCGATCAAACCCTAGTTTGATATTGATTCTTGTTAAATTTCAATTCCTAAATAGTTTGAGTTTGATAATTAGATTTCACATAAATATCCAAATTGAATTAGAATTTCTAAATTATTTGGGACTTCTAATTAACAAGAAACTACTTCACTACAACACCTACTTAGACTAAAAAATTCTCAATGCATGTAATTCGGCTTGGTTTTAATTGATTAGTATTCCTAGATTGCTTAAAATGATGATAACCATATAACGTTAAAACCCAAGTAGAATTATAATTCTTTAATTTTTTTGGAAATTATGATTGCAAATTAAAATTTCTAAGATAGAAGTTAGACATATTCGGCCACCTAACTAAACATGTCTATGCCTTGCATCACATTGAATTGGATTAATGTTTGATATGTGATATTGATTCAAATAATAGATGCATGAGATCATGAATTTGAACCAAACATGATATCTTTGATATGTAATGAAGTATGCATGCTAGTTATAAGATAAATGCCATGTATACTATGTTGGTTTGTTATTATACATGCTAGAATTTATATGTGATAAATGTCATGTATAATTGTGAAATGCATAATAACATATCATGTATTTAATATGTGAAGAATTCTTATGCATGCTTTATGAGAACTATAATGAATTAAAAACCCCTTATGAAAAATATTAAGTCTAAATGCTTTCCATTAACATAAATAACAAAACTTTTTACTAGTGGGGCTAATTAAGTGATTGCACTAAAATTTAAGCTTTTTCATGCTCATTTTTAGTGTAATTTTGCTTATATTTTGACTTATTCCTTGAAAGTTATGGTAAAAACACTCCTAAGCCCATTTTTGTCATGTGTAGGTAAAAATGGAGAAATGAGAAATTTTGGTCAATTTTGACACAATTTGTAAGATTTTTGGTACAATTTGTGCAAATGGCCTAAACTAATGTTAATAAGCTAGATTAATTTAGAAGAAGTTTTTCTTGATCTTTCTTTCATGATTTTTTTAGCATTATTTCCATAGTTTTTCTAGTGAATTGTATGTTGAATTTGTTCATATAATGACCTGTATTTTATAGCAAAAATGAAGAGCACAATTCATGCAAGAAATGACAACAAAAAAATGAAGGAAAGTTGCTTACCGCATGCATGGAATGAAGCTTCAAGTGAACAAACTTTTGGTTTTAGAAATAGGGATTCAAAGGAAAACCAAAAGAGGAGCTGAGTTTCCATTTTAGAGAACTATGATTGGCCATTAATTTGACTTCTTGGATCAGCACATACATGTGAAATGAAGCTTGCAAACCTGCTAAAAACTTAGGAGCCAACTAGTCATGCAACCAAAGGATGAAAAAGGCTTTAGAAACTCAATAATTTGTAGATTTTTTTTTGAGACTTTTTAGGACTAGAGGCCTCTCCCATTTGCTTATAAATAGGGAAGACGATCGGCCAGAGTAGAACTTTAGCTTAGTTTTTAGATTTTTTTCCTTTAGTTTTCTACACTTCCATTTACTTCATTTTAAATTTTCTTTTCATCCAAACAGCTTTATTTTTTGTTCCTTTCATTGATTCTTATTACAATTTTACATTTCCTAAAGTATTTTTCAATGTTATTTACGATTTTGACAATGAAATTTGCAAATTCTATTGATTTTCAGTTCAAATCTTCTAGTTTTCTAACTAATGTCAAATTTGTTTCTACATTTTCGCACTTAACCTAGTTGCAATATTTTAATCAGAACTCAATCATTTCATACTTGTTTTTGTTCAAATTTTTTGCATAGTTTTGTAGTTCATTAGGCTACATCATAGTAATAAAATGTTTGAAATGGAACACTTTTTTTAAAAACATAAAATCTGTCCTCCCCTTGACACCTTCACCTAGTCATAGCCTTATACAATGTTGGCTCATGACAACTTATACCCAGGTCATCCCAATACAAGGTTGGCTTATAACACTGTGCCTAGGACAACTACCCTCCTTGAGACTACTAGGGGCCATCCTGTTTTAACTTCCCATGAAAAATGATTCTTAACTTGTCTTACATAAAAATGGGATAGAATTTGGATCAAAGGTATTAATCAAAGTAGTAGGGAAAACATTGACAAACTCGACATGCTTCACCACAATACAACCTAAGAGCTCAACGAGGTTAATCCTATTGGTGGTAGCCCACTTTACCAATAGCAACATCTCCTCTAATAAGCAAAAAATTTGTCATTGCACTTATTAATACCAAGATTAGCAAAAAAAAAACCTATTAATACAAAACCACAATGAAGTTTTAATAAAAAAAACAAATCTTTTTCACCATGTTGACTTATGGGCCTAAGGCAATCCCTCTACATCCATCGACAATGACACTTTTAGAGCATCAATAGTAGAGTCAATCCTTAGAAGCATGATACACCTTCCCAGAATTTGGATATTGTATGCTTTAAATCCTTAAGAGTACAAATCATTACCAGATCTGAAACCTACAAAGAGAAAAATAAATGTCATCAAACAACCTCTTTTGTGAAAATAAACCTTTCTCTAAAATATTGAAAACTCACCATGATAGTCCCTGAACCAAGATGGTCAAAATGGAGTTTCTCCTATTCAAAGAAATCTTTTGCAAGGATATCTTATAGTGCTTCCTTAATGTAGCTTAGGGAAAGTGATAATTTTATAATTCTATAGAATTATCATAGTGTTATGTTGTATTTTTGCTTGTTTCATAGTAATATCATAAAAATATACTCCTAATTTATACAAATTTCTCTTATGTAGGTACTGATGAAGAAAAGGGAATCTATGATAATTTAGGTAATTTTTTATGTAAATTAGAGCTTGATTTAGCAAAGGAAGGAAAAAGATGTCAAAAGCTTATGCAAGCAACTGATTACACTCACATGAACACTTGATCAAGTTGCTTTCCTTTGTTACCTTTTGTACGAGTTGATTTTTTGCAATTGCAAGTTTGGTTGAACAAAATATCAAGAGATATGGTCAGCTAGATGTACAGCTTAACGTGTGGTTTTGTTGCAAGCTGTTTGAACAGAAAATTCCACTCTTGTTTGCCTAATAATGTAGCTGTTGACTCAGCAATTTAAAGAGTTATCATTGGTCAATTGAAGTTCACTTGGATCACTAAGATTGCAATTCAAATTCCCTCTTGAAGTGAAGAAACCGAATGCTACCTAGAGAGGAAGCAACTTGCCGAGTACACTACCATGCTAACTTTGTGGCTTACTTGGCAAAATGGAACTCCCTCATTGGTTTAGACACCTTACTAATTGCCTATAAATGCCCCATTTTACTGCCATTTGGAGGAGAGATGAGAGAGATTAGATTTACTTTCTTGCATTTAGAGTAAGATTAGGAGTAGTAAAGAGTACATTTACATTTTCTTTTTTCCTTTCACTTTCTTGGTTGTCAAATACTATTTTTCTTAAACATTTTCTATTCAAGCACTTTAAATTTCATCCAATTTATAGTTTTCTTAACGCACTTTACAATTTTACTTGCATTTCTATTCAAATTCTTGCAAAGTCAATTAGATTTACAAAGCTGTTTGGTTGTGTTCTTCTACTGCATTGATATGGTTTTCTTCTTGATCACTAAGTTTTGTTGCAATTTTTGGCTGATGTTTTTACATATCAATCTTCATTCATAGTTCTTTAATTTTGGAAATTTTTAACATTAGAGTCCATTTACATTTTCCTAAAAATCTTAGAAATGCGGGTTGGTTGCTAGCATCAAAAAAGTAATGGCAAAAACAACAGCTGTTATGGTTTCTCCTCCTTGCTAGACAGTAATCCAGTGCTATCTTCTTCTTATTACTTGTTGTTTAATGTGTTTAGATGTAGATTTACCTTTCCTTGCAATTTAATTCATGCTTTCAAATGTTGTTTAGTTAGTTTAATTGTTCATTCCTTTATTTTCTCTATTTTAGTTGCTGAATTTTAATTAAGTTCATTGAGCATGTTGTTATATATTTTAAGTTGATTCTTTTTATTGATTTTAAATTTTTTTTATTGATCTTGATGCCAATAGTTAATCTTGAGTTCATTTCTTCATATGAAGTCTAGATCTGGGATTTAAGATACATTAAATTTAAATTCTGTTTTTAAATCTAGCTTTATGTTTACATTTCTTGTTTGATTTTTGCTTCTTTCAATACCTTGCATTTAAATTCAAGTTAGATCTAAGATATATTGATGTTCTTTTATCTATTTATGTTAATGCATGTAGATCTCAGGTTAAGTTGTATTCAATTTATGCATTTGAAATTTCAGTTTCAATACTAGTGTCACTTGATAATTTTCTGTTTTTAGTATGTTTAGCTGAATATACTTACTTTCATTTTAATTGTTTTTCATGTTATTTTATGATTGTTTTGATGCTTTCTTAAAGAAGATTACTTGCATTTACTTTTGTTCAGTTACTTGTCCATTTCCTTCTTTCGCTACTATGTTTACTTGCATTACTTCTTTACGTTATTGTTATTTTCATGTCTTTATTTTGTTTTCCTTAGATTAAAAGTAGTGAAGGTTATACTTTCTTTAATTTAACCAAACTAAATATAGTTTAAGAATGTTGCCCCTTGGTACTTAAACCTAGGCAAACCCTAAATTAGTCATCGAAGGAACAATACTTAACTCATTCTTCTTATTACTTGAACGGTGTGTTTTTCTTGCAGCACATTACAAAGTGCTAGTACGTACTCGAAGAAACATTGTGGGGGACTGTCAAGACCTCATCAAGCCCATCTAATTGCCCAACTCTCTCACCAAGGCCTATTTACCAAAGCCCTTTTCAAGCTCAAAGCGAGAGTCGACCCCATGCCTTTGATGATAGAAAGAAACCTATAAAGAAAGCATTTCCTAAGACCATGTCATTTCATAAATAATGAAATTGCAAACTAAGCCAACACACACTCGATCCAATTTCATCCCATCGAAGCATTGTAGGAAGCCCACAATGTCTTGATTGCTTTAAGGAGCAATATTCTCAACATTGTCCTTCAATCTCATTATTTGAGGGAAAAAATGATTGGTATTAAGGGTAATCACCTTGCATTGCTCTTTTCACTTTCTCCTAGGGTTGATTTTAGTGTTATTAGGTAAAGCACCATAAGGTCGGGTATTAAAGAGATTAGCTAATTGACCTATCTGTGTCTCTAAGCTCTTAATGAATACAGTTTAATTGTGAAACATGGTGTTTCAGGTTTGCATGAAATAAGTCTAGGACTTAATCAAGGAATTTAAAAGATCTTCAACTGAAGGTTTCTTTTTAGAAGGCGATAAAGGGTTGATATTGGGAGGTGTAAGGATGTGGGTTCTGTTGCTAATAAGAATGATGGTGAAAACCATTGAGAGTTTTGGCATGATGAAGCTGTTAGGTAGCATGAGTAGACCAAATAGGAGCAAGATTTTGATTGTGGTTTTGATTTTAAGAGAACACTGGATTACTCATCCATCTAGGATTGTATATGGAAGCATAGTGGTCAGTTGCTTGCATAGTGTTCTAACCTAAGTAATGGACACTCTCGGTTTGACTAGGACATGAATCACATATATAACCTCCCCCATAAACTTCACAACAAGTGAAAAGGCTTTAAGTAGGTTTCAATTGACTAGAACTAGGCTTAATAGGTGTGAGTTTCATATTCATGTTCTCAGTGGCTTTGGCTAAAGATTCTACCTTAGCACTTAAAGCTGTAAAATCACTAAGCTTATACACTCTTAAGGTTTTCTTTTGATGTTGCTTTTCATTAGACCATTGACAATTATTGGTTGTGATATCCTCAATCAAATCATAGGCAACATCATGAGAGCACCACTTGTTGTGACATCTAAAATAGTCCTAGTAGTAGCTATCAATCCACTATAGAAAATTTGAATTTCCAATCATTTCGATAGTCCATGGTGCAGATACCTCCTCAAGAGGTCTCTGTATCTTTCCTAAGCCTTAAACAAGGTTTTTGGTTCATGTTGGGCAAAAGAAATAATATCATTCCTCATCTTGGCCATCTTGGCCGAAAGAAAAAACTTAGCCATAAACAAGAAAGAGTTTTCATTAATCAACAATCAAGAGGATTATAATATGTGATAATGGTATCATGTATTATGGAATGGTGTTCCTTTACCAGTATTGGTCATCGATCATCTTGAGTGCATACCTAGCCAGTTTATGTGCAGTCTCATTTGCTTGACGTCTTGTGTGTTCCACCCTGAAAAGGCTGAAACTTTGTTTCAATATTTGACATTGTCTAAAATGTTGCCAATTGTGGATAAATCTTTTGACTGCAGCCATAGCATGTTGATAATTTCAGAAGCTTCTTCTTCAAGTATGATTGAAGTTAGGCCTAAATCTCTTGCAAAAGTTATCCCAGCCATTGCTACGTATGCTTCAACCACCATGGTGTCCCTAATTCCTTCTACTTGTTTCGATGTTGTTCCCAGTACTTCCCCTTTGTTGTTTCTCACAACCACCCCTATGCCTCCTACTACTTTTACAGCCTTTAGCGCCCCACCGAAGTTTACTTTGGTTATGTTGGGTGACGGTGGTTTCCATCTCGTATTATCCTCATTCTGCTATTCTTTTTTCTCCTGTCCTTACCTAAACTCCTCCAGATAATTAAATGCAAAGCTTGCTGTAGCCTAAGCACTTCGCGATTCCCTATCTTTAACTAACAGATTCCTACTGCTCCATATTGCCCAACAAACTATTAATCGTTTCTCAAAGTAGTCATTGTCAATGGATTCCGCCAAACTAGTTAGCTAGCCTTTATTTGCTACATAAAAGTTACACTTCCACCTGCTATCTACGCCAGCTACTATCCATGCATCTCTTGCTCTCTTGTAGTCCCTTACTGCCTGTATCACTGTTTCATCGTGTTGTCCACATTGTGGGCAAAGGGTAGGAGTACCAATATCATGCTTCCTAAGGTTACATAATACCGGCAGAATACCACGGTTTAACCTCCATCCAAAAACGTTAATTTTTGCTGGTATTCTAGCATTCCATAGCCTATTCCAACACTTCCTGACATTCGCATCATCCATATGGTCTCATTGTGATTGCTGCATTAATGTCCCCTTCAGCTTGTGTAAAATTGCATGATATGCACTCTTCACAAGATAGTTTCCTTTTCTCTGCCCATCCAATACTATTTCATCATGGTGTTCAAAGTGGCCAAGCGGAATCCTACATATCAAATCTGTCACCTCATTCCCAAAAACTTTATAAATTAGGCCTTTCTTCCAAGTCTTGTTATGGTGCTCAATCAGCTCTTCTACTAGTGCTTCTTCATGTAATTGACACTGGTTAATTGGAAATTCTAGCCTTCAACCATATGCCAACCACTCATCTCACTTTATTCTGATTTAGGATTGTAATCATCTTATTTTGTCCAATAATATTTTTGAAATTCATTAGATTTAAAATTTTGAGCCAAAAGCTTAATATAGGATTTTAGACCCAATAGCTTAAAAGCCCAAAAAAGGTGTTGATTTTGATTTCATTTTAATTTCGATTTTAATTTTTAATTTGGATTTGGATTTTTTAATTTTAATTTTAATTTTTTGGTTTAATCTTGTTTTGGTTAAAATTAATCAAAAGTAAAAAAAAAAAAAAAAAAAAAAAAAAGAGAACAGAAAAAGATGGGATTTGGTAGATTCGTTGTCCGATTCAATTTTCAGATTCTAGAATTTAGTAATCAATTGCTCATGGAAGTTCTTGACCCCAATTAACGTAAGAAAGCAAAGATCACAAAAAATTTAAATCTTGAAAATCTTGAAGATTCGGTAAGCATTAAAATTTATTCAAATTGAAGTGGGATTTATCCCTGTAAAAGAACTTCCAATCTGCAATCAAAGGAAAGACAAGACATGAAAGAATCAAGCATCAAGCAAACAAAGAGTTATTATCAAGTCAACAATTCAGAGCCAAAGTCTGCTCCCACAACTTCGAGCAAGCTCAATTTCAAGAGGCAATTAGCAGACACAAGCAGTTTCCAGAAACAATAACAAATTCAACAAGCAGTCAACCAAGAAGAAGCAATCAGGGGGCAGATTACAGCAATTCACGATTAGTACAGAAGCAATCGACAATCAAACAACAAACAAGAGAAGAAAGAAGCAAATTTTGACGACAAAATTCAGGCAAGAAATCAAAAAATCAAGTGTAGCAGCAAGCAATCCCAAGCAAAGACAATGTTCAATATTCAAGGCTAAATCCCAGAAAACCAAAACCATTCCCATAAACCCATTAGAAATCACCTATATATTAAAAAAAAAAAAAAAAACCATCACCCAATCAATCCACAGTCTCCAATTCAGCAGAAACCTATAACTAGCAAACCCAGAAAGCCCGAACCTGCACCGGACTGACCCACAGAACTCGAATCCTTTAAACCCTCAACCAATTACCCAGACCTGAGAACACCTATATCTAGCAGTTAATCATACAAGTAAGACAAAAGCAATCAAGAGAAATTTCAAGCAAACAAGCCCAATTTTTCAGCTAGCACACGACATCAACAGAGAAGTGAACAAGAGGAAGCTGGGTTTGGGGTTTGTCACATTCTACGATTTTTTTTTAATCTATGTGCTAGATTAAGGGAAAAGCCTTTGGTGAATTTTCTGGGAAGTTTAACTATAGATTTGAGGCAAATCACAGAGGAATTTCGAGCTTTCAAAGGGTTTAAATCTTGGATTTAAAGAGCAGTGAGTTTTTTGGCTTAGGTGTTTCGGTGAAGAATAGAGAGGGAAAGAACAAGGCAGGCGGCTAGTGGTGGCGACGATTGGCGGAAGCTGCGGCAGGCTTCATCTGCAACTGGATTTTTTTTTTAGCTGGGTTGTTCATCTGGTTAGACAGACGGCAGAACTCTAAACTTGAAGAGAAAGAAACAAGTAGCAAAAAATGAAAGAACGTGAAAATTTTGAGGTTTTATAACAATGACAACATGCTGTCGTTTTGATGAAGAAGAGATGCTGATCTATGACCCCGGTTGTTGACCCGAGTGACACCCGAGTGATACCCCAGTGACCCGACCCGTTCCTTGCAGGTTTGATTGTTTTCCTTCTTTTACTTACTTTATTTATTATTGTTTTTATTTTTTTTATTATTCTCCTTAATTTTAATTTAATGCTTGATTTTTATATGGATTTTTTTATTTCTACATATTTATTTTATAGTATTTGTATATGTTTTATTAAGATTTATTCATAAATAGATAATTGCTTAATATTTTGCATGAATTTGCATGATTTATTACCTAATATTTTATTTGCATGATTTTTGCATTAATAATTATAATATATATTTGCATAATATTTTGTATGAATTTAATTTACTTACATGATATTTCTACATGATAATTTTTAAATGATATTTTATATTTTTGGTATAATTTTTTGCATTATATTTTATATTATTCGTATGATTTATAGCATGATGAGTTTAATTTGTTGCACAATATCTTTGCATGATTTTTGGTATAATTTTTACATTGACATGTTTTAATTATTGCACGATTGCATGTTTGTGTGATGTTTTTATAGAATTTTTGTATGATCGTATTTTGTAAATAAATAAAAGGATTAGAATTGATTTATTTACATGACAAAAATCATATTTGATTAAGACTTAGGTAAAATAATTTATGATTAATTTGGTATCAATTTTGAGTGTAATGGGGTGCTAATACCTTCCTTGCATGTAACCAATTCTTGAATCTTAGCTTTGTTGATATAGATCAAAACTTATTCTTTTTAAAGGTTTTTAATTTGCACTTACGATAACATTAAAAAGAATAGATACACATAAGTAGTAAATTATGTCTAGATAAAAAAAAAAGATTGATAGTAACTCTATAGTTTTTGTATTTAATGGGTAGGTTCTTGGACCTATACGCTGTGATAAAAACCCATCCCCCTTCTCTATCTCATGCCTACCTTTAGTGAGTTTTGGGCAATCCATATGCTTCGCCATGTGAGTGAAGGTCTCGACCGAACGGGAGCTTTTAAGAAAGGTGTACTTCGGAAACATTTAGCTTTCAGCACTTTATAAACCAAGGAATCTGTGTTCTTTAACAGCCTCCAACCCTATTTCCCTAACAATGCTAAGTTGAAACATTCAAAATCTTGCAATCTCATGCCCCGATCCCTTTTTGATAAGTAGACCTTGTCCTATTTCAACCTATGTAGTCCTTTTTTACCCTTTTTAGAACTCCACCAGTAGTTGCTTATTTTGCTATTTACTCCATTGCAAAATCCTTTTGAGAGAAGAAAACAGTTCATAGCATATGCTGGTATGGCTTGTAAAACTGATTTGATAAACACTTATTTCCCATCTTGAAAGAGGCATCTCTTACTCCAATTTTGAATCTGCATTTTTATTTTGTTGACAATATCCCTGAAAGCTTTTATTTTGTTCCTTCCAACCATCGATGGTAGTCCCAAATATTTCTCTGGATTATCGGTAGCTTAGACACCCCAGTTTTGCTTTATCGCCTTTCTTGAACCTTCTGATGTGTTTGTGTTGAAAAATAACATTGACTTTCAAAATTCAGCAACTGTCCCAAACCTTCTCCATATTTCTTTAGTATGTGCTTCAACCTATCACTTTCCAGTTGGTTTGCTTTAAGGAAGAGCAAACTATCATCCGCGAAGAACAGGTGATTGATTCTAGGACCATTCTGGCTAGTCCTTACCCTACTAATCCATCATTCCTTTTGGTGTTTGGATAGTAATGCTGAGAAACCCTTTGCACATATTAGGAAGAGGTATGGTACGAGAGGATCCCCTTAGCGTATATCGCGTCTTGGGTAAAACTTTTCTAAGGCATCACCATTCACTATAACCAAGTAAGACACGGACTGTCCAAATTGCATTATCATGTTTGTCCACCTTTCATTAAAACCCAGCTTCATCATCATTGACTCAAGAAATAGCCACTCCACCCTGTCGCAGGCTTTGCTCATATCAAGTTTGAGAGCTACATAACCCACCTTGCTTGTCTTTTTCAGTTTTAGAGAATGTAATAATTCATAAGCAATTAAAGCATTAATTAAAGCATTATCAGAGATTAGTTTACCACAAACAATAGCACTCTGGAACTCACTAATACAATGAGACAAGATATGTTTCAACCTATTTGCTACAATGTTTGCCATAATTTATAGCTAACATTGCACAGACTAATAGGGCGAAAATTAGCCATAACCCTAGGGTTTTTGACTTTAAAGATTAACACCTTGTTGGTATTATTAATATCTTGGATGCTATCCCCACCATTTAAAACAGATAAACATAATTTAGTAATATCAGATCCTAACATGTGCCAGTAGTTTTGGTCAAACAAAATTGGCATACTATCAGGTATCCGAGCCTTGGTTGGGTGCATTTGTTTGATAGCCTCAAAGATCTCCTCAGGCTGAAAATCCGTGAGTAATAAATTCATCTCTTTAGAAACTCGAGTATCAACAGCCTCAAGTATTTCCTCATAGTTTGATGGTCTTTAGGGCTCGAAAAGTTTAACAATATACTGAGTTGCTATTCCTGTTATCTAAGTTGGATCCTCACACCATAACCTCGCTTCATTTTCCAAACCCTTAATGAAATTGTTTCCCTTCCGATTTGACGCTTGACCATGAAAAATGGTCGTATTTTTATCTCCCTTGTGTAGCCATGATATCCTTATTCTTTCTTTGTTGCCAGTAATTCTCTTCCTTCTCCAATAACATATTTAGCTCATTAGGTAGTCTGCATGTTGCCTCAGTAGAATCTTTGCATGGTGCTAATAATCTAACCTATTCAAACTCTTTAGATACTTTTTCAATATCATGGTGGAGCCTTTGACGGTTCTATTATGCTAATCAGATAAGCTTTCATTCGTTCTACCTAGTTTTTGTAGGATATCACCATGTTACCATTCGCCCCAACTATCCTTTATTATTTTTTCAAATTCCTTTTTTTTTTTTGCCCACATGGCTTAAAAAAAGAATCACCTTTTTCTCTCGCCTTTTCTCTTTTTTTTGCTCCCATCCATGTCAACCAACATTGGATTGTCGTTCGATTCTGCACACAAAGTACAACTGGAACATGTCCTCCCACCTGTTGCCTCCTAATGCTCGATCCAACCTTTCTTTAATCGTTTCTTCGCCTACACCCCTTTTCCATATGTATACCATACACCTTTATATTACAAATCCTCCAAGCCAACATCTTCTATAGCCTGTCGAAATTTCCTCATTTACCATTCTACCCTTTGTCGACCTCCACTTTTTTCTGAGTCCCACAGGATCTTATTAAAATCTCCTAAGCATAGCCATGGTTTTCGGGAGTTAGGTGGCATAGTTCTCATCGTATTCCAATCCTCATTTCTCACTCTTACATTCGATTCCCTGTAGAAGCCAGTTAAACTCCATTCCTTACCATATCAGTCCACAACCTCCATATCAATATGATACTTTGAAAAACTAAGTATCTGTAGGTCCATCTCTTCCTTCCACAGCATAGCCAATTTGGCACTTCTTCCCTTTACATTAACACCAAACACCGAATGCATGTTGCATTTCCTTCTTATTCTGTCATAAGCTGTGTTTTGTAGTATTGTTTCACTCAAAAACAAAACCTTAGGAGCTATCGGTGGGTTTCCAAGCTTACAGCAGTTCCATGCCAAGCATCTCATTATTCCCAATCGGCCTAGAAACTAACATCTGCCACTGCTATCTTGTTTTATGTATCAGCCAGCATTACATCTCTACTTTTTTTAGTCGGAGCGTTAATCTCCATTAGCACATAAACACCTTCATTTACTATCTACTTCTTCTTCCCCAACTCAGTCATGGTATCTTGTGTCTTAACATTGATCGAACGAGCTAGCTTTTTCCATTTCCTTTTGCTTCCACTGCAACAACCTAGAGCTTTGTTCTCTTTGTTGTCCTCTTTTCTTTTTCCCTTATCTAAAAGGTCCATCTTTCTCCTAGGTAATACTGGCCTTGATTCCTTTACATTGTGGGCTTGTGCTACTTGGGCTGATAAATTGTTAAGGGGTGTCCTACACCCATAAGGCCCAGTTGTTGATTGGAGCATCAATCTCCATTCGCATACAAACACCTTCATTTACCGTCTGTTTCCTCTTCCCCAACTCAGTCATGGTATCTTGTGTCTTAACATTGATCAAACGAGCTAGCTTTTTCCATTTCCCTTTGCTTCCACTGCAATAACCTGGAGCTTTGTTCTCTTTTGTTGTCCTTTTCTCTTTTTTCCTCATCTATAAGGTTCATCTTTCTCCTAGGTGATACTGGTCTTGATTCCTTTACTTTGTGGGCTTGTCCCATGTGGGTTGATAAATTGTTAAGGGGCGTCCTACGTCCATAAGGCCTAGTTGGCCTCACTTTCATCTGTAATAATAACAGTTTCATTCCTACTGTAATTTTCCACCTGTTTTGATATAGTTCCTGAAATCACGTTATCAAAATAATTGCATGCAGTCTTCCTTATGTCACCCCCCGCCAACCTCCCACTAAAATTCTCCCTTTGGGTCACAGGATTTCCTATCATGATATTAACTCCAACTGTTTCTCCACCTATTGTGCCGTACTCCGAGTTTCCTTTCATGTATCTTACATTTTCCAAATTACCCTACTCACTATTCGGTTGGCTTTCGGTTAGCTCTTGGTCGGCGACATCCCCCATTTGGTGTTTTCCATGTTCCATTCCAGACGAAGATAAACCTCATTTTTTTTTATGTGTTATCTTTACTTTCATGCTTGGATTGTTTAGCCTAGCACCTACAGATCTTCTTTTCAATGGTGATGCTCTTAGCCAATCTCCATATTATGTAATACATTCTGAGGTATTTTTTTGTGATGGTTGCCTTTCATAGTCCGCATCGATACGTCCCAGTAAACCACATTCGTAACAAAATATCGGCAACCATTCATATTTAATCCTTCCATATATATCAGCTGATCCATTACTCCCTCTAATCATCACTGCACTCCTTAAGGGTTTCATTATGTCGATCTCTATACAAATCCCGATGAACTGTGACCACCCATCCTTCCTCCAGATTGCTATCAGTAATAACCAACCAACCTACTTTCATTCCAACCATTCTTATTACTTCTTGAGATCTCATACCTATCGGGAGACCGTAGACCTTTATCTAGAAGCATGCTTTATGTAAGCGGTAATCTTGTGGTCTTAACATTGCTCTATACGGCTCCATCACTAATAAATTCTTATTTAAAACCAGGGGCTCCCTCAAGAACCCTATTCTTCTACGCCTATAAATGAAATTTGAAAAGAAAAGGTTTTTTTCTAGGGCCACTATGTCGATAGCCTTTGCTAGTATCCACACTAGCTTGAAAGTGCTTACCATGGCGTCGTTGTTAAAAGGCCTCAAAGTATGAGTCTTAACCACCATCCATCTTTTCTCCTCTCCATTCAAACCGATTAGACCACTATTTTCTGGTGTCACTCTATCCATCGCCTCCTTTATAAGTGTTAGGTGCCTCCACATGTCCTTTAAAATCATCCTCCATATTACTTACTAAAACTATAGGAATGCCTACTCACTTTCTTAGCTCTGCTAAGTCCTCAAAGACCACCATAAAGATGATCTCAAGGGTTGATACTCTTGTAACCGATAAGAATATAACTCCTCCCACAGACCGAAAGCCTGGAGAGATTTCAAAATATGTTAATATATCAAAAGCTAATAATATTTGAAAATAAATCTAAATGTAATGTAATATATCAAAAATTAATTAAAGATAAATTTGTCACATTTCATAATAGATGTTTATTTTAGCCAAATTTAATATTATTGTTACAGTTGGAAATAATCTATGTTGAAAAAATTCTAGTTTGAAAAATACGTTTGAAAAATATTATGAGAAATTGGTGTAAAATATTGTATTTTGAGATTTCTGAATGTTTAAAATTATTGTAAAAAAATATTGTAGATAATTAAAATATTTAAAAAAGACATGATATTTAAAAGTAAAAAAAGTCATTTTTAATACTATTTAAGTAAATTATTAGATGTATAAAAAAAATTAAGGATAATACTCAACTATATCTTTGAACTTTTAAAATTTTATACAAAACACAAATGTTAGATTTTCATTAAAAAAAAAAAAACTAAATTACTTCAAGCTAAAAAATAAATAGTTATATTCTCTATATTTTATTTTAATTCCAAAATATGTCAATATATCGAAAGATGATAATGTTATATAGTTAAAATAAAAAACCCAAAAAATAATAAAAAATTAATTTAAGTATAATTCTATCATGTTTCATAAAAATAGATATTTCGTCATTTCATTGTTCAAATCATAGTTTGCAAACTACAATGCACCTCCCAAGGTTCTTTTGCAGTTAACTTGAAAATGATTATAAAAATGCTTTAAAGCCAAACTATGAAATATTTGGTATTGTGTTGGCGGCTAAAAGCGTTACGTTTTGAAAGCCAAATGCAATAACAAACTAAACCTTCGTCCTTTCTGCTTTGAATCATAGATTGAAAATGGAAAAAAAAATTTCCTAATGTACGTTTATGGTTGGTTTGAAAAAGACTATCAAAAAGAGCTTTTCAACCAAATCATGGGGTGTTTGACATTGCGCTAGTTGTAATTGTAAAAAAGTACGTTATGAGAGTCAAACAAAATTGTCATAACATTTAACTCTGAAAATTTGTCCATTAAACATAGAAATATAGAATTGCCACTATATATATTTTTTTATCTATGTATGGTTGGTCACTTAAATCAATTTGTCATTTTTAAAATTATCCTAAGCTTGATTAAGGGTCACTAAAAAGAAGAAATTCTTATATAAATCAAAAGAATTGAGTTTGAAAGTTGATTACGTGTATGTAAGGTTTTAACGCCTCCACAATGTGCAGAATTGGTACCAAGTTAGTAACATATTATCCAATTTAAGCCTTTATCAAATATGATTTTTTATTAATTTCAAAGTTTAAATATTGAAAAAAAGTCTTTAGCCTTTCACCAAATAAGAAATTTTTCTTACCTCGAAAGTATTCAAAATAAACTTATTGTTTACTTGAAGAGACTCCGTTATTAGATTTATTAAATATCTTATGAAAAATCAAATTTCAATTCTTATTTATTCACAAAATATTGTCATACAAAATTTCTATAAAACAATATTATGCAATAATATCATAATCAGAACATGTAAAATGTCATAATAAAAAATCATGCCAAAAATCATGCAAGAATATTATGCAATAAATATATAAAAAAAATATGCAAAAATATTATGCAAGCAAATCATTGTAATTAAAATCCATGCAAAATATTTATGTAATAAATCATGAAAATAAATTAAATCCATGCAAATATCTTGCAAATAATCATTCATGCAGAAATATTATATAAATATTATGCAAATACATATAAAAAAAAGTGAAAATAAACTATAAAAAAATCTTACCAAACTTTTTTCTTTTTCTTTTCCTCATCACTTCTAACTCAATCACAATTAAAAATAGGAAACAAAAAACCAAAAATAAATTAAAAATAAAACAAATAAAAAAAAAGAAAAATGGAAACTTATTATTCGAGTCGAGTTAGGAGCTAGTCAGGATATAGGTTGGCCAAGTCAACACGTGGACCTAAGGACCTTCAAAATGATGTTGTTTTCCTCAAACTTCATTGCCTCCTTCTTTCTCTAGCTTATTTTTTTCTCTTTCTCTTTAAAATTTTCATCGAGAAAATTCAACAAATTCAAGAAATCGGCCAAAATGCCCAAATTATGATACCAAAAAATTCAACTTTTTCCTAGAAATCTCAAAAATCTTAGAACTCAACCATTGCAAATTCCTCTGATCGCTGTGAACTTCGTTGAAAAATTCAAATCCTCACCAAAAAGTTCAAAGAAAATCCTTAAACCCAAAATTTAAACAAAAAATCCAAAAAAATTTAAAAAACCAAGAAATCAAACCTAAAATCTCTAAAAATTGAACCAAAAACCAAAATTAAGACTCAACTCCAACAATCAAACCAAAAACCCATAACTAAGAAATCAAAAAAATTGAAAAAACCTAAAACCAAGAAATCAAACCTAGAAACTGCAAAAATTAAACCAAAACCCAAAATTAAGACTCAACTCTCATAATCAAACAAAAAACCCAGAAAAAGAAACTTACCAAACCCGAATTTCAAAACCAAATCCAAGAAAGATTTTTATGCTTTGATTACAGTGATTTGTTGGCTTTTTTCTTGCTAATTGCTTGTTGTGTCTTATTACAGATTTAGGATCTTTTTATAGGGATGAAATCCACTTCAACATGGAAAACCCAAAACTTCACCAAATCTAGGCAAAATTTTAAAGTCTTAATTTTTTTGTGATTTTTCCTTTTTTTTTTTCAATAGATTGGTGAACAAGTATTTTCCATAAACAATGAATCATTAAATTTTCAACCTTTAACTAGATCCAAGAAACGAATCTTAAGTTTTCCTTTTTGTGAAATATCACTACATTTTTTTTTCTTTTTTGCTTTCTGACCTTTTCTTTTTTTTAATTATTTTGACCTTTTAACCAATAAACTAAAAAACTAAAAAAAATTAAACTAAAAATAAAAATAGAATTTTGGCCTTTTAATCTTTGGACATAAAACTCAGTTTCCCAATTAAGGCTCAATTACAATTTTGGATCTCATTTATTACAATTCGAAGCCCATTTTAATACTAAAAAAATTCTTAGACAAAATAAAGTGTCTACAATAATAACAAACAAACAAGATATAAACTTGCCTATTAGTTAATCAATAAGCTTGTTAGTAAGCATGTTTGTTTTAAGTCCACTTTACAACGAGTAATAACATTTTGGTAAAATATAAAAACTTCATTTAAAAAATTTCAACATTTTACTATGTATAGAAAATGAATTTTTAGTCTAGAAAGCTTTAGATTAGTGGCAAGGAAGAGACTATAAACTCTTAAGGTCTTATGTCTAAATCTCATTATATGTGAGTTTGGTTGTTTAGTTAAGTTATAATTTATTAGTAGATTATTTACTGATGTAATAGTTGATTATACAGATGCAATTTTTTTTATAAATGTAACTTAAAAAATGAATTTTTAGGAAAAAAAATTTCTTATTTCCACTAGCTTGAAAAATACTCTTTCATTGTGGTCAAAAAGTAATTTTGTTAATTAGAAAATTAATTTTAAATGAAAAATAAATATTTATACTACTATTTATTAAAAGAATCCTAAAGGGCTTTAAAGATTGACAACTATACTCAATGGTAAAATAACCATATTAGCTTTTCTTTTTTGAGTTAATGACTAACACCTTTTTTATAACATGAAATGATCATTTTACTCTTAACAACAAAAGTAAAATAAAATTTTTTACACTGTTAGGGTTTCATGTGTCAATTAAAGATTCTTTAGTGGTTTAGTTGTTTAGAACTTGAAAATAAGAGAAAAGAAAGACCAAGAAGAAGGGAAATATATAGTGGAAATTGGGGTTATTTGAGTGGCTGAGATAATATATTTTTTGGCTAAAAGAGGGAAAAAGATATCATAAGGGTTTGAAGACTATTTTTTTTTTATTTTTGACATTGATGATGATCACCATCGATGGCAACAATGACGAATGTCTATCAAAATTTGGAAATTATCGTCAAGATCTAGAAACATTTGAAGTTTTTGGCTAAAGGTCATCCTATTCTAGAGAGAAAAAAGAAAGAGTAGAAGAGAAAATGAAAATAAAAAAAGAACTGGATTTTAGCCTTCATAAAGGCGAAGCAAAACAATGTTGTTTTCATAATTTTAAAACAGGATCCTTTGACCCATTGAAGAGACTTGCATGCCTACTCGATAAATGACCCAACCCATATGTATTAGTTTTGCTTCAGCTGAGCAAAACTTAGTTAAAATCAAAAAAAATAAAAATAAAAAGAATTTTCAAGAGAAATCAGGTCGAGTAATTCGGGTCATATGGGTATTTTAATTTAAATGGTTAAAATAGTCAGTTTTCAATTTTAAAATATCTAAATCGAATAAACTGAAATACCTGACTTAATTCAAAATAAATAATTAAAAAATATATGATATAGGTATAATCCATAATATGATATAGGTATACTTAATACAAAAAATAAAAATTAGAATAAACTAACCCAAGAAAATCGATCAAAATTGATCACCTTAATTCGGTTTGGTTTTATCAATCTTCTTATATATATCGGTCATTCAATTTTTATAATAAATTAAATCGGTTAAGTCAGTTATTCGATTTTTACAATCGAATTAATCGAACTAACTCTTTGCTCGACCTTAGATTTGCTTCTTTGTTTTTTTCATGTTTATTCTAAGTCTTATTTTGTTTTTTGTTTTACTTTATTTTATTTGTTTTATTTCTTTACTTTTATAGGTATTTATTTGTTTAAATTTCTAAATTAGCATAGATTTTTTGCTCAGCCCTAGTTTGCTTTTTTTTTTTTCATTTTTATTCTAAGTCTTATTTTGTTTTTTGTTTTACTTTTTTTTTGTTTTATTTCTTTTATATATTTTTTTTAATTTCTAAATTAGCATAGATTTTAATAACATAAGAAATAAGAATAAAAGACTTATTGGTTAATAAAAAAATAATTAATTTTCAAATTTTATTTTTATCATGTAATTTTTTTATAAAATTTTAAAAGTAAATTAATGATAATTATTCAAATAATGAAATTATTAAAAATCACAAATAATTGATTTGTTTAAGAAAATTTCTATGTGAAAAATATTTTTAAATTTGAACAAATAGTGAAAAAATTTATATAAAATTTTAATAATAATAATTAACATTTATTTTCAAGCCAATGTGTTTGTATTATATATATAATTTGTAAAGATTATTTTTTATATATTTAATTTCCTAATTAACAAAATATGACTATATTAATATCAATACAAAAATAAAATTTATTTAAATAAATAATATTTAATATAATTGAATTTAAAAACATATTTTAAAATTAATTCAATATAATATAAAAATAAAATCTATCGGCGAAAGCGAGAGGAATTAACAAGTACTTTTTAATGCCTTTCTCAAATTTCTTATTTTAATATTTCTTTTTGTTGTTTTTATTCAAGATTTTATGCCGAGATGTTTTTTAACTATAAAAAAAACATTGTAAACAAAGGAAAGGCAAGAGGATATGGGGATTATGGCCAGTCGTATAAAGGACACTCTTTATCTCTTGCCGTCACTTTGGCCGTGCTAATAACCTTCTTGACCAGTGGGCGCCACTCCTTAAAGAAATAAATTCTTCGCTTTTCTTTTCCTTTTAACTTATCAACGCCGTCCTTCCCGGGTTGCTAGCTCCAATGGAATTTTTGTTTTGCCTTCGGCTCCTTTATCATCTCTACGCAAATGTTGCGTGCTCGCTTCTGGACCAACCTGTATAGCACAACCCACAAGTGATGGGTAATGATTCTTGCGCCTGGTTAAGAGAAACATAGAACCTACTTGCTTCATAAGATGCTGGCAAACTGAATAAACAACCAACTTGTTTCCTTTGCTTGTGTCCCTTTGGTTGGCAGCCATAATCCAATCTTAAATACTATCAGTGTTGAAAAGCTCAGTTCTGAAAGTAGGATCAAATGCAAAGCTGACAACCTTGGCTAGAGTAGGAATGTACTTCAGGAAAATATGTCAAGCTTTAATTTCATCCCCATGATCACAGAACACACATTATGCTGAGCTTCTTATATAATTGCGCTTTACAAGTTGAATGTGAACTGGAATACAATTAGTCATTAAAGATCTTTAAGGATCAAAGAAAGATGATAAGTTAAACGGCAACTTTAAGGACCAAAATCTTTTGCAGCAGACAGCTCAAATTTCAGGAATATTAGAGCTAACGTTTTCATCCTCAAGGATTTTCTAACCCGAACCCAAACTCGAGGTATCTCGGCCCAAAAACAATTCGAACCTGATGCAAATCGATGCCATGCATGAAATTATTTGAGCTAAACTAGTCCGATTTGCCACCCTACCTCTCTATATATATATATAATTTGTTCAACTCAAGAAGAAGAGAGAGAGAGAGAGAGAGAGAGAGAAATAATTTAGTTTTATGGGATGAGAAAATGAAAGTGCAAAAGTGGAGCAGCAATGCATACCGTAGAAAAAATGAGAAGGTAGTGAGGGGAATGAAGCCTGGTCCGAGAAAACTTGCAAACCGGTGCCAAAACATTCAGTTTATGAATCATCTCGTGGCAGACAACATTCCCCGGACCAAATTCTCACTTTCTTTTTTTATGTTTAAGGCCGCTTGAGAGAATGAGAAATCGACTAAGGTATATAATATAAAATGGAAGCTATTGTGTCCATTGGTGGCTTGACTTTGGACCTCAACTCAACCATGAGGGAAGTTGGTGCTCTCTTTGTCGTCAAGGCTTGCTAACATTGATTTATTGCTTTCAAAGGAGGCTATTGTTCTCCACTTTCCTCCCATTAAAAATACGAAATAAATAAATAATTAAACAGTAACGTGAAAGAGTCCCTATCTCCAATAATGCCTACAAATTTACTTTCTATTGTTGTACATCGGGTGGCAATTTATGCTTTCTTTATATACTCTTTGAATTGTCGTGTGTTAGGGTGTATACTAATGCAAAATTTGTTGAAGAAGACCATAAGAAAGAATTTGATAAGATAATTTTAGAAATCTTTCTTAAGGATAATAGTTTCTCATAAGATGCAAATGATTATTATAAACATTGTCATAAGGATATAATGCCCAACTGAAAAAGAAAACGATTGCACTTCATCTCTTCTTTGAACATTCTAGAACCGTGAATAAAGAGAAAAAAAGTGTAGCAAGATAAAATCTACTTTTGATCTTTAAAGAATGAAAAGATGTAAGCTTATTGTATGAAAAATTAGTATTTAGGAAGTATATATAAACCCCAAATGTGTCTCAAATAATCTTCCAAAATGGATATTATTTGAATGAAGTAATATTGTCATAACAATTTTTTGTCCAGAGAGACTCGATCGCTAGATTTAGTGAAAATTTTCTTTAGAGTCGCCACCAATCTTTTTTGTAGGGTGTGATTGGCCACAAAAAAATCATCTTTTAATAAAAATCTTAAAATTAATTAAGATTTATTAAAAGAAGTTTAGGTCTGCAAAATCAAGGTTAAGTCTAGGAGTACGGTTACAAGTGAGGAAGGTATTAACACTCTCACATCGCCCATTCGAAGAATGGTACCAATCAAACATGTGTAATCATATAATTTTGATAGTGCGATCTTTTTTTTTCTTTAAAATTAATTTTTTAAAATTTATTTAAAAAATATTTCTGTTATGAAATTAACATTATTATTATTATTTTATATTCTATAAATTCTCTAACACTTTGGTGGAATTTATAGAAAATCACTATTTAAAAAATATTTTGAGAAAATAGACCATTCACAAAATTCTCAAAAATCTCGTTATAAGATGTTTTTATTTATTTGTTTTAAAAAAGATTTTAGAAATATCCCGACTCTTTGGTGAGTTTCCAAAATTTATTAAACAAATTTTATGATTATCCTAACTCTTTGAATTATGATCATCTCAACTTTTTGACAAGATCCTAAATAAAATCATTTTTTTTATAATTAAAGAAATTTATTAATTAATTTTTATTATGATTATTTTAAATTATTTTAATTATTTTATTATTATAAAAAAAATTTAGATTATCCCAGCTCACCGGTGAAATCTAAATATTAATATCTTACTTATATTAAAGAAAATCGAACTCTTTCAATTTTTTATTTTTTTAAATATTCAAAATATCAATTTTTTTTTATTATTATTTTACATTGTCTAAATCAATCTTTATTTTGGTAAAAATAATTTTGGATTATCTTAACTCTATGGTAAAAGCCAAAAAAATTATTTTTACTTGCGATAATTAAAGAAAACTAAACTCTTTTAGCTTTCTTTAAAAAATTACATTTAGAAGATTCATTTAAACAATTTTTTTTTATTTATCATTTTTCTTATTATTTTTTTTAGCAAAAATTACTTTTTAAATTATCCCAACACTTTGGTGAAATTTAAATAATATTTTTTCTTGTAATAAAATTTTATTTTTAAATAGTTATTATTATTAATTTTTTTTGCATATTATATTTTTAAGTTTTTATTTTATTTTAGTTTTATTTTTATTTTATTTATTTATTTATTTGTTTCTAAAAAACAATCATTACTAGTAATAATATAAAATAACAATAATATTATATAAAAAAATAACATAAAATAAATTAAAATCAAAATCAAAATAAAAAATAAAAAGAAAAATAAAAACTTTCGAAACGGATCGGGTTGACGCGCAGGTTGGCACGCGGATCTTGCGTAGGTCGGGCTCAGTTCAGATGCCCAAAATGACATCGTTTTAGGGTGCCTATAAATAGGCTAAAATTATACTTTTTTTTCTTTTCTTCTTTCCCCTTTCTCTCCCAGAGCCTCTATTTCTAAAAACCCAGTACCAATCGCCATCCACCGTGGTAACCCAGATTTCGATCGGTCGTCGTCGTGCATCGATGGCTGAAATCTTAACGATGTCAAAAAATTCAAAGATCCTTAGATTTTGGTGTCGAAAAATTCAACAGTCATTGAAAAATTCAAACTTTTCCAGATTATAGCGATCAAAAAATTCAAACTTTTTCAGTTTTCGGTGACCCAAAAAATTTTTCAAACATTCCTAAAAATTTTTCCAATGATCTTTTTGCTTTCTAAACACTTTTTCGAGCCCAGATTTTTCAAAAAAAAATCTCAAACTTTCTAGATTGAGAATTTCATTCTTAGTTTTTTTTTTGAATTTTTTTTTGTTTGCTATTGGTTCCTTTGTCAAGGAGGATTGTGATTATTTGTTTGTTTTTTACAGTATTTCCTTTCATTTTTTTCTGTAGAACTTAGCTCTATTTATAGAGCTTATGGGATTTCAAATCCTAGATCTCCTCAAATTTTTATGAAAATTTTAGGTGTCTATCCGGTGACTTTTGGTCATGAATTTCATGCTGCCAAGTTAGGCAGTGTCAGGGAAAAAAATGGACCACTCTGGTAGCTTAATTTCAGCTGTCAGAGTTGAAATCAAAATTTTTTTTTACTTTTTTTCTTTTCTTAAAAATAGATTAATAATAATAATAATAATAATATAAAAAAATTAGTTAGTCAAAATTGGTGTCTACAAATATAATTTTTGGAATGAAAGAGCATGTCCAATGGACTTATTTTTTATTTTTCAAGAAGAACAATCAACTGCCCAAAGCTTTTTCTTCATTCAGAATGTGGAAATTTGGATGCCTAACATAAAGCATTCAAATGCTAGTTTTCTAACTTCCAATTTTTGTCATTGTGATTCCGGAATAGAGCAATTACTCCTCAAAGGCAATCGACTTCTTTTTCAAACATAATACAAATATTCAAATGCCTCACTACAAGAAAATAGAAGATTAGTGACAATTTTGTAGTGGCGTTTCACTTACAAATGTCACTAGCTTCCGTGTTTTTATAAAACTTAAGGCGTTTATTATCAAAACGCCATTAAATATTTAAATAGTAGCATTATTACTTATAAATGCAACCTAAGCTTGATATTAGCGACATTTACCGACTAAAATACTTTGAATAATCTTGCCTTAAAAATTTGAGTGAATACTAAAGACATTTTTAACAGAAAATGGCTTGAATAATCCCATTAAAAAATTGATAGGGAATTACTGAAGGCATTTTTGGTAGACAACTCCTTCAATAATCTCCTCATAAAAAAATGTATGCGATTATTAAAGGCGTTTTTTACAAGAAACGCCTTTAATAATTTCACTAAAAAATTCACAGGCTTATTGAAGATGTTTTTAGTTAAAAAATCCTTCAATAAATATCACATAAAAAATTTAGGATTGTATGGATGTTAACCATAAAGTGGTAGGTTTAATCCATCCTTTTAGCCTTTTTTGTGTTTTTGTAAAGATTATTTGTAATTGATTATTCTAGGCATTTTCTAGGCAAAAATGCCTTCACCAATTGCTTTAAAAATTTTGAGAGAGAATATTGAAGGCGTTTTTGGTAGAGAAACACCCTTAATAATCCATAAAAAAAATATGAAATCGATTCTTAAAGGTATTTTTGGCCGAACTTGCCTTCAATAATCCAATCAATAAATTTTTAGTTTGCATTATTAAAGGCGATTTTTAAAAAAAAAATGACTTCAATAATCCATACACAAAAGTTGGGATGGATTCTTGAAGGCATTTTTGGCTTAAAATGCCTTTAATATTCCACACAATAAATTTGAATGGTCAGATTGTTGAAGGTAATTTTTTTCAAAAACGTATTTTGTTAGGGATTATTCAAGGCATTTTTGGTAGAAAAATGCCCTTAATAATCCATACGAAAAATATTAAACAGATTATTAAAGGCATTTTTGGGCGAAAGTGCTTTCAATAATCCATTCAATTAATTTTTGGTTGGTATTATTGAATGTGATTTTTTAAAAAACGCCTTCAATAATCCATATAAAAAGTTGAAACGGATTCTTGAAGGTATTTTTTGCTCAAAACGCCTTTAATATTCTACATAATATATTTTTAGGTGGGATTATTGAAAGCGATTTTGGTTAAAAATGCCTTCAATAACATTTTGTTAGGGATGATTCAAGGCGTTTTCTTGCTAAAAACACCTTCATTAATCCCATCAAAAAAAATTTTGATACTGTATATGTTAAGTCAGTTGTAGGTTTATGCCCAGAAAACATTTGAAGTCAATTGTATATTTATGCCCAAAAAAACATTTGGTTTATATATATGATACTATGAATTACATTTTAGAATTTACATAATGAACATTGTTATATTTCAATAAATTGACCACACATCCAAATTTAAAACTGATAATGTTGCCATACTAATATACTTTTCTGAAATAATCTTACTCAATAATATATTAAGTACACATAGTGTATTCATATTAAGTCTACCAATAATATTAAACCAATACCCCAATCTACGAACTTAAATTTTTCATTCAACATGGTATGTTAAAAACATTCAACAATTTGTTCCTTATATATTTACATTCAACGAACAATGTCTAACCTCAAGGTTTATCAACATTGATAAATGATAATACATACTCATACCATTTTTTATGAATTTTATCTAGTTCCTCTACCATGAAGCTTTTTTTACCCTCCCACTAAAAAAAATCAGAAGTAAATGTTAATAAATGAGAACATAATTTAGCTTTTTGTTTTTTTGAAGATATAACGAGTTTATGAAATTTATACTAACTTTGAATGGTGTGCTCATAAAATCATATAAAACTATCTCCCACATAAAACGAAGGACGTAATATCCACATTCAATATTATCGGGTTGACGGGGTACCTGAAAATTAAATTGAGTGGGTTTAGGAAACATTTATCTACACAAACTCAGTATAAAAGAATAAATTTTACATTTCCTAGTAATGACACCCATTTTAGTTTCTTTGTCTTCTTATCAAATGTAGATATTATCCTAAATTGAAAAGAAAAAAAATTACTTAATATATAAATAAAATTACTTATGAAGAAACAGAAGATATATAATATAATAAAGTGTAATACCTCTTCATTAAAGTTTGAATATTCGGGTTAGGCATCGCCATTGGATTAACTGAATTAAGTATGGCGTTAAGGATTTGGTGTCAATTACAATAAGCACCCAATGACGATTGCAAAATAATAATAATAATGTACTCAAATTAAACATTAGATCATATTTGGATAAGGTTGAAATATAACTTACTATGCATTATAAGGGAGCAAATAATAATCAGGTTGTCTTTTCATGCATTCAATCACATGATTAGCATGATAAGCGACTATGCCACTCTACTCATTAATGAAGTTAAGGTCAACGAATTTAAATCTGTTGGTCAACTATCTCCCCTTGAGCTCCCCTTGAGCTCTCTATATAGGAAGTTGCATGATAACAATCAACAATGCTAGTTCGTATTACACCGTAATATAGATTAATACATATTGAATGTGCATATTTATATTTATAAGCTAACCTCATATAAGCAATAATATCAACAGATGGTAATTCATCTAGTTTATAAAATTCTTTAACCTCATCCATATCAATGAAAGAAAATGATGGTTTATCAAATAACCCTTCCTCAGACTCAGTGGTTATGATGTTTCCTCCAGATAAATGCTCCAACGAATAATTAGATAACTCATCCATGGTAGCCTAAGCAAGGGTCATCTTTAAGTCCCAACATCTTGCTACAATATTTAATGAAATATAAGTATTAAAACCAAATCAATAAATATAATAAACAAATTAATATTAAACTTATAAACAAAATCATACTTCATGGGTGATAGTGGAGGATGGGTTCGTTGCCTGACTTGCAACAAAAGCTTGTCCTACGTGGACAATGCTATCAGACTGACCTACTGGCACGCTATGTTGCATTACTACCAACATGGCCTCCAAAGCAGTGAGTCTTTGCTGTTGCTCATTGAGGCATTGCTCTTGGTCATCAATTCGTTGCTATTGTTGCTCAATGATTGCTTCATACTATACATTTCTCATTCGTGAAGTTTTGGGTTGATTACTAAAAAATTTTGTTGTCAAGACAAATTTACCAACCCTACAAATCTAACTAGGCCTTTCTTTAGCGCCTAATGCTAAAGACAATGGATCTTCGCCATACTAGGTTGCCAGTTCACCATATTTAACTTTGGCAGCATAATCATTCTAAAAGACAATAATAAGATGGGCTGTAACAACAAATCTATACAAGCTAGTATACAGTCATGCATACAACCACAATGCCAATCATACATGATATTAAAAAAATAGTTATACACACAATCTTTTTTGCCATTTCTTCAGTTGCTTCATCTGTAAATGATCCATCTTTTCATAAATGTCCTTGTTTCCAGACATCCCATTTAAAAACTTTGATGCCAGAGCTCGCTGATTCCTATTAAATTACTGTAATATAATAATCTGAATGTATGAAAGGATTATTCATAAATATTCATTAATGAGTATAAAACAAGTGTGCAAATATATACAATCTCATACTTCACATTTGCATATCCTTTTCTTGTTGTCCGATGGTGAAATTGTTGTTTAGCCCGAATGTTCTGTTAGTTTTCTTTGATTTTCTACAAAAGAAAGAAATTATGTCAATCACATATGAAGATCAAAAGATATATTGCATCAAGACTTATAAATAATTTTTTTTGGTAATGGGTTTGCATACTAAGAAATCTTCTGAAAGTCGATATCGAACAAAATTTATCTACTCTTCAACACTTATTATATCTGCATATGACGCAGGTGGAACAGCCAATACATCACATTGATCAGCCAATAGTAAAATATATTGGGTTGTCAATCTACTTTTAAAGTCTCTGAATGTTTTCTCAGTAGATTGCAACACAATCTTTTTTACAGTCAATTGGGGTGTCGAACTATTCCTAAGTAATTTAACCAAATTAGTATGAACACATTGAATTTCAATGTAATGATCATTTAACAAATTTTATGAAATAGTTGAATAAACATACCACAATCGACTATCATATATCATCCTTTAGATCATCAAGAACTCATCGCCAATTGGTGTATGTAATTAAAATCCTACTATAGACAACGGCTCCAATATGAGTAGTCAACTTGATAGCTCCTTCAGACACAGGCTATCCATTTTGATTGAAGTCAACGTGAATTTTTGTGTCACTCACTTTAATTTGTTTATTTGGGCCCTTTCCCTTTCTTTTTTGGCTTACATGTGTGTTTTGTGCATGTTCAATAAAAAGAGAATGATGTTGTTTAAAGTCTATAATACTTGAGATTTTGATCATAATTATATGAATTACACAAAATGACCGTCTAAATTTAATACTGTGCATAATTAAATACAACCAATACCATACTACGTATAGAAATGTCATTCAACAAACCAATCAGCAATGTGTTCAGACACACCATTCAGCAATCTATTCAAAAACACCATTCAACAAACCATTCAGTATACGATTCAACATACGATTTAGCATATGATTTAGCATACGATTCAGCATACCAATATCATACAATACCATTCAGCAAACTAATCAGCAATGTGCTCTGACACACCTTTCAGTAAACCATTTAGAAACACCATTCAACAAACCATTCAGCATATGATTCAACATACCATTCAGCATACCAATATCGTATAATACCATTCAACAAAATAATATCACACAACAGGGTTCAGCAAACCACAATATTTAAAGAAAGGTGCATAAAAATAGCATACATGCAATGAAAGGTGCTTAGACGACTATGCTTATGATGAAATTAATAAAAATATATATATATGCATATGTAAATAGTAAGGAACAAAAAAAATAACTCTATCAAATAATATAAATAATATAGTAAACAAAAAAATAAAGACAACCAATAAACAGAAAGGTGCGTACTGTTGATTTGTTGAAGGTTGATAACGACGATAGGGATAAAGAAACCAAAAGTCTGATAGAAATGTGTTTATGGATTTGATTTGGTTGATTAATGCAAATTTTAATTGTTCTCTCTACTAATAGTTTGTGATTTTGATGTTCAAGACAGGGGAATGAATATCAAAATTATTATTAAAGGCATTTTCATGGAAAAAATGCCTTCAATAATCCCTTTAAAATTTTAGTTGAAGATTATTGAAGGTGTTTTCTACTAAAAGACGCCTTTAGTAATCCAAAAAATAATTTTCATAGAAAATTATTAAAGGCATCTTTCCTTAAAAAAAGCCTTTGATAATTTTGAACAAAAATTATTGTTCTCGTGATAGGAATGAAAGGAATTATTGAAGACGTATTATGCAAAAAACGTCTTCAATAAATTCTTTGAAAAAATTATAACAAATTACTGAAAGCGTTTTTATAGAAAAAAACGCATTCAAAAATCCCCTTAACATTATTGAAGGTGTTTTATACTAAAGTTGCCTTTAATAATCCCAAATATTTTTAAAAGGAAATTATTGAAGGCATTTGTTCTAAAAAAAACACCTTCAATAATTATGTAAAAAAATTAAAATGAATTAGTGAAGGCATTTTGTTATAATAAATGCCTTCACTAACCGTCTTAAAATTTGAGTAATGGAATATTGAAGGCATTTTTCATTGGAAGACCCCTTGAATAATCTCAAATACTTTTCTAAAAAAATTATTGAAGGCGTTTGTTCTAAAAAAATACCTTTAATAATTATGTACAAAATTTAAAAAGAATTCTTGAAGGCATTTTTCTGGAATAAATGCCTTCACTAATCATCTTAAAATTTGAGTGCTGGTATATTGAAGGCATTTTTCACTAGAAGATGCCTTTAATAATCCCAAAAATTTTTAAAATAAAATTATTAAAAGTGTTTGTTCTCAAAAAATGCCTTCAATAATTATGTACATAAATTAAATGGAATCAGTGAAAGTGTTTTTCTAGAATAAACGCCTTCACTAACCATCTAAAAATTTGAGTAGTGGAATATTAAAGGCGTTTTGCACTAGAAGACGCCTTTAATAAATTCTTTCAAAAAATAAAACAAATTAGTCAAGGCATTTTTCTTGAATAAACGCTTTCAGTAACCCCTTAAAATTTTATTTGTGTAATATTAAAGGCGTTTTATACAGAAAACATCTTTAATAATCTCAAACAATTTTTAAAAAAAATTTATTGAAGGCATTTTTAATAAAAAATCACCTTCACTAATATTCTAGTAAACACCTTCAATTATCCATCTAATAAAATTGTCCCCAAACATAGCACATCCAATCACCAACTTTAAGCTTTACCTTCATTATTTTACTATTTCTCTTTCCAGACTAACTATAATTTACTTTCTTTTTTCTTCAGCTTTTAGTATTCGAGCATTGTCTTTTAGAACCATATTTCGACTATTCATTAGTTATTTACTTTAGCTTTTACTTCATTCGATTATTCCTTCAGCTTTTGTAATTCATAATTTTTTTTTTGGTTTAAATAATTTTCTCCAAAACCCACCTTCCTTACATACCCATTTGTAACCCATCATCCACTTCCATTTCCCTTTCATTTTTTTCTTTTTCTAGGTTTCCTCTGTACCTATTTTACCTTATTTTAACCCCAACTATAAATTCTCTTGGGTACTATCTACGTTAGCAGCAGAGTTTTAACATTTATAATATCAAGTAGCTGATAAAATACTTCACAATAAGGAGTTCTCATTTTCTGTAAGTACTGTTCTTGTTATTATCTTTTTTTTAAAACATAGTAAACTTAAGTATTTTACATGTTCGTTTTCATATAAATTATTTATATACATTTGGTCTAATAATGTAGCAGTACTAAATGGATAAGAGTTTGGTGTAAAAGTCAAGATTAAGTCAAAAGTACAGAGATGGAGTGAAAGTTTTTTTTAATTTTACATTTGAGAATACAAGTGAAGATAATATGATATTATGCCCATGTGTGAAGTGTGCTAATATCAATTGGCAAATACGTCAAGTTGTTTTTGAACAATTAATTTGTATTGGATTTCTTTCGAGATATGTTAATTGGTATTTTCATGGAGAGTCTATACCCTCAAGATCTTTCACTAGAGTTTCTTTAACTTCTAGGGCTCCCCAATACCAACATGATCCTTTTATAGCAGATGACATTGAAGGCATGCTATGAGATGTTTTTAACATTCATAACCAACATTTTCATAATCTTTCTCCCTAAAATGATGGATTTAATCAGTTCAATGTTGAAATGAATGAATTTGGTGAACCTGGGATAGGTGTACGTGACCAACAACCTAGAGGAAAAGCATCAAAGTTTTATAGGTTGCTTGAGGATATGAATGAAGAACTTTATAAGGGATGAAGCATTCAAGGTTATCTTTCTATATTTGTCTTTTTCACTTGAAATGCTTATATGGATGGATGGAAAACTCTCTGACTTTATTATTAGAGTTTATGAAAAAAATGTTTCTTTTTGTAAAAATCTCTGAATTTTATAAAGAATCAAATAAGATGATCAAGGATTTAAGTCTCGGATATGAGAAAATTCATAATTGTCCCAATGATTGCATGTTGTATTAGGGTGATAGAAAAAAATCAAGAATCTTGTCATTTGTATGGTATTTCTCGTTGGGTGGACAAAAACCCCAATGAAAGGTTGAATGAGGATGGTGATGAGGTCTATGTCAAAAAGAAGCCTATTAAGGTTTTATGCTATTTTTCATTAATACCAAGACTTCAACGACTCTTCATGTCTTTCAAAACTACAAATTTAATGAGGTGGCATCATGAAAAATGGATAGATGATAGATCATTAAGGCATCCTGTAGATTTTTTAACATGGAAATCATTTCATTCTAGGTTTTCAGACTTTGCATCTAATCCTTGAAATGTTATGCTTGGACTAACATCTGATGGATTTAACTGGTTCAAAATGATGAATACTTTTTCTAGTACTTGGCCAGTTGTATTGATTCCTTACAATTTGCCACCATGGATTGCTATGAAGCAACAATCATTTTTATTGTCTATGATAATTCTCGGAGAAAAAAGTTCAGGTAATAATATAGACATCTACTTACAACCTCTTATTAAAAAGTTAAAGTAGTTATGAAAAAGAGTCAAGATCTATGATGCATCAAAAAAAGAGAACTTCAATATGCGTGCTACTTTATAATGGACAATCGACGATTTTCTTGCTTATGTAAATTTATTTGGTTAGAGTACAAAAGGTCATTATGCTTGTCCATGTTGTGTTACATAGACATGTTCGAAGTGGTTACCTAATGGTAAGAAGTTTTGTTATATGGGACATCATTGATGGTTAGATGATAATAATTGATTTAGATTCCAAAAACATCTATTTGATGGAATTGAAGAGTTGAGGAGATAACTTCTACTCATTAGTGAATCTAATATCTTGTCAGAGATAAAAGATATCAATTTCACTTATCAAAAAATGACTCCATCAAAAAAAAGAGTGAGGGACATCTTTGAAGGTGTCTGGCCTCAAATTACACAAGTTGGTGATACTGATACTGAAGTTGGTGATCTTGATGTTCAAAGCGATGAAGAGGACAATGAAGAAGATGACCCTAATGAGTCTGAGTTGTGAAAAAGAAGAAGTATCTTTTTCAAGTTACCTTATTAGGAATATAATTTATTATGCCATAACCTTGATTTGATGCACATAGAGAATAATGTTTATGAAAATTTTATCGAGACAATTTTTAATGTGAATAGAAGATCAAATGATGACTTAAAGAGTCGGCTTGACCTAGTTAATATGGGGATTCACCCTGACCTTTATCCGAAGTTGCTTCCTAATGGCAAATATCGATTGCCTGCTGCTTGTTTTGGGATTTCTAAAGCTAAAAAAGATGTGTTTTGTAAGGTTTTGAAAAATGTCAAAGTTTTCAGATGGCTATGTGTCAAATATATCGAGATGTATGAATTTGAAAGAGTGAAAACTCTCTTCATTGAAGTCACATGATTATCACATTTTGATACAAGACTTACTTCCAATTGTTTTACATTCATCAATGTCAAAGCAAGTCACCTCTGTGATAATTGAATTGAGTAACATATTTAAATCTTTATGTGGAAATTGTATGAATGTGAAAGAGCTTGACAAACTGTATGAATGTATGAATGAAAAAATCTTCTCTAAATAGCTATGCTAGTGTTAGGGACACAAACCCTTTAGAGAGAAATGTTGATTATTATGGCATGATTAATGACATCATTGAGTTGGATTATTATGGCAAGTGAAAAGTTATCTTATTTCAGTGTGATTGGGTTAGTGTGAATAGTGCAAAGGGTATTAAGAAAGATCAGTATGGATTTACACTTGTGAATTTTTCTCGATTAATTCACACTGGACATCAACTCATCAATAAACCTTATGTTTTTTCATCTTAAGTCAAACAAGTTTTTTATTCTGAAGATCTCAAAAAATTGAGTTGGTTTGTTGTTCTTCGAAACACACCTAGTGATTTATTTGATATGAGGTTAGATACAAGAGATGACGTCGAACATGGAACTGAATGTTATCCTTTTGCTGAACAAAACTTGGATGAAAATATCTTCAGTACCTACGCTCAGTGGGTCCGCGAAAATGTTAATAAAGACATTTGTAAACCATGATGGATCATTTATATTTTGTAATTTGAGTGTTTAAGACAAAATATAGTAAATGATTGTATGTAATTAATGTCACATTTGCTATTGTATATTAATTGTATTGTAAATCATACATTATCTTTTGATTTAATTAAATCAATATGTTCTTTATATATTGTAGGTTATGATTTCTTAACTTCTCAATGTCTTTATATATGTTCTAAACTAATATATTTTATATATTCACTTTTATGATGCAGGTAAGCTACAATGTGGAAGAGTAGATTGAAAGGAATACATATCAGAGATATTAGTTTAGAAACATCTGCAGCACCTATTGATATTGGCTATGGACTGAATCCTTTGGAAGGGAATAAACATACTATCGAATCTAACTCAGTCACTTCAACCCTTCAACTAATAATGGATCTGGCAATATTAGAGGTCCAGGTTTAGATAGTATCCCATCAATTGATTATACTTTAAATTTGAATGTAGGTATCATATACCCTATATTTAGAATTCGATTATAATGATAAAAGTATTGCCATTTTACAAATTTATTTTTTATTTTTTACAATTGATAATAATGGTCAATAGAGGACCAGAGGTTGGACAACTTTAAAGGAATTGTTTGAACTACCTCCGAACGAGCGTATTATAGTGTCTACAAACTCTTATAGGTAACCAATTAGTAAAGAGGCTCAATTATTGGCTAGATTTCTAGGCATGCTTGCCCATAATGGAATGAAGTTGCATATTCATTATGAAACATGGCATAAAGTTCCAACAGAAGTTAAGGCCGACGCTTTAAATTTTATTGAGGTTTAGTATAATTAATTACATATAAAAGAAATTAATTATTTTATATTTGGTTTATTGATTAAAACTTTTTTTTGTAATATTACAGTCAAGATTTTTACTTGAAATACCAACTTCATTTGTGCTTAAGTCATTGGGAAAGAAATAGAAAGATTATAAGCATAATTGGAAGAATAAGTATTTCGATCGAAATACTACTGTAGAGACGACGATGGAAAATGTACCCGGTAATGTGATTAGGTGGCAATACGAACAATTAGTTAGATTTTAGTTCTCAAGAAAAAGATAGGTACTAATTTATAACTTTATATAGTAGAATGAAATAATGAAAGTGTTTTATACTTTAAGTTGGTACTATTTGTATTTCTACCATATACACAATTATTTTTTATGACAGAAAATAGAACAAATTGGGATTGATAGTAGAAAGCAACAGAAATATAGCCACACAATTGGATAAAAAAGTTTTGCAAGAAAGCAAAAAGAAATAGTAAGTTTATGATTTTAAACTTATTCCAATAAATGAACTTTTTGTGCCGTTAAAAGGTAAATATGCAAATTAATAGTTATTGTTCTATTTTAATAGTTTTGATAGTTTCAATACATGATATTAAACTTATCGATCTATTTTGGTAAAAATACAAATTTGTTGTTATTGTTCTATTTAAACAGTTTTAATAGCTTCAATACTTGATATTAAACTTGTCTGATTGATTGAACTTGGTTTCTACGGTTGATATGGGTGAAAAAGCTATTGTTTATGTCTATTTTGGATTATTTTTGCATTTAAAAGGCAAAATTACAAATTAAACTTTTGGATGGCTTTCAATAGTTTGAATGGCTTCAATCCATGATATTAAAACTTGTTCAAATAATTGAATTTGGTTGTCATGATCGATATATATGAAAGGCCAAAAGGCTTTTATTATTTGCATCTGTTTAAGACTATTATACTGTGAAGGGCCAAAATATAAATACACACTATTAAAATTATTCAAAATTTTGGAACTTGATTGATAGGCATGATATGCATGAATAAGTTGCGGTTGATATGTATCCTTTCAAATAACATATGTTTTTGTATAAGAGAATGAGATAGGCGGTAAAATTGGACATGTGAAACTTTTTCACTTAACACACATAAAACAAGATGGATCTTACATGAATGTTGAAACACAAGAAATTGTGGTAATTTGTAACATCTATTTTAACAGAAAGTAAATATTTACTTTTTTTAACATATTATCAATTAATCATTAAACTTGATAGTTGCATATGACTAATTTACAGGAGAAAGCAAAAGAGAAAATGGCTGCTGAAATTGAAGTAGCATCGATGGTTCTCTCAACATGTAAGAATTGGAAAATAGGATATTCATAAAAGTTGCTGGAAAAGAAAGGCATGGATGGGTCCGAGGCCTTGGATTGGGTCCAACACCATCTACCTACTATAGACATATCTCTCAGCAATTTACATTCTTAGCAAGTCAATCTTCGTGAGACATTTTGATATTGAAAGAGGAGTTGCAAACTATGCAACAATGTTTCCAGCAATTGGAAGCAGAAAGAGAACATGAGCATGCCAAAATTAAGGAAGAACATGCTAGAATGGAGCAAGAGCATACAAAATTTTAACAGTTGCATGATCGATTCAATCATCTTATGAATTTTATGCAACAACATTTCCCAGGAACTGATCTCGGTGGTCCACCAACTCAAGTATTATATTTAGTAAATATTTATATTTTTTAATATAAAAAAAGCTTACAATGAAGTGTTAAAAATTGTATGCTATTATTCAGTAGATTCTTGAGCACGCTAGTAACCAAGGTGAAAAAATTTCTTCATCAATTGGTAGCCTTCAAAATTTATGCAGTCATTAATTTCATACATTTTAATTTTTATTTTGTTAATATATTAAAAAAATTTGAATGTTATTATACTAATTATTAAACTTTATGTTAATTAGATGCATATTTGAACGTGAATTAAGTTTATATTAATTTTAATTTTTGAATTTAAGCTCGTTTATGAAAATAATAAATATTAACATAATTTTTTTATTTAAAAAAATACATTTCTTAATTTTGCAATATTGGCATTCAAAAATGTCACTAAATGAATAATTTAGTGGTATTTGTACCATAAAATGCCACTAAAAGTAGCGGCGCTCTTACTAGAAAATGCGCTAAATTAGTGGCATTTTTCTGATACAAACGCCACCAAAGTAACGTCATTTTTCTAATAAAAATGCCACTAAAATAACAGCATTTTCTAGATACAAATGCCATTAATAGAGGGGTATTTTTCATATACAAACGTCGTTATATTAACGGCATTTTCTAGATTCAAACACCGCTAATATAGTGGCATTTTCCGAAACAAACGTTGCTATTTTCCACGACGCGTGTATAGTCGATACTATGACTGACGTTTTTTGCAAATGCTGTAAATCTTTTAATGGCATTTATAAATGCCGTTAACTTCTTCTCAAGGGCAATCAACTATCTATGCCTATTTTTTTGTTCTATGACAAATTTATTCATAGGCAATTGCTAGCGTAATTAACCGCTCAAAAGCAGTTGTTAGGGCAATTGGCTACTGTTGCTTAACAATTAATACGGCAGTCGGCTACTCTCTTTTTATTTCATTCTAATTACTTTTCATACTTTTGGGACATGATTTTTTCAATACACATGCATACTAAATGATTGTAAAGCAATCTTGTCACTTTAATAATTTTAAAAAATATTTCTTTGATAATGCATACAACATTTATGATTTGCAAAAAAAAAGTGGTATAAATTTAGGAAAATGGAAGTAGGGGAAAATATGTACAAAATGAATTCCTTAGACATGAACTTGGAGTTTAATTTAATTCGTTCATGTAGATATCAAATTTGTCTAGATTTTCGAGTCGGGCCCAATTTTGATTTATTTAGGCCCGGGGTGTAATTTCATTGTTGGGCCCCAGCCTACTACTTTTATTTTTATTTTTACTTCTATTTCATTATTTGGTTTTATAAATAAATATTAAAACAAAATAATGTTAAATAATATGTTTAATTAATTAATTAATTAACAAAAAATATTAAACCTTAAAAAAAAAAAAAAGATAGTGGTACCGTGAATGACACCACTACACCCAAACCATTCCCCTGCAATCCCTAGCCACACCTTGAAACCTTGAGCCACCCACTCCCCTAAGGTCCCTAGCCATACCCTAAAACTTCACCTACCACCATCTACTATACCCACTATCCCCAAGCGATCGACCTTATAAAGCACCTATTCTCCATCTAGTAGCACCGATCCCAGCCTTGTATACACCAAAACCAGTTCACACCCATGCACCACCAACCTCTACACATAAGCCTAGACATCCGTAACACCCATACCTTCATCATCTCTAGTTGTTCCCAAAATTCCCAAGGACCTACAACACCCAGCTTTCTCACGAGTCGCCTCACCCAAACCCTATGCCCCCATACCTTGGTCCTAGCCTTGCACACACCAAAACCAGCTTATACCCATACACCAAAAGCTTTCACTCCAACCCCTTTCAAACACTCTAGACACCACACGAAAAATCTGCCCAGCCACCCATCAAGAAACCAAAAAAAAGACCCAAAAAAAACTCAAACCCAAAAAAAAAAACATAAAAAAAGAAAGCAAAAATAATCAATCATAGTCTTCCCCAAAGGGGAAACTTCAGCGCCATAGCCCTCTGCACGAAAACAAAATAAAAAACATTAGTTTTAGTTTATAAAAAAAAGGGCAAAACTTTGAAGCTTGATCCATGTTGATTAAGATGTTTTCTAACATGAAAAAAACAAATCTGTGCTCAAAAGATTGAGAGGAGTTTTCAAGGAATTTTTTGGAAATTTCAGATCATCGACGATTACTGATGATGAAGGAATTGGCAATAATGGTAGCCAGTTGGTCGAGGAGTTATTGGCTTTTGGAGTTTTTTTTTAAAGAAAAAAAGAAAAAGAGATATGAAGTGAAAAAAATGATTTTTATATAGGATCAAAACCCTAAAATGACATTATTTTAAGAAGAAAAAATCCGTGTGTGGACCCTAATCCGAACCAGGATCCACGTAACCTGACCCGGCAACTCACCTCTTTCAGCCAACTTTGAATTGATTCAAGTGAACCGCTTGCTCGAACCACCTCTAGCCAATCTAGTTGAACCCGCGTTGACTGCACCGTTGACCAGTCCAATTTAGGTAAAAAACTTTTTTCATTTTTTATTTTTAATTGTTATTATTAGTTAAGCATGTTTAATTTTTTTGTTAGAGTAAATGTTTAGTTTTTTTTTATATTAATGATATTAGTAAATAACAGTAAACAATGATAAAATAAAATCTAAATCTTGATAATTTTAAATATAAAAAAAAAACTTAAAATAAACGTTATAAAATTATAACATAATAATAACTAAGTGATTACAACAATAATAAGAATAAAAAATGATTTCAAATTTTTAATTTTTCTTCTTTAAATAATAAAATAAAATAAAATAATAATAAAGTAGAATAATAACAAAAAGTTGCTAAAAATTAATATTCTAAAAAAGTATAGTGAAAATAAAGTGATAAAAAAATTTTCCTTGCCTAGATGATGGAATGAATGAACACTTTCTTTTAAAACTATTTTGCCTTAATGTTGGAGAATTATTATTAAATAATAATAAAATTAAAAATAAATAATAATAATAATAATAAGTAGTTCTACCTAGATGTTGAGGAATTATTAAATGGTAATAAAAACAAATAGTTGATAATAATAATAAGGAATTATTAAATGGTAATAAAAACAAATAGTTGATGATAATAATAATGATAATAAGTAGTTCTACCTAGATGTTGAAGAATTATTAAATGGTAATAAAAACAAATAGTTGATAATAATAATAATGAATTTTTAAGGAAATACTCGAAAGAAAATTTTTTTTGAAAATGATAAAAATCGAACTTGCTCCTCAAGTTCACCTAGATATTGGAGATTTTTAGAGATTTCATTTTCTTCTTTAAGCCAAAATGCCCAAAACTCAAAACCTTAAAACCTATAACCTTAAACTTTAAAACCTAAAATCCTTGAAACCCTAAAATCCAAAACCTTAAAATTGATATACAACCCAAAATTATCACCAAACTTAAAACCATCTCAAAATTTTAAGGATATGTGTGAAAATTTCAAGTGAAGTAATTTATTTTCAAATGCCACCTTGATGATAAGGTATTTAGAAACTTTTATTTAATTAAGTTTTTCATGCGAGTCCTTAATTCACATTAATAATGGGATTAAAATGAATAAATAAAAATATAAAATGAGATCTTAAATATAAATAGTTGCACATAAACTGTGCCTAGATGTTGGAGAGTTAATGTGATCTCCTTTTGTTTAGGAACCCAGTTTCAAATCGCATTTCATCACCTTGCATAACATCCACTCCCATACATACATCATCATGTTATTGTTTGTACTCGTTCATATGTCTGTGTCATTAATTTTTGCTTGCTACCTGTTAGTACCATCATTTACTTTCTCGCTTAAAATGTTTTACAAAAAAAAGGGAAATATGTACTTTAAAATTATGAAATTATTAAATAACATTCCAAATAAAATAAGTTTTTGTACTTTGCCTAGATGTTGGAGACTCACCAACAATTATCTTTTAAAAAGAGTGTTATTTTCATTTTAAGGAATATTGTATTAAATCTTAAACGAAAAAAGTTATTTTGAATTCTGTCTAAATGTTGGAGAATTTTAAGATAATCTTGTAACTTAAGGATTTCTTCGATATTCCTAATTAAAAAGTTTTAGTAAAATTAATTTTTTCTTAAAAATGAAAGGAATTAGTATTTAATTTCAAATCGAAACTATTTCATCCAACATAAAAAATAACGCATGATTAATTGGTACTAATTTATGGGCGTTGTAGAGATGCTAATCTTTACCCACACATAATCAATTCTCGAGCCCAACCTGGTTTTTGTGGACTAAAATTTATCTTTTTAATAAACTTTAAACATGTGTTTATAACCTTATTAAAGAGATAAACTTTTGGATGGTAAATCGCACCTTAAAAAAGATGGGTTATGACTCCCCTTATTTTCATCGAAATTAAAATCTTTTCATCTAATGTTCCTAAAACTGTTACGATAGCTTGGTGACTTCATTGGGGATTTTTTTTTTTAGAGTCAAGCCAAAAATTAATCATGCATTATCTGAAATGTTGGATTTTATGATTTTAGTTGATATTTAATTTTAATTCCCCCCATTTTAATTCTTCCAAAAACAAAAAAAAAAAAAAAAAATTCTTGCATGTTAACATCCTACTTTGGTTTCGCTATTCGTTTTTTTTCTTATGTTGTTAATCGATATATCTCTTTACACACACTCCACATATTCACTCACATGCATGAGCTCTAGACCTGGACTCCTTTTGTTTTAGGAGAAAATAAAGTAGCTATGCTCTCGTAAAGTGATAACCTCCACATTTACTGACGAAATACTTCTACTCAGATTAAACCCTTTTTGTTAGTAACCTGTAATGGGTAAGGATTGAGGAATCTTACTAGTCTATAATGGACGATGATGTGAGGAATAGTCTGGGAACCTTTAGACATATAAATCTTAACTCGGCATATCATAAGTTGTAAGGTCCAACCTTAGGATAGAGCCATGCCGTCTTTATCAAGAAAATCACCTAAAATTAGGACATTATATATATTCTGCTTTGTTATATGCTATGCTGGATTATTTATTTATTTATTTTATTAACATTACTGACTTGTTTAATTCTTTTGTTGTATTCAATTTTGTTGCATGCATCAAATAGGCATCACATTTCTTAGGAAGGTATTGTTTTGGGCTAATCTTCAGCAAGATAAAACTCTTATAAAGCCTATAATGGTATCATCTATGTCTAAGAACTACTTAGAGGTTAAGAGCCAATCAAAAAATACTCAGGAAGAAAAAAAACTATTTAGTAAATGGTCATGTCTCGACACTACTGCAATCAGTGTTAGTTAAAATGACACATCATAATTGGGGGCTACCTAGAAACAATGGGGACTAAAGAGAAGGGAATCATTTTCCAAGAAATATAAGGATGTGGCATTACTTATGTCGATAAAAATTGATGAATAGATGATTAAAGCTATGATGCAGTTTTGGGATCCATCATACTAATGTTTTGTGTTCAACCAAGAAGATTTGACCCTTATGATTGAAGAGTACTCATCTTTGCTTCAAATAAATCTACTAGTCAAGACAGATTTGCTAGAAAGAACAAAAGATGACAAGGTTTAGGAAGAAGCTAGCTAGGATCATGGAAATTGAGATAAAAAAAATTGATAAACATAAGAAAGAAAAGAACAAAATCAAAACAATTCCTTCAACTTTTCTACTAGAGCACATAAAGAAGCATCTAAATGATTATTATGGGCAAGACATGTTTGCTTTTGTAGTCTATAGATTGGTAATATTTTCCAAGGTATTGAGGCATTTGGAAATGTCAATAGTTGATTTCTTTGAGCAATTGGGCAAGGGCATAAATTTGGCTCTAACCTTCCTAGCCGAAACCATCAGATCATTAAATTTCTATCTAAAGAAAGGTGAAGGCCGATTTATAGGATATGCTCAGTTGCTATACATTTGGATTCAAAGTCATTTTTAGGGGAAAAATGTGTCATTTAGACCTTCTATACTCAGTTTGTTCTGATCGAGGAGTTTGTCTCTAAAGAATGGTAGAGAGATTGGACAAACAACCATTGAATGTTATTTTTTTTTTTAATCTCACAAGTGAGGCTATAACATGGAAAGCACCATGGATGCTTCTTTTCACCATCTTATACAATTGTAGAGACAAACCATGGGTCCTATTGCTAGGAATATAGGGAGAAGCTAGCTACACACCTCTTATAGTCTAAAGACAATACAATTCTCTATAGTTTATTCATATGACTCATGGACTCAATCTATTTAAATTTGATAATGGTGCACTCAATTATATGAAAGAAGTTTGGGAAGTCATAAAAACTTGGAAACAAATTAACCGAATGAATCTAACTATGTATGCAAATAATATGGCAAAAAGATATCTCTCATGAAGAGCAAAAAAAACCAATGGAGTTAGGCCATTACTAAAAGATATTTTAGAGCAGCTACCCACCCTTGATAGCCTTTGAGATTGTCGAGCAAGAATTTAAGGTGAAAATGAAGAAAATGAAGAAAGAAAAGATGGTGATGTTGGAACAAGTTAACCAATTAAGGTATGATTTAATGATGAAAGATGATGCATTACAAAAGCTGGCTAAGGAATAAAAAGTGTTGAAAAGGGATTTAAAAGATCTCCATCAAAAAAATAAAAGACTGAGAATAAATGTTGGACCTTCAAGAGGATCCAAAAGGGAAATCGAAGATTCAAGAAAACTAGTGGAGTATTAAAAAGGTAGAATGGGGGAAAACAAGGAAGCTATTGTCACTCTTACTCAGGATCAACAGACATAAAAAGATAAGTTTTTTGGAGTTTGCTAAAGAAAGTAAGCAATTGAAGGTCAGTATAAAGGAAGAAGAAAGCAAGAATGCCACCGTGCAAATAACTTTGGAATAAAAGTTGACAAGATTGGAACACCAACTAGTTGAGAACCAAAACAACATGGACAAGATTCTAAAAAAGTGGCAAGAAAGGGAGAACGAATGGGCCCATACTTGTAACATAGAAGTAGAAACCAGAAAGATGTGGAAAGTGAAAAACTTAGAGAGGCAGCAAAGCATAAAACACTTGACCGCTTAAATTTACAAGGCTATCCGAAAGCCAAGCAAAATGGTCAAAAGAGTGAAAGCACTTAAACAGGAGATTATACCAACCCGAGGCTACAGTAAGAGATTATTGAACTTTTTATGTGAGGCTAAAACACAATATGCTCAAGTCAAATATTTTTATGGTTTTAACGTAAGGATGATCAGATGATGTACAAGAATTCCTATGGTCAATGAAAGTTTCATTTTATTCTGATTGATCCAAAACAATGTCTCAATTCGCATTACATTCATTCCATGTATGCATTAATAGCAATAACAATGATATTATATCATGCGATCAAATTCATGGTTAATAAACTAAAGTTTAAGGATAATGAAGCCAAAGAACCCAAGTCAGTCAATCTCGTACAGATATAATACTCATTCTGGAAAGAGAGAACACAGCCAAAATTGAGAGAGTAAAAAAGGCATAAGAGTAAATAAGAAAAGGGTAATGGAGATATAGCAAAGTATTGAAGCATAGATGGCTAAATTAAGGCAGTTGTTATCTAGGTCATTGAAAGTTAAAGGAGTCACCAGTACATCAAGGCCAAGGGAAGAAGTTAATACGGATAAGCCGTTATACCCTTCAAGATTCACCTTGCCTCAAGCTTAAGCTCCAGCTCTAGGTGGCATACATGTACAGCCACCAAGTGTGCAACCATACCCTTATTTCAATCATTCTACTAGTCGACCATAGATTCACTTGAATGTTAACCCAAGATCTATCCCAGTTGACCTCACATGGTACCAAATCTAGATGACTTGACCGAACAAGAGAAGCCTCGTGAAGTGTTGGAGCTTGTTATGAATTCAAAAATACAGAACAAGTATGATCAACTTGAAAAAAGACTCAAAGCAGTGAAGAGTATGATATCTATGGGGTTATTGACCTTAATGAGCTCAGCTTAGTATCAAACTTAGTTAGCCCGGTAAAATTTAAAATCCCAGATTTTAAAAAATATGATGAAATGAAACGTTCTTCTGCTCACCTTACCATGTTCTATCAAAAGATGACAAATCTTACTCAGAATGACAAGCTCTTGATACACTGTTTCTAAGACAGTTTAATTAGATCGATAACAAGATGGTATGTACAACTAGATCGAAGCCAAATCCATTCATGGAAGGACTTGGCCAAAACCTTCATCGTCCAGTATAAACATGTCCTTGATATGGCCCCTAATAGTGTCATCACAAAATATGGAAAAGAAATCAATAAAACTTTTAAGGAATATGTGTATCGGTGGAGAGATGTGGCAGCCCCGGTCCAACCAACATTAACTAAAAAAGAGATCAGTATGTTATTTGTCAACACATTAAAAGCCCCATATTATGATAGGTTGGTTGAAAATGTACAAAAAATTTCTCTGATATGGTGATTTTGAGAGAAATGATAGAAAACGCCATCAAAAATGCCAAAATTAAAGGGTCTGAAAAGAAGATAGCAAATCTAAAAAAAAAGAAACATGAGACGCACATGGTCACTTATGAAAATTCCACACACTGTTATTTTGTTCCATATAATCCAAACTCACCATACTCTCCATATCACCTCACTACTAACCAAATCTCCCAGCAACCATATTACTACATAGCATGCCAACAACCACCACATAGGCCAAGCTTTACGCCTTAACCATAATTACACCCTCGTTCCTCTAACTCAACTGTTTGCTCAACCAACTCATTAAACTAATAACCAAAGAAACCCATAATACAAGAACAATCGAGAAAAACCTTAGTTTGACCCAATTCCCATGTCTTACACTAATTTGTAACCCCAGTTAATGAGAGGCCACCTTATTGCCCTTGCCCATGTGGCACCATTAAAGCCACCCTACCCAAGTTGGTATAACCTTAATGCCAAGTGCGATTATCATTATTTTGTGGTAGGACATTCTATTAAAAATTGCATAGCACTTAAACATAAGGTACAAGGTCTAATAAATGAGGGCCTCTTAACTTTTGATACCAAATTCAAGCCAAGTGTCAGTGGAAACCTTTTGCCAAACCATATTAAAGGGAAAATTAATATGGTGGGTAATGGAAAAGATGTGAAAATCAAAAGATGTATGGATAAAGTAAAGACCTAATTTTTAATAGGTCTATGACTACTTGAGTGAGATAAGCATGATTCAACCCTTATGGGCTAAATGCTCAAATCATAATTAAACACTTGGGTGGTTGCTTAATTTAGGATCAAACATTTTAATTCATACAAATAAAAATCAAACGTTATCGACTTATAATAATATAAGATTTATTTCAATAGTAAAAGGAATGTGCATCTTACACATTATTAAATTACCCACATGTAAAAGTCATCATAGACAAAATATGATATGGAATTAATTTATCCACGTGTAATGACAGCTTCAGCTTATTATGGTTGTTTTTTAAGTTTATTTTTTTTTAGCTTTTTTCTTTATCATTTCTATCTATGAGATAGTTCTAGCTTAGGGTTTTCTCTTCAAATATCAGTTCATCTAGTAGTGTAAGTTCAAGGTTGGTATAAATTTTGGGTTTTTCTCATGCTCTAATTTTTTTTGAATTTGTTTTTCTAAATATTAAAATTATAGGGTTTCTAGAGTAGGGTCTTATGATATAAATGCATATAAGTTAATTTCAGCTCATTAACCTATAGAATAGGACTTTGAAAGAGAACTTATTTTCTGTTACTCAATATGAAAATGGCTAGGTGGACTTCAAGGACAAATAACAATCTTGGTAGAAGATTTTATGGATGCCCACATTTTCAGAGCTCAAATGATTGAACCTTAAAAACAAAATATGTTAGTTAACCTAAAATAAGGTTTAAAAATAAAAATTTTGATTATTCAAGGCATTTTTGGCTAGAAAATGCCTTGAATAATCCCTTATAAAAAATTAAATGAGAGGGGCTATTCAAGGTGTTTTTGGCTAAAAGTGCCTCAATAATCCCTTGCAAAATATTAAATAGGGTTATTCAAGGTGTTTTCTAGCCAAAAATGCCTTAAATAATCCAAAAAAAAAAAATGAGAGGGGATTATTCAAGGCATTTTTTGCTAGAAAACGCCAATGCATTTTTTGCCAAAAAATGCCTTGAATAATACCCTCATAAAAATTAGAGAAGATTATTCAAGATGCTTTTAGCCAAAAGGCCTTAAATAATCCCTTTTAATTTTTAATTGAAGGGGATTATTCAAGGCTTTTTTTACCATAAATGCCTTGAGTAATCCCTTCCCATTTTTTTAGGGATTTTTCAATGCATTTTTGGCCAGAAAATGCCTTAACACCTTGAATAACTCTTATAAAAAATTGAACGGGATTATTAAAGATGTTTCTGGCCAAAAACACCTTCAATAATTCCTTCTACTTTTTTTTTTTGAGATTATTCAAGGCACTTTTTGTCATAAATGCCTTGAATAATCTTTTCCCATTTTTTTAGGGATTATTCAAGGCATTTTTGGCTAGAAAACACCTTGAATAAGCTTTTGCAAAAAATTAAATGGGGTTATTGAAAGCATTTCTAGCCAAAAATTCCTTATATTTTTTAGGGGATTATTCAAGGCATTTTAGCCCAGAAACACCTTCAATAACCCCTAAAAATCCTTAAACAATCCCCTTATAAAAATTTAGAAGGGATTATTCAAGGCATTTTTTGCCCAAAACACCTTCAATAACTCTATTCAATTTTTTGTAAGGGATTATTGAAAGCATTTTTTATGCCAAACGCCATATATAAACCAAATATTTTATCAGTGAAAACCTACAACTAACTTGCATTCATTTCTAGACATTTTTTTCAAAATGATAACGACTATTTCATAATTTTTTAATCAAGTCAAATTTGAAACGAGCTTAAACAAGCTTGTTCGTGAACGTAAATGAACAAGCATATAGTTGTTCGTGTTTAGTTTGTTTAATAAATGAACAAACAAATAATGTTCAAGATTGTTTGTTAAGCTTAATAAACGAATATAAATGAATAAAAATCAAACATGTTCACGAATGGTTCATCAAAAGCTCTGTTCACTTACACCCCTATGCTCTGGGTTTGGGAATTTTTAGTTTTTTTCTGGTTTGGGTTAAACGTAAATTTTTTTTAAAAAAAATATTTTTTTTTTAGAATTGTAATAAAAAAATCCAAATAAGCATGATTTTGCCTAATTAGCTGTTTCCTATTATTTTTACGTGTTATAATAGCACGTAAGGTGCACTTCCCTTTTACCATTGAAATAAACCTACATTGTTACAAGTCATAACGTTTGATCCTTATTTGTACAAATTAAAACTTTTGATCATGAATTGAGCAACCACCTAAATGTTTGATCCTGATATGAGCATTTAGCCATTACTATTTTTAAATAACAATGAAAGCCATGAAAATTTCGACTAGGTTTGTAAATACCATAGAAGAATGGTTAGACATTCGATCCAAGGTTGTAAAGTCTTTAGATGAATATTACAAAGCTTGATGGATGTAGCCATTAAAAGGTTTTATGATGAATATGATGAGAGTGGTGTGAATATGGTAGGTGATGAACATCCTAGTAAGTCTTTTGTCCCCAAACCTCTCATGATATACTATGATAAGAAATCGAAGCTTACAGCTGAGAAAGCTATTTTCTTTCCTAGAACACCAATGACTATTTATGTCCCCAGTCCATTATGGTAGGTGATGAACATCCTGGTAAGTCTTTTGTCCCCAAACCTCTTATGATATACTATGATAAGAAATCGAAGCTTGCAGTTGAGAAAGCTATTTGCTTTCCTAGAACATCAATGACTATTTATGTCCCCAATCCATTCCCTTACCAAACCAATAAAGCAGTCTCATGGAAGTACGACTATGATGTTGTAATGTGAGGACTTGATATGAACTTGAATGATCCAAGTATGGAGAATACTATAAACTATAAACATAATAGGCATAGAAAGAATGACTCGAAGTGGTCGATGTTACACTTTTGAGATTTTAAAGAGGGCTAGAAAAGGGAAAGGTAAAATAGAAGAAAAAAATAGAGAAAAATTAAGGTACTTAGCCAGTGGTAAGCCTAGAAGTCCAAATCAACAAGCTGGAATCAAAGAAAAAAGCCTGTGAGTTCTTAAAGACTATTAAGCACAGCAAGTACAATATGGTTCACCAGCTAAACAAACTATTAGCTCACATTTCTTTGTTGTCATTACTATTGAATTCAGATGCATAGGAATGTTTTACTATTCTTTATGTTGGGGTAGTGAAAAAGGTGGCTGAATGCTCATTTAGGGCTTTCAAAGTAGCAAATGTTATTTATGTCAAAGAAAGGTCAAAGATAGCAATCTCTCGACTATTAAAGACTATGGGTATTGTGATTAAGCAAACTATCGGCAAAGGTTGGCAAGTAGGACAAGGTTTGGGAAGTTCTTTTCAAGGAATCAAAAAGGTGCCAAGCACGATTAAGAATAAAGAGATATGGGGTTTAGGTTATAAATTTACTACCACTGATAAGAGGAGCATGATGCAAGAAAAGAAAGAGAAGAGAATGGCATGCCTTGAATGGCATGAATCTATTGATAGAAGAATGGTGTTCCCTTATCTATACAAAATATTTTACTTCGAAGAATATGTCCATCGTGGATCATTAGAGGTTGAAAATGGTAAGCTAGTAATGGAATTAGAGGAAGCTTTTTCTTAAGTTTATATTTGGGCAAATAAACAAGATGAAGAGAAGAAAAGATGTTTTTTTTTCCTTTCTTAGGTTAGGAGATCCAAGAATGATGTATTATTTTTATTATCCTTGAATCGTTAAACCTTAAAAATTCCAATTACTTCTACCCAAGAGCATGCGAGGGTTAAATGTTTAGGCTTACTTTTATTATCCTAATAAAATGATGAATGCAATGCATTTCACATATACCATCTTCTCCATTTTTTCTTTTCCACTGTTACTTTTCTTCCTTTTACCAAAATCAATATATATTTTTGTGATTATACCCATTTTTGGGTCTTTTAATAAAGAACATTATGGATGATCGAGATAATAATCTCAGATTTGATTTTGAAACTTCAACTCACATTAGCGAGCTTGATAATTATGTTGATTCAGAAGACTATGATTTGTCTCATGATATGTTAAAATGGTTGGAGCAAGAGGAAAAATTACAAAACCCCATCAGGAATCTACTGACTTGTTGAATTTGGGTGATGGTATGAATAAGAAAAAAGTTAAGATCGGTACTTCACTAACGTCAATTAAAAAACAAAATTTGGTGGATCTGTTGCAAGACTATATGGATATATTTACATGGTCCTATCAGGATATGTTTGGGCTTAGTACAGAGATGGTTGAGCATAGGCTACCTTTAAAACTAGAGTGCCAACCAGTACAACAAAAGTTGAAACACATGAAGCCATAGATGTTGCTAAAGATAAAGGAGGAAGTGAAAAAATAGTTTGATGCAAGTTTTTAGAAGTGGTCAAATAGCTTGAATGGGTAGCCAATATAGTTTTGGTTTCTAAAAAAGATAGAAATGTTAGAATGTGTGTAAACTTAAGAGACTTAAATAGGGCCAACCTAAAGGATAAATTCTCGTTGCCTCATATTGATACCTTTGTGGATAACACTATTAAGCACTCTGACTTTTCATTCATGGATGGGTTTTTTGGCTATAACCATATCAAAATGGCTTAGGTGGATATAGAGAAAACTATGTTTGTGACCATGTAGGGTATATCTTGCTATAAAGTCATGCCTTTTGGGCTAAAGAATGCTAGTGCCATGTATCAAAGGGTGATGGTCACTCTTTTCCAAGATATGATGCATAAGGAAATAGAGGTGTGGGTCAATGATATGATAGCTAAGTCTCAAGAAGGTGAAGATCATGTTGTTAATCTCAAAAAACTCTTTGAAAGGTTATGAAGATACTAGCTCAAGTGGAATCCATCCAAATGCACCTTTGGTGTTAACTCTAGAAAATTGCTAGGGTTTATAGTTAGTGAAAGAGGTATAGAAGTAAACCTTGATAAGATTTGATCCATTCAAGAGTTGTTAGCATCGCACACACAAAATGAAGTGAGAGGGTTTTTAAGGTGATTGAATTATATTTCTCACTTTATATCTCAACTTACTTCAAAATGTAATCCAATCTTTAGGATGCTTCATAAAAATAATCCTGGTAAATGGGATGAAGAATGCCAAAATGCCTTTGAAAAGATTAAAGAGTATTTGACAAGTCCACTAGTGTTGGTACTTTCAGTTGTATGAAGGCCATTGATTTTGAATCTAACGATGCAAGAAAAGCCAATGGGATGCATACTAAGGCAAATGGATGAAACTAGTAAGAAAGAGCATGTTATCTACTATTTAAGTAAAATGTTTACAGAGTATGAGGCCAAGTACTTTCAAATAGAAAAAATATGTTATGCCTTGGCTTGGACTATTTGTAGACTTAGGCAGTACATGCTCTATCATACGACTTGGTTAATATCAAAGTTTAATCCCTTCAAGTACATTTTTTAGAAACCATCTCTAATAGGAAAGATAGCGAGATGATAGGTCATGCTCTCAGAATATGATATTGTGTATATGACACAAAAATCCATAAAAGAGAGTGTGATAGTTGATTTTCTTACTAACTGAACTATAGAAGATTATGAGCTTATGAAGTTTGAGTTTTCAAATGAAAACTTAATGGTGATCTTATAAGATGAAAATGAAAAGCCTAGAAGGAATGTATGAAAGATGTTTTTCAATAAAGCATCCAATATAATAAGGCATGGCATTGGGTGGTGCTACTATCCCTAGAAGGGAATTACTAACCTTGCACTGTAAAGTTGGACTTCAATTGCATAAACAATGTTGTTGAATATGAAGCATGTGTCATAAGTTTGCAGATGGCCATTGAAAAGAAAATTAGGGCACTAAAAGTATATGAGGATTCAACATTGGTCATTTATCAACTAAAAGGCAAATAGGAGACTAGGACTTAAAATTGGTGTTATACCAAAGGCACATAACTAGCTCGATAAAATAATTCAAAGGGATCTAATTTCAAGATGTTTCTTGAAAAGAAAATCAAATTGCTGATGCCTTAGCCACTTTGGCAGTAATGTTCAAGTTAAATGATAATAAGAGAATCCAACCCATCAAAGTACAAATGAGAGATTCATCGACCCACTATTCGAATGTAGAAGAGGAGGTAGATTGATAATCATGGTATTATGATATTGTGCAATATATTAAGTGCCAAAACTACCCTAATTAGGCCTTAAAAAATGACACGATGATCATCTGAAGATTAGCAAAAGGGTTTATGCTTAATGGAGAAATCCTGTATAAAAAAGTCGAGACTAGATATTGTTAAAATGTGTAGACACTATTTAAGCAAGAAAGATACTTGAAGAAGTACACGAGGGAATTAGTGGAACACATGCCAATGGGCATATGATGGCCAAACAGATTATGAAAACGAGTTATTATTGGTTTACAATGAAAAATGATTACATCAGTTATGCTAAAAAGGCCATAAATGTCAAATTTACATAAATAAGATTCATTCCCCTCCAGTTCCACTGCATGTCTTGGCACCACACTACAAAAAAATTTTCATATACTAACACTTGTTTATACTAATGATCAAATTCCATTAGTAAAAGAGACTTTTATTGATGGATTTTTAGTACCGTCAGAATATACGATACTTATACCAAAACTTTATTTAACCGTCGGTATAAATAAACTTTTTTTGATGATATATGACTATCCATCAATATAAATATGTTATATACTAACGGTTATTAACATAACCGTCAATATAAGCTCAAAACAAAAAAAATTATTGGCTTACAAAAAATTGAATGGGATTATTGAAGGCGTTTTTGGCCAAAAATGCCTTCAATAATCCATTCAAAAATTTTTGAAGAGGGATTGTTGAAGGCGTTTTTGACTAAAAATGCCTTCAATAATCCATACAAAAAATTTTGAAAGGGATTATTGAAAGCGCTTTTGTCCAAAAATGCCTTCAATAATCCATGCAAAAAAAAATTTTTGAAGGGATTATTAAAGGCATTTTTGACCAAAAATGCCTTCAATAATCCCTCATAACAATTTATGGAAGAGATTATTGAAGATGATTTCAGCCAAAAACACCTTATATAATCCATACAAAAAATTTTAGATGGGATTATTAAAGGCATTTTTGTCCATAAATGCCTTCAATAATCCATACAAAAAATTTTGTTAAAGGAATTATTGAAGGCATTTTTTGCCAAAAATGCCTTGAATAATCCATAAATATTCAAGGTATTTTTAGTCAGAAACGCCTTTAATAACCCCATTCAATATTTTGCAAGGGATTATTCAAGGTGTTTTTGGCCATAAACGACTTCAATTAATATTTTAGTTTTAATATGGTTTCATAAAATTTTAAAATCATTTTGGATCGAAAGTCAAATTATAAATAATCTACATATATAGTAGTATTTATATTCATATAAATATTTTTCTATGTTCATATAAATACATTCATATAAATATTCAATTTTTTCTAAGGGATTATTCCAAAAAAAAAAAGGGAGGTGATTATTAAAGGCATTTATGGAAGTGTTGTACGTTTATGCTTGGAAAATATTTGGTTTATATATGTGATACTCTTAATTACATTTTAGAATTTACATTACGAACATTGTAGTATTTCAATAAATTGACCATACATCTGAATTTAAAACTTATAACATTGCCATATAAATATACTTTTTTCAAATAATCATACTCAATATATGTATATTCATATAAACTGCCAATTGATATAAAACAAATATATACCAATAATATTAAACCAATACCCCAATCTAGAAACTTAAATTATCCATTCAACATGGCATGTTAAAAACATTATAAAAAATTAAATGCATATATTTACACCCAACCAACAATCTTCAACCTCAAGGTTTAATAAACGATAATACATACTCACACCACTCTTTACGGACTTCATCAAGTTTGTCTATCGTGAAGCTTCTTTTACTTTCCCACTAAAAAAAATTAGAAGTAAATGTTAATAAACGAGAACATAATTTAGCTTTTTTTTTTTGTAGATATAATGATTTTATGAAATTAATACTAACCTTGAATGTTGTGGTCATAAAATCATATAAAACTATCTCTCTCATAAAATGAAGGACATAATATACACTTTCAGTATATCCTAGTTGACGAGGTATCTAAAAAATAACTATAGTGGGTTTAGGAAACATTTATCTAAACAAACTCAACATAAAAGAATAAATTTCACATTTACCGGTAATGACACATAATTTATCTTTGCTTCCTTATCAATTGCAGACATTCCCCTAAATCGAAAAAAAATTACTTAATACAAAAATAAAAGTAATTATGAAGAAATAGAAGATAATATAATAACATGTAATACCTCTTTATAAAATTTTGAATATCGGGGTTAGGCATCATTGTTGGTTCAGCAGAATTAAATAAGTATGGCATAAAAGAAATTGTATCAATCACAATAACCTGCCAATGATGACTGTAAAATAATAAGAATGATATACTCAAATTAGGCATTATCTCATATTTGGGTAAGGTCAAAATAATTATTTGTATGAATATAACTTATGTAGCATTATACGAGAGCAAATAATAATCAACCCATTTTTGCATGCATTGAGTCATATGACAACCATGAAAAATGACAGTGCCACTCTGCTCACCAATGATATTCAGGTCAACAAATTTGAATCTATAGGTCATTTGTCTCGCCTTGATCTCTCTATATCAAAAGCTACATGATAACAATCCATAATACTAGTTAGTAATACATTGTAATATAGATTAATACATATTGACTTTGCATATTTAAATTTATAAGCTAACCTCATATAAGCAACAATAATAGCAACTGATATTTCATCCAGATTACAAAAAATTCCTTAATCTCATCCCCACTAATGTAAGAAATTGATGGATGATCAAATAATCCATCCTCAGACTCAACAGTAATTTAGTTTCCTTTTTGATAAATGATCAAGTGAATAATTAGATAACACATCAATGGCAGCTAAGCAAGGGTCATACTCTGAGTCCTAACATCTTGCTACAATATATAATGAAATATAAGTATTAAAACCAAATCAATAAATATAATAAACAAATAAATATTAAGTGAATAAACAAAATCATACTATATGGATGGTATCGGAGGTTAGGTTTCTTGCCTGACTTGCAACAGAAGCTTGTCCTAGCTGGATGATGCTATCCAACTAGCCTACAAGCATGCTAGGCTACATTGCTACTAACATCACCTTCAAAGCTGCAAGTCATTGCTGTTGCTCATTCAGGCATTGCTCTTGGTCATCAAGTCTTTACTGTTGTTGTTCAATGATTGCTTCATATTGTGCATTATTCATTTAAGGTGTTTTAGGTTGATTACTGAAGAACTTTGATGCCAACACAAACTTATGAACCCCACAAACTCGACCATGTATTTCTTTTGCTCTTAATACTAAAGAAAAGGGATATTCACCATAAGGATTGCCAATTCATTGAATTTAAATTTAGTAGCATAATCATCCTGAAAGACAATAATAAGATAAGCCATAACAACAAATCTATACAAGTATAGAGTCATGCATACAAGCATAAAGCCAATCATACGTGATATAATGAGCAGTTATACATACAATCTTTTTAGCCTTTTATTTGGTTACTTCATCTGCAAATGATCCATCCTTTCATAAATGTCCTTGTTTCCACACATCCCATCTAGAAACTTGGGTGCCAAAGCTAGTTGATTCCTAATAAATTACTGCTATATAAGAATCAAAATCTATTAAATGAATGTTCATAAATATTCATTTATGAGTATAAAACAAGTATGTGAATACTCATAAGCTCATACTTAACATTTGTATAAACCTTTCTCGATGTCCGAGGGTGATTACTTGCTTGGCCCAAATGTTCTTGTGTTGTTCTTTGATTTTCTAGAAAAAAAAAGAAATTACGTAAATCACATACTAAGATATCAAATATATTACATAAAATCTTATGAACAATTTTTTGTAATAGGTATACGTACCAAAAAATCTTCTAATAGCCGATCTCGAACAAAAATATCCAATCTTGATAACTTATAACATCTGTATATGACAAAAGTGGAACAGCCAACACATCACCATGATCAGTGAACGGTAAAATATATTGGGTTGTCAATCTACTTTTAAAGTCTTTGAATGCTTTCCTAGCTAATTGTAACACAAGCTTTTACACTCAATTGAGATGTCAAACCATTTTTAAAAAATTTAACACAATTAGTATGAACACATTGAATTTCAATTAAATGATCATTTAACAAATTTTATGAAATAGTTGAATAAACATACCATAACCGACTCCTATATACGATCCTTTAGATCATTAAGAACTCATCACCAGTTATGGTACATAATAGAAATGCGACTACGAATGATCGCTCCAATATGACTAGCTAACTTGGTAGCTACATCAGACATAGGCTGCCCACTGTCATTGAATTTTGTGTGAATTTTTATGTCAATCACTTTAATTTGTTTATTTTGTTCCCTTGTTTTTCTTTTTTTCACTACAGGTGTGTCTTCTTCATGTTCAGTAGTAGGAGAAGTATGTTATTTGGATTTCATAATACCTATAATTTTGATCATAATTATACAAAATACACTAAATTATCTCTCTAGATTTCACACATAATAGAACACAACCAATATCATACTACAGTTACTACACCAATATATGTAAAACATCTTCAAACCAATAATATTTTACGAGTACAAGCCATACTATGATTCTTACCTTAAATAAGAGTTCCATGCAAAACAAATGATAAGTAAAAAAATACACACAATTTCTACAATACCATTCAGCAAACCACAATATTTAAACCAAACTGCACAGAAACACCATACATGCAATGAAATGTGATTGGACGACTAAGGTGACGGTGGAATGAATAAATACAATATATAGTAAGGAATGGCAAAAAAATACCTATATTGAAAGATATAAATAATACAAAAAACAAATAAAATAAGGACATACCAGTAAAAAGAGAGGTGCGTGGCATTGAGTTATTTAAGGTCGATGACGACGAAAGAGATGAAGAAACCAAAAAGCAAACTAAATGGGTTTAGAGGTTTTGGTTTGGTTGTAATGCAACTTTTAATCGTTCTCTATAATAGCAGTTTGGGATTCCAAAGTTCAAGACATGAGAATGAATTTAAAAAATGATTAATGAAGGCATTTTACCAAAAAAAATACCTTCAATTTTTTTAATGGAATATTCAAGGTATTTTCTATGCAAAAATACATTGAATAATCCTAAAAGAAATTATGGATTATTGAAGGTATTTTTTGTAAAAAAAATACTTTTAATAATTCACGAATTATTAAAGGTGTTTTTTGATAAAAATGTCTTCAATAACACCATTCAATATTTTGTTACAGATTATTCAAGGCATTTTTTAGGCAAAAACACCTTCAATAATCTCCTAATAAAAATTAAAAGAGATTATTCAAGGCATTTTTGGCCATAAATGCCTTGAATAATCCCCTCTAAATGAATAATTCATGGGTTATTGAAAGTGTTTTTGGCAATAAACACCATGAATAATCCATGAATTATTCAAGGCATATTTAGCCAAAAACACCTTCAATAACTGCTTTCAATATTTTGTAAGGCCATAAATGCCTTGAATAATCTCCTCTAAATGAATAATTCATGGGTTATTGAAAGTGTTTTTGGCAATAAACACCATGAATAATCCATGAATTATTCAAGGCATATTTAGCCAAAAACACCTTCAATAACTGCTTTCAATATTTTGTAAGGGATTATTGAAGGTATTTTTTGGCTAAAAACACCTTCAATAATCCCATCATAAAAATTGAAAGGGATTATTGAAGGTATTTTCTAGGCAAAAATACCTTGAATATTCAAAAAAAAATTTGGGATTATTAAAGGTGTTTTTGACAGAAAATACCTTTAATAATCCCCAATGAATGAATAATTCATGGGTAACAGAAGGTGTTTTTAGCCAAAAATGCCTTGAATAATCCACGAATTATTCAAGACATTTTTAGCTAGAAAAACCTTTAATAACCCATTCAATATTTTGTAAGGGATTATTCAAGGCATTTTCTGGGTATAAATGCCTTGAATATTCCAAAAAAAAAAATGCTGGGATTATTAAAGATGTTTTTGATAGAAAACGCCTTCAATAATCTCTAATGAATGTATAATACATGGGTTATACAAAGTATTTTTAGCCAAAAAAAATGCCTTATATAATCCACGAATTATTCAAGGCTTTTTTAGCCAAAAACGCTTTTAATAACCCCATTCAATATTTTGTAAAAGATTATTCAAGGTATTTTTTGGGTAAAAACACCTTAAATATTCAAAAAAAAAATATTGGGATTATTGAAGGCATTTTTTTTTATAGAAAATGCCTTCAATAATCCTCAATTAATGAATAATTCATGGGTTATAAAAGGTATTTTTAGCCAAAAATACCTTGAATAATCCATGAATTATTCAATGCATTTTTAGTTAGAAACGCCTTTAATAACCTCATTCAATATTTTGTAATGGATTATTCAAGACATGTTTTAGCTAAAAACACCGTCAATAATCCAATCGTAAAAATTAAAAGGGATTATTCATGGCATTTTCTCAGCAAAAACACCTTGAATATTCCCAAAAAAAAAAAAAACACTAGGATTATTGAAGGCATTTTTGACAGAAAATGCCTTTAATAATCCCCAGTGAATGAATAATTAAAAAATGCCTTCAATAATCCCCAATGAATGAATAATTCATGAATTATATAAGGCATTTTTGGCACGAATTATTCAAGGCATTTTTAGCCAAAAACGCCTTCAATAACCCAATTCAATATTTTGTAGAGGATTATTCAAGGTGTTTTCAAGCTAAAAATGCCTTTAATAATTTCATCATAAAAATGAAGAAGGATTATTAAAGGCTTTTTTGGCCAAAAATGCCTTCAATAATCCACTCATAAAAAATCTAAAGGGATTATTCCAGAAATGCCTTCAATAACCCTATTCAATTTTTTATAAAGGATTATTCAAGGTGTTTTTTAGGCTAAAATGCCTTGATTAATCTCTGCCTAAAAAATGGAAGGGATTACTGAGGGCATTTTTAGCAAAAAATGCCTCGAATAATCTTTCATAAAAAATTAGAGGGAATAATCCCCTATCTAGAGATTATTCAAGGTGCCTTCTGGCTAAAAACACTTTTAATAATCCACCATCCTTACCTTATGCTTCCATGTCTTTAGAATGAAAACCTTTTAAAAAAACTAACTTATTAAACAAAAATAGTGAAAATTGTGTTCCCACCATCTTTATCTTGCCTTTCAGTCCTTACCTCACCTGAAGCTTATCTAGTCTCACTCTCCTTCACCTTTGATCTTTTTAACTTTGTAGCTAAAATCCTTATTTAAATTTTCAAGCTTTAAACATTTGTTTTCCTTGCAAAAATCCCTCATTTCTACACAGTTTTGACAAGTTATCCAGATTTTATCCTTTTACAATTGTAAGTTACTTTCCTTCTATCCTCTATCTCTCTCTTGCTTATTCAATTGAAATTGATCTTGGTTGTGCTTCTCTTGAAAATACATAGGTTTAATTATAAAGATACGTCTGAAATATTATTCTTAATGAAAATGTTACATTATGCTTACATAGTAAAATTTTATTTAGTGCTTAAATTAAATGCTATTATTTTAATTTAAGTTTTTAAATTAAATGTAATTTTATTACTAGGGCAAATCATCTAAAGATGGAAAAATTTGGTGTCCTTGTGTTAAATGTGTCAACACATTTAGAGTTTGTAGAAGAGATGTATTTGATCACATAATACGTCATGGTTTTCTCAAAGGATATGTTCGATGGGTATTTCACGGAGAGGTCTTGGATGTATGTTTCCTTATTGGAAAAACTAATGATGAAGAAATATGGCAAGGTCCTGACATTTATGATTTATTGCATGATATAATGGCTGAAAGAGCTATGAATGTTGATGTAGGTAACATACAAGATGGAGATACTAGTAGAGAACAACACCATGGTCATAGAATTGATAGTGATAGGTTTTATGGTTTACTTAAAGATACAGAGGAGAAACTATATCCAAATTGTAAAAACTTCACAAAATTTTCCTTTGTAATCTATTTGTTCCACATTAAGTGTTCACTAATATATTATGTATTATTGACTTAAGATGGCAAAGCATAAACGATTGAATATCACTAGGGCAAATCATGCCTCTAGTTCTCTGTTGTAAACACAATATGAAGAACAACATGTGCCTATAGATCCAGAAGCTTCACAACATAAGCCTCCACAAAAATCTCAAGAACCAATTTCTCAATCTACAAATAATAAAGATCAAAATGAACAAGTTGAACATAATTCAGGTATAAAAACACTATATTCTATTAGTATAATTCTTTATATGTTATAATGTTGTACAAATACAATTTTTAATGAATTTAATTACTTTTTTTACATGTAATTTTTTTATGTAGGAAATGTTCAACAAAAAAAAGCTCAAGGTCCTACACATATGGTTGATATTTGGGATTTGGAAGAAGGGGAGCATGTTGTTGTTAAGGTTAATGATGATGCTATACCTATCAGTGATCAATCTTGCTCTTTAACTCAATTCGTTGGTAACATGGTGAGAATGCCTAGCTTTGCACGAATTAATTATACATATTGGCATGAAATGTTGGATAATAAGATGGAAGAAATATGAAAATTATTAGAGGTATCAATATGATAATGTTTTATTTGCTAGCTAATGTCATGATAATAATCTTTTAGTTTTTAGTTAATAGTAACAATTCATATAATATATATTGACATTTTCTTTCCAATTACCTCTTTCAAATTGTAGTCAAAATTTGAATTTCACAAATCTAATTTTGATGAGCTTATTGATGAAGAAATATATAAAAAAAATTAAGTCTTGGGCACTAAGAAACATAGGTGCTAAATAGAGGTAATGGAATAGTGAATTAAAGTCCAAATTTTATGATGAACACAAGACACCGAAGGAAATGGTTGCAAAGGTTGATGATTCTCAAGTAGACAAAAGTCAATTCTTATTTCTTGTTGCATATTGATTGACTAATAAAGCAAAGGTAAATGTTTATAAAATATACTATTTACTTTGTTTTAACACTATGATAATAATTACAAAGTTATTCTAATATGTTTTTCTTATTCATTTGTGTAAAGAAACAAAGTGAGACAAACAAAACAAACCTCTTAAAATTAGATGAGACTCATTGCACAGAAACAAAATCATTCTCGAGGATCATTCAAACCTTGGTACATATATCAATTTTCCTTGTCACACTCAATTAAATAAATATAAAGTTCACTTTTTATATGTACGATTTTGTCATTACAATAACTACAAAAAAAAGAAGCTAATGGAATTCCACCATCACGTGCTGAGATGTATATTCTTTCTCATACACGTAAATATGAAAGTGTTGTGAATGACAAGGCAGCTAAAATTGTGGTATTTAATTTAGTTCTTACTTGCTTTTACTTATGTTTTGTTTCTTTATTCTAAAATGTTTGTTTACAATTTTAGGAACTCATGAAATAAGGTTTGAGCAAAACTAGTGCTCAGAATTCTGAAAGGATTTTATGGAAAAATGATGTTTATTCACAAGTTAAAAGACTGGAGAGAAAAGGGAATGTTTGTTGCATGGGTACAGAATCTACTTCATCTAAACAATATGGTCCTTTATTTTCTAAATTGGATCAGCATAAGGAAGAGGTATCAGAGTTGAAAGTTGAAATTAAAAACTTGAAAGAAACTTTAAGTATTGTCTTATTGGTACTTAAAAGATAATTTCCTAATGAGATATGGATATCTTGAATACTGTTACTCACATGGTGAATAGAGAGGTATATATAACATCCATTTTAGTTTATATATATGTAAATTGTCATATTGCTCATGAATCTTGAACCTTATTAAAATTTTTTTTGAATTTTTTTTAGGTTCTTAATGCTACTAGTACTCCAAAAATTCGCACGTGAAAACTATCATTCTTCAAATTCAAGTCATCAACTTAATGAAAATGAAAATAGTAAACTCGTCATCACATGATATATATGTGAAAATGCTTTGCTTGATACTTGTTTCTTAGATAGAATGCCAAAATCAATTTTGAATCTAGGTTTTGAATAATGTAATTGTGTTCTTGAAATATTATACATCGTATTTCCATAGTCATTAAATTACAATATGATTTAAAGCCTACTTTGTTTCCCTTGAGAAGGCTTTCTTACCTTTTCTTTTTAGTTTTCCTTTAAAAAGTCTTCCGACTTGAATGTTATAGTGAAAATATTTGTTTAATGATAGTTCTGTTGACTAAAATAATCTTAGGTTGGTTTTATTAAGTTATTATTTGGAATTAAACTAAAAGAATAAAGAGATTACACATGTAAATTAGGTTATTTATTTTTCATTCATGCATTACACTAATGAATAGGATGTTTATAATATTATTTTTGTTGGTATATAAATGAATGATTACCTTCTATATATATAAATGAATAAGATATTTATAAAATTAATTCTATCGGTATATGAATGGATGATTACTTTCTTACCTTCTGTATATATAATATAATTTACAAGAATTCTAATTGATTTTTTTATGCTATGCAGATTTTTTTTGGAGAAATCTATGATGGGATCATTTATTTTAGGAAGTTGTTTATTTACTTGGAGCATTATGTTTGTAAGGAGATTTGGTTTTGTTTTGGATGTTATGCACTTTGTTGAAATAAGGCTATTGTGTTTTGTGATGCTTGATTAGTACATTAAATACTGTTAGTGAGCTGGGTTCATTGAACTTATTAGTTATATGATGTAGCTACACTTGTTGACCTTTTCAAGACTTATGATATATTGTATGAATTAAAATATTTTGGTTTTGGAAAAGGCTTGTAATAGGTGCATGTATGTTTTTTCTTATTGAGGTGGTTTTGCAATTGTTTATTCATTTATAGATTTTTTAAGATTATCTTATTCAGAGTATTTTTGAAATTTTAAGGTGATCAAAAGGTCTTTAGGTGTCTGGTGGTGCAAACTTATGATTGTATTTTTTAGGGTGAGGTGGTGCAACTCTTTATCTATGTTTGTTTTATTAGAGTTTGTACAATGACTTTAGTTTTTCACTTATACTAAATTTGTGGATTATAAATAATTTACTTGTGGTTTTAATGTTATTAAATATCTTTTACTTTATTGTGTTTTTTTTTTTTGTTTATATGAAAACATATCATATTATGATTATAAATAAATTAATATTAATAATTGAAATTATAATTTTTTAAAAATTTTACCAATGTCTTAACATTTATATTGATGTACTTGATCATTGGAATATTTCAAGCGATACTAACAATCACCAAAATAAAATAAAAAAATTAAAACATAGAAGTCTATACTGACAATCTCTAACTATCGATATAAGTATATCTATTAAAGCATACAATTTTATACTGACAGTCTCTAACCGTTAGTATAGGTAAGAAAATTAAAAAATACAAGTTTATACTGATAGATGCTAAGCGTCGATATAGGTAAGAAAAATTAAAAGTCTATACTAATAGGTGTTAACCGTTTGTATAGGTCAGAAAAATTAAAACATGTAAGTCTATATTGATGAGCATTAGTCATTGTTATAGTTAAGAAAATTAAAACATTTTTTGCCTATACTAATGGGCTTTAACCATTAGTATAGGTAAAGGCTATACTAACGGGCATTAACCATCAATATAGGCAAGAAAAATTAAAACATACAAATCTATACTGACAGGTGTTAACCGTCGATAAAAGATATAATAATGGAACACACAACATATGCTATACTAATACATATACCTTTACCGATGGTCTTCAACCGAGGTATATCTCTGTTAGCTATTCTGACACTTTAAAAACTATCAGTATAGGTCTATATTGACAATGGATATATCAACGGTTAAAAATTCATCAAAATATATATTTTAACCATCGGTATAGGGATTATGGTGCTATATTGACAAATTTTAAGGTTTTATCGATGCTTTTTTAAGCATCACTATATGTCTAATTTCTTGTAGTGCCACCATGGCCTTTTATATGTGAGAAATGGATGTGATTGGACCTATAACCCCGAAAGCTTTGAATGGGCATTCCTTTGTCTTTGTAATAATTGATTACTTCACTAAGTGGGTGGAAGTAGCCTTGTATGCTAGTATTACGAGATCAGTGGTGTGCAAATTCATAAAAGAGAAAGATAATATGTCGGTATGGGCTCCCAGAAAAGATTATCTCTAATAATGCTAGCAATTTGAATAGTAAAATGATGAAAGAATTATGTGCATAGTTCAAGATAAAGCATCATTATTTAGCATCGTATTGCCCAAAAATAAATGATGCAGTAAAAGCTGGGAACAAGAACATCAAAAGAATATTAAGGAAAATGACCGATACCTAAAGAGACTAGCATAAAAAGTTACCCTTTGCCCTACTTGCTTATAGAACATCAATTCAAACCTCCTTGGGGGCCACCCCATTTTCACTAGTGTATAGGATGGAGGTTATACTATCAATCGAAGTCAAAATTCCTTTCCTAAGAGTTTTGATGGAAGCAAAATTGGTTGAAGTAGACTGGGTTTAGGACCATTTAACATAACTGAATTTCATTGAAGTAAAAAGGCTCTGAATTTCATTGAAGTAAAAAGGCTTTTGGCATTCAGCCATAGACAAATGTACCAAAGAAGAATCCTATAAGTACATGACAAGAAGATATAACCCTGGTGTTTCCATAAAGGTGAAATGGTTTTGAAAAGGATCTTGCCAAATCAATATGACAATAGAGGAAAATGGACACCCAATTAGGAAGGTCCATACGGGGTAAAAAAGGTATTCTCAAGCGAAGCTCTAATCCTTGCAGAAATGGATGGTGATGAATTGCCAAACCCTATGAATTCAAACACTATTAGGAAATATTTTGCTTAAACAAAAAAAATAAAAAAAAATAAAAAAGGTGAAAAAAAATAGATGATTTAGACTGAAAACCTAAAAAGGGTGGTTTGAACCAAAAAAGGGATTATTTATGCTTAAAACCTGAAAAGGCGACTTAAATGGAGATAGAGCTAGAAGGAAACCTTTCAAAGAATGAAAGGATGGTACACAATTGGACAAATCGATGCCAGAATTAAGGGAGATGACTTTGGGGGGCAAGTTTCCATTAGTTGTAGATATAGGGCAATGATTGGTTATATGAGATTAAACATAGCAAGATCGCAAATGTTATGAGTTTTTGGGAAAAGATTTGGTTCGAGCAAGTCAACGTCATTTAAGTGTTCATTATCTAAAAAACTGATATTTGATTCCTGAGATATTTTTGAATTACCTTTTTTCGTGTTTTGAAAAGCTTTTCTTTATCTTTCTAAACCAAAATAACCCATTGTCAACTAAGTTTCATATTCAATCTTGAACATGAAATCATTGCATTTGTCATTTGAAATTAAGATAATGACTAATAATGTTCATAATAAACCAATGTATCGTTAAAAAAAAAAAAAGTAAGAATGATGGAAATAATAATATAGGATAAAAAAATGACATGAAATTGATTGATCACCGAAAACAATAAGAAAGAAAAGGGAAGAGAAGACAAAAAAAAGAATTCAAAGAAGATTCAGGCAAGCAAAAGTCAAACAGGTCCATCAAAAGTCTAAGATTTCAAAATAAAAAGAAAGAGAAATAACTATATGAAAAGCAAAAGATTTAGAAAAATGAGAATACTGGAATCAATCTGAAAGAACCAAACCAATTTCAAAAGTTGAATTAACATAAATGAAAGCAAATGATATAAATCATTGATTGCAATTTCATCTTTTTTATTCATCACAATCATTGGATACATCACATATATCTTATGATAAGTTGTATTGAAGGTCTCTCTATGAGACATCAAGAGGAATCAACATTTTTCTTTTTCAAAACAAGGATGATGGTCCTGAAGATAAAATGTTACCCCTAGCATGATTCTCAAAACCTAAACTCTCGATTTATGGAGCACCAAGTCATTTTCATTTCTCAACTTAGGGCTTAGTCCTGGTCATATTTTTTCTTTAATTTGTAGCTCAGTCTTAGTCATATTTATTCTTTGACTCGCAGTTCAATCTTGGTCATTTTTATTTCATAACTTATGGCTCAGTTTCGATCATCTTTATTCTTTGACTCGCGCTCAATTGCGATTATATTTATTCTTCAATTAACGGTTAAATCCCAATCATTTTCATTTCTTAACTTATGGTTTAATCCCAATCATATTTATTCTTTGACTTGCGGCTCAGTCCTAACCACACTGATTCCTCAACTTATGACTTAGTCTCGGTTATATTTATTCTTTGACTCACAGTTTAATCTTGTTCATTTTCGATTCTTGACTCATAGTTCAATCTCGGACATTTTCATTTCCTAACTTACAGTTTAATCCCGATCATATTTATTCTTTGACTTACGGCACAGTCCTCATAATCACACTTATTCCTGGACTTGTGACTTAGTTCTGGTCATATTTATTCTTCAACTTGTAGTTTAATCCTGATCATTTTTAGTTCTTGACTTATGATTCAATCCTGGTCATTTTCATTTTTTGACCTGTGATTTAATCTCGATCATTTTTATCTTGTGATTTGTAGCTTAATCCTGGTCATCTTTATGCTTTGACTTACGATTTAATCCTGATCATTTTTATTTCGCAACTTATGGCTCAGTCTCAATCACATTCATTCATTGACTTGCAACTTAATCCTAGTCATATTTATTCTTCAACTCATGATTTAATCTTGATCATTTTCATTTCTTAACTTGCAGTTCAATCCTAGTCATCTTTATCCCTGACATAGTTTAATCTCAATCATTTTTATTTTCAAACTTATTGTTCAATTCTGATCATTATATTTTTTAACTCACGTCAATTCAGATCATAAAAAAAAACTTTTCATTTCAGACAAAATTGTTGTTTTTGTCTTTGCCCAATTTTTAATTATCATAAATGTACAAAGAGGGGCAGCTGTAAACACCAAATTTGTTCGGATTTTCAAGTCAAGCCCGATTTTGATTTATTTAGGCCTAGGGCCTAATTTCATTTGATAGGCCCGAGCCCACTGCTTTTATTTTTATTTTTACTTATATTTCCTTATTTGGTTTTATAATTAAATATTAAAACACAATAACATTAAATAATATGTTTAATTAATTAATTAATTAACAAAAAATATTACACCCAACCCATTCCCCTACAATCCCTGGTCACACCCTGAAAATCTGAGCCACCCATTCTTCTGTAGTCATTGGCCATACCTTAAACCTTCACCAGCCACCACCTACTCCACCCATTATCCTTAGGTGGTCGGCCTTATAAAGCACGTATTTTCCACCCAATAGCACTAGTCCCAGCCTCACACACATCAAAACTAGCCCATACCTATGCACCACCAGCCTCTACACACAAGCCTAGACACTCGCAACACCTATACCTTCATTATCTCTAATTGTTCCCAAAATTCCGAAAAGCCCTTAGCACCCAGGTTTCTCACTAGTTGCCTTGTCCAAGCCTCTTGCACCCATAACTCAATCCCAGCCTACACCCATACACCACCAGCCTTCACTCTAGCCCTTTACAAGCACTCTAGACATCCCACTAAAAACATTCCCGGCTTCTCATCAAGAAACCAAAAAAGAAGACCCAAAAAAAAACTCAAACCTAAAAAAAAACACACAAAAAATCAATCACAATCCTCCTCAAAAGAAGGAACCTCAGCACTATAGCCCCTTACACAAAAACAAAATAAAAACCATCAGTTTTAGTTTATATAAAAAAAGGGTCAAAACTTTGAAGCCCGATCTACATCGATTGAGATGTTTTCTAATAGAAAAAAAAAAGCGATCCATGCTCAAAAGATTGAAAGGAGTTTTCAAAGAATTTTTGGGAAAATTCAAATCACCAGTAATCATCGACGACAACTATCAGTGATGAAAGAAGTGGCAACAATGGCAACTGATTGGTCGGGGAGTCACTGGATTTTGGAGTTTTTTTTTTTTTTGCAAAAGAAAAGAAATGAGTGAAAAAAAAACTAGTTTTTATATAAGGTCAAAACTTCAAAATGACGTTGTTTTAACAAAAAAGGATTTGCACGTGGACCCGGATCTAACCCGAGATCCACAAGACTTCACCCGATGATCTGCCTCCTTCAATGAGCCCTGAATCGGTTCAAGTGAACCACTTTCTGGATTGCCTCTAGCCGATCTAGTTGAACTGGCATTAACTAGACTAGTGATCGGTCCAGTTCAGGTATTTTTTCATTTTTGATTTATTTATTTCTTTTCTTATGTATGTTATTTTTAATTATTATTTTTAGTTAAACGTGTTTAATTTTTTTGTTAAAGTAAATGTTTAGAATTTTTTTTATTAATGATATTAGTTAATAATAATAAACAATGATAAATAAAATCTAAATCTTGATAATTTTAAATTTTTAAAAAAATTTAAAATAAACCTTATAAAACTATAAAATAATAATAACTAAGTAACAATAACAATAATAAGAATGAAAAATGATTTCAACTTTTTTATTTTTCTTCTTTAAATAATAATAATAAAAAAAAAAAATAAAATAATGATAAAGTAGAATAATAACCAAAAAATGCTAAAAAAAATAATATTCTAGAAAAGTGATAATGAAAATAAAGTGATAAAAATGTTTTCCTTGCCATATGATAGAAGGAATGAAAACTTTCTTTTAAAAATAATTTCACCTAGATGTTGAGGAATTATTTTTAAATAATGATAAAATTAAATATTAAAAAATAATAATAATAAGTAGTTCGACCTAGATGTTGGGAAATTATTAAATGGTAATAAAAACAAATAGTTGGTAATAATAATAATGAATTTTTAAGGAAATACTTGAAAGAAAGTTTTTTCAAAAATTATCAAAATCGAACTTGTTTTGAAAGTCCGCTTAGATATTGGAGATTTTTAGAGATGTTCATTTTTTTCTCCAAAGCTAAAATGCTTAAAACTCGAAACTCTAAAACCTAAAGCCTTAAACTTTAAACCTTAAAATCATTGAAACTCTAAAATTCAAAACCTTAAAATTGACACACAACCCAAATTATCGCCAAACCTTAAACATATACTTAAAACCATCTTAAAATTTTAAAGATATGTGTAAAAATTTCAAGTGAAGTAATTTGTTCTTGAATGCCGCCTAGATAATGAGATATTTAGGAAACTTTATTTCATTCAATTTTTCATGCGAGTCTTTAATTTGTATTAATAATGGGATTAAAATGAATAAATAAAAATATAAAATATGATCTTAAATATAAAGAGTCACACGTAAATCTTGCCTAGATGTTAGGAGTCAAGGTGGTCCCTTATATTTAAAAACCTAGTTTTAAATTGCATTTCATCACCTTGCATAACATCCATTATCATTATGTTATTGTTTGTACTTGTTTCGCATGTCTATGTCTTTAATTTTTATATGCTACCTAATAGTACCATCATTTGCTTTCTCGCATAAAATGTTTAAAAAAAATATGTACTTTAAAATTGTGAAATTAGAAATAACATTCTAAGGAAAATAATTCTTGGTACTCTGCCTAAATGTTGGAGAGTCACCAATAATTATCTTCTACAAAGAGTGTTATTTTCATTTTAAGGAATATTGTGATAAATCTTAAGCAAAAGAGTTATTTTAAATTGTTCCTAGATGTTGGAGAATTTTAAGATAATCCTTTAACTTAAGAATTTCTTCGATATTCCTAAATAAAGAACTTTAGTAAAATTATTTTTTTCTTAAAAATGGAGGGAATTAGTATTAAATTTCAAATCGAAACCATTTTATCCAACTCCAAAAATAACGCATAATTAATTGGTACCAATTTATGAGCATTACTCTTGAACCCAACCTAGTTTTCAAAGACTAAAATTTTTCTTTTTGATAAATTTTAAACCCGTTTTTATAGTTTTTTAAAAAGATAAACTTTTGGGTGGACAATCACACCCTAAAAAATATTGGTGATAACTCACCCTATTTTTCTCGAAATTAAAATCTTTTCGTCTAGTGGTCCCAAAATCGTTATGATAGTTTATGAAGCCATCTTTAAGAGATTGTATCCAACAAATCTTCAATTCAAATTCCAGCACTTACAACCCTTCCTTTAATTAATCTTGGCTGTGGCATACTTTATAGAAAAAAATCCTTGACCATGTGTATATTTGTTTATTATGGCACACGGTATTCTCGGAGGTCCCAAAAGCTAATAACTAATAGAGACTTTGGAGAGAAAGCTAATAAACTATGTAAAAAAAAATACATATATCATGCTACAATGCATTACGAGAATATTGTTTGAATGGAAAAAGAAATAAAGCAGACTAATAAGGAAAAAGTGGGATTATTGTTTTGTTTCTAAAATCACCTTATTCATTGGTTAGGAAGATAACCCGATATATGGCAAAATATTAACAACATATTCCATTTTTTTTTCACAATTCAAAGGCAACCAAGTAACTAAAAAAAATTAGCCCATCAAACCCAACGCAAAGAGAAAGAAGAACAAAGAAAGGGAAAACAAAATCTCTCTAAAAATTGATGTATTTATGAATTTACAATAGTTTTTTTTTTTGTTTTTTTTATAGCCCTTGAACCCAAGAATTTAGAAAGATCACATATACATCTAGCCACCAAGATCAAAGCAGGGCTACAAGAATAGTATTACTATTCCTAGAGCAATATAAAAGAAAAAAGGGATAATATTCTAAATGGCCTCTGAACTATTGTAGTTTGTTGGATTTAGTACCTAAACTAAAAAAGTTGTTAAATAGGTAACTAAACTATGAAATCGTGCATCAATTTGGTCTAAAAGTTAACTCTGTTAGCCTAGATGCTAATTTGGCTATTTTAGCCAATAAAAATTCGTCACGTGGACACAAAGTGACATCTAAGCATGACATGGATTGCTTATGCGACCAGAAAATATGAAAAAAATTTAATAGTAAAAAAAATTAAACCCCAAACAAATTAATTCCCCTTAAACCTAAACCATAAATTCAATACCCAAACCTTAACCCCTAAATTCAAAGAAGAAAGACCTAAAAGCAAAATAACCCCTCATCTACCATTTCTTTCTTATCCACACATCCTATTTGATATTCATATACTAGGAGAGTTTATTGATACAACCAAATCACTTTCTTTCTCTTTGGGATTTAATAAGATGACAATGAAAAGAAAATGAAAAATAAAGGCTACTACTTCAATAACTCATGAATAAACTTTCTTTTATAAGGGAAAGTGGAAATTCAACAAAAACTCATCCAACTTCACCATGCTGAACATATAAAAAAAGATCTTATCTCATAGTAACTTATGCCTCAAAATTACAAACAAAAATAAGCAATAAAAAGATTGAAATGTATTTTCAAATTAATAGTCTCAAAAGCTTTTTTTGACTGCCACCCTTTAAACTACTTCCATTTGTAGAAAACCAGTTTCCCATAATTGTCGTTTTGAACTCTTCCAACAACATAGCTTCTCTCTTTTTCTTCACCACTCTATCATCATTGATCATCAAGTAGAGATCAAGATTAGTCACTTTACATTTAACCGCATCGCCAAAACCTTTTCTTTTCACAAAATCTTATCTCTCATCTGAAAACATTACCTATAGTCACTAAACATTTTTGAAACATCATCAAAATCTAACCTTGAAACACCGTTGCTAAATTAAGGGAAAGGCTACAACATGCCACCTCGAAGCATCATTTGCATTACCAATTTTGAGGGCTAGGGTTTGGGTATTGAATTTGGGGTTTACGTTTAAGAGGGAATTAATTTGTTTGGGTTTTTTTATTAATTCAAGTTTTTTTTTTCAAATTTTCTGACCACATAAGTAATCATTGTCATGTTTACATATCATTTTGTATCCATATGGTGAATTTTTATTGGCTAAAATAACCAAATCAGCATCTAAACTAATAGGTTATCTCTTTAACCAAATTAATATACGATTTCATAATTAAGTACCTATTTAGCAACTTTTTTAATTTAGGTATCAAATCCAATAAACTAAAATAATTCAAGGGCCATTTAAGACATTATTCCATGAAATAGTAAACTGTTGTTCAAAGAATAGTGTTATGATTCGAAATTAATAATATTGGTTTATTCCTTGGTTTAATGAGAAAAAGGCACTGAGATGGTAGATAAATTAACTGGCAACAACTTGAGTGTAAGAGAATGAACTTTCATGGTAAATGAATCTTTCTTATAACTCAAGGTCACAAACAGATCATCTGAATAAGCTACAAAATGAATGTAGTTTAGGTTGTACTTGTACCTCGAATTTGTCAAGGATATTTGAAAAGCTCTTGCAGCTTCAATCAATCCTATCAAATTTATATTTCTACCTATGCATACTTCATCAAATGGAAATTTCCTCATCTACAAACAAGAGATGGCTTAAGAAAACTTACTACTTTTGGGAAATTTTGTGAATGAAAGGTAGATATCGAAGCACAAATAGAAAATGGCAATGATTAAACACCGTTGGCAAACAATTATGACTCTTTTATTGACTACTTTTATCATAATTTTGGGATGAAAATTGGCCTTCTATTATTAGCAAATTAAGAAATTGAAAAGTTTCAGGAACTGAATTGCTAAGCTTAAGCTTTGATATCCCAAACATGGCTCATTCAATTTTTGAAAAAAATTACTTGAATGAGTAATTAATTATAATTAAATAGGATTTTAAATGTTGGAATAATAACTTATGTCTCATAAAAAATTTTATGATTGGTATATACTTTCGCTTGCTTAGGTGATCTTAAATGATCAACTAATTGGGAATTTGAACTAATACTAAAGTGTAAACCATCACAAGTTTCACCAACATCACCCATTGCAAGTAATGCCCCTACTTTAACAAATAAAGAAGCAACTTGATTATGCCTATGCTCAATAGCTTCAAGCAAGGCAATGTTCCCAAACTTATCTAATAAAGATTAAAAAAATCGCATTAGTAAATTTCTCTAAAGGCAATATCCAGGTAGAAAATACATGCATAATTTATGAGGTAATTTACAAAGACACACAACATAAGAAACTTACTCGAAATGCTAATGTCTACTTTTTGTTCCATAACAAAACCAGTAATATCTTCATGTCCTCTGGATGGGCTAATATGTTATAAAAGAAGACACTTCAGACCACCTTAAACGAAACTTCATATTTGTTACCACTACAGTAAAATGGCATATTAGTGGCAGTTTTGTAGCCGCCTTTCACTTACAAACGCCTCTATCTTTCATATTTTTATAACACTTCAGGCATTTATTATCCAAACGCTACTAAATATTCAAATAGCAACATTGTTACTTATAAACGTCACCCAAGACTTAATATTAGAGGTGTTTCTCAACTAAAACACCTTGAATATTTTTTATTAAAAATTTTAGTGAATAATTAAGGCATATTTTTGGTAGACAACGTTTTCAACAATCACGTCATAAAAAATTATATGAGATTAATGAAGACGTTGTGTATAAGAAACGCCTTTAATATTTGGACCAAAAAATTTCGTAGGCCTATTGAATTTATTTTGTTCAAAAATACATTCAATATTAAGCTTATCATTTGTTTGGATCGTACAGATGTTTATCATAAGGTTATTAGTTTGATTCGTCCTTTAGCCTTTTTTGGGTTTTTGCACAGATTATTTATTGTTGATTATTCTAAGCATTTTCTTGGTAAAAACGCCTTCACCAATTACTTTAAAAAAATTTTCATAGAATATTGAAGGCGTTTTTCATTGAGAGACGCCTTTAATAATCCATAGGAAAATTATGGAGTCGATTCTTGAAGGCGTTTTTTGTCGAACTCGCCTTATATAATCCAATCAGCAAATTTTTTTTGTGATTTTTAAAGGTAATTTTGTAAAAAATGCTTTCAATAGTCCATAGACAAAACTTAGATGGGATGTTTGAAGGCGTTTTTGGCTCAAAACGCCTTTAATATTCTCAATGATAAATTTTAATGGTTGGATTATTAAAGGCGACTATATCCAAAAATGCCTTCATAAACATTTTGTTAGGGATTATTGAAGGCGTTACCCATAGGAAAACACCCTTCATAATCCATTTGATTAATTTTTAGTTGGTATTATTGAAGGTGTTTTTGCCCAAAATGCCTTTAATATTTCACACAATAATTTTCTGGAGGGATTATTGAAGGCGATTTTGGTAAAAAAATGCCTTTAATGTTTTCTGTTAGGGGTGATTAAAGGCATTTTCTTGCTAAAAACGCCTTCGTTAATCGCATCAAAAAAACATATTTGATACTATATATGTGAAGTCAGTTGTAGGTTTATGTCCAAAAAAATATTTGCTGTTAGTTGTATATTTATGCCTAGAAAACATTTGGTTTATATATCTGATACTATGAATTACATTTTGGAATTTACATAATGAACATTGTTGTATTTCAATAAATTGACCACACATCCAAAATTAAAACTGATAATGTTGCCATATTAATATACTTTTCTGAAATAATCGTACTCAATAATTTATTAAGTACACATAGTGTATTCATATTAAGTATAGCAATAATATTAAACCAATACCCCAATGTACAAACTTAAAGTTTCCATTCAACATGGCATGTTAAAAACATTATAATAATTTGTTCCATATATATTTACATTCAACCAACAATGTCTAACCTGAAGGTTTATCAACATTGATAAATGGCAATACATAATCACACCATTTTTGCGGACTTCATCCAGCTCCTATTCCATGAAGCTTTCTTTACCCTCCCATTAAAAAAAATATCAGAAGTAAATGTTAAGAAATGAGAACATAATGTACCATTTTTTTTAAGAATATATAACGAGTTTATGAAATTTATACTAACCTTGAATGGTGTGGCCATAAAATCATGAAATACTATCTCCCGCATAAAACGAAGGACATAATATCCACATTTAGTATTACTAAGTTGACGAGATACCTAAAAATTAAATTGAGTCAATTTAAAAAATATTTATCTACACAAACTCAGCATTAAAAGAATATATTTCACATTTACCGGTAATGACACCAATTTCGGTTTCTTTATCTTCTTATTGAATGCAGATATTACCCTAAATTGAAAAGAAAAAAATTAGTGGGAACATAAATAAAATTACTTATGAAGAAACAAAACATATATAATATAATAAAGTACTGTAATACCTCTTTATAAAAGTTTGAATATCGAGATTAGGCATTGCCATTAGATTAATTGAATTAAAAAGGTATGGCATTAGGGATTTGGTGTCAATCACAATAAGCATCCAATGACGACTGCAAAATAATAACAATGATATACTCAGAATACATATCAGATCATAGAATAGAGTAGGTTGGAGTAATTAACGATAGAATATAGCTTACTGTGCATTATACGGGAGCAAATAATAATTAGTCGATCTTTTCATGCATAGGATCACGTGTTTAGCATGATACACGACTATGCCACTATGTTCACTAATGAAGTTGGGGTCAATGAATCTAAATCTATTCGTCAACTGTCTCCCCTTCAGCTCTGTATATAGGAAGCTACATGATAACAATCAACACTGCTAGTTAGTATTATACCCTAATACTAACTTACTACATATTGAATGTGCATATTTGTATTTATAAGCTAACCTTATATAAGCAACAATTTCAGCAGTTGATAATTCATCCATTTCACAAAATTCTTTCACCTCCTCCACACCAATGAATGAAAATAATTGTTTATCAAATAAGTCTTCTTCAGACTCAATGGATATGAAGTTTCTGCTAGATAAATGCTCTAGTGAATAATTTGTTAACTCATCCATGAAAGCTTGGGCAAGGGTCATACTTTGAGTGTGAACATCCTCCTACAATATTTAATGAAATATAAGTATTAAAACCAAATCAATCAATATAATAAACAAATTAATATTCAAATTATAAACAATATGATACTTCCTAAGTGGTAGCAGATGATAGGATCGCTTCCTTAAAAGCAACAAAAGCTTCTCGTGCGAGGACGATGCTATCAGGTTGGGCTACTGGCATAACCTATTGCATTGCTGCCAACATAGACTCCAAAGCAGTGAGTCTTTGTTGTTGGTCATTAAGGCGTTGCTCTTGGTCATTAATTTGTTGCTGTTGTTGCTCAATTATTGCTTCATATTATGTATTTCTCTTTCATAGGGTTTTTGGTTGTTTACCAAAATACGTTGATGGCAAGACAAATTTACCAACCCTACGAACCCGACCAAGCCCTTCTTTAGCGCCCAATGCTAAAGATAAAAGATCTTCACTATACTGGGTTGCCAGTTCACCAGATTTTACTTTGACAACATAATTATCCTGAAAGATAATAACAAGTTGGGTTGTTAGAATAAATCTACATAAGTTAGTAAACACTCATGCATACAACCACAATCCCAATCATATATTATATAAAAAAATAGTTATACATACAATCTTTTTTGCCATTTTCTCTGTTGCTTCATCTACAAATGATCCATCTTTCTGTAGATGTCCTTGTTTCCAAACATCCTATATGAAAACTTCTGTGTTTGAACTCACTAATTCCTATTAAATTACCGTAATAAAAGAATCAGAATGTATGAAATGAATGTTCATAAATATTTATTAATGAGTATAAAACAAGTGTGTGAATACATACAAGCTCATACTTCACATTTGCATATCCTTTTCTTGCTATCCAATGGTGATATTATTGTTTGGCCCGAATGTCTCGATATTGTTCTTTGATTTTCTACAAAATAAAAAAATTACGTCAATCACATATGAAGATCAAAGGCTATATTGCATAAAGACTTATAAACCTGGACTATTTTGGTAATGGGTTTGCATACTAAGAAATCTTTTGAAAGTCGAGATTGAACAAAATTTGTCCAAACTTCAACACTTATGACATCTGTATATGCCATAGGTGGAACAACCAAAACATCACTTTCACCAGCCAACAATAAAATATATTGGGTTGTCAATCTGTTTTTAAAGTCTCTAAAAGCTTTCTCAGTAGATTACAACATAATCTTTTTACACTCAATTAGGATGTCGAGCCATTCCTAAATAAGTTAACACAATTAGTATCAACACATTGAATTTCAATTAAATGATCATTTAACAAAATTTACGAAATAGTTGAATAAACATACCACAACGGACTACCATATCTCATCCTTTAGATCATCAGGAACTTATCGTCAATCGGTGTATGTAATTGAAATTCTCTGATGAACGATGGCTCTAATATGAGTAGCATCTTAGTAGCTCCTTCCGACATAGGCTACCCACTTTGATTGAAGTCAACATAAATTTTTGTGTCAGTCCCTTTGATTTGTTTATTTGGGCCCCTTCCCTTTCTTTTTTGGCCTACACTTCTTTCTTCTGCATGTTTATTAGAAGGAGAATGATGTTGTTCGAAGTCTATAATACCTACAATATTGATCATAATTATACGAATTACATAATATAACCCTCTAAATTGATCATTGTACTTAATTTAATACAACCAATATCATACTATGTACAGAAACAATATTTAGCACATCATTTAGTAATGTGCTCATACACACCCTTCAATAAACCACTCAGAAACGCCATTCAGCATACAATTCAGCCCCTCAATTTCATTCAAACCCATTCAGCAAAACAATATCATACAATAAGATTCAGCAAACCATTCAACATGAAATATGATTCAGACCCTCAATATCATACAATACCATTCGGTAATATAATATCAGTCAACAAGGTTCAGCAAACCACAATATTTAATGCATACTACATAGAAACAACATACTTGCAATATGAATAGAATCTTGGATGACTATGCTGACGGTGATGTTAATGAAAATATATAAACGCATATGTCAATATTAAGGAACCAAAAAAACAAAAATTCTCTATTGAATATTGTAAATAATACAGTAAACTAAAAAAAAAACTTACCGATTAAAACAAAGGTTCATAGTGGTGATTTGTTGAAGGTCGGTGGTGACGAATGGGAGAAAGGAACAAATGGTTTGCTAGAAATGTGTTTAAGGGTTTGGTTTGTTTGGTTGAATAATGCAGCTTTTAATCATTCTGTGCACCAGCACTCTGTAAATTCCTATGTTCAAGGCAGGGAAATGAATATAAAATTAATTATTAAAGGTACTTTCTTGGAACAATGCCTTCAATAATCACCTAAAAATTTTATTGGAGATTATTGAAGGCATTTTTTACAAAAAAGACACATTTAATTATAAGCCTTTAAAATTGTCCAACCAACTTATTAAAGGCATTTTTTATAAAAAAAAAAAAAAAAAAAAAACACCTTTTCTAATTCTTAAAAATTATAAAAGACATTTTTAGTAAAAAATCACCTTCAATAAGTATGGATTTTCAAAGTTTATAACAAATTATTGAAGGTGTTTTATAATAAAAGACGCCTTTAATAATCCAAAAAAAAATTTTTTGGAAAATTATTAAAGGCGTTGTTATCTGCAACCGCCTTCACTAATTATCTACAAACTATTATAGGAATTATTAAAGGCATCTTTCTTGGATATACGCCTTCAATAATCGTGTTAGAATTTGTGTGGCGGTATATAGAAGGCATTTTACAGTAAAAGACGCCTTTAATAATTCTCAAAATTTTTAGTAGGAAAATTTTAAAGGCGTCTGTTATTAACAAACGCCTTCAGTAATGGATTACTAAGTTTAAAGGTATATTGAAGGCACATTTTTGAATAAATGACTTGCATAACCATCGTGGTATATTGAAGGCGTTTCATAATAAAAGACGCCTTTAATAATCCAAAAAATTTTTTTAAAGAAATTATTAAAGGTGTTGTTATCTGCAACCGCCTTAACTAATTATCTACAAACTGTGATAGAAATTATTAAAGGCATTTTTCTTGGATATACGCCTTCAATAATCGTGTTAAAATTTGTGTAGCAGTATAAAGAATGCATTTTACAGTAGAAAACGCCTTTAATGATTCCTAAAATTTTTAGTGGGAAAATTTTGAAGGCGTTTGTTATTAACAAACACCTTCAATAATGGATTACTAAGTTTAAAGGTATATTGAAGGTGCATTTTTGAATATACGCCTTCCATAACCATTGTGGTATATTGAAGGCATTTCATAATAAAAGATACCTTTAATAATTTGAAAAAAAAATTTAAAAAAAATTATTAAAGGCATTGTTATCTGCAACCGCCTTCACTAATTATCTACAAACTGTGATAGGAATTATTAAAAGCATCTTTCTTGGATATATGCCTTCAATAACCGTGTTAAAATTTGTGTGACGGTATATAGAATGCATTTTACAGTAGAAGATGCCTTTAATGATTTTTAAAATTTTTAGTGGAAAAATTTTAAAGGCGTCTGTTATTAACAAATACCTTCAGTAATAGATTACTAAGTTTAAAGGTATATTGAAGATGCCTTTTCGAATAAACGCCTTCCATAACTATCATGATATATTGAAGGTATTTCATAATAAAACATGCCTTTAATAATCTAAAAAACTTTTGTTAAGCAAATTATTGAAGCCATTAACGTAGAAAATGCCTTCACTAATTATCTACAAATTGTGATAGAAATTATTAAAGGCATCTTTCTTGGATATACGCCTTCAATAACCGTATTAAAATTTGTGTGGCGATATGTTCAAGGTGCCTATAATATATTCAAAAAATATTTATGAGGGAATTATTGTTGACATTTTTTGTTAGTAAACACCTTCCATAATCTTGTCCAATAAAAATCTTCCCAAACTTAGCACATCCAATCACCAACTTTAAGCTTCATTTTCATTATTATACTATTTCTCTTTCCAGACCAAGTACAATTCACTTTCCATTTCCTTTCACTTTTAGTATTCATGCATTGACTTTTAGAATCCTATTTTGACTATTCATTACTTATTGACTTTAGCTTTTACTTCATTCAACTATTCTGTCAGCTTTTGTAATTCATAATTTTCTTTTTGGTGAAAAAAATTTTCTCTAAAACCCATCTTATTTCACCTTATGTCAACCCTAACTACAAATACTCTTGGGTATTGTCTACGTTAGTAGTAAAATTTTAACAATCATAATATCTAATAGCTAATAAATTACTTCACAATAAGGAGTTCTCATTATGTGTAAGTACTGGTCTTATTATTATCCTTCGCTTAAAACATAATAAACTTAAATATTGTACATGTTTATTTTCATATTAATTATTTATATACATTTGGTTTGATAATGTAGCAACTAATAAATGGATAAGAGTTGAATGCAAAAGTCAAGATGAAGTCAAGAGTACAGAGATGGAGTGGAAAATTTTCTTAATTTTGTATTTGAGAATACAAGTGAAGATAATATGGTATTATACCCATGTGTGAAATGTGCTAATATCAAGTGGCAAATGCATCAAGTTGTTTATGAGCATTTAATTTGTATTGGATTTCTATCGGGATATGTTAATTGATATTTTTATAGAGAGTCTATATTGTCAAGGTCTTTCACTACAGTTTCTTAAACATCAAAGGCTCCCCATCACCAACATGATCCTTTTATAATAGATGACATTGAAGGCATGTTGCGAGATACTTTTAGTATTCATAACCAAAATTTTTGTAATCTTTCTCCCTAAAATGAAGGATTTAAGCAGTCCAATGTTGAAATGCATGAATTTAGTGAACCCGGGATAGGTGTACATGACCAACAACCTAGAGAAAAAGCATCAAAGTTTTATAGGTTGCTTGAGGAGATGAATGAAGAACTTTTTAAGGGATCAAAGCTTTCAAGGTTATCTTTCTGTGTTCTTCTTCTTCACTTGAAATGCTTATGTGTATGGGTGAGAAACTCTCTGACTTTATTATTACAGTTTATGAAAGAAATGTTTCTTTTTACAAAAATCCCTAAATCTTGTAAGAAATCAAAGAAGATGATCAAGGATTTAGGTCTTGGATATGAGAAAATTCATAGTTGTCATAATGATTGCATGTTGTATTAGGGGGATAAAAAAATCAAGAATCTTATCATTTATGTGGTATTTCTCGTTAGATCGACAAAAACTTTGATGAAAGGTTGAATGATGATGGTGATAAGGTATGTGTCAAAAAAAAAGCCTATTAAGGTTTTATGCTATTTTCCATTAATACCAAGACTTCAACGACTCTACATGTCTTCCAAAAATATAGATTCAATGAGGTGGCATCATGAGAAGCGGACGAATGATGAATCATTAAAGCATCCTGTAGATTCTTTGGCATGAAAATTATTTCATTCTAAGTTTTCAAACTTTGCATTTGATCTTCGAAATGTTATGCTTGGACTGGCATATGATGGATTCAACCCATTCAAAATGATAAGTACTTCTTATAGTACTTGGCCAGTTATATTGATTCTTTACAATTTACCACCATAGATTGCTATGAAGCATCAGTCATTTATATTGTCTATGATAATTCCCAAGAAAAAAGGTTTGGGTAATGATATAGACATCTACTTACAACCTCTTATTAAAGAGTTAAAGTAATTATGGAAAGAAGTTAAGACCTATGATGCATCAAAAATAGAAAACTTCAATATGCGTGCTGCTTTATTATGGACTAATAACGATTTTTTTACTTATGTGAACTTATCTAATTGGAGTACAAAATATCGTTATGCTTGTCCATGTTATGCTACACAGACATGTTCGACGTGGTTACGTAATGGTAAGAAGTTCTGTTATATGGGACATCATCGATAGTTAGAAGATAATCATCGATTTAGATTCTAAAAACATCTATTTGATGGAACTAAATAGTTGAGGAGATCGCCTTTACCCATTAATGGGTCTAATATCTTATCAAAGTTAAAAGATATCAATTTCACATATAAAAAAATGACTCTATCAAGAAAAAGAGTGAGGGACATCTTTGAAGATGTTTGGCCTCGTATTATACGAGTTGGTGATAGTCATACAGAAGTTGGTGATCTTGATGTTCAAAGTGATGAAGAGGATAATGAAGCAGATGACCCCAACGAGTATGAGTTATGAAAAAAAAGAAGTATATCTTTTGAGTTACCTTGTTGGGAATACAATTTATTACGCCATAACCTTGATTTAATGCATATAGAGAAAAATGTTTGCAAAAATTTTATCAAGATAATTCTCAATATGAATAGAAGATCCAAGGATGACTTAAAAAGTCGGCTTGACCTAGTTGATATGGGGATTCGCCAAGACCTTCATCCGATGTTGCTTCCTAATAGCAAATATCGATTGTCTGCTGCTTGTTTTAGGATTTATAAAGTTGAAAAAGATGTGTTTTACAAGGTTTTGAAAAATGTCAAAGTTTCAGATGGCTATGCATCAAATATATCAAAATGTGTGAATATGAAGCGAAAACTTTCTTCATTAAAGTCACATGATTATCACATTTTAGTGTAAAACTTACTTTCAATTGCTTTACGTTCATCAATGTCAAAGCAAGTGACTTATGTGGTAATTGAATTGAGTAACATATTTAAATCTCTATGTCAGAAATGTATAAATATGGAATAGCTTGACAAAGTTCAAGGATCGAGTCATGATTACTTTATGCCATTTAGAGAAGATCTTCCCACCAAACTTCTTCACTATTATGATGCATTTGGTTATCCACCTTCCATATAAAGCAAAAGTCAGTGAGCCGATTTATTGTCGATGGATGTATCCTATTGAAAGGTATTATTTATTAATAGATTGATTATGTTTTTATTGATTATCAAGCCAATCTACTTAAAATAACATATGACTAATGTTTTATGCTATAGGTTTTTGGGGAGGTTAAAGTCTTATTGTTGCAACAAACGCTATCCAGAAGGTTTTATTTCTGAAAGATATTTAGCAAAAGAGTGTATGACATTTTGTTTTTATTATTTGAAAGATGTTGAAATGATATTTAATAGACCTTTCGAGAAATGTTGGTATGCAGCATACAGACTCGGCCTACAATTATCTTTTTCAAAGTTTTGGACAGCCCATAGGCAAAGCTGAATTTGTGGAATTAGATGATAAATCTTGGGCACAAGCACATCGATATATTCTTTTTCATCATGACTCAATTGAATCACTTTACACGTAAGTTGTTTAGCAAGGAAATTATTCATTACATTAGGCATAATTTATTGTGTTTTTTTTATTATTAATACTTTATCATGATGCTTTATAGTGAGTATAGAAATAATTTGAGAGATTCTACACATTATCGATGATTAAACCCTCAAGAGCTTGATAAGTTGTTTGCTGAAAACTTTCATGAATGGTTAGGAGCAACTGTAAGTAATGCCATACTTTTCATTATTTTTTATCTACATAGAATGCCTACTGTAAAAATAACATTAATAACATATATATATTTATTTCACTTTTATAGCTTTGGAGTGGAAGGCTTGTTAGTGAAGAGGTGAAGTGTCTTTCATAGGGTCCGAACCAAATTGTGAAATGATACAAAGGTTTCATCATCAATGGATTTAGATTTCACACAAAATCTCTTGAGAGATTTAGAAGCACATAAAATTAAAGAGTTGCTGTGACTTCATCAACTACTAGCTATGTTAATGCTAGGGAGACAAACCCTTTAGAAGGAAATGTTGACTATTATGGCATGATTAATAACATCATTAAGTTGGATTATTATGGCAAGTGGAAAGTTATCTTATTTCGATGTGATTAGGCTTATGTGAATAGTACAAAGGGTCTTAAGAAAGATCAGTACGAATTTATACTTATGAATTTTTTTTAATTAATTCACACTGGACAACAACTCATCGATGAACCTTCTGTATTTTCATCTCAAGTCAAACAAGTATTTTACTCTGAAGATCTGAAAGAATTGAGTTGGTTTGTTGTTCTTTGAAACACACCTAGAGACTTATTTGATATGGGGTTAGATACCAAAGATGATATTGAACATGATACTGAATGTTATCCTTTTGCTGAACAAAATTTGGATGAGAATATCTTTACTACCTACGCTCAGTGGGTTCGTGAAAATGTTACTGAAGATATTTATGAACCATGATTCTGTGCATCTATAATTTGTAATTCGAGTGTTTAAGACATAATGTAGTAATAATAGTATGTAAATAATGTCACATTCTCTATTGTATAATTATTGTCTTCTAAATCATACATTATTTTTAATTTAATTAAATCGATATATTTTTTATATATCATAGGTTTTGATTTTTTAAATTATTAATGTCTTTATATATCTTCTGAACTAACATTTTTTCTATATTCACTTTTATGATGTAGGTAAGCTACAATGCAGAGAAGTAGGTTAAAAGGAAAACATATTAGAGATATTAGTTCAGAACCGTCTGCGGTACTTGTAGATATTGGCTTTGGATTGAATCTTTTAGAGGTGAATGAATGTATTGTCGATTCTAACTCCGTCACTTCTAACCCTTCAACTGATATTGGATGTGGCAATACAAGAGGTCCAGGTTTAGATAGTTCCCCATCAAATGATTATGCTTTAAATTTGAATGCAGGTATGATATACTCCAATTTTAGAATTTGAGTATAATGACAAAAGTATTACAATTTTACAAATATATTTTATATTTGTTGCAATTGATAACAATGGTCAACGGAGGACCAAAGGTCAGACAACTTTGTAGGAATTGTTTGTACTACCTCCTAACGAGCATATTATAGTGTCTGCAAACTCTGATAGGCAACCAATTAGTGAAGAGGCTCAACTATTGGCTGGATTTCTAGGCATGCTAGCTCATAATGGAATGAAATTACCTATTCATTATGAAACATGGCATAATGTTTCAGAAAAAGTTAACGCCAAAGCGTTAAACTTTATTGAGGTATTAGTATAATTAATTAAATATATTCAAATTTTTTATTTTACATTTTATTTACTTATTCAAACTTTTCTTATTGTATCATTACAGGCAAGATTTGTACTTGAAATACAACTTCATTTGTGCTTAAGTCATTGGGAAAGAAATGGAAAGATTATAAGCATAGTTTGAAGAATAAGTATTTTGATCGAAATACTACTGAAGAGGCGATGATGCAAAATCTATTCCGTAATGTGATTACGTGGCAATATGAACAACTGGTTAGATTTTGGTTCTCAAGAAAATGAGAGGTACTAGTTTATAACTTTGTATAATAGAATGAAATGATGAAAGTGTTTGATGGTTTCAATTGGTAATATTTGTATTTCTATCATATACACAATTATTTTTTATGATAAGGAAAAGAACAAATTAGGATTGGTTGCAGAAAGCAACAGAAATATAGCCACACAAGTGGATCAAAAAGTTTTCCAAGAAAGCAAAAAGAAATCGTAAGTTTATGATAATTAACTTATTCCAATTAATGAACTTTTTCTGCCGTTAAAAGGTAAATATGCAAATTAACATTTGTTATTCTGTTTTAATAGATTTAATTGTTTCAATACATGATATTAAACTTATTGAAAGTTTTGAACTTAGTTACACAGATGATATGTATGAAAAGTTATTGTTTACTTGTATTTACACCTTTAATATATGGTTGTTGTTATTGTTATATTTTAATAGTTTTGATAGCTTCAATACTTGATATTAAGCTTGTCCGATTGATTGAACTTGGTTTCTATGGTTGATATGGGAGAAAAAATTGTCAGTTATGTCTGTTTAGGAATATTTTTACATATAAAAGGCAAATATACAAATAAATTTTGGATGCCTTTCAACATATTGAATGGCTTCAATCCTTCATATTAAACCAGGAGAAAATAATTGAATTTGGTTTCCATGATCGATATGTGTGAAAGCCCAAAATGCTTTTATTCTTTGCGTATGTTCAAGACTATTGTGTTGTTACATGGCCAAAATATAAATAAATGAGATTAAAATCATTTGAAATTTTAATACTTGATTGCCATGATTGATATGCATAAATAAGTTACGGTTGATATGTATCCTATCAAATAACATATGTTTTTATATAGGAGAATGAGATGGGTGGTACAATTAGACGTGTGGAACTTTTTCGCATAACACACACAAAAAAAGACGAATCGTACATGAATGTCGAAACATAAGAAATTATGGTAATTTTTATCATCTATTTTAACATAAAGTAAATATTTACTCTTTTTAACATATAATCAATTAATCATTAAACTTGATAGTTGTATATGACAAATTCATAGGAGAAAGTGAAAGAGAAAATGGCTACTGAGATTGAAGTAGCATCGAAGGTTCTCTCAACATGCAAGAAATGAAAAATCGAATATTCATAGAAGTTGCTAGAAAAGAAAGGTATGGATGGGTTCGAGGCCTTAGATTGGGTCCAACACTATCTGCCTACTATGGACATAACTCTCCATAATTTACACTTTCAGCAAGTCAGTCTTTATGAGACATTTTCAATATTAAAAGGAGAGTTACAAACTATACAACAATGTTTTCAGCAAATGGAAGCAGACAGAGAACAGAAACATGCCAAAATTGAAGAAAAACGTGCTAGAATGGAGCTAAAGCGTGCAAAATTTCAATAGTTGCATGATCAATTTAATCATTTTATGAATTTTATGCAACAACAATTTCCAGAAATAATCTTGGTGCTCCACCAACTCAGGTATTATATTTAGTAAATATTTAAATTTAAAAAAAAAAGGCATACAATGAAGTGTTAAAAATTATATGGTATTATTCAGTAGGTTTTTGAGCATGCTAATGACCAAGGTAGAAAATGTTTTTCATCAATTGGCAGCCAGCAAAATGTATGCAGTCATCCATTTCATACATTTTAATTTTTTATTTTGTTAATATATTAAAAATATTTGAATGTTATTATACTAATTATTAAACTTTGTATTAATTAGATGTATATTTAAATGTGAATGAAGTTAATATTAATTTCAGTTTTCTAAATTTAAGCTCTTTACTGAAAATAAATTTTATTATAAGAAATTTTAAAAAATACATTTTTACATAATGGCGGCATTTGCATTGGGCAATGCCACTAAATGAATAATTTAGTGGCGTTTGTAGCATAAAATGCCACTATAAGTAGCGGTGCTCTTTCCAACAAACGTCGCTAGTTAGATGGTGTTTTTTATAGAAACACCATTAAAGCGACGACATTTTTCTCATAACAACACCATTGAATTAGCGACGCCTACAAGATACAAACACCGCTAATATTGAGGCGTTTTCAAATTTAAATTCCTCTAAAGTAGCGATGTTTTTTGTTACAAACACCATCAATGTAATGACGTTTTTCTCATAAAAATGTCACTGAATTAGCAACGATTAAAAGATAAAAAGGCCTCTAATATTGAGCTATTTTCATATTCAAATGTCTCTAAAGTAGTAGCACCTCAAAGATATAAACACCGCTAAAATGGTGGCGTTTCAGATATAAACGCCGCTAATATTGAGGTATTTTTTTGAAAATGCCATTATTTACCATGACACGTGTATAGGTGGCACTGTACGTGGCATTTTTTGCAAACGTCACAAACCTTATATTGGTGTAAATAAACGTCGCTAAACGGTAAAAAAAACACCACTAAAAACCAAAACCCATGTAGTGTACTCCTATATTAAACAAGAAAAAGATGTAAAATTGAGCTTAATTTTATGGGTTTCTTTTCTCTCATTTTTAAGTTATGATCTCTTTTATACAAAAATAAATAAATAAACTAAATATTAAAAAATTATTAGTCAAATAACACAAACATTTGAATCTTTGTTAGTTAAGCCGTGAAAGTTAAATCTTGGTCATCTAACATATGCACAAGCCAAAACGCGCAAATAATAAAATGTGTTTCCCCTACATGTTAAGACAAATAGGATTCCAAATGAACTAGTTGGGATGATTTTTCCTATTTTAAGGGTGGTTCAACAAATTTTTATTGAGCTTCAGCCTAAATATAGCTCTTTTTAATCTTGTATGCATCTGCTCGGAGTTCCAATAGTTCATCTTGTTGATCTTCTGATCCAATCTTAAGTTTTGACTGAGCCCTAGCTTATCAAGCCTATACGAGGGCTGAAACTTAAATAGATAAATTTTTTATATTTAAAATTATTAAAATTTAATTTAAATTTCAATATTTTACTAATAGATCAGGAAAACCAATAATCTCAAGTACAGTTGGCCAGCAAACTTAATAAAATTCAAAACAAAAGATGGACCAAGCACTACAATAGGCCACTATAAGGGATGCAGGATTAAAGTAAGGGCTTACATATCTATCACAATCAAGATTCAACTTGTAGATTCTCAGTTTCATCAAAACAGCATCAACAAATAACTTCCAGTTATAGTATTTTTATTTCTATAGAGTGTATGACACCCTTTATCAAGTTTACACTTTTCATTCTTATCAATCATATAACATGCCTCCAATCTCACCTTTAAAACCTTTTTTCATATCATTTCAATACAAACTTTTTCATACATCCACACCCTCACAACTAAGACAATACTTTACTCTGATATCAAATCAAATAAAATAACCTCACAGACCAATGGTTAAAAAACTTAGGTTATGATTTCACTTCAGATGCAAACAATTCTCATCTAAATCTCTCTAAAAAACATACACACTGTTCTGACAAATGATGATCCTGTTGTGCTTTGTTATAGATTTAATATTTTTATTTGTAATTAATAATTAGTATATAATTTTGTTTATAATTTTTTAATAAAAATAATGATTAATAAAAATTTATTAATTAATTTTTACGAATATATGCATTTCATTCTCATAACTTGTATAACAAATCAAATATAGATCTATTCTTTCAAATTTATTTTTTTAAACATAATTAAAATAATTAACATGGATAATTTAAAAAACTTAAAACTAAAAAAAAGTCCAAACAAAAAGGAAAAAATATAAAAAAGAGTCAAATATGGAAGTCACATGGACACCTCTACTTAGGGATAATAATGGACTAAGTAGGTATGAATTTATATTCATCTGACTACGAGCCGACATTGGATTGTTATTTGTTTATACTCAACATATACATATATGTATAACCCACATCGACCCTGACTTCACTTAAAAAATAAATTTAATAGTATAACATTCATAAAATATAATTTTTTAATATAAATTATATTTTAATTACATACAAATGTTGTATTTTATTAAATTAATATATTAAATACTAATTTTATAAATATAATATTTACAAACAAAATTAAACAAATAATAATATATATTCTTATTTATATCCCAAGATGAAGTGAAATAGGGTGGGACAAAATATTTTAAACTCATCTCCAATTTGATTTTGCTTATAAAAAATGGATAAGTCATTCTACTTTGCTTGATTTTGATTTTTTAAAATGATCCTTATTGTATAAGTGGGTCGAAACCATTAAATACTAGTTGTTTTGACTCATCTACCTTCACTGACTCCAACTTGGAACTATTTAAAAAAAAAAATCTCGACTCAATCTTGAATTTTTAAAAAAATATACATATTGGATTAGGATAAATAAAAACTCATTGGACATGAATTATTTTATCATCATTCTACCTTTATCAATTTTTTTCTTACAAGATTTATCTAATACTAGCATTCCTTATATCTATATAGTGCAAACTTGACTAATTAACTAGAAGTTTAATATCATCGAACATGACTAAACTAACAGTCATCCACTAAAGGTCTATTTGGATAAGTAGTGAAATTGATTCTAGTGGATTAAAATTGGTGATGGAGTTGAGAGTAGTTACTTTAACAATGAAAGTAAAATTCAATGATAGAAGATATTTATTTGAATGCAAATGCAATAATGGCAGTGAAATAAATTATAACAAGAAAAAAAATTATTATTAAAGATATTAAATTAAAAATTATATGTAAAAAAGTTTAAACTATTTAACATTTGTAAAATTAAAAATTATTAAATTATTTGTATATCAAATAATAATTTGTTAATAAATAATTTTTTGGCCATATTAAATAATATATTAAAAATTAAAAATAATAATATGTTAAAAAATAATAAATTAATGATAAATTAAATAATATTTTTATTATATTAAATTAACAAAATTATTTCTTAACAAAAAACATTAACAAAAATTTTAAATAAATTTTTAAATGAAAAATTAAAATAGAAAAAGGTTAAAATGTAAAGATATTTTTATCTTTATAATATAATTCAAATGACAAAAAAAAAAAGTTTAAATGGTGTGTTTATTTACTGCATTTAAAAGCTTGATGAAAATTCAATTATGATTTTCGTAATACATTTGCATCCAAAGTAGCTCTAAAATTTTATTTGTTTGGATTGAATACATTGAAACGTGTTTCTTGTTTCTTTGCTTCAGTTCTACACTATGAAAAACAAATATTGAACACACTTACTGGATGGATCATACAGGAAATGAAGTTATCCACTTAATTTGTTTCCTCTTGCAACTCATTTTTATCAATTCCCTTCCTTCTACTCTTATAACAAGAGATCATATTTATGCAGCTCTTACTCCCATCATTTTTTATGTCATGTCATTTACTTGATTATTAGCGACAAATAACTACAAATCTAATTCATACGTAGGATTATTAGAGCAAAACCAATTGAATCAAAAAAAAAGAAAAAGCTTATCTGATTCGATTATAAGAGTAAGTAAAGCTGACAAATAATCAAACTTACCAATGATCATTCAATTCACTGATTGATTCGGATTGAACTGAGAATTGATAAATAATCAATTCAGATTGAACCTAGAATTGATAAATAATCAAATCGGTGAACAATCTTTCAATTAATTCTTGTTACAAGCTCCAAAGATGGTCTGTCCTTGAGTTATAATAACTATTTTTTAATTTATCCAAATTAATTTCATAATTAATCCTAATTCACTATGAGTCCGTTGACTCTTTTCCTCTACTGAAAATTTGTTGTCATTTGTGAAATAACAGTAATTATAGCATCACGTATTTGATTTCATAGCCGCCTTTGTCCCTAAATATTGGGGCGAGACGCCTGCAAAGCACCTTGCGTCTAGAGCTGCTCATGGCCGTACCATGTCGGATTCCAGTCGGATTTAACACGATATTTTAATATTTTAAATAAATTTAAATTTGTTTCTATTTTATTTTTTTTAATTTAATTTTCTGTTTAAGTTTATTTTAACATATAATAATAAAATTCAAACTCGTGTAAAGTATTAGTATTTAAAATTTAAAAAAATAATTTTTTTATCTTTTGTAAATTATTAATGTAATTAATTTTAATAAAATTTATGAATCATTTAAATTTGAATCTAATTTAATTTTATTGAATGTTTTTTAAAATTATATCATTATTTTAATGTTTTGCATAAAACAATTTAAACTTTATTTTATTATAAGTAATAAAACAAATTAGTCTTATCCATTATAAAAAATAAAGTAAATAAACCTTATCCCATTATAATAAAAATAATTTTTTAATTTTTAGGTAGGATCGAGCCTGAACCTTAAATGATAAAATCTAAACATGATTCTATTTTTTTATCTGATCTCATTTATTTATCCAAACCCTTTTAACAAGTTTAATATTCGTATATAAACTTTTTAAAATTTCAAGCTATCTTTCGAGTTTGAACAAACAGTCTGACTCATGAGTAAATCTACTTGTATCCCACATTCGAAAAGACAAGAACTCTCTGGTTTCCTTTTCATTTCCAATGATTTTTTAAATCTTTAATTTTATTTTGGTAAAATAAAATTTAATTTTGTCACATTATAATTCTAAAGTTTTTGTCACAAAAAAAGAAAAAAAGTATTATTTTTAGAGACAAGGAGTGAAAATGAAAATAGTCAATTCTTTTAACTTATAATTCTAAATTATATGATATTATTTAACTTTTTAATACTGAAAATATTTATACTTAACTATATTATCTTTCAAATTGAATATATATATTTTTTTACATTTTTTGCAACTTTTTTTTAATTTTGTTAATTTGATATTCATTTTTACAATTCTTTTAATTTTTCAGCATTAAAAAAATCAAAATATATTAGATTCCACAAATGTTTATATTCCTTTAATAAAAATGCTTTAGTTTCTTTTTTTGAAAAGAAATGCTTTAGTTTCTTAATTAAACTAAATTGCATATCAAACAAGGAAATTAAATTTGAAAAAGAATGGTTATTAAATAATTATTTCTATTACATTACCAACAACATAGAATGGAAAAACAAAATTGTGAAGTCATTTTGAATGGTACCCAATTTTTTTAACGAATTAGTAAAGTTAAATATTGTTGTTGGAATATTTGATATAGTTAAATGGTTATCAGTGTTGTCTGAACCATACCACATTATTAAATTGAACCAACTTAATCGAGAATCGATCATTTATCAATTTCAAAAATGTTTAAAAATCATTTGATGTCGAGCAGGTCAAAAATCAGTCAAGCTTTTGATTAAATCAGGTTTAATCAGATTTGAACCATTTTTATCATTTAAATTATTATTTATTATTATTTAAAAATATATTGTAACTTGTAAGTAATAAGACTTAAACCTTTACCCTTTAGAATATGATTAACCTACTAACTATTTAAAATCCTGATTCAGTCAAGCTTTTGATTGAATCAGGTTTAATCAAATTTGAACCATTTTTATCATTTAAATTATTATTTATTATTTAAAAATATATTATAACTTGTAAGTAATAAGACTTAAACCTTTACCCTTTAGAATATGATTAACCTACTAACTATTAAGTCAAACAAATTTAATTATTATACAATTGTCATATTTATTAATAAATTATATATTCAAAAGCATAATCAATATATTTATTGAACTAGTTAATTGAACCCGAAACCAAACCCCAACTAGTTCAATTACCAATCCAGTTATTAAAACGTTATTGATATATCAAATATCAATTTGTATTTAATATATTATTAATATAAAATTTTAATTATATAAACATAGTTAAAAAAGTTATACATGTTTTATTTTTTAATTAAATTTTTATTTTTTTAAATATACTTAAAGGACATGTGTCATCCTCTTAACCCCATTTTTAATAAAACTTTACATTAATAATTTACCAAATATTAACTTTTTTTTTTGTTTTTCACATTTAATAATATTACCATATTTATAATTGGCATCATGCAAACTACAAATTAGAATCTACTAGATAATTTCTGTTTGTAATTTTCTTTTTCATACACTTTTCAAAATATTTAGAAAAAAATTGATTCCCGTGACCTTATAAAATTATTATATATTTTTTCGTTCATTGTCTCCTTAGTTTATTTGATTCATACTTACTTTAGTTATTTGTTTTTTAATAGAAAAAAATAATATATTATTAAAAAATGAATTGAAAACAAAAAAAAAGGTAATTTTTACACATTCTTATGTACATCACATGTTTATTGTTGTAACATTTAAATCCAAAAATCTAACCATTAAACATAAAAATTATGAAATCATCACTAATTTTTTAATTAAATATAATTGATCACATAAATGAATTTATTTTTTCTAAGGTTATTTTAAAATTGACTAAAAATCTGAAAAAAAAAAAAAATTTAGTCTATATTTTTAGAATTAAGTTTGAGAGTCAATAAAAAAAATTATAACACCCCACAATTAGTACAAATTAGTACAAAATTAATCATATAATATCTTGTCTAAGCTTTAATCAAGATGGCTTTTACTCCTTACTTTTATTAATTTTAATATTAAATATTAAAAAATATCTTTAAGTTTTTACCAAAAAAATTTTTTTTATCTTATGAGTATTCAAAATAAATTTATTATTCACCTAAAAAGATATTGTTAATTGATTTATTAAATATCTTATGACAAAAAAAATCAATTTATTTCTTTTAATTATTTATAAAATAATAATAATACAAAAGTATTATATAAAATAATCATACAAACAAATTTATAATTTAAAATTTCACAAAATTCAAAATTTTCCTTTTCACTATTATTTAAAAAAAAAAACATTATAAATTAAAAAAATAACTAAAAATTAAAAAAACAATTAATCAAAAAAAGTCAAAAACCAAATGGTCGAGTCAACTTGCGCGCGGATAGACACGAATCTTCTCTGGAATGGTGCTGTCCTACTATAAAAATTCCTTTTTCAAACTTTTTCATTATTTTCCTCTTAGGTTTTATCTCTCCGGGCTTTCAAAATCTCTCCCCTCTCTCTACAACTATCATATCGAATGCTTCCTTGAAACCAGCAGATTCTGACGCTCGGCTGGCCTTTTTCGCTTGTCGTCACCGATGACCACTGCCCACTATCGCCGACATAGCCCCAGACAATTCCTTTTTACTTGCTCTTCCCCTATTTAAACTTGGTTTCCTACAAAACTTCTAAGAAACTCCTAGATCTAAATTCCCCAAAATCAAAATACCCACTGGCTTAATCGTTTTGTTACGCCACCTAAATCTTGGGTCTAGGTAATTGTTGATTCTAGGAATGGGTTCTTGTTTTTGGATTCTTGCTTGCTCTCGATTCTTCCTCTAGTTTGCGGGGCCAAGATTACTATCAAATTCATGGCTGCTGAATTATGTTTATTGCTGGAAATTGGATTCGGGTTTATGATCACTTGGTTTTGAATTGGTGTTTGTTGGTTTTGAAAATTGAGCCTAAATATGGTTTTTTTTTACTGCCCCTGTGTTTGCTCAACTATTATGCTGCTGGACTTAAATTTTTGTGATTGTTGATATCAAACATTCAAGAAAACCCCAAAATTTTCAAAATTTACCTAGCCCCAAAAAGCTTATTTCCCTAAACAATTGTTTTGCTGTTTTTGTTTTTTTTTTCTTCCCTTTTTTTTTTTGAGCTTGATACTACATTGTTTATATAGCAATCTCAATCCCATATTAAATAGGAAAATATTATAGACCAGGATCTATCAAGTTTCAATACAAATTTTCTTAAATTTCTTTATCTTTTTTAATAGATTGGTGACCAACAATTTCCAAAAACAAATTTAACCTTTTCATTTCAAATCTAAACAGAATCAATGAATTAAACTATTGAATGCCTCTCTCACATTTTAATTCTAATTTTTTTGTTTTTTGTTTTTATTACTTTTTACTTTGACTAAATAACAAAATAAATAAATAAATAAATAAAAACACTTTTGAACGTTTAAGTTTGAACTTGAATTTAATTTTACAATTAAAACTTAATTAATCCAAAAATGATTTTAAAATTCAATACCAAAGAGAAATTCAAGATTTATTAATATAAAAAAATTCCTAAGTAAAGTTACATGTCTACACTCATTTAAGTTATGGTAATGTACAAATATATCATAATTTTTTAACATATTCATGCCTAAGATAAACATGAAATGTTCATGAAGGCATGAAAATGAAATGTGGATAAAGATATAAAAATAATAAAATCCAATATCAAATGGATACTGCCGTGGATTCTTTAAATGGAATGGTTAGATTGGAGATGGTTGTTGGAGATGCAAGGGACATGTTCTTTTAAATGCTGTAACTAAGGTGGCTGATGTGCAAAGTCTATTACTTGCAAAAATGAAGGCTATTTTATTTGGGATGGGTCTGGCATGGGAAAAGGGTTTTTAGTCTGCATTATTGGAGAATGATTCAATGCTAGCGGTGGAAAAGTTAGAAAGGGAGTCCATTTTTTTTAGGACAAAGCAAGAATAGTTATGGATATCTTGATGGTACTCTCACGGTACAAAGAGAGTGTTTTTGCATATGGTAATAGGTTTGTTAATTCTTTAGCACATAATATAGCTTAAGTGACATGTCCTTTTGGACATTAGGTATTATGGGAAAGGTCTTTGCTTGACAAAACAACAAATGTTGATGATATTTCACTATTTGTGCTAAGTTGTATAAGGATGGAAAAACCTTAAAAACACAAGAGAGAGAAAAAAGTGGTTAACAAAAAAAGTTAGGGTAGTCTCAGCATTTGTCCTCTAATGTTCAAGTCATAGATCAGTTTAAGAGAAGAAAGAGAATAGGATAGAATAAAAGCTTAACACTTCAAGATGGATAAGAAATACCTCGATAGTGTTATTTATACTTGTGCGATGAGGAGTTTTGGGTCTAGGCTGTTTGAGGTCAACTTAAGATACTAGGGCTGATCTTGTAAGTCCAAATTGAGCTGACAATTGATTGTCCATTCCGAGCATTACAATTCAGCATCCTAAGCCATTAGCTCGTAAGTCATTGAGGTGGCTGAGCTGATGTGGATCTTAAGATTTCAAGTTGGCCTAACACGTCAACTTGGCCAAAGTAACTAGAATATCCTCACTTTTCAGTTGACTTATACTAAAGAAAGAAAAGTTCATTTTGCCCTTTAGACATTAAAATACCCTTAATATTCTGCCTTTTCACTAAACAATCTAAAGTGTCAAATTAATGATGATAGGGTTAATCAATCTATCATCGTTTAGGTTGAACCGTAGATTGAGCATAGATTTCTTTTGGAGTTTCTATTTGATGATAGTTTTGACCTTAATTTTTTGAAGTGGACCACAATAACTATAAACGTGAATGGGGTGGTAGCATTATTTGGGTTTGAGGTGATGTGACTAATGTATGCTATTATGAGATGTTCAATGTCATGCCCTTAGTACATATAACATACCCGACATCTTATTATGTTTGTAACTAATACAATACTTGTGAAATTTCATAGTGTATCATGTCAAGTCCAACGTAATACAATGTGCATGGTCGATGTGATACTAGTAGATTTTGCATGGTGAGTTTTGAATAGTGAATGAACTGATGTGCCTTTTATGCAGATTTATTTGAATCTACATCTATTAAGGAGAGAAAAAACTTGGTTGTTCTTTGAATTAGGACTAAAAATGTGAAAGGCCATCTTTGATAACCATTATGGGACATGGCTATATAAGAGGCCCTCTCTAGTCCCATTTTCTAGCTACCTAAACTTTTAAACTCTTAAGCTAACTAGATTTTGCTAACTTAAAAATTTTCTAACCTTCTTTTGTTCAATCTTATTCTTCTCAAACTTTTTAATATGTTTTTTTCTCTTTTCATTGTATCTTTTGATTTTAGCATGTCTAACAACTTTATAGTAAATATAAGGAGACATCAGCTTGGCCAAGAGGCTTTCTTTTCAGTTATTGAAGTCACCTCTATCATTACAAGAAAGGATTACAACCAAGCTACCTATTGGTTAAATCCAATGTCTATTAAGGGCTAAAAATAGATCAAGGACAATGTTGAGCAATAGGAAAAGGGTTTATCAAGGGATGGGTGAGCTTCTGGCCATAATTGATTCCAACCTAAAAAACCCTCTAGTCCTAATAGCCATGGTTAGTTTGGCTCCTCCATTTAACCTTCTTTTTATTTTTTTTTTGCTCCCCCTCCAAATAACTTTTTTACCTTTATTTTTTTCCCAACCTACCAATAAGTTGAGCTTAAAGTCTAGCTTTGGCTTGACTTCTAAGTTTGGGATGTCTTCTAGCTCATTTTCATCATCTTTTTCCTTTGACAAAATAGAGGTACCAACCATTGTTCAAGCTTAGGGTCTTATTCATTTTTTAAAAGTTGAGTAGTTTGGCAATGAGGCTTCTGAGGCTTAGCAAGCTCAAAGCTCTAAATAGGCCAAAGGGTTTGATCAAGCCAATAAGAAGGGTAAAGGTGAAAGGGAGGTAGAAACTGTTAATGATGATGATGATGAAGGCTTTGCCCCATTTTATACCTTTTACCCTCTAGGTATAACCCCCAATGAGATGATGAAGAGCTTAAAGGGTAAAGCCAATCCCGAGGGTTACCCTAACTTGTGCTCTGTTCAGCTAATCTTTGTGGAGAAAATCAAATTAGATTTTCTTCAAAAGGGGTATCATGATGCCAACCTTCAATGATAGGTCACAACCTTTTTAGAATCCAATAATATTTGGGTATATTGAGACTTTATAGTGGCCAGTCTAAGATTTCTTTTACATTTTTGTATTGTAGAGCTTTTTTTATATTATAATTTAACTATCACTCAACTTGCCTTAAATTCTTTTAAGTACAAAGTAAGATTCATAGTTCTTTGTAAAGAATTAGGTTTTTTCCCTTTTATCCCTCTCTTCAAGGAAATATTTACAGTGAAAAAGCACTTTTATGATAAGAATTGGTTCTATGTGACAACTCAACCTTCAAAGAAGATTTTTTTTTCCAATTACCTAAGCTTAATAAAGACCTAGTGGGTCTTCTTTCTCTATATAGAAAAGGTTAAAGGAGTTTGGAAAATTAATAATTGCTTAGGCATTTTTTAAAAAGCCAAAACCAACCCCTTAACCATGGGTGAGCTCAGTGTTCAAGATACAATATATAACTTCCTTAAAAAGGGAAAAGTTAATAATTGATGCCTATGAGTTGACTTTAATTACTGTTTTTCGTATAGCTTGCAGTGCATAGATCAAGCAATAAAGGGAAATATTCTTATATCATCTCTTCAAGGATTATAAAATGTATTATTGGGTTGTTCACAATTACCAAAGGTGAAACCTTAAGATCTTATATCTAAACAAATGGGAATTCAGGGTTTGGTTGCACGGAAAGTAAAAATTTGAGGTGATGTGTAGGCAAAGATCTTGACTTCACCAACTGTCACTTATAATGAAATAGGATGATGAACAAGTGAAGAGACTTTACTTATTTATAAACATAGGTTCGGCTATGATAGGGATAGGCTTTGCAAAAGTTTGAATTTACTTCAAATGATAAAGGATCAAGCCAATCCTCATCTTTAAGTAGTTGACCAAATGTGGATTCTTTTATATTTGGAAAGTTTGGCCAAATAGGGGTTTAATGGTGCAATCTTGGCCTTTGCTTGAATCTTGATTAAATCGTGATCAATCCCCTCTCTTGGATTTGGCTAAAGCTTAGTAATTCAAGAGTAGTTTAATTTTTACTAAATCTTAAAATTTAAATGGCTAAAATCTTACTCAAGTCAAAATCTTTAAGGTTAAGCAACAAGTTTCATAGTGAGATTCAAATTCCATTTGGCCAAATATGCTTAGCCTTCATTGTGAAAAAATTGCATGGAGGTTTTCTTGGATGGCCTTGGCCAAATAGGTTTGTACTTATAAAGTCCATGCTCTTGCAAATTGAGTTTCTCCCTTACATGGTTGAATGAATAGAATCCTTATGCAACATAATTTTTTCATGGCTAAGCATATGAGTCATGCTTGGATCACACTTCTTTCTTGGTTGAACATGATAGAGTCCAAGTGAGATTAGAATTGCATGCAATTCTTCTTGGATGTGGCTAAATACATCATGGGAGAGTTCTTATGCAAATGAAACTCTATGATTGCATGAATATAAATCGAGATAAGAAAACAATGATCTTTCAAAATTAGGTCAATATTTCTCTTTTGCATGCTTGCATGCATGGCTTGCATGAAAATGAAGTTCTTGAGCTTAAAAACCTAAAACCATGAAAATAATATGCAAGGCACCAAAAATCATCCAAAATTTAAAATTTAGCACCATTTTTATTTGTAAAAACACTATTTATTTAGATGCTATCACACCCCCACATTTAAATCTTTGTTTGTCCTCAAGCAAAGCCTCAAGTCAACAAAACTAAAGAACATTATAAATATTCACAAAGCCAAAAATTATATGAAACTCCTATCATGTACTATTACATAATACAAAGTTAAGGATAAATACAAAGTCACAAGAATTTTCTTCAAAAGCAAGCTTTCAATCTTTTATGCTATTCACACATACAACTCTATTCAATCTTTAATTCATGCATATAACTCAAGTAAACATAATCTAAAATGTTTCATCATATTTTGATTCAAAGATAGAATAGACTTCATATGTTCACTTTTCCCATCCTTCTTTACTAATGTTAGATCTACAAATTTAACTCAAGTTCAAAATGTCTTTTAGGCTTGTAACGTATGACTTGGGTCAAGGTAGGAAAAATAGAATTTTTAAGCTCAAAAACCTTAAGCTTACTTTTTTTCAACTTTTTGGACTTTGAACAAGTAAGAACTTTTTTTGAAACTTTGCTTGTGAGAAATCACTTTATTATTTTTGTACAACATTATTTTTATTTTTATTTTTTTTAACTTAGCCATTTTTGGCTTTCCTAGGCTTTGCTTTTCATGGTTGCTGTTTTCTTTCTTTCATCTCATTTTTGGCTTATGCCTCTTTTTTTCCCAAATCATAAACATGTCTATACATAAGTACAATGGGTTAAGTGAAGCAAAATAAAGGATAATAATAATAATAATAATAATAATAATAATAATAATAATAAGGCTTATTGATTTATTATGTGGCTAAAATAAATAAAGAAAATGATTAATATAAAAGGCTCAAAATAAAGGTATTAAAGATGCATCATAATAGGGTAGGCTTGAAAGGCTCAAACAGTCCAAAGAATTACCTAAATCATCTCTTGAGTCAAATATAATCTAAGATTTTACCTCAAGAGTTGAGTAAGTGAATTTTAGAGCACTTATTCAAATCTTCAAATCTCATACAAATCCATATCTTACAATATTTCACAAAAATCATAGCATTTCATATAAAGAGAATAAAAATAGATGCATAAAATCATATCCAAAGAAAAAACATGTTTATAATTTTTTTCAAGTTTCACTATTTTCATACTTAAACCCATATCATACTTCAGTCACTTTTGGGGAATACATGCAACTTTCAACTAAAGGAGCATCATAATGAGATTTAGTATGTCAATTTAGTTTGAAAGCAAAAATGGGTTAATATTTCAAAATCTTTTAAATTTAAAAACTTTTCTTTTTCCCTTACACACTTGCCTGGAATATTATATCAAAAGCACAAAGGAAAAAAGAAATACTCCATAAATTTTTTATTAAGGCCGAATTTCAATTACATGAGGTATTTTTCTTGCTTCGCTATATTCCTTAAAAAACAACTCAAATAAAAAACATTAAAATACTTCTGTTAGTAACAAAAAAATTAAGAAAACAAAAATCTTAACCATTAAGGTAAAACTTGGGTTGCTTCCTAAGCAATGCCAGTTTTGGTTAAACTTAACCATCCTTAAATCTATAAAAATCATTTTACCTAATTGGAAGGAGCTTACCTTGTTGTCTTTTTCTTTGTGGAATGACATAAACAAACTAGGCTTAAAGAGGTGTACTAGTTTTTCTAATAGTGATCACATATACAAAGCTTGAATTCATTGAAGGGCTGACATGGCTGGAGTTAGGGGTTGCTAAATGATTTAGAAGGTTAGAAGGCTTATCTATTAGGTCAAACTCTTTAAGGGTTTCTTTTACCTTAACTGCATTCACATTTTTTTCATCTCTTAGCACACCATACTCTTTAAATACAAATTAGAGCTTCTTATTTTTAAATCTAAGGGTAAGGCTAGCATCATACACATCTATTAAAGCCTTAGCCGTAAATAAGAAAGGTCTTCCTAATAATAATAGAGCCTCATCATCCTTAATGTTTTAGATAACAAAATCCACAAGGAAAGCATATTTACTCATTTTCACCAATATATTTTTCAACATCTCTTATGGTAACTTAGCAGATTGATTAGCAAATTTAATATTGAACTGGACAGGCTTTAGCTCTTCATAACCTAACTGCACAAAAATATTCATAGGCATTAAGTTTATACTAGAACCAAGATCACAAAGAGTATCATGAAATTTTAAATTTCTAATTTTGCAAGGTATAGTAAAACTCCTTGGATCTTTTTGCTTTTTATGCAAAAGTAGTTGAAGTTCAAAGCTATATTCTTATAAGAATGTGGCTTCTTTTAATTCCTAGAGAAGCTTTTTTCAAATAAGCCTTGGGGCAGATGATGCTATGTTAAAACACTACCTATATATTCTAGCAATCACACATGGCCTTAGTTAAACTTTCTCTTGAATATTTTCTTTTTCTTCTTATAGATCTCTTATGGGTCTTCTTTTAGGTTTTCCCCTTCTTGAACTATCTCTTTTTATAATGACTCTTCAAGCTTAAGCTGAATGCTTTCCAATAATGCTCTCTCTAGTTGCAATAACATTTGCATTTTCTCAATAGACCCTTCAATGTATTCTTCAAGATCTTCTTCATAAAGCATTTTAGCATTCTCCTTCATAGGGTTTTCCTTATAGGTTTTTATATCTTCAGAGGACTCTAATGCTATAGGGTCAAAACCCTCCAAAAATTCTCTCTCAAATCTCAAAAGTTCTTCATCTACTAATATATCTTTTTTTTTATAAAATCTACTTTAGGTTGTCTTACGAAGCTGGGGAGGTTTACTATTATAGGTTCATCATTTTCCTCATTAGAATCCTCTATCCTAACATCTCTCAAAGAATAGATTATAGTATATCCGTCATTACCTTATCTTTTTAGATTGGTTTCAGTGTTGTTAGGCAAGGTACCATAAGGTAGTTTATTATGGTTTTGGCAAGTTAACCTATTTAGCTTTTTAGGTTCTTGCTAGATGCAGCTTGACTTAGGATATTGGCATTATTGGCTTAAATCAGGTTAACATGTCTTCAAAAATGGGTTTTTTTTGTAGGGTGGGTTATAGATTGGCGGATTGGGGTGGTAGTTATTGTTTTGTTTATTGGTGGATTGGTGGTTTAGTTGGTTACAAGAAAAGTTTGGGTGGTTTTACCATCAAGATTATAGCTATTGCTATAGGGATCATTATTTGGCTTGGCTTATTGGATTTATTAGACTGACTATGCTTTAAATTGGCATATTTTAGAAGAATGAGGTCCTTTATAGACATCATAGGAGATAAAAAGGCTTTGTATAAGATTCACATGGTTGGCTTGAGGTTGGTTTCCTAAGACTTCAATTTTTTGGTTAGGGTAGCTAGTTGGGAATTAATAGAAGTAATAGCATCAATCTCAAATAAACCAGCAGACTTTTTATTAACCTTTCTTTCCTTGCTCCACTGGTAATTATTAGCAACTATCTTTTCTATAAACTCATTTGTTACCTCAGGAGTTTTGCTCATAATTGTCCCTCCTACAGCTAAATCTAAAGCAATTCCCATAGGTGATGTGAGACCATTGTAAAAAATCTGAATTTAGAGCCATTGGGGTAAACCATGATGTCAACATTTTTTTTAACAACTCTTTGAATCTCTCTCATCCATCATATAATGTTTCACCTTCAGCTTGTAGAAATATGATAATCTCATTCCTTAGCTTAGTTGTCTTAGATGATGGGAAAAACTTTGCTAAAAATTTTTAGACTAAGTCATCCCAAGTTGTGATTGAACCAAGTGGTAAAAAAGACAACCAACTTTTCACTTTTTTCTTGAGAGAAAAACAAAATAATTTTAGTCTAATAGCTTCATCAGAAACACCATTATAGTGAAAAACATCACATAATTCAAGAAAGTTAGAAAAATAGAGATTGAGATCATTGCTTGGTAACCCTTCAAACTGTACAAAAGTTTAGACCATTTGTATGATTGAAGGCTTGATTTCAAAGTTTTTAGCTTGAATAGTTGGCCTTCTAATAGATGGTTGAAACCTATCTGCATTGGGAACTATATAGTCCGTTCATGTTCTTTGCCCCTCATTATTTGCATTAACCATTAGAGTTGATATAAATGGTGTTGATTGCTCTTTCTTCTTCTTCTAAAGGTTCTTTTAATTTCTTGATCAACAAGAACTAAGTCAACATTTTTGGATCTATACATGCAAATAAGAAAAGATTAAAGAGAAACAAAAGAAAAGTAAATAAATAAATAAAAAGTTTACATTATAAGAAGATAAGAATTTTATATTGATATTGAGAACAAAACTATAATCCTTAGCAACGGTGACAAAAACTTGAATACTACTTTTCGTATAGCCACAAGTGCACAGATCAAGTAATAAAAAGAAGTATTCCTATATTGTTTTCTCAAGGATTATAGAATGTATTATTGGGTTGTTCATAATTGCCAAAAGAGGAACCCTAAGATCTTATATTTAAACAAATGAGAATTTAGGGTTTGGTTGTAGGGAAAGTATAGATTAAAGATGATGTTTAGGCAAAGCTCTTGATTTCACCAACTATAACTTAGGAAGTAAAAGAATATTCCCAAAAACTAAATCTAAGAAAATAAGATTTAAAAGACTAAAAATTAAAGAAAGTTTTAAGAGTGTTGATTACTTGAAGTAAATTGGGAATAAATATTGTATGAAATAACTTGTAAAAGAATAAAGAAAATGTTAGCCAAATCTTGTAGGAAATAAAAGAAAACATGGATTGATTTTGAGAAAAATAATACTTGTCAAAAATAAAGAAAAGAAAACAAGATTTGAAAGTTGAAAACAAGAAAAGAATTATCTTAAAACCAATACTTCTTGAATTAAAAGAAAGAAACTAAAAAAAATAAAGATTTGGTGGTTATTGGCAAATCTGTCACCTAAGCTAATAACTCACCTAAAGAACTAAAAAACTAAAAAAAAAAACAGGAAAGAAGAGTGAAATGAGATGATGAACAAGTGAAGAGACTTTGCCTATTTATAAGCATTGATTCTGCTATGATAGGGATAGGCTTTACAAGAGTTTGAATTTACTTCAATCCTAAAGGATCAAACTAATCTTCATCTTTAAGTAGTTAACCGAATGTGGACTCTTCATTCTTAGAGAGTTTGGTTGAATGGGGGGTCTAATGGTGCAATCTTGGTCCTTGTTTGGATCTTGTTTAAATCTTGATAAATCTCCTTCCTTGGATTCTACTAAGGCTTGGTAATTCAAGAGTAGTTTGATTTTTATCTAATTTTTGAAATTTAAATGGATAAAATCCTACTCCAAGTCAAAATCTTCAAGATTAAGCAACAAGTTTCATGATAAGCTTTAAATTCCTTTTTGCCAAATATACCTAGCCTTCATTATAGAAAAATTGCATGGAAGCTTTCTTGGATGGTCTTAGCCAAATAGGTTGGTGCTTGTAGAGCCCATGCTCTTGCAAATTGAGCTTCTCTCTTGCATGGCCAAATGGATAGAATCCTTATATGACACAATTTTTCATGGTTAAGCAAAAAAGTCATGCTTAGATCATATTTCTTTCTTAGCTGAACATGATGGAGTCCAAGTGAGATTAGAATTGCATGCAATCCTTTTTAAATGTGGTCGAATAGGTCATGAGAGAGTTCTTTTATAATTGAAACTCTATGTTTACATGAATTTAGATTAAGGTGGGATGACAATGAGCCTCCAAAATTGGGCTAATATTTCTCCTTTGCATGCTTGCATGTATGGCTTGCATAAAAGTAAAATTCTTTAGCTTGAAAACTTAAAACCATGAAAATAGCATGAAAAACACTAAAAATCATTCAAATTTTAAATTTTAGCACCATTTCTTATATGTGAAAATACTATATGTTGAGGTGTTATTAGACTTCCTTAGCGTTATCAAGGAGGTCAAGTATCGGGGTAGGTATTTACTAACTTTACATAAAAAGTTTGCTTTTACTGATTTTCTTCTTACTTTTAGGTCGATTTTGTTTTGCAAACATGGTAGGCTGAGGTTCAAGTACTTTTGATATATCTTGCTTTATTTAACCTCTTAAGGGAAGAGGGACAAGTAAGCCCTTCCTCAACTTGATGACCCCCCAAATGAGTAGAAATAATTGACCAACACCCCCTTAACAAGGTCAGGTTAGTGGTAAGAGCCTAACCACATTTCAAAAGCTAAAGTAAATAGTATGGCTTAAAGGATCTAGAAAAGGCCAAAGGTGGAGTCCTCTTTCTCTGAGTTTGTAGTCGAGCTTTAGCCTTCCTCGGAGAGGGTCTTTATCAATATAGAGTTTGACTCCTCGAAGAATGCTTATAAGGATCCTGAGGTGGTGAAAAATATCACACTAGTCACCATGTCCAAAAAAGGTTTATTTATCTGTGAGTTCAATTTAATTTGTAAACTAATATTATTTTATTTGGTTATCACTAAGCTCGGGTTTTCACTTGCAGTTTTTGATCGACTCTCAACCTTTGTCTTTCAAAACTCAAGACAAGGCTTGATGCACTACTACCAATCTCTCGCTGACTACTACAAGATCAAGCAAGACATCAAGGCCTATGCTTATCACCTTAACTCTTTCACCAAGGTAATGAATAAGCTCAAAGTGTCTAATCCTTGAGTCTGACGAGTTTTACAACATGTAGGTTAATGTTGCTCGAGACTAGGTCTTCAACTATTTTAACTTGGTTTGAAAAAGGTGAAGTTGCTTTATACTAATCTTGATTTGTCATTGATCGACATAAACAATCTAAGGTCCCAACAGGTTGTAGCACTAATAGAAAAAGTGTAGGATGAGGATGACTTAGAGATTGAGGTCACTATGAAAGTGTTGCTTTTGAGGCGAGGCCAAGCAGGGGGGAACCCATGGCGAAAATCAAAGTTAGTGAGCCCCAAACACCAACTCTTGAGAAATAGCCTGAAGAGAGAGTTTAGGATAGTTTGTTCTTCTTCTTTTTTTGTAATTTTTTTATTGGACCTTATACATATCATACTCATTAATGAAAGGAATTTTTTTAAATCTCTCAACTTAGTTCCTTTTATTTATGCACAGTTCAGTTTAGCTTATAAATAGATAATCTTTTGAAGTCTCAGCTTGATAATAGAAGTTATGAAAGTAATAGAGGATCAAAAATAACTTCAAATAGTTTCAAATAATTCCAGAAGTAGTAGGTCAGTCATGAATCTTAGCTCAGACTTGAATATCAAATACTTCTTAAAAATTATGCAAAGTGTGAAATCAGTGTAGACACCCCTTTTGTCCAAGGTGTTTCGACTATTTTCAAGTTTAAGTCTTGAAGGTTTGTAAGTAAATTCAAGTTTTAATTACCCATTTAATTTTGAATTTACTATTTGAGCTTTGGATTTGGTTTCAATCTTAAACAAATTAAGTCTTTAATTTATTGATTTATTTTAGTAGTTTATTTTATTCATTTTTTAAAAAGAACCTAAAAAGGAAAAAAATTAGAAAATAGAAAAATAAAAAAATAAAAAAAAAGTTTAGGAAAACCAAATTTGTTTAGGACTGGAATTCTTTTGGATTAAAAAGTTTTTGGTTGTAATCAAAGTTTTAGCTTAAGCTAAAATGGAATTGAAACTCTTTTAGATCTAGAGTTTTGTTGAATTTGAAACAAAATCCTTATAAAACATCACAAAATTGAGAAATACAAACAAGTTTGGCAATGAAAAAAAGTTCAATTACAAGCAAATTTTGAAAGGAACAATAAGTAAAAAAAAAAGAGAAAAACTTTTTGACAATCTTGTTTTTGTTTCAGTTTTAGGGAAATATATTTGGTTTGATTTCAAGATTAGTTGTGATTTAAGGGATTTAGGTCTTGGGAAATGAAAAGGGAATCAAATTCTAGGTTTAGGAATTTTTTTAAAATTTTTTGAATTTTTTCTAGGTTTTTTCTAGAAATTTTGAAATTTTCAATCAGTTTTTTAGTAGACTAAATTTTTTGATCAATTTTTCTATGAGGTTTGAATTTCTTATTGAATCTTTCGGTGGCCTTTGGGTTTTCTTATCAATTTTTTGGTAGCCTTTGAAGATTCCAACTAACATTCATATTTTTTCTAAAGAAAAGTTAAAGAGGGAATTGACTAGAAAGACAAAATAAGAAAGACAAAATCAAAAAAAAAAAAAGAAGAAGGCTTATGACCTCATTGAAACAATATTATTTCAATGTTAAAAAAAAATTCTAAGATCCACGCTTGACTTGACTAGATTCGCACACCTACCTAAGGTACGACTCGACCCGTTTCGCATGATTTTCTTTTTCTATTTTCTTTGTTTTTTTGTTTTTCTATTTTTCTATTTTAATTTTTGATTTTTTTGCTTTTATTGATTATTTTAAAACTAAGTTATTTATTTGTTTTAATATTAGAAATTTATATATTTATTTATTTGTTTTGTAAAAAATTTTAATTTGTAAAATAGTTAGGGATAAATAAAATTTTATCCAATGATGGAATTCTAAAAAAGTTACAGACTTGTAATTTTATTAGAAATTTTTAGGTGAGAGAACTTTTTCTAAATTCAATCAAGGCATTGGAGAATTTAGAAATTGGTCTCAATATAAGAATTTTTATTTATTTCTAATTTGGAAAATTAAAATTGGACATAAATTATGGTGATTTAATTACATGATTAATTATTGGATAAATTATGATTACATGTAGTAAATTTGTATTTTATTATTTTATTTTATTAATATGAATTTGACAATGTATATTATCATGTATTAATAATTAATTCAATTTCATAAAATATTTAATAAATCTGACAATGGAGCCTCTTTAAAGAAACATGTGTGTTATTTAAATACTTTTGAAGTGGAAAATATTTTTAGAACGTTGATCAAGGTGTTAGAGAAAATCTAAAAGTATGTCCAATATTTAAATATCTAAATTAATAAAAAATAATAAGAATAAAATAAGAATTAGAGACCATTGAATTAAGGCTAAAAAATACTTTAAGATTAATTGGTACCACTTTGTGGGCATTGTGTGGGTATTATAACCTTACTTATATGTAATTAAACTCTCAAACTTAGTTCTATTTATAAGATCAAAATCTATTCTTTTTAAGTACCCTTAGTCAAGCTTAGGATAACCTTTAAAAGGATAGATTCACTTAAGTGACCAATTAAATATAGTTAAAAAAGGTTGGTCTCGACTCCATATTATGTCTAATAGGTTAGTTCTCATATTTACACATTATGATAATAGATTGTTGATAAATTCACTTATTGTAATGAGATGCTTTAAACTTTAGTTATAAATAATTTTCCAAGCATTAGCATGACATCATTATTAATTAATGATTGAGCATAAGAAATTACAAAGCATCGGCTCAGACAACTTGAACATTAGAACTTTACTTATGATTTGTATAAGTCTTAGATCGGCCTTTGCTTTCATTGTTGTCTGAGCTTAGAGCTCGGATATCTTAAATATTAATGTAATCCTGTCATGTCAAGCTTAATATAGATGAGTAGACACATAAAATATATTTAAACTACCAGCTTTTATTTAGTTCAAGACAAAGTAATACAAGTTGATATCATGGTTGCAAAACTTGCTTAGCTTCAAAGTCTCTATTGATAACAAATTTTTAGATTATCCACATTTCATGTCCTTGAAATGGGATTTCTATTTAAGTCTTATAGCTTACAACTCCAAGCTCGAATCACCCTTTTCACAATTAAGGGCCCTTTCAGTTCGGGGCCAGCTTCCCTCATTTATCATCAATTCCAAGAACTTCCACTTGTCTAAACACTAGGTTATCCCTTTTTTTGTTCTTTTGTTAAACCTTTTTATTATAATAGTTGAAAACCCTAATAAGCTATTATCCTCATCATAGCAACATCTCTTTTCTCTTCAATCAAATCTAGATTGGTCTTTAGGGCCTTATTGTTCTTCTTTCCGAGGTCAAGTTCAACTTGAAACCAGGGAAACCAATCTTAACTAGGACCATAACTTCTGCTCTAAAAGGAAAATTAAAAAAGGTCTCTCTTGTAAGGGATTTGGCAGTCATCTTTAGCTCTTAATACTCCTAAAAGCTTATTGACCCATATTCCCTTGGCTTCATCCAACCTTTTCTTGAAGGTTTCGAGTATGGTTTTATTTGCTGGCTCTGCCTGACAATTAGACTATAGATGGGCAACCAAGAAGAACCTTAGGTCAATATTGAGGTTGAAACATCATTCCTTGAACTTTGGGTTCTCAAACTGCTATCTATTGTCTGTTATTATGGACTAAGGTAAGCCAAAGCGCTAAATGATATGCTTCCAAACAAACATCTCAACCTAAGACTTGGTTGCAATAGCTAATGCCATGGCCTCAAGCTATTTGCTAAAATAGTTAATAACTACTAGTACAAATCTCCTCTACTTAGTAGCCAAGGTGAAAGGATTGAGCACATATTCCCAATGCATGAAGGACCATGGGCTTATTATAGAAGTCAACTTAGTCAAGGGGAGATGTTACACAGAAGCAAACCTTTGGCATTTATCACATTTTTTTACCAGGTCAGTAGCATCCTTTTTTATGATAAACCAATAATAACCTTATCTTAGGACTTTGTAAACCAATGGCTGAGGTTCGAGGTGATTTTCCCATATTTCTTTATAGATTTCTCTAAACACGTAGTTTGCGTCTTCTTCATCCACATACCTCAGATAAAAAAAATTGAATTATCTTCTATATAACATCTCATTGATGATAGTATATTGAGGAACCTTTTTTATCAAGACTTAAGCTTGAATTTTGTCTTCAACAACACTCTGATCATTAGATAAGCTCTTTTTAGAGGCATCTATGACTTTTTTTCTTTAATCTCGTTGACTTGTTTCTCATTGATGTTTTTTTTCATTAGCTCTTCTATCAGGACTTGTGTTGAGCTATTTTTATCATCAAATACCAGCTTGGATAATTGATCGACCAAAGTATTCTCTAATCTTGGTATCTTTTTCACCTCGACCTTTAGGAATATTGCCTAATACGATAGTGCTTTATCCAAATACTTCTTTATCCTTTCTTCGGGGGCTCAAAATTCTCCATTAACTTGTCTAACCACAAGTTAAGAGTCACTGTATGCTAGGAGATTCTTTACATTCAAGTCGGTTGTTAATTTCAATATGGCAATTAATGCTTCATATTTTGATTTGGTATTTGAGGCCTTGAACTTGAACTTTAAAGCATATTGGAATTGCATGTTCTTTGGGCTGATTAGGTTGACCTCATTTTTTTGATTGGTGGTTGATCCATGTACAAAAAGTTTTCAAATCTTTTTTTTCTTTTTGCAGTTGTTAGTCATGCTAGACTTTTCTTTTATTTTAGCCAAAGTGCATTCAATAATGAAGTCGGTTAGCACCTATGACTTTAAGGTCGACCTAGGCAATATGCATTCCCTAAACTCAACTATCCACTTAATTAATCCGCTTGATTGCTCAGGCTTCTGTAGAATTTGTCTAAGTGGCTGATCATTCAAGACATTCATTGTATGGGATTAAAAGTATAGTTTGAGTTTTCTGGCTAAGGTGACCACAACATAGGCCAATTTCTTTATCTTTGGATAATTAAGTTGTTACCTAGTCAATACTCTAATCACAAAGTATACTAACCTTTACTTTTCCTCTTCTTCTTAGAGTAGGATTGAGCTAATGGCCTAGTCAATAATGGTAATGTAAAAGTATAACACTTCATCGGGCCTAGACTTCAATTATATCAGGGAAGATGAGAGAAATTGCTTAAATCTTCAAAGGCTATTTGACATTGAGTTGTCCATCTAAAGTATAAAATATTTTTAAAGATTTTGAAAAATGATAGGCACTGATCTATTAATCTCAACATGAATATACACAGAATGATAACTTTTTCTATCAAATTTTGCACTTATTTCACTAAGGTCAATGTCTTCATATCTAAAATAACCAAACCTTCTCTGGATTTGCCTCAATCTCTCTTTAGTTGATCTTGTAACCGAAGAACTGGCCTAACATAACACTAAAGGCACACTTACTTGAGTTGAGCCTCATGTTGTACTTGTTGAATGTGTTAAAGGTCTCTTTTATATCCTTCAAGTGCTCGACCGAACTCTTACTCTTGACAATCATGCTATTAACATATATTTCAACATTACAACTAATTTAGTCCTTTAATTTATTGACTAATCTTTAATACTTCACTCTTGTATTTTTCAAGCCAAACAACATCACCTTGTAATAGTACATGCCTTTTTTGGTCACAAAGACCATCTTTTTCTCATCCTCTTTCAATATCTTAATTTGATTATTGCATAAATTTACATCCCTAAAGCTGCGCAAGTCGTGCTCGGTACTATCATCTACTAGCCAATCTATGCTCGATAAAAAAAGATTATCCTTTAGGCAAGCTTTATTGAGGTCAATGAAGTCAATGCACATTCTCTATTTTCCACTGTGCTTCTTCACCATGATGACATATATAAGGTAGTATGTTTCCTTGATAAAGCTAGCCTTTAACAGCATGCTATTTTTTTTCTTGATGATTTTTTACCTTTTAAGATCAAAGTTCCTCTTTTTTTGTTGATCTAACTTTATGTTTATATCAATCAGATTAGTGTACAGCTTGTGGACCATCATTATAAGATTGATCCCTGGCATATTTGATGGGGTCAATGTAAACAAATCGACATTAATCCTTAGTAACTATATTAGTTGTTCTTTATAGTTGAGCTTAGCCATTATTTACATACATTTATCAGCATTATTTTCATAAAATGGCACAAATATGAGGTCTTTCATAGATTATGATCGACTAACATTAATTTTAAGCCTTTGATCGATGATCTCTTTTGGTTCTTTTAGGTCAAAACTTTCTTCTAAAAGAAGGATGGATCTTGATTTAAATGTTAGTAATCAATTCATAAATGTAATAAACTATTGTATTCATATAAAGATGAATTTGACAAAAAATATAATTTGTTTGTATTCATGAAACGAACTTAAAAGCTCGATTTAGGTAACATCTATGCCAACTCTAGAGCGTGGCATGAAAAACTTTAAAAAACATCTCAAGAGATATTTACAGTTGATAAGTTTAAGAGCTTAGTATGGCTCTTAAAAAAACTTTTATTTTTTCTCTTTAATTTAGCTATTCTTCTTACCTTAGTTATTTTTCTTTGCTTCCTCAATTTCTTTAATCTTGAACCTTAATTCTTCTCTATGCTGGGACTCCTCGACCTTGGTTGAACAATCAGTCTACTTCGTAGTCCTATTTTTCATGGTCGTAACATAACACTGTCTTGCCATGGACTGGTTTCTTTGAACCTTTCTTACCTCATTAGGAATGGAAAACTTGATTTTGAAATGAGGAGTTGAGTCGATGATTCTCATAATAGACTAACTAGGATGGTTTAATATCATGTTGCATGTTAATGGGACATCAACTACCATAAACTCTATGATCGAGGTGAGACTCCTCAGCTCAATGCCCAATAATATTGGTAGCCTAATTATTCCCTTTACTAGTACTTGTTCATTTTCAAAGCCAATTAGAGTTGTGGTGAATGGTATTAACATTTTCTTGGTTATCCTCATCTTTTACATTATGGAATAATATAAGACGTCGATCCAACTTTTATTATCAAATAAGATTCTTTTTACCACATGATTGTAGACTATATCCTAAATGATAATGGTATCATTATGTGAGAATTAGATCCTTTCCAAATTTTTGAACCAAATGAGATCACCTCGGCCTTTCAACTATTCTGTTTTTTGGTTGAGGACCTAATTTCCATAATTGTCCTTTGATCTAACTTTTTTTTGGCTAACATTAAAGTCCCTCTAATGAACACATTGATTATCTCAACAATGGGCCTGTTGTCCACATTATTTTTTTCTTCTTCCTCTTGCTTGACCCTTTGATTACCACAACCTCAGTTCCTTTCTTTTCATTTATTTTTCTAGTTTATTCTTGTTTTTTTTCCTTGATCTCTTCTTCTAAAATCCCCTCTCCCTTATCCTTGCCTTTTGTGGAATGCAAATAAACTCAATCAACCTCTTCTACTTAGATTTTTAATCTCATTCATTAGGTCAATGCAGTTTTCGATATTATGGTTGTAATCTTTGTAGAAGACACATTTTTTTATTGGATTCCATATATTATTTTACTTCAGTGGCTTAGGCCATTTGAGCTTAGGACCATTTTGAATTTGCATCAAAATTATTTCTTAAAAAGTATTAAGTATAGTGTAGTCATAATGTCTTTGACTTAGGCTTTTAGCCCTAAAATACCCTTTTTTTTTTCTTTTTTGAAAGATTTTAGATTTCTTTCTCTTTTTATAAGTCAAGGAAAAAGGATGAGCCTTTCTCACCCCGGTTGCTATTCATTGCAGCTTTAGCATTGAAGTATTTTTTGACGATGAATAAGACATCGGCTAGAGCCTTTGACAGTTCTAGGAAGAGGGTGAGCTTAAAATGGTATTCTCTATCACTTAGCCCACTTATCAAGATAGCCACTGCAGAGCTTGCTGTAAGTTTTTGACCTAAAAAGCCTTAACATTAAAACACATAATGTACTTTTTCAAATATTCATTTATACCTTGGTAGATTGATATCAGGCTAAGGTTATTTTTTTTGTTTGTCAACTGTTAACAAATTAAGACAAGAAATAAGTGTTTGAGCTGTTTGAATGTAGTAATCGACTTTGGTTTGAGGTTATTGTACCAAAATTAAGCTGTCTCTTTTAATGTTGTTGGGAGCCCTTTACATATGAGGGCCTTATTAACTCCCTGCATCATCATATCAGTTTGATAAAGCTCAAGATTATCAAGATGTACCATCATAAATCTTCAAGATCAAAATCTTAAACCTTTTGAAAGAAACTTGTTGATCTATTTCCTTAGTAAAGAAGGAGGTTTGCAAGAACCTCAGCTTGTTATCAAAGGTGGAGGCTTTGTTCTTCAACTTTTTTTTTTCATAACTTCTATCCGAGCTTTTAAATCTCTATTTGACTGTCGTTCCAATGTGACTTGTTTAAACTTTTGAGTGGTGGCTTATGTTAAGGTATGCATAAAGTAGTAGGTTATCGGTGTTTTATCCTCATTTGATGCAATGAGGCTAAAGTATAATCATTGGTCAGCAACTTTTGTGTAGATGGGTTTTGGGAAGTTATTAGGTTTGATGCCTTTGAAGTTTGTGGTGGAGTTAGGTTTTGTATCATTTCTTTGAGGGATTGGAGTCATTAGGTAAAGGCTTTAAACTATTCCATGGTGGGGATTATTGTGGTAAGTCAATCTATGTTTGGCTAGCTAAGTTGGGTTTTTGTCCTAGTAGCAGTTTCTCCTTCCTCAATTACTCTATTTCTTGAAGACATTTTAGCTCAACTGAATAAGATACATTCTACTTGATGCGTCAAATGTTTGTGTTGTATTGTTTAAAGAGGGCAAAACCTTGAAAACATAGGAGAAAGAAATAAAGCAGTTAACGACAAAGGTTGGGGGTAGTCCTAACATTTGTACTTTGACGCTCAAGTTAGAAATCGATCTAAGAAAGGAAAGAATATGATGGAATAAAGGCTTAAAAGCTTAAAAATTCAAGATGGATTAAAAATACTTGGATAGGGCTATTTATACTTGTGTGATGGGGAGTTATGGGTTTAGGCTGCTCAAGGTCAACCTAGAAGACTAAGGCTGACCTCGTAGGCCCGAGTTGAGTTGGCAATTAACTGTTCATTTAAGGCAAGATAAGTCAACATCCTAAGGCACTAACTCGTAGGTTACTGAAGTAGCTAAGTTGATACAGATCATGGGATTTTAGATTGGTCAAAATAATCAGAAGACCCCCACTTATCAGCTAACTTATACTGAAAGAAAAAAAATCATTTTACCCTTTAAACACTAAAATGCCCTTAACATTCACCTTAATGAATGACATTACTTCTAATAAAAGAACAAATAAAATCCAATATCAAATTAGCCAACTTGAATACAAACTAATAAACCTAAATTAATTTAATCAATCCCCCTAACCCAAGTGTACAACTTGTATGCTCTACATGTTGCTCTCTTTCTAATTTTTTCGCAATATGATATGATATCCTCACCAAATTCTAATGTTTTAAAAAGATATCTTAACACTAAATTTTAAAATTTTATTTTAAAAATTTTAAAACCCATCTATAGAATAAAAATAGTTATCTCATTTGTATAATTAAAAGTTTCTATATATGAAAAAGAAACATTAATAATCTGTAAAGACAATGTCTCAATGAATATTGCACTTATTATATCTTTGGACTTCATTTTGAATATTCTAATTTTGTAATAATAATAATAATAATAATAATAATAATAATTTTATCATTGAATTAAATTAAATTTTTTATATTTATATTTAATCATTTTAATTCAAAAATATAAAAAATAAAAAATTATATTAATGTTCATAAATTAATCCTCAATAACAATAATAATAACAATAATAATAATAATAATAAAATAATAATTAATTATTAGTTGTTAATAAAAGAAGTAACTCAATCACCAGCTATCAAAGATAGGGATTTGGCAGGCTGTTTTGTTTTTTTGTAGGAGTAAAGACAATTTCATAATTTATTATTCTTATTTTTCCCTTAAAATATATTTATTGTAAATATAATAATAATAATAGAAATGAAAGGCTGCTTTTTTTTTTTTTTTTTGTTTAAGTACCAAACTTGACTCTCAAGCCTATATGCAACTCTCAAGTATTTATTCAGTTTTATTTATAGTTGAAAATTTAGTATTTATTTTATACAGATTCAAAATTTGGTGTTACGTGGCCCAATGAATTTTACACAATTTAATCACATGGAAAATATAACAACTCCTCCCACTCCCACTCTGCGCTTCAAGAATTAAAAATAAATTAATAAATCGCCTACCCTATATGCAAAACATGGACCCCACTTCTCGCTCTCTATCCTTTCACCTTCCTTCCTTCCTTCCTCCCCACCAGCCGACTTCCTTTACTTTCCTCTTACTTATATATGTACGTGTATATCCTTGTTTTCCTCCAATCGTGTATTGTTCAACTCAAAAACTACCCGTCCTTCACATGGCAGTAGTTCGTGAGCGCCGACAGATTAATCTCCGCCTCCCGCTCCCCGACGTCTCTGATCGTTGTCCTCGCTTCCCTCTTCCCCTCCCTCCCTCCGCCTCTACAACCATCGCTACAACTGCTGCTTCCGTTACCATCCCCTTAACTGAGCTCGAGAAGCTTCAAGTTCTTGGCCACGGAAACGGCGGCACCGTCTACAAAGTCCAACACAAACGTACCTCCCAGATTTATGCCTTAAAAGTGGTTCACGGCCATGGCGACCTGACTGCTCATAGGCAAGTTTCCAGAGAGAAGGAGATTCTTCGCCGGACTGATTCAGCTCACATCGTTCGTTGTTATGGAACATACGACAACCCTTCAGGGGATGTTTCGATTCTCATGGAGTACATGGACGCCGGCACTTTGGATACGCTCCTTCGTAACCACGGTACCTTCTCAGAGCCTGAACTTGCTCATATAACCAGACAAATACTCAAAGGATTGAGTTACTTGCATGCCCACAAAATCATTCACCGAGACCTCAAGCCTTCGAATTTGTTGGTAAACAAGAAGATGGAAGTGAAAATAGCTGATTTTGGGGTTAGTAAGATTATGTGTCGGACGTTGGATGCATGCAACTCTTACGTTGGAACCTGCGCTTATATGAGTCCCGAAAGGTTTGATCCCGATGCTTATGGAGGTAATTACAATGGATATCTTGGTGATATATGGAGCTTGGGGCTTACTTTAATGGAACTTTATATGGGTCACTTTCCTTTTCTGCCACCGGGTCAAAGACCAGACTGGGCCACCTTAATGTGTGCAATTTGCTTCGGCGATCCACCGGCCTTGCCATCGGGTGTTTCTGATGAGTTTCGGAGCTTCATTAACTGTTGCTTGCAGAAGGAGTCTAAAAAGAGGTGGACAGCCTCGCAGCTTTTGGATCATCCGTTTCTGCTTAGACATCCGACATCCAACCGTTAATCGACCCGACCCGAACTGATCCTGATACCCGATTAGATTTTTTTTTGGGGGGTATTATTGTGAGTGGAGGTCGTTTAGCTTTGTATATACCAGCCAGATTCGAATTTTTGTTCTCTTTTCCTATTCTTCTTCTGTACATTATTATTATTTATCTTTCCCTTGGGCAGTAAATTTACTTTCAGATTTATTTACTTAGAAAAATTAATTAATTATGGTTAATTTTTCACTTTTTACACATCCAGACAAAAGATGTGTAACAGTCTTCTTTTTACTCAACCAAACCTCATTGACGGAAAAATTAGCAAACTTAAAAATTTAAAATTTTTTAAAATAAATAATATAAAATTTTTTTATTAATCTGAAATAGTAAGATGATAATAATAAAATATAGGTAGTTAATTGCATTTTGAAATATATCAAAGCTTTTAATAGATGACCCACGTATGTAAATCATAATATTCCTAAGATACAATCCCAACAACATTCCCCCAAAATGACATTTTTTTAAGGTTACCATTTTTAAAAAATATATTAATATATTATTGAGAGGATGAAATAAAAATAAGTAATATTTACAGCCATAAAAAAATAATTATAAAAATTCAAAGTTAATAAAAAAGAACATGTTTTCCAATTTCTACCTGATTAGTTTTATACAATAAAGTAAAAAGTGCACATTCTAATAGATATAATATATACTGTACTTACTAATACATCAAAAATAAATAAGTAAATAAATAAAACAAAAGATAAACTACATAAATATATCTTGTGATTAACCATAAAATAAATTTGTTTTGCAATATTTAAAATTTGACTCTTTATTATCATGAATATTATTATTAAAAACATTAAAATAAAATTAATACATAATAAAATTTATAAGATATATATATTTATATTTGTGAAATTAGTAAATAATTACAAATTATTAAATTATTTATATATCAAATAATATTTTTATAAATAAGTGTTTGAGAAATATTTATATGTATATTTTATTAAGTTGTGTGGAATCTAATTAATGTCTCACTGTTGATTGTCTTTACATAAAATGAATATGTAAATTAAATTATATTAAATAAATATATTTTAAAATGCTTACACTTAATATATTTTAATTTTTAGGTCAAAACAATCAAATATTTTAGATTTATTTTTAATTATGCGTATCATTTTTCAAGAAAATAATTGACTATTTAGTAAAAAAAAAATCAATTGCATAATCCCTCTAGCAAGAAAAAGGAGTACAGCATCATGAAAATGTTCCCACCGTATCACACCTCTAACATCCAAATTGAGTGTACGCCAAATAAAAAGTAATTTTTATCGTGCTGTACCGTGACCTCATTTGAATCCAAGCATCACCTTAAAATGAGCGAGGGTGGTAGTTTTCAATATGCATGTTAACTTGAAAGTTGGAGGAGCCACCAACATGTGTCCGAACTTTCTCGGAAAAAATTAGAGAAAAAAATTGTAAAACGAAATCTAAAAAAACAAAAAAGTGAAAAAAAATTAATTTACATTTATCCCACGTGTAGTAATCAAAGGTGTTAGGCCTATCGTTGAGCCCATCATATTCCAAGAGCGGTAGGCTGCAGGCTGAAACGTAAAAAGACAAAGGGTGGTTCGAGGGAGATTCCATTTCCAAGTTGCGATAAACAAATTAAAGATAAAAAAAACGTGGGACCAGAAAAAAATTGATATTATAAATTGGACGAATGGAATTGTAATTCGAATTTAAATAAATAGATAAAAAAGATACGGATGTTTCTTGTGAGTTTCGATCCAAAAGCACAGTGGATTTTGATATTTCATAGTTTAATAGTGATTGATGTGATGGGATGAGTCAGCCTACATATCTAAATTAAAAGCTGGAAGGATGCATGAACCATAACAACAGCTGTACCAACTGCCAAATTAAATTAAATGCAAATCCATCATCATCATTCATCCTTCATCAATGACGTCAGTCCATTTTACACTAAAAACCAATTCTGTAATCAAATAATAATATTATTATTATCATGGGTTAAATACATATTTTTTTAAAAAAAAAAATTTAAATAGATAAATTATTTAGTCTATCAAACTAAAATAAAATTTATCATAATTAATAATTTAAAATAAATGATTGTAAATCATGCATTTAAGATAATCTCAATAAATGATCACTGACAAGATTTGAATTTAAAATTTTTTTATAAAAAAAAACGAATCTAATTGATTTTAATCATATTATTTTTCATATTGATATTTAAATTATAGGTATTTTATTAATATTTTAATTTTATTTTATTATTATATTAATACTTACAATTGATGTCGTTAATAAATTTATTGACGCGATATAAATATTTAATAAAATATCAATACATAAAAAAAATTTAATTAACATCACATTATCGATATTTCATCATAATAAAAAAAATTCTCAAAAGATTTAAAAAATTTTTAAAATAATAAATAATTAAAAAATAATTTTTTTTAAATAATAAAAAAGCCATTTGAATTTTTTTAAAATTCTAAAAATTTTAAAAATTCCTAAAAAATTTTCATAACTACAAAAAAATTTAAAACAATTCTAAAAAATGTTTAACAGCTCTAAACATTTTCTAAAGATTTTTTAAAATCTATAAAAGAAATTTTTAAATTTTCAAAAATTTCTCATAAAATAATAAAAACATTTTAAAAAAATATTAAAAAATCTAAAATATTGTAAAAAGTTTTTAAAATTTTTAAAAAATTCTAAACAAATTTTAAAACTTTTTCAAATTTATAAAAAATAAAAAATATGAAATGTTTTTATAAATTACAAAAATTATCATAATTTCAAGAATTAAAAAAATTTTGAAAATAAAAAAAATGAAAATTTATTAAAAAATTAAATTTTCTTAGGATTTAAAAAAATCACAAAAATTTAAAAAACCTAAAATAAAAAATCTAAAATTTTTTGAAAGTTTATGAAAAATTAAATAATTTCAAAATTTTGAAACATTCTTTAAAAATTAAAAAATAATAAAAATATTATAACAAAAATCCAAAAATAAATTTCAAAAAATATATAAAAGACTTAAAATTGTAAGATTAAAAAATGAAAAAAATCATAATTTTTTAAAAAAAATTTAAAATTTTTATATGTTTTTCAAAAAAAAAATTTTGATTTATGATTTTAATTATTTTTAAGTTTTTGTTAATTTTTAATTTAAATAAAATTTTATTTTTATTAAAATAGTCTTTTTTTTTTAATTTTTTGGATTTTGTTACAATTTTAAGATTTTTTTTTAAAAATTTTTTTAAGGTTCTTTAATTGTTTTTGAATTTTAAAAATCTTTTAGAATATTTAAAAATTTTTAAATATTTTTAAAACTTTTAGGATATGTTAATGTTCTAAAATTTTTGAAATTTCTAAAATTTTTTAAAAATTATTTAGAATTTTTGGAAAATTTGAAAAATTTTTAGAATTTAAAAAAAATTTAAAATTTTTAAAATTTTTGTTTTGAATTTTTAAAATTTTTTATAATTTGTTTTGAAATTTTCTTTTAATAATAACAGACCATTGATGTTGTAGTACTGATTGAATTTTTTGACACGTGTCAATATCTTATTAGATATTCATGTCGCGTCAATAAAGTTAACTAATGATGTTAATCCGAAGTATCAATGTGATAACAGATTGAAAGTTTAGATACCAATATAGGAGCTATAATATTTTAAGTATCAATATGACAAAAAGTATAAAATTTAAGAATCAAATATGTATTTAACCTTTTATTATTTAGAAATCTTGATTGCATGCATGATTTTTTCATTAATCACCAATGCATTCTCACGCTTTGTTACGATTAATTTAAGATTTTTTAAAATATTTTTAATAAAAATTTTAAAGTTATTCATCATTTAAGATATTTAGCAAGTAAAATTTTTTTAAAAATTCATATTCATTCTTAGTAAGCTTTCACATAATCATATTTATTATTTATTTATTTATTTTGATATATTTATGTAATAAATTAAACAATTTTAGTGACTCCAATTAATAATATTTTTATTCAAAAAAATTAATTAACAACATAATAAGAAATAAAATACAATAAATTTATAAAATGAAAAAAATTTAAAAATTAGCTTTTTTTTTACGATAAAAAATTAATACATTTTTGAACTTATCTTTCAATTTTTGAGCTTGACAAAATCGGTAAAAAAATTTACGTGCAAAGGCTTTAGCTACCTGCCTCTTTTTTTTATGTTTTACTTTTACTTTGTTTTTCCTTTTTTTTTTTTAGTTTTAGTTTTACTTTTTTTCTCGTGTCAAAATGATAGAGAATGAGCATCTAAAAAACAATAACATCTTTCATTTTCTTCTTTCATTTTTTGTGTCTATACCGTAAAGCCATTAACCCCTCTTCTCTATTTTTCTTTTTGCTAATGGCCTTATGTTGCAGGTGGATTTTTTTCTTCAATTTCTCCCTCTCTTCTATTTCCTCATTTTTTTTTCATCCACCTTCCCGTCTTGCCGTTAGCCTTCCTTATCTCTCATCTTTATTTCCTCTTCTTCACTCCTCATTCGATCTTCCTATTCTTTCTTTCTATCTTTTTTCACTTAAATACCATGAACAATTGATGAAATTCCACCTTTGTCTTCTTAAACATATGTCATGCGTAGAAAGGATAATTTGTGAACAATAAATTTTATAGTTCATTTTATATTACTTGTTACCCATTTCGCTAGGGTTGCTTAAGGTCTATTTTTTTTCTTGATTTATTATAAATTTAGGATTAAAGATATCTAAATGCACTATATTTGTGTTTATCTACCAAAAAAAATTGTAAGTTAAACATTCAAAAGAAATATTTCAATTTGTTTAAGAATTAAAAGCTAATGTTTCTTATTACTTCAATTCAGGCATTGATTGGAGTATGAAGCTTCAATTCCATTCTAAAAGGGGAAAGTACTAATTAATATCAACAAATAACGAGAATGAAAAAAAAGACCCCTTAATAAAAACAAAAGATAATGAATAGAAATTAACACTCTTGATTCATCTGATTTATGGTACACATATATATTGATTTCTAGTATGGTAATGGTAGATAAGTTTGATCTTATCTCCAGTTACAAACTCAATCCTAATCTACAGAATCACAACAACTTGAGTTGAATTACATATAAATAATTTATGTCACTAAGTCAACTATGGGATAAGATATTTTTGCTGCTTGAGTCAATCCTTAAACTGATATTGTTATTATTGGGGTTAATCCTTTGTACAGGATCAACTTTGGTGTTCTTGGTTTAGCTGCTAATTTAGCTATTGTGTTTTTAAAGCTATTATCACAAGTAATATGGTTGCCTTAGGTAATTGGTGTGAGGTAGTAGCTGTTGTTGTGGCTGTAGTAGCAGTTAATGTGCTGGTGTAGTTGATATAGCTACTGTTGTTGCACCTATTACAGCTTCTGGTTTTGTTAGGCAGTTGGTGTAGTTGTTATTAGTCTTAACAAGCCACTGCAAGGCTATGGATCCTTCAAATACACAAGTCTTAGATCGAAAAAGCAAGAAATGTTTTTGAGCAAGTGGTTTTGTGAGTCCATTAGCAAGTTGGTTCTTTAAGGAGATATATGAAACCTGCAAATTACTAGACTAGACTTGTTGTCTGACAAAGTGATAGTCAAAAGCTAGTGCTTCATTCTAAACTGAAAGACTGGGTTAGCACTATGATAGTTGGCACAAATATTATCATATAGTAACATGGGTTTGTGTTCAAGTGGAAAAAGAAGTTCTAGTAGCAAGTTTTTAAACTAAAGAATCTCAGTAGTTGTGTTATCAAGAGCTCTATATTCAGTTTTGTTGAGGACCTAGCAACTGTTTTTGTTTGAATGACTTCCAAAAGATTGGATTTCTACCAAGAAACAAGATGTAACCTGAGGTGGAGGTTTTGTCATTCAAGTTCCCTACTTAATCAACATCATTGAAGGCTGTAAGATTAAGAGATGATGTTTTATGAAGAATTAGACCATGGTGAATTTTCTTTTTCAAGTATCTAAGTATCTTTTTGAGATTTGTCCAATGAAATGCTATCGGTGCATGCATGTATTGTGACATCTTATTGACTAAGAATTCAATATCAGGTCTTGTCAGAAGGCATAATTGAAGGGATCTTACTAATTGTTGAAAAATAATGGCATTAGCAGGACCACTTCTATCATGAAGCTGGAGGTGATTACTAGAAGCCATTGTTGTTGTTGTTTTTGTGGCATCTGACATCTCAAATCTGTCAAAGAGATCTCAAATGTACTTGTGTTGAGAGAGGAACAAACCAGATGACACAGAAATGACTATTGATATTCCTTTAAACAAAGGTTTTTATAACTTAAAATTTTAAAATATTTTGTTCGGAGGACATATGAATTATTCTTATCTTTGCTTGGAGGTCTTGGCAACAAATTTCTCATCTCGATGCCTAGAAGTCTTGGAGATAATGCCCGTAGGATTTACAAATCTTTCTAATATTTGTTTAGACGTTTTAGGGATTATGCCAAAATAACTTATAAATCATTTTTTGAACATTTACTTCTTAAAAAAAATGCAATATTCAATATTTTAAATTTCTTAAGATTTGGATATCATCACCAAAGATTTTTTAAAAGATTTATGATATCACAATCGAAAAAAAAAAACTTGGATGTCACTATTAAGAAGAAGATAAATATCTTCGGATATCACCATCGAAGAGACCTCGAGTATCATCATCAAGAAAAGATATAATCCAGACTTGAATACTCAGATATCACCACCAAGTGATTTGGATAAAATTTCCCTAAAAGATTTCAAAATTCCTCGGATATCGCCACCAAGAGAATTTTGAAAAACACTTGATCATAACCTATTTTTTACTGGCACTAATATCATTGGGCTTAAAATTTTGGTGTCAACTAGATTGGGCTTTAGATCTCATCCAATGCCAACTTAACTAGGTTTAATATCTCGATGCCAGCTAGACTGGGTTTCCTATGTCAACTTAGCTAGGCTTAATATCTTAGTGCCAGCTAAATTGTATTTAAAAAATCTCATCCTGTGCTAACATAACTGGCTTAATATCTCTATGCTAGCTAAACTGGGCTTGAACCTTATATAATGCCAACCTAATTGGACTTTAAATTTGGATGCTAGCTAAACTGGTCTTAAATCTCATTGGTGAGACTAAATTGGCTTAAATCTCATTGGTGCCAGCTAAAATGGGCTTAAAATCTCATCAATGCCAACTAAACTAGACTTAAAAACTAGGTACCAACTAAACTAGGCTTAAAAACTCTCTTCTTTTTATTCGTTTCTTCAACAACCCCTCCCTATTTTGCAGATCCTTTTTAAACTCTCCAAACTTCTTTGACATTTTGGTATCTAATCAAACTATTTTCTCTTTTTCTTATTTTTCTCTCTTATTTTTCATGATATACTTTCTTCTTTCCTTTTGTTTTCTTCTCTTTTTTTCACTTTTTTTTAAAGACTTTCTTCTTTACTTTTTCACAACTTAAAATGTTTCTTTTTTTTTTTTCTATTTTTTTCACTATTTAGAAAGTTGAAAAATGCAATTATGACACAAATGCCTATTGTCAACAAATTATGCGAATGCAAATGCCTTTATGCAAATGCAAGTGACTTTTTCATGATGCAGCTGCCAATGTTTTTTTTTTTTAAATGACCCTACAATGATACAAAAGCGAATTTATTTTTCATGATGCAAATGTACCTAATAAAGATACAATGAAATAATTTTTTACTAGCAAATCTCATTTTCATGATGTCAATGCCTCTTACAAATGCAAATGCCAATGTTTATACATGAAATGAATACCCTAAAGATATAAATGCAAATTGCAAATTCGATTGTTTTTCAACATTGCCAATGCTTCCTGCAGCTATAAAGTTTCATTTCAAAATGCCAATACTTGTGCAAATGTAAAAAATCTCATGGTGCCAGTCACAACGTTTAGGTCTGATAACATATCCATTAGATACAAAAATCATGCAGTCACCACCAAACTTTTTTATCTAAGTGTGATTTACCATTTATGTGAATTTATTCTTTTTAAGGTTATCTTAAGTGTAAACTAAAGGTCCCTAAAAAGAATAGGTTTTGGTCCACATCAATAGAACTAAGGTTCAGGAGTTAATTACGTGCAGGGAAGGTTTTAGCATCCCATTACCCCCGAAAGTGGTACCACATTAATTATGTGTTATCTTACCTAAGCCTTAATCAAAGATAGTTTTTATCATGCAAATAAATCATGCAAATTTTAATTCAAATCCATTTATTTATTTACACAACATGGTCATGCAAAAAAAATCTATCAAAAATATCAAATAATCATGCATTCACACAATCATGCAAATATCATTCCAAATAAAAATCTTACCAAAAATCATGCAAGGACATCATGCAATAAATTAAATTCATAAAAGCCATCATGCAATAGATATATAAAATCATGCAATAATCATTCCAAAAATATCATACTAAATCATGTTTCAATAAATATGCAAAAATACCATGCAAATATTTAATAAGTTATACAAATAACAAATCATGTAAATAATAATGAATTATGCAAATATATTAATAATCATGCAAATATATTATTAGTCATGCAAATATTAAATAATCATGCAATTAATAAATAATCATGTAATTAAATTATGCACAAAATATCATAATTATTCATGCAAAAATATAAAAATAAAAAAGCATGCAAATTAAATATCTCAGTAAAGTTTTTTTCTTCTTTTTCATCGCCATTAACTCAATCACAATTAAATAGGAAAATAGAATAAAAATAGAAAATAGAAAATTAAATAAAAATTGAAATTGAAATTGAAAGGAAAAAGAAAACCAAAATCATGCGATTCACGTCGAATCTTACAAGGTTGACATGTAGATTTGTTTAGGGTTGGGACAAGGGTCAGCTTTTCCAAAATGATGTCATTTGGGCTTTAGTATAAAACCTAAACTTTTAGCTTCTTTTATTAGAATACCCTATTTTCCTCTTCTCTCTAGGTTAGTTTTCTCCCCCTTCTCTCTAAACCCACTTTGAAATTCAAGAATATCAACCAAATTTACAGATCCCAACATTAAAAGTGTTGGAAAATTTAACACAAACCTAAAAGCGATCCAAAATTCCATATTTTGGCCATTGTTGATCCTTCCAACCATCGTAAAAACCACGAAAAACTTCAACCTTCAACAAAAAATTCAACCCAAATCCAAAAATTTCCAAAATTTAACTAAAACTATAAAAATAAAAAATTTCCCCATAAATTCAAAAGTCTCAAAATCAACCCAAAAACTATAATCTAAACCAAATTAAAACCCAATTTCAGAAATCCAAAAAAAATTTAACCTAAATCTCGATAGTCTAAACCAAATCCCTAGAAACCAAGAACCAAGTTGTAACTTAAAAACTTCCAAAATTCCAAAAGTATCCATAAACCAATTTCCAAAAAATCCCAAAACATAAGAACCAAAAACCTAGAGAAAATTTTAATGCTCTTAATTGCTTTTGGTTGCTTATTGCTCGTGCTTGATTATTGCCTCTTGCTTATTCTGTGTGTTTTTTTCTTGTTCACAAGTTAAGGGTCATTATATAGGGATTCAATCCTTTTTAATTTGAAAATTCTGAAATTACACTAAATCTAAGAAAATTTTCCTAAGATTTGATTATGTGTATTTTTCCTTTTCTGTTTGAATTGGGGACTGAGTTTTCCATAATTAATCATCAATGAATTTCAAAATATGAGACTAAATCTAAATGAATTCAAGATTTTCCTTACAAAATCCCATGTTTACTTTTTTTTATTTTTTATTTTTAGTTTTAAGTTTTGACTTTGACTTTAACTTTGATCAAAACAAAATAAAAATAAAAATAAAAAATAAAAATCAACTTAGACCAAAATTAAATCAAACTTAAATTTTTTTATTTGGACTTTTAATCATTTAACCTAAAAACTTTATATTAAGACCCAATTTTTTTATCAAAGCCTTTTTTTTATTTCAAAAATTTTTTTTGGATAAAATGGAATGTTTACAACTACCTTTCTTTGTGCATTTTTATGAAATAGAATTGTACAAATATCAAAAGACATCCATTTTGTTTGTGTCAAAGAAAATTTGAAAATTAAAAAATCTTTATCTTGAAATCCAAAAGTTCACAATTTGGAAATTCAAAGTTTCTCAAGATTTCAAAATTTAAAAAGGATTCAAAGATTCGCAAGATTCCTAGATTCAAAAACTCATAAAAGATTTAAGATTCGCAAAGATTCAAAAATTTGCAAAATATACAAGTTTCGCAAAAACTCAAAATTTGTATAAGATTTAAGTTTCGTAAAGATTTGAAATTCACAAAAGTTGCAAAAGGTTCAAGTTTCTCAAAGATTCAAAATTCACAAAAGATTCAAGTTTCGCAAATATTCAAGACTTGCTAAGGTTCAAGGTTCACCAAGGTTTAAGATTCAAAAAAGTTCCAAGATTCGCAGAGTTCAAAATTTGCAAATGTTGCAAGATTCGCAAATATTTCAAGGTTCACAAAGATTCCAAGATTCGCAAAGGTTTCAAGACTCACAAAGGTTCTAAGATTTGCAAAAATTCAAAGATTCTCAAAGGCTCCAAGACTCGCAAAGAATCCTAGATTCGGGAAGGTTCCAAAAATAATTTTAGAGATCCATAAATGAAGTTTCTAAAACTGAAAAAAATTGTGAAAATTTTTTTATTTTTGAGATTCTCATCCAAAATTTTAAAGATTCAAATTTGAAAATCTTAGAGATTCATATCCAAAGATTCAAAATTCTGATTTGAAAATTTTAAAGATTTGCATCCAAGATTCACATTTTAAAAGCTTAGATATTCATATCCAAAGATTCAAAGGTTCACATTTGAAAATCTTATTGAGTCACATCCAAAAACTCAAAAAGTTCAAAGATTTTCATTTGAAAATTTTAAAGATAAAAAATATCAAAGATTCACATTTGAAATTTTTTAAGGATTCACATCTAAAATTCAAAGATTCTCATTTTAAACTTTTTAAATATTCTCTTCCAAAATTCAAAAAATCACATTTGAAAAGTTTTAGAGATTCTCATCTAAAATTTAAAGCTTCACAATTGAAAAGTTTTAGAAATTCACATCTAAAATTCAAAGATTCATATTTGAAAAGTTCATTTTTAAAAACCATTCTCTCAAGGATTCACGTCAAAGATTCTTGTCTTGTGAAAAAAGTTCCTTTAAATATTGGCTTAACAACTTTAAAATTTTTTCAAAAAATCTTTGTAATCGAGAGTTAAAATCTTAACAAATTTTCTATCTAAGGGTTAAAACCTTATCTTGAAAATCTATCTCAACTTAAAAACCACATTTTTCTCATAAAATTCTTCATCCTTTAATTTCAATAACCAAAAACAAAATTTCTTATCCATTAAATAATTATCATGAATGTAATGTATGTAACACAAATGTCAACTAATGTCATGCAATTCTAATTGTGGTAATAAGGCTTTCAAGTTACCATATCATATTCTCCTTTTAGCTTTTCAACATTAATGATTTCAAATTCACCTTACAAATTCCACTAATTGATCCATTATAATTTCCTTCATCTGGTCACAATTTACAAATTCTATTGATTGATCCATCACAATTTTTATAGCCTAGTCACTATTTGTAAAACATATTTTCAAGCTTCTTTCACCTTTCTCACTATTTGTAAAACATATTTTCAAGCTTCTTTCACCTTTCTCACTATTTGTAAAACATATTTTCAAGCTTCTTTCACCTTTCTCATTTCATTTTCTTACCACCCTTGTCATTTTGGATGGAGTTAAGCTTTTTCACCTTTTTCATTTCATTTTCCCTTGCGCTTGTCATCCTAGATTTCTTTACAAGGGAATGGAAGAGTCTTTTATGAACATTATTGTTTATTTATTTATCATCATTCTAATTTATGACAAATATAATTTAATCATATATTTTTTCAATTCATTCTAGGGATGCAAACTTAGTAAAGAATAAAAAAAATAGGCATTCATTATTTAAAGGAAGTCTGGTCAAGAATGAGTTAAAAATGGACAAAAGCAAAATATTGTAACTATTTAAATGGGACATCGATGTCCAAATAACTCTAATTCAAAATTTTTTTTCTCAAAAACACATTATATTGATATTTGTGATCTTTAAGCTAAACATTATCTATATCTCTAGGATTCTTAAATCAAAATGTTTTCAAGTTTTTATCACTTAAATCGCCGTTTTGAGTTTTCAATTTAAGTTTTCCTTTTTTTTTTCCTATATCTCTTTCTTTTTTTTCTTTTTTGTTTCTTTTTGCTCTTTGTTTTGCTTTTTTTTTTTCTTTTCTCTCTAAGTTTTCACATCTTTTCTCATTTTTTTTTTCATTTCATTTCCTTTCCCCTTGATTCATCAATAACATTTTAATCAAAATCTGAAACAATCTCAAGTCTACCTTTGTTCAATTCATGATTTTTCAATTCGAGCATTCATATTTCATCAAAATGAACTTTTTAAGGTATGTAATGTAGGCTAGATAAGGGGTTATGAAACAAATGGATAAAACAAGCCCAAAATGTATTTGAAGGGTAATCAAATCAAGAATAATTTCTTTTAATGTAGAGCACTCTAACATTTTACCCTATCTAATTTTTTTCTTTTTTATTTTTTCTTCATTCTTTCCTTTTTCATTTTTGAATTTGCATTCATCATTTTTCAAGAAATATCTAAGCACAAAATGGTTTTTGCCCCTAAAATCATTAAAGACCTTCACTTTTTTTTTTGTGAACAAGTCTTTTTCAAGTTTTACCCCTAGTGTGGGAAGTGATCTTTGTTTAGGGTTTCTTGAAATAAATTTTCAATAGGTTAAAATAGGGTAGCAAAAGATAATTTTACTCTGAGTGAAAGGTAGAAGAACGATGGTTATTTTTCCTTTCAAACATGAATGTGCTAAGTGAAGAACATTTATTGACTAAGAGCAAACTTATAAATGAATAATTACAAAAATCATATACTACATCACTTTCATTTTTAATGAGTGAAATTCTTTGCCAAATTTATCTTCTTTTATTCTAATCCCAACAGATTTAAAGTCTCAATGTATTAATCATATCAACATGAATTTTCAAAATCGAATCCTAAATTATCGTCATGATTGTTTGAAATTTATTATTTGAAATCTGAAAATGGGTATAGGAAAATATATGAAAAGGTAAAAGCATATAATAGTGATTCACAAGAAAAAGAAAATGTCATAAAAATGCATCATATTTGCCACTTTTATTAAAATGATAAAAGATAAAATGAAACCCTAGTTCATAAAAAAAATCTTAGCATTATTGTAAAAGAATTCATATAATGACAAACAGTTCTAGACAACTCCAGTTTTCCTTATCATTCCCATGATTATCCTCTATGTGGTTTTTACCAATGTTTAGTCCATTTGACTGATTGAAACTAACCATGCCTGCTTTTATCAAACTTTACACCTTATGCTTGAAAGCAAGTCAACTTTCTATGGAATGACTCACATTCTTATTATAATAACCATACGTGGCATAGGCATCATACCATTTTTTATAGAGCAGCTTCAGAAGTTCTAGTTTAACAAGCACTACCACATAACTTTTAACAAGCTCAAAGAATAACTCAATATATGCCATGGGAATTGTTTAATATGGGCTTTTTCTTGGTTATGTCAAGGTTTCTTTGAACCACTTTGCTTAGTTGTTTGATCTTGCAATTGGTGTAGTGGTAGGGTAGGCACATATGTAAGAGGCTAAAAAGCTGGTTGATAAGAACTTAAGGAGGTATTATTTATGGTTAGGTGACAAGGTTGGTACATCAGATAATGATCACATAGGGTGAAGTTTTTATCTTGTTGCCTCTCATGGATTACAACTTGTGCATCTCTTTCTTTCTTTTTTGGTGTAGCCATTTTCTTCTTGCATTAGCAGCATCACCACTTTCAAGTTTCCATTTCTTTATAGCATTCTCAATTATCTCCCTAGGAATCACCATATCAATAAAATTTTATATGGCATTACCAATCATCCTCTCATAGTATGAGGCTTTAAGAGTACTGACAAACGGTACCATAGTTTCTTTTTTAGTAAGTGATAGTTGGACTTGGGAACTAGCATCTCACTATCTCTGGATATATTTTTTAAAGCTCTCAAATCTTTCTTTTTCATACTTTGCAAAAACAAACAGTCTGGTGCCAAATCAATGATGTGTTTGTATTGGGTAATAAAAGCCCTTGCTAATTCTCTCCAGCCATAAACATGAAATCTATCCGACTAGACATACCATCTTGCAGCAGATCTAGTAAGGTTATTTTAAAAAACATGGATGAACAACTTTTCATTATGTGCAGATGCACCTATCTTGCAACAATATATTGTCACATATGTTATAGGGCATTTAGTTCCATCATATTTCTTAGACTCAAGCACCTCAAATTTTGGTGGGATTACTACATTATGAACCAAGCATAATTCGATAGCATCCATTAATCCATAAAAATTTATCCTTTCAATGGCTTTAAGCTTTTTTTTCTATAAGGTCCATCTTTTGTTATGATCTAGAATCATTTTTGGCTTTCATAAGGCTTATCTTCAACTTCTCTTACTCCTTTGGATCATCTAGATTAAGAACTTGGGTTGGATTAGTTATTTTGACATCAAGAATTGGGGTAATGGGAGTAGAAGCAGTAGTTATTACATGCCAATATACAGGTAAGGGTAATTTATAATAAGTGGTATTTGGTGTTGAGCCCTTTAGGATGCTTGTATAGTGTATAAGCTAAAACCAGAAGGATATAAAAGATCTGTTTCATCTAGGAATATCATTTCTTCCACCACTTTCATCCCCTTGTTCATGTTTTTGAACAACTTTGTAATAATCTCCAACTATCCTTTTAGGTCTTGTGCCTTTTCAACTTTTGAAAACAAAGAGTATTTTTTTCTTCCATAATCCTTACTTGGTATCTAGTATTGTAGCGCCTCAGGTTGTTTGAAAATTGAGCTATTCTTGAATCTTAATTTACCACAATTAGGGTGCATATTTAGAAGTATATTCATGAAATCATATCTTTAGTTTATGCATGAATGAATGCATGTATGCATAAATGTAATAAAGAGGATTTAATGATGTGAATGCAAGCATATATAGTAAAAGAAAAGAGTTAGTAAACATAATATATGTAAGGAACAATATAAAGGGTTAGTATGCACATAATATATACATGGAACAATATATAAATTTACAAGCAGAATAATAAATATCCCATTATGTGTCCTATTTAAGATTTTCTAACAAAGGACAAGGCAGGTTTCTAACTTAGGTTCAAATCCTTAAGGTTTATTTACATGTTGGGTTCAAAGGTCTAACATGTTAAAGGTTCCCAATTTATTCCATATATCATCGTCAATTATAAACTAGTAAGATACCCCAATTCTCGTCCACCATTATAAGCTCTAATGAAAAGGGTTTAATTTGAATGAGAGTTTTTGCTAGCTCACACAAAAGTTATTACCTTATGAAAGTGTAGGTACTTGCTCCCTCTTAATAAAGGACAAAGTTCGGGTCTAGATCATATGCATGAATGCATGTGTTGTGTGTGTAAAAAGACATGCCAACCCAAATAATCAAATAAATGTGCACGTGAAAAATTCATATCTACAATATAAATAAATAAATTAGTACAAAAAAATCATAAGCTACAAAATAAACAAATAGGTTAGTGCACATAGAAAATCACACATAATTACATAATAAAACTATCAAAGTAAGGTTTAAGATAACACACAACTAACTAGTGCCTTGACTCTTTAAGGTCCCTATCAAACTCGCCAAATTGTCACAATGTATAGGTCTAAGAACATATTCAGTAGACATAAAAATCATGAAGTCACCATCAATCTTTTTTAATCTAAGTGTGATTGGCCACCTATGTGAATCTATCTTTTTTAAAGTTATCCTCAGTGTAAACTAAACATCCCTAAAAGGAATAGGTTCTAGTCTACATTAACAGAACTAAGATTCTAGAGTTAATTACATGTAGGGAAGGTATTAGCACCCCATTACACCTAAATTTGGTACTACATTACTTACGTGTTATCTTACCTAAGCCTTAATCAAAAATGGTTTTTAACATGAAAAAATCAATTCCAATCCTTTTATTTATTTAAACAACATCGTTAATAAAAAAAATCTATCAAAAATATCAAACAGACATGTAATCATGCGATCATGCAAATATCATGCCAAATAAAAATTTTACCAAAAATTATGCAAAGATATCATGCAATAGATTAAATTCATAAAAGCCATCATGAAATAGAGATATAAAATCGTGCAACAATCATTTCAAAAATATCATACTAAATCATGCAGAAATAAACATGTAAAAATACTATGCAAATATTTAATAAGTTAAGCAAATAACAAATCATGCAAATATATTAATAATCATGCAAATATATTATTAGTCATGCAAATAATAAACAATCATGCAATTAAATTTTGCACAAAATATCATAATTATTCATGCAAAAATAGAAAAATAAAAAGCATGCAAATTAAATATCTGTTAAAGTTTTTTTTTCCTTTTCATCACAATTAACTCAATCACAATTAAATAAGAAAATAGGAAAAAAACAAAATAAAAAAAATAAAAAAATGAAAAAAATAGAATATAAAATAAAAATTGAAATTGAAATTGAAATTGGAAAGAAAAATAAAAGCAAAATCATGCAATTCATGTTAGGTCTTACTAGGTTGACAAGTGAATTTGCTTAGGGTTGGGATATGCTATTCAACTTTTCCAAAACAACATTGTTTGGGCTTTACCATAAAAACTAAACTTTTAGCTTCTTCTTTTAGAATACCCTATTTTTCTTTTCTCCCTAGGTTAGTTTTCTCTCTTTTCTTTTTAAACCTACTATAAAATTCATGAACACTGACCAAATTTCTAGATTTCATCATCAAAAAATTTAAAAGGTGTAAAAAAATTCAACACAAACCCAAAACAATCCAAAATTTCAGATTCTGGCCACTGTCGATCCTTTTGGCCATTTTGAAAACCATCGAAAACTTCAACCTTCAATAGAAAATTCAACCTAAACCAAAAAATTCCCAGAATTTAACCAAAACCCAAAAAAATCAAAATTTTCCTAGAAATTCAAAAATCTTAGAATCAACCCAAAAACCATAATCTGAACCAAATCAAAACCGAAATTCAAAAATCCTAAAAAATTCAACCTAAATCCCAATTGTCTAAACCAAATCCCCATAAACAAAAAAAAAAAAAAAACTAGAATTCAAAAGCTTCCAAATTTCCAAAAAGTAACTAGAAACCAATTTCCAAAAAATTACAAAACTTAAGAACCAAAAACTTAGAGAAAATTTTAATAGTCTTAATTGCTTCTGCTTACTTATTGCTCTTGCTTTTTTCATATGTTTTTTTCTTATTCACAAATTAAGGGTTTTTATATAAGGATTCAATCATTTTGAATTTGGAAATTCTAAGATCCCACCGAATCTAGAAAAATTTTTCTAAGATTTGATTGTATGTAATTTTCCTTTTCTGTTTGAATTGGGGAGCATGTTTTCCATAAATAATTTATCAATGAGTTTCAAAGTTTGAGACTGAATCTAATTGCATCCAAGATTTTTCCTATAAAATCCCATGTTTTCTATTTTTGATTTTCTTTTTTTTTTTTAATTTTTGACTTTTGACTTTGACTCTAACTTTGACCAAAATAAAAACTAAAAATAAACTAATACAAAAATTAAATCAAACCCTAAATTTTTTTGTTTGGGCTTTTAATCTTTGGGCCAAAATCTTTATATTAAGACCCAATTCATGATTAAAGCCCATTTTCGATTTCAAAAAAATTTTTGGATAAAATAGGGTGTCTACAATTAGAGTAGGACTACCCTTTTGTAAGTTTTTCACCCTAAAACCACATCATTCTCCCTTCTTTTATATTTTTCTTGATTGTTTCGTCATGCATTTAATAATCCAAATTTTATCCAAAAAGGGGTTAATGGTTTAAATAGGTAGTTAGACCAACAAAAGTAGGCAAAAGACTCATAGGTTATATGGTGATTCCATAAGGGAAAGCTTTTCAGCTTAAGCATTCATGGTTAATCAAAATGGACTTTTCCAAACACGTAACATAAGCCAAGGTTTAAGGCTCTGAAAAAAAGGATAAATAGGCACAAATTGCATTTAAGAATGATCAAACCAAGAATCATTTCATATCATATGAAAAGCCCTTTTTAGGACATTTGTCTACATTTGCCATTCAACCATTTTATTCATTCTTCTTGTTTTTTATTTTTTTTGCTTTTTTTGTCTTTTTTTTTCCTTCTATTCTCTTTACTTTTCTTTACACATATCCATTTCTAGTTAAGTTCAAAACCTTTTGAAAACTCATTTTATTAGACATTTACCCCTTAACATATAGGATTATATCCTTTTACTTGGAATAAGAGTTCATTGTGCATGATTCTTTAATATGTCATTTGTTTACCTCATAATGTGAAAGGTAATTCTAGGTCAAATTCATTTAAAAAGAATTCATTAGGCTCAAATGGATAATAAGAGAATAATTTTTATATTTGTGAAGGGATAATAAAATGCGACCATTTATCATCATAAGTACAGTCATTTACTTTGAAAAGCAATTCCTTTCAGGAAAGTGAATATAAAGAAAGTTCTTTTATTCTTTCAAAGCTTTCTTTTTCTTTTTTTTTTTTTGGGATTTTTTTGGTCTTCTTGACTTTTCTATTTTAGGTTTTTTTTTTTTTTTCATTTTGGCTTCTCTTAGTTTCATTTACAAAATTTTTGTTTTTTTTTTTTAGATTTTTCAAGTCTTTTTTTAGATTTATTCAAATTTCTTGAATGCATAATGTCACAATCTTTTATGTTTATCTTTTTTCTTTTCTTTTTTTTTTTTTAATTTTTACATGCCTTCTAACTCATACACAACTCATGGAAGATGTGCCATTTTAATGTGCCATTTCAATGAAAGCCCATACAATAACAACAATCGCATTAATGAACTCACTTAGGATTTCAAATTGTTTGTCTTTCAATCAAAAGAAAAGGTTATGGCACAAACTAATCAAGTAAGGGCAATAAATTAACTTTGCTTTTTCGGCCAATGTGCCTCAAAACACGAAACTAGGTAGGTTGAGAATTGGGCTTTTATGTGTTTGAGTCATTTGATGAAATTTGGATGATTATGGTTTTGGTACATTTTAGACTGAAGCATAGTCTTAACACATCAAATTACCAACATTTGAATTATTTAAAAAAAAGTGTTGTGTTTGCTAATTTTCTAGAAATCCAAAAATTTTTTTTTTTTTAAATTGGTTGTCTCATTGTTCATTGCCTAAGAAAAGATTATTATTCTTTTACATCATAAAATGAACAAATGAAGACAAGCTTCACAAATTCAAATTTATACCCTTTAAAGGGTTATGGCTGATGAGTGAAAATATACTAGTAGTTTGGAACATGAGAGCGTTTAGATAAAGCTGTGAAGGTATTGGATGAGTTTATTTCTAATAGTAATCACCAATTGCTTTAAGACTCTTATCACATTTTATAGAAACATATATTTCTCATCTCTTTTGAAAAGGCTCATTTTTTCTAAATTTTTTGTTTCTTTTTTATTTTAGTTTTTTTATGATCTTGAAAACTATTTATATGGGTTTTTATTCTCAAACAATTGCAAACCACTTTTTATTTTTCTTTCTTTCAAAATTTTCTCAAACAATAGTTGGAAAATGTATAGAAAACAATATTTACAAATCCAATCTAACCGATCAATATGTTATCATTTACAAAATCCAAGAAAAAAATTCAAACCATTTTGATTTGAAGAAACAACAATCCATTTTCAAGAATTTCTAAAACAAAATTATGAATAAAGCTAAAAAGACTAAAGATCATCTGTGATCAACCACTATGCCTTTCATGTCCACAATATTATTTTTTTTCTTTCTCATTTTGGACTTATTCACTTTGAAGTGCTCAATCCTCTCCCATATTCAACTTTTTGAAGCTCTTACCAAACTTAGATGAAAGGGTAGTAAATTGGAAGACATCTTAGGCTCCATCAAAATTTGCAAATCATGATCTTTTCTTGCAAAAACTTTAGGATTTTTTTTTTACCCATAGGGAGCACTTTTCATTCATCAAATGGGATGTCATGAGAGAATAATTAAACAAATTTATGAATAACATGGTATTTCCATAATGAATTTGTGAATGTGTATACAATAAAGATGATTCATATTTTTCTGAAATGTAGTGCATATACCATTCAAATTTTATGAGAACTATATTATTTATCCACGTAAACACATGAAATAACAAGACATGTTTACATAAAATGAAGAGTATCTACAATGCTAATATGATGGAAATCATATCATTTCTAAATATATGCATATGAAATGTAATGTTTCAGTGTATTAGTGATGAGACGCATTTATTGAAATGCAATATATGTACCATACAAACCGTGTGAATGTATATGCATGAAACATGATAGCATACTACATAAGTAATGAAATGTATGTAAATGAATTATTAAACATGCTTATATGTATGATAAAATATGTTTACATAAAATATAATGCATGTGTTATGCAAATCCAATGAAATTACCACTATCATTAAGATATTTGAGCATAAAATCAAGTGTATGTACAATTTTGTTATTTGAAAGTACAAAACACGATGAAAATGAATACAAAAGAAAATCAAATGAAATGCAAGGGATAAAATAACATCCAAGATCGAAAATTTTCTTTTCTTTTTGTAGAAGCAAATAAGAATTCAATAAAATATTTTCTATGAAAAACAAGCACATAAAATAACCAAAATTCAAAGATTCTTTTTTTTTGCATTTTTATTTTTATTGTTTGGCCAATAAATAAAGAAATTAAGATTTTTTTTTGAAAACTTTTGTTTTTATTTTTTTGTTTGTTGGAAAATATAAAAAAAAATTCCCTTTTTTTTAAAATATATTTTTTAAAGATGTAAATTTTGGACCAACACCTAATGAATTGAATTGTATGTCAAAAGAAAATTTATTAAAGAATGTTTTCTTTTCTTTTTTCATTTTTTTTTTCAAAATTTTAGTTTCATTTGCATTATTATTACTCCAAAATACATATTATACTAAAGTATTTCTCATGTGTCCTAATTTGAGTAATTTTTACAAAAAAGGTTGTCATGGTTCTACCCAAGGCTAGTCCTCTAAGGTTCACTATATGCTAGGTTAAGATTTGTACGTTTAAAGGTTTCCAAATTATTCCTTACATTATCATCCATTATAGACTAATAAGATACCTCCAATCCTCACTCATTACAGGCTACAAACAAAAAAGTTCAATCTAAGTGAGAGTGTTTTACTAGCCATGTTGAAGGTATTCACCTCATGAAAGCGTAAATACTTCACTCTTTCTAGAAGAGTAAGAGCTCAGGTATAAAGCTTATGCAAGCACTATACATGTGATAATGTATGAAGGACCATGTCAACATTTTATACATTACAACCCTTATCCTAAATACCCCAACATTTATTAAGAACAATATATATATATATAACATAAAATAAATAAAACAATCAAAATATGAATGCAATGCAAAACATTTTTTTTAAGAAAATCAAAATTAAAGAATCGAAGTTAAATATCAATTAAAACCATAAAATCAAAACTTAGGATAACATATGATCAATCTTGACATGATTCTGTTCTCAGTGGGGTCACCAAACTATTATAACAATTTGGGAAATGCTAGACAAATTTTAAGAATTCAAATTAAAACTAAGAGAGTTACTATCAATCTTTTTTGTTAGGTGTGATTGGTTACCTAAAAAATTTATCTTTTTAATAAAATCTTATAGATAATTTTTTAGTTATGAAAAAACAAAGCTGGATTAGGAAGTATAGTTATGTATGGAGAAGAATTAACACTCTTACAATGCCTATTTTAAAAAAAAGTATCAATTGATCACGTGTTATCCTTAGCTTTGATAACAGTGGTCTTAATTCTAATATTAAAATAATTCCCTCAATTTTTTATTTTTTAAGAATCTTTTTAAAACCTTTTATTTGGGAATAAAATGAAAATCTCTAGAATCAAAATAGTTTCTAGATTTCTCGATATCTAGGCAAAATTTCGAAAACTATTTCTCCACTTAAAATTCTCATAATATCCCTTAAATTTTGGCGTAATATTCCTTTATAAAGAATAATTATTAAAAAACCCTCTAAAATCTAGGTAGGGTCCAAAAAATTATTTTTATTTAGAAATATTAGCTTTTATTTCTAAAAATCCTTTCTCAAAATTTTATCTTTTTATTATTTTACATTTATTACCAATTATGATACATGTAATGCCATATATGAAATAAATGATACAAATAAAAGTCGCACAATGCAATTAGTTTATTTTATTTTATTTCTTTCAAATATTTTATTTTTATGCTTCTTACTATAATTCCTTTGACAAAAATATTTAATAATACAAAATTTCCTTAATTCCTCAATATTTAGGTGAAATTTAAGAAAACTTATCATTTTTAAAAAAATTATAATAATCTTTAAAATAAAGATAAAATTTCTTGGTAAAAATAAATATTTGAATTTCTTCCAATATTTGGGCAAGATTTTCAAAGTTAGCTTGACTTAAAAATATTATCTTACTCTTTCCTAAAAATATCTCTCCATTTTCTTTTAAAAATCCTTATTTTTCATTTCACTTTTATTAGCAAGATGATGCAAATAAAAAATAAAAATAAAACGATAAAAATAATCAATTTCAATTCCCTAATATTAAGGTGGAATTCAAGGAAATTGATCTTTCACTTAAAAAAAATTCTCATAATAACCCTTTTTTTTAAAATAAAGATAATTTGTTTATGAAAAATAATTATCAAATTCCCTCCAAAATCTAGGTAGGGTTTCAAAAATTATTTTTCACTTATAAATATTACCTTATATTTTTATTTCTAAAATTTCCTTTTTCAAAATGCATTTTGAAATTACAAAATTATTTTGATTCATGTTTGTTCAAAAATTTTTATACTTTTACCAATAACTTCAATCATTCTCAAACAAGTTTATTTTCAAGGGTGTTCAACATAAATAGGTGTTAAAAACAAATACATGTAATAGCACAATGAAATAAAATGAGAGAAGAAAAATATACCTTAGCACAACCTTTTTGACCTAAGCCCAAAAATTATCGAACGTAAGAGGGAAGCCCAACTTTGGTGGATTTCTAGTCAGGCTTGGATTGGACTAGGTGCTTTGGATTAGATGGATGGACTAGTTCGATCGACGGATAGGGCCTAACTTTGTTCAGGTTTACCTTTCTCTTTATTTTTTTCCATTTCACAATATAATGCCAAACTCTTTTTTAATCATTTTGTCCTCTTCACCCACAAAAAAAAAAAATTGGGCTTAATTTCAGGCAATTTTCAGTTGCTGCAAGGGTCACTTGCACTGTAGTCGGTGGTCGCCGGCCAACGTCTTTTTCAACCCAAAATTTCACTAAAGACTTATCTCAACCCCTCTCATAACAAAATCCAACCTCAGTTTTTCAAAAATTGCATCCTCAAAGCCTAGATTTTCCTTTGAATTTGTGGCACAAACACCCTAAAACAACTCGTCTATGCCACTCCGAGCACTACATTTCCTTGATACGTTGTTCCATTTTCTTTCCCTTTTCTTTTCACAAATTTGGCTGCCATAAGATCTTTCGATTGTCGCAAACTACCATTCTTGTTGTCGTCAACGGTGGCATTTTTTGGCCAGAAAATGGCTTTTTTAGTTTAGTAACATCCTTCTCCTAACAAGCCTAAACTAAAACAAATCCCAAAATTCTCTTAGACCCAAAAATCCCACTTACCCAAAACCTTTTTGTTTGTGCTTTTTTTTTTCACTCTTTTTTGCTATTATGGCTTCCGTTATGGATGTGGATGATGATTTTTTTGTTTATATTTTGGATTTTTTGGATGTTGTGGGTTTCAATTTCGTGATTTGGGTTTTGGCAGTGGGTTAACGTATCAATTGGAAAACTCGATCATTAGATGTAAAAATTAATGATTGTGAAAAATATAAAAAGTTATCAATAATTTTTTTAAGGTATAATTGATTATCCAAAAATTTTATATTTCTAATAAAACAACAAATTTATTAAAAAGATAATTTTGATTTACGAAAATAAGATTAAGTATGAGAGTCGATTACTTGTGAGAAAAGATTTAGCACCCTCACAACTCTCATAAAATTGGCACCAAATACTCATGCACTATTTATAGTTTTGGACGAAATTGGTTTCATTTTAAGATTTAATAATAATTTTTGTTTAAGAAATAAAATCAATTAAAAATCTTTATTTAAAAATGTTGTGGAAATATCTAAATTAAAAAAATATTTTCAAATTCCTCGATATAAAGGTAGAATTTGAAGATAATCCTTTCCGTTTAAAATTTACTACAATATTTTCTTGAAAATAAAAATAATATTTTTTGAAAATGATAATTATTAATGACTTTTCAACATTTAGATAGAGTATAAAAAATTATATTTCGTGAAACATTATTTTAACTTTATTTGTTTAAAACTAATTTAATTTTTTTAAAAAAAATTTTATGCAGGAAAAATGGAGAATGATATAATTAATATTAAACATCAACAATTAAAATAAACATATATATGCATAATGAGTATAAATATTAATCTAAAAATGAAATAAATATAAATGATGATATAATACAAATTTAGGAATCGGGTTTTTAAATATAAAGAGATCACCTGAACACTCAAACCTTTAGGTAGAGTTTGGATGTGACTAGTTATATTTAAAATCTTATTTTATTATTTTTATTTTTGATTCTTTATTTAATTTTATTATTTTAAGTTACAAAAATATATGAAAATTTCTAATAAAATAAAATTTCCTAAATATCTCATCATTTATTTCAAAAATAAATTAACAAAAGGTTTCCACATAAATCCTTGAATTTTGGGATGATCTTGAGTTTTTGAGTGGGTTAAGGTTTCGAACTTCATTTTAGGGTTTTAAGACTTTACCTAGAATTTAGAGTTTCACCTAAGATTTTATTTAAGGGTTTCACGTTAGGGTCTCGAGTTTCATTCTAGGATTTTAGTTTAAGGTTTCATTTTAGGGTTCATTTTAAGGTTTAAGGTTTCATTCTAAGGCTTTAGTTTAGGATTTCATTTTGCGGTTTTAGGGTTTGATTGAGATTTTGATTTTAGGTTTCGATTCATAAATTTACAAACCTTTTTAAAAATTTTTAACATTTAGGCAAAGTTTTGGAGCAAGCTCATTTTTTTATGATTTCCAAAAATTAATATTCTTTAAATTCTTTATATATTATCCCTTTTATTAAAATTTATTATTATTATTTATCTTTTATTATTTTATTTTTATTATTTAATAATTCTTCAACATTAATGCAAAATTATTTTTATTTATTATTTTTAAAAAATATTTTTTCCTCCAACATCTAGACAGAGATTTTAAGATCTTTTATTTTATTTTATTACTTAAAAAAACTTATTGTTATTATTACTATATTTTTATTTTTTTTTAAATTTAAAATGCATGGAGATGAATTGCATCAAAGATGAATTAAAGCGTGAAAGATTAAATTGTATAAAATTCAACCATCAAAGAAATTAAAAATGATTGGAATTTAAATTTTAATTAAATTTAATCAATATTAAAGAAATGTGCTTGGACATGAATGATATGAAAGCTTATTCGAAAGGTTAGATCATGATTATTTATGCATTATGCATATACAGAAATGCAAAATAGCCAACATAGATAAAGACAAAGCTTCAAGCTTCCATGGGCCATCAACAAATATATGTAGAAAAGTTTAATGTATAAGAAAAAGGTGAAACTTTAAACTAAAAAATCTTAAACAAAAAGAGAGACAAGGAACCCTGAATAACAGAACCATTCCTGCAAACGTTAGAGCTTTAAACTTCCTCACCAAGAGCACACGCATAGAAGAAGAAAAAAAAACATCAAACATGAAATAATAGGCGGAAAACAGACTAAAATTTAAAATGTGGAGAAACCCATACCTGTTTTATATTTTCGTCCAAAAGCAACTGCCGAACCTTCTTCCCCTGCTGGTTTTCTTCTCCTGCTGTTTTTCTTCTCCTGCTGTTTTCTTTCTAGTTTTTTTGCTTAGCCTTTTTTTTTTTGCTGAAGTTCTCCTCCACCAGTTTTCCTTTTTTGCTGTTTTTTTTCACGAGCTTCCCTTTCTCTCACGTTTTCTTTTGTCTTCCTTTCCTTGCTTGCTGCTGCACACCCGGGGTTTTTTTTTTAGGGTGATCCTCCCTTTTTTTTTTTTTTTTGCTTTTTCTCCTCCTACCCCTCCCGTTTCTTGTTTTTTCAGTCTGCTACTTCATGCAGTTTTTGGTGTGCCGCTTCTTCTTTCTTCTGCCTCGTCTTCACTGGTTTTTTATTTTTGGGCTACTTGCTTTCCCGTTTCCTAGCAGCACTTCTCACTTCTGATATCTTTTTTTTACTATTTCTGTCTTTTCTTCACTGCTGTATGCGCTCTCAGAACTCCGATTTTGCCACTTTTGCATCCTCTTTTCCTTTCTTTCTTTGCCAATACCTCTAACCTCCTGCTCTCTTCAGATTTTATTTTCTTTTCTTCCCCTCCGTTCTTCACCTCCTGCCTCGTTTTCTTCCTTTCTTTTCTCCCAGTTTTTTCTCTTTTTTTTTTTTTTTGTTCCCTCAATCTCCTTTTCTCTGGCAGTTTTCTTTTGCCTGCTACCCACCCCATGTACCAGTTTGCAGCAGTTTTTTTTTTTGTTTTGTTCGTTTCCACCCCTCTGCCATGTGCCTAGCCCATGCTGCTTGCTGCCTCCACGTTACCAGCCACGATCCCATGCAGCCTGCATGCGATTTTCTGGCTTCCTTACGTGTTCAACTTTAAGCATGCATGGATTTCTCATGCATGATCATCCAATAAGGCCACATGGGCCCTTCCATAGTTCGGTATGTTTGATGGGCCTTTCTTATCTTGAAATCCATTTTGTTTGGGCTTAAATTCATTTTGTTTTCCTCATTTTTTTTTCTTTTTGGTTTTGGACCTTCAAATTTCATTTTTGTTTATTTATTTATTTATTGGGCAAGCTTTTTTTGTTGTTATTGTTTTATTTATTATTTATTATTTCTTTTTATATCATATTATTATTTTCATTACATTTTGTATATATTTATCATTATTAATTTTTATTTGTTTTTTGTTTAATAGCCAACCATGGGTTGTTAATGAGCTATGAGGATTAATATTTCATCGGGCCTTTTATTGGGCCATTTTGAGCTTTCACTCGGGTCTATGTAATGAACCCCTCTATGGGACTTGCATTGGACCTCATCTCGAAGCATTTAGAAATGGATCATATAATAGGCTTGAAAAACTAAAGTCAATGCATTTTTGCAAAAATCGAGCCTGGATTAAAATAATAAAATATTTCGGACAAAATTAGATGTTTACAGTCACCTTTCTTTATATGTTTTTGAGAATCAAGAAAAATATAAAGATATAGATAATAATTTTATCCAAATACTACTTCTTAGGGAAATTTTCTTTTCTTTTCTTTTTGTTTTTGGTTTTTTCTGTTTGTTTCTTTTTATTATTATTATTATTTTATTTTTTATTTTTTTTCTTAAAACGATTAGGATTAAACTGTAAGTTGAAAGATAAGGATAATCAGGATTAAAATGCAAGTTGAATAAAGTGACCGAGACTAAACTGTAAATCAAATGAAGTAACTGCTAATCTAGGCCTGCATTTCTATTAATCTGGGCTTTTATGTTAGCTAACTTTAGGCTTACGTGCTAGCAAATACTGGGCTTAAAACTTAGGCACTAACTAATTTAGACTTAAATTTTCATTGGTACCAATTAATATTGGGCCTAAAACCTGGGTGCCATCTAAACTAGGCTTAAATTCTTATTGGTGCCAACTAAATTGGGCTTACATCTTTCATTGATACCAGCTAATACTAGGCTTAAATTTCATTGGGTACTAGCTAAATTGGACTTAAATCTTTTCATGAGTGCCAAATAAATTGGGCTTAAATTACATTGGGTGCCAGATAAATTGGGCTTAAATCTTCACTGGTGCCAATTAAACTGGATTAAATCTTTTCAATGGTGCCAGACAATCTGGGCATAAAATTTGGGTGCCAGATAAATTAAGCTTAGACCTTCATTGGTGCCAGCTAAGTTGGGCTTAAATATTTTCATGAGTGCCAGATAATCTAAGCTTAAAACTTGGGTGCCAGCTAAATTGGGCTTAAATTTTCATTGGGTACTAGTTAATTTGGGCTTAAATTTGGGTGCCAGCTAAAGTGGACTTAAATCTTTCATGAATGCTACCTAAATTAGGCTTAAAATCTGGGAGCCAATTAAACTGAGCTTAAATTTCATTAGTACTAGATAATTCGGGCTTAATATTTTTCATTGGTGCTAGATAAGCTGGGCTTAAAATTTCCTTAGGTGCTAGATAAACTAGGCTTAAACCTTCATTAGTGCTAGATAAACTAGGCTTAAAACATCATTGGTGCCAGTTAAACTGGGCTTAAATCGTTTCATGAGGTGCTAGCTAAAATGGACTTAAATCTTCATTGGGTGCTAGATAAACTGGGCTTAAATCTTCATTGGTGCCAGCTAAACTATGCTTAAAATTTCATTCGGTGCCAATTAAACTATGTTTAAATTTTTTCATTAAGTGTCAGCTAAACTAAGCTTAAAACTTAATTCGATGCTAACTAAATTGGGCTTAAAACTTCATTAAAGCCAACTAAACTAGGCTTAAATCTTTTCATTGGGTGCCAACTAAATTGGACTTAAATCTTAATTAGGTGACAACTAAACTAGGCTTAAAATCTTTTCATGAGTGCAAGCCGGACTAAGCTTAAATCTTTCACTAGGTGCCAGTTAAGTTAAGCTTAAAACTTGGATAGACTTTAAATTTTTCTAGAGAATTGATTATCCTTATTAAGATTGAAAGTGGTAAAAATTATTTATCTTAATGGATTGAATGATTTAATACCCAGAGATTTCTATTGATTCAAAAAGGCTTCACCACTTAAGGGGATAAAAAAGGTGTATACTTTTTCAACTAAACTAGGCTTACATGTTAGCTAAACTAGGCTTATGTGCCAGCTAAATTGAGCTTATATGCCAGTTAAACTGGGCTTATATGCCAACTAACCTGAGCTTATATGCCAGCTAATATGGGCTTTGTCAACTAATGTTGGCTTAAATTTAGATACCAGTTAAACTAGGCTTAAAATTTCATTAGTTTCAGATAATCTAAGCTTAAAACTTGAGTGCATGTTAACTAAAATGGGCTTAAATCTTCATTGATACTAGATAAACTAAGCTTAAATTCTTTCTCGAGAATTGGCAATCCTTATTAGAAATGAAAAAGATGAAAATTCACTTTCTAAATGAATTAAGTGGTTCAACACATTGTGGTTTTTGTTCATTCAAAAAGGTTTCTCCACCTGCAAGGGATAAAAGAGGCATATACTTTTTTCATTCAAGCTTACAGATGAAACATAAGTTTTTGTAAAACATGAATTCCTTGAAAACCAAACATATTTAACACTTTCTTTAACCTTCAAATGTAACATTTTGATATATGTCAAGGTTAGCTGTAAAGAATTGATTTCTTGAAGGGTTATTTAGGAATGAAAAAAGGATGAAATTCTTGAAATTAATCTTTTTCAAACTTTTGATATTTTTATATTTTAGATCTCTTAAAAAGGTTTGGCTTATCCTTGTTCAACATCCACCTCATTTAATATTAGGAGTGGCCATCAAGATTTGTTCTAGACTACCCTTTTGTAGGGTTTCACCCTAGAGCTACATTCATTCTTCTCTTTTTATTATTTTTTGATTGATTGATTATCACACCATGCACTTAAAAATTTAAACTTATCCTTAAAAGTGGATAATAGTTCACATAAAAAATTAGGTAATAAAGAGAAACCAAAAAACTAATGGATTTCATAGCCATTTTTCCAAGAAAAGCTCTTCAAATTTTAAGCATCCATGCTTGATCCACTATAAACTTTTCATAAGATGTAATATAGGCTAAGGTTCGGGGTTATCAAAAGAAAAAGATAGATAGGTTCAAAACAAATGTTTAAGGGTAACTAAAACCAATTATCATTATTTCATTTGAAATATTTATTCTTGGGCATATTCCCTTTCATTTTTTTGTACTTTTCACCCATTCATTTCATTTCATTTCCTTTTTTTTCTTTGTTCTTCTTTCTTTCTTTTCTTCTTTCATTTTTTTCATTTTTCCTTCATTTTTGTTTTTCATTCTCTTTTTTTTTTTTTTAAATAGATTCAAAACTTTCAAAAGCTTTTATATTGGGCCTTTGCCTTAACATACAAGATTTCATTTGGACATCTTTATTTTTTTAAACCCCTAAATGTATCTCTTTTACCCCCATGTGGAGGGTGATCCTTTGTTAGGATTTATTTTGAAAGAATTTATTAGGCTCAAAAGGGTAGCAAGGGATAAATTTTTATATTTGTGAAAAGATGATGAAAGACAACCATTTTTCATTTCAAGTATGATCACTTAAATTGAAGAGCAATTTCTTTTAGGAAAATGAACTTGAAGAAAGATTTCCAATTCAAAAGTTTTTTCCTTTTTTTTTTTGGTTCTCTTGACTTTTTTTTTTGGCTTTTTCATTTTGGCCTTTTGTTTTTTTACTTTCCAAAATTGTGGATTGGTCAAGACTTTATTTGGATTTATTTGAATTTCTTAAGTGCATGGTATCATAACCATTTTTTCTTTCCCTTTTTTTTTGTTCTTTTTATTTATTTATTTATTTATTTTATTTTTCTTATTTTTTGACATGTTCCCTATAACTTATATCTAAATTCACTTTGCCAGTAATGCATTTCATTAAAGATGCTTCATTTTAACAAACCATCTTTAATGAAAATTATTATGAGAAAATGGTCATGTGGAATGAATGAGAAAAAAATTAAGTGGAATAAACATGTTCAACATATTAAATGGTTCATTTCACTCCAAAAAAAAAAAAGAACAAATGGGCGAATCATAACTTAAGTTGTTTAAAAGGTGATAAGGTCTTTCTTCTCTAATTCGTGTGCTTCCAAGACACTGAACCAAGCTAATTTTGAGGTAAAGAACTGAAATGTTGGTATGTTTGAGGCCATTTTATCAAACTTGGGTTGGCTTTGATATTAAAAATTTTTAGGAGCTACAACATGACATTAACACATCAAATTATCACATCTGAATTTTTTTTAAATGTCACATATGCTTGATTTTCTAAGAATCCAAATTTCTTTCTTCCTTTTTTGATTAGATGTTTCATTGTTCATTGCCTTGGAAAAAAATATCACACTTCAATGTCATAACATTATCAAGTGAAAGTAAGGTCACAAAAATCAAATTCAAAATTATTGAATGGCTAATGGATGGAGTCAACTAAATGATTTAAAAAATAGGTTTTGCTATTTAAGAAATTTTTAATAGTAATCGTTACCTCTTTTAAGACTCAAAATATTCCTTTTTGTCTTTTTCTTTTTTCATTTTTTTAGGGGTTTTTTTATAACCTTAGGACCTAACTATGTGGGGCTTTTTCAAATCTAACATTTTCCCCATTTTTACCAATTACAAGTCCAAATTTAATAGAAATTGAAAATATCAAATGACGATATAAATCCATGAAATACTCATGATGCACAAGATCTTGTCATACAATGCAAACACTCAAAAATGACCTAAAAATTCACATTCCTAATAGTATTCTTGAGATGACACTTAAACTTATAAAAACAAATGTTCCCTACTTAACACTTCAACTTTAGCATTACTAACCTGTAATTTCTTCATTATCAATCATCAAAACCACTAAGCAATTTTTTAAATTTCACGGGATCTGTATCTATCAAAGCCTAATTTGTATCCTTCAAAGCAATATAATTTTCTATGGAATACCCCTTGACCCTATTATGAAATTCACACTTAACATTAGAATTATACCACTTTTGGTAAGGAGGCTTTCTTATAGGGACAATAGAAATCATATGATTCTTGATAAGTAAGGTAAAGAGCATAGTGTAAAACATTAAGAGTGAGTGACAAATCTTGACTCTTTTTCTTTTACAACTTTGTGAATGGCTTAGGTTGATCTTTTATTTTATGAATGTTTGTGGCAAAGGAACTAAAGCACACAGATGAAATGGTTGAGGAAAATTATTAGCCTAAAATGTCAATTGGGAACAATATGGTGTCTATTGGGAATAGTCATTCCCCAAACCTTCTTGTATCATGGTGAGTTTTCTTTCATTTTACCCTTCAACAATTATCTCTTAAGTACATCCATTAGAAATATTCATTTGCCTTTCATCAGGAATTTTCACATTAGTATCCATAATTTTCCCATTTTTATCCCAGCCTCGATTCTACCTATAGCAAATAACAAATCAACAAATTTTAAGGACGTATTATCAATCAACTTATCATAATAAAGAGAAGGAAGGATATCCACAAATAGGGAATTCAACTCTTTATTAGTTAAATATGGTTGAACTTGTAACGCAACCTTTTTCCACCTAGCAATATATTTTTTGTAACTCTTATTAGGGTTTTTTTTCATGTTTTGAAGGGTTAATCGATCTAAATCATCTCCAACATGTGTTGGTATTGCTTTAAGAAAGCTCAAGATAAATCCTTCCAAGAACGAACTTGCTACCTTCTAAACTGTAATACCAATTAATTGTTGCCCTGGTCGAGCTTTCTTAAAAAACATAAATAAATAGCTTTTCATCACTAGCATACCCAATCAGTTTGTGACAGTATTAAGCCAAATATGTTTTAGGACATCCAGTTTCATTATACTTTCTAATATTGAAGCCTTGAACTTGGGCAGAATAACGACATAAAGAACTAGCTGGGATTCATTTACATCATAAGACTTATCCTTACTTTCAATAGCTTGAATCCTTTCTTCTAAAAGACTATACCTCATCTATTCATTTAGACTCTATGACCCCTCCCTCAAGGGTTTTAAGTTAAGTCCTTCAGGTTGATCATTTCTTTGAGTAAAAAGTCTATTGATAATCTCTTTCATCTCTCATTTCAGATAAAATATTGTTATGATCCTTAGAAGAAATCGTAGGGATTATTCTCAAAGAAATTCTTTCTTTTATAGCACACATTAATTACATTATATTGAATGATACATAAATGGATGAATGAATGAATGCACAAATGACAAAGCCTTTCAGTGAAAAGTAAAAAAATTGGCAAGAGGACAAGAATAAAAGACAAACCATAATTCACATATCTAAATTCAAAAGACAACATTATATCAACATAAAAAAACATTTTTCAAACAAAAAAAATTTATAAAACATTTTATTTTCCAAACAACCTATCACTTGAATATCCTCTTTAAATAAAAGTCCTATCTATGTTCATCATCTTGCCATCCATTTCTCATTATTCCCGAATCTTTAATCCCCTATTGTAGTTGGATCAAACCATTACGTATCTATAAGTAATTGTACCTTGTGTTTGAAACCCTTACAATTCTTAATGGAGTGCTTTAAATTCCTATCATGGTATTCACATTTGAGTCAAAATATTTTGGGTATAGAAACACTAAAGCCTCTAAAGGCACAGGGATAACAATGTGTCTTTCAAACATATAAAGAAAGAGTTTTCCATATGAAATGGGGATAGGATCTAATTGTTTATTTTTCTTGGGTAATTTTTAGGATTTTTGGGCAGAGTGAAGAAATTGGCTGAGTAGGTGATTAGGGAATAGAGGAGATTGTATGAAGTTTTGAAGCTTAATTGTAGATATTTAGAAAAGAGGCGAAAAACAATCATGAAAAAGATTTAAATGCAAGTTTGAGTTTGAAATAATTAGTGAAAGTTGCATGGAACCTGGTGACTCAATCTTGGAAATCCACTTTTGGAGTTTTAAAACTTGAATGGTCAAATTACTCATCCTTTTCATGACCTTGTCTAGACCTTCATTATTGCTCAAACCACTAAATGCTTCAGCATGCTTGGGAAACATACTAGGCATAACAAAAGTTAGTTGACCATGACTTCTTGAGTTCATAGGATTTACTTGAGTTAAAACTGATACGAACCCTTAAGAAGATACCAAAGCAAATTCCTTGAGCTCTTCAATTGTCTTTGTCAACTCAATGAGCTATTTTATCATTATCTGAATGTTATGACCAAACTTTTCTTGATTGTATTCCAATGCATTAATCCGAGCTTTCAATTAATCCTTCATATTTTTAGCTTTTTATATCCATTAAAACAAATACTTTATTTTAAGGGTTTAAACCAAAATACTTATACTATTATTCTTGATAGATGAATGACACAAAACAATTCTTAATTTGCATTCTATATAGAATATGTTTATAAATGCTTGAATAAAATAATGATGAAAAATATATACAAAAATAGAATAACCCAAAATATACAAATTAACTTAATGATGAATGCAGAACAAGATGACTATATTCTAAAAAGAAAATAAACTTCTTATCTATCCTAAATCTTTTTTTACTCTTTTTGCCTTTTTGCTATTTTTCTTTTTTTTTATCCTAACTTTATTTGCACTATTATTACTCTTAAACACAAATTGTATCAAACTACCACACATATCCTAATTTAGGTAATTTTTATGAAAGAAAATGGCATGGCTTTGAACTTCTAAATAATTTCTACAATAGGTCGACACAACTAATGGCTCTAGGAGAACTCTTTTTAAAAAAAAAATTTTTTATCAATAACTGACCTAAAACAAATACTCCCTTTTAAAATATAATGCCTATACAATGTACGTAACAAAATCAAAGAATATAAAAAATAAAATGAATCAATAATTCAAAACAAACAAGTGATAGAAACAATATAGCAACAATATAATACAACAAAATAATAGAATATATATAATGTCCTAACTTTTGCTAATTTTTTAGAAAGGTGGCATGGCTCTACCTTAGGTAGGCTTTCTATGGCTCTTAATATGTCAGGTTGGGATTTATTTATCTAAAGGTTCCTAAATCAAACCTTACATCATCGTTTATTATAGACTAATAAGGCACACTCATTCTCACCCATTACTGGCTACAAACAAAAAGAGTTCGATCTGAATAGAAGTGTTTCACTAGCAAATGTAGAGATTATCACCTCATAAGAGTGTAGCTTCTTCACTTCCTTTTAAAAAGAATAGAGCCCAAGTCTTGAGCTTATGCATGTAAGTGCATATGCAAAAGTGTGTAAAATGGTATATTAATTAAAACAACATAAATAATCATAAAGACAAAAATCAAAACAAGATAATAACTAACATGCATTTTATTTTGTTTATTAACCTATATATATTTTATTTATTGAAAAATTAAAATAAAAGGAATAAATTAAATATCAAATAAAACTAATTAAATCCAAAAAATTTTAATAGCCTAAAATTAACATTTTTGGCCTGACTCATAAAATATCCCTAGTGGAGTCACCAAACTATCATAACGTATTAGTCTAGAGACTCTATCACTAAACATAAAAATTAAAAGTGGTGAAAACATGGAAAGTCGTCACCAATCTTTTTAAGGGTGTGATTGGCCACCCAAAAATTTTATCTTTTTAATAAAACAATAAGTTTATTAAAAATATAATTTTGATCTACAAAAACAAGATTAGGTTTGGGAGTCGGTTAAGTATGAGAAAGGATTTAGCACCCTCACAATGCCCATAAAATTGGTACCAAATAACCATGCGCTATCTACATTTTTGGACAAAATTGGTTTCATTTTAAGATTTAACAATAACTCCATTTCTTTTTAAGAAATAAAATCAATTAAAAATCTTTATTTAGAAATGTTGTGAAATTCTCTAAATTAAAGAAATATCTTAAAATTTTCTGACAAAAAGGTAGAATTCAAAGATAATTCTATCTAAGATTTACCACAATATTTCTTTAAAAATAAAAATAATATTATTTGAAAATGATAATTATTGGTTATTCTCTAACATCTAAATAGAGTACCAAAAATTATATTCCCTGGAACATTATTTTAACTTTATTTGATTAAAACTAATTTAATTTTTTTAAAAAACTTTTTATGCAGTAAAAACAAAGAATGATATAATTAATATTAAACATCAACAATTAAAATAAACATATTTATATATATATGCATAATGAGTGTAAACATTAATTTAAAAATGAAATATATGTAAATGATGATATAATGCGAATTTAGAAATCAGGTTTGTAAATATAAGGAGACCACTTGAACTCTTCAATCTCTAGGCAAAGTTTTGGTGTGACTAATTATATTTAAAATCTCATTTTATTATTTTTATTTTATTTTTTATTTAATTTTATTATTTTAAGTTACAGAAATATATGAAATTTTTTAATGAAATAAAATTTTCTAGATACCTTATCACCTAAGCAGCATTTGAGAACCAATTATTTCACAAAAAGTTTTCACATAAGTCCTTGAATTTTGGGATGGTCTTAGGGTTTTGAGTGGGTTAAGGTTTCAAACTTCATTCTAGGGTTTTAAGACTTTAATTAGAATTTAGAGTTTAACCTAAGATTTTATTTAAAAGTTTCATTCGGGTCTCGAGTTTCATTCTAAGGCTTTAGTTTAAGGTTTCATTCTAAGGCTTCATTTTAGGGTTTAAGATTTCATTTTAGGGTTTTAGTTTAGGGTTTCATTTTAAGGTTTAAGGTTTTGATTAGGGTTTCAATTTTAAGGTTTCAGTTCATAAATTTATGAATTTCTCTAAAAATTTTCAATATTTAGGCAGACGTTCAAAGCAAGCTCATTTTTCTTTATGATTTCCAAAATTTAATATTTTTTATATTCTTTATATATTATCCCTTTTATTAAAATTTATTATTAAAATTTATTTATCTTTTATTATTTTATTTTTATTATTTAATAATTCTCTAACATTTATGTGAAATTATTTTTATTTATTATTTTAGAAAAGTATTTTTTTTTCTCCAACATTTGGGAAGGCATTTTAAGATCTTTTATTTTATTTTATTATTTTATTATTTAAGAAAAACTTATTGTTTTTTTTTTTATTTTCTTTTAAAATTTAAAATGCATGGAGATGAATTGCATCAAAGATGAATTAAAGCATGAAAGATTAAATTGTATAAAATTAACATAAGCATAAAAATTCATCCATCAAAGAAATTAAAAATGAATGGAATTTAAATTGTAATTAAATTTAATCAATATTAAAGAAATGTGCTCGGACATGAATGATATGAAAGCTTATTTGAAAAGTTAGATCATGATTATTTATGCATTGTGCATATACAGAAATGCAAAATAGCCAACATAGATAAAGACAAAGCTTGAAGCTTCCATGGGCGATCAACAAATGTATGCAGAAAAGTTTAATGGACAAGAAAACAGGTGAAACTTTAAACTAAAAAAGCTTAAACAAAAAGAGAGACAAGGAACCCTGAATAACAGAACCAATTCCTGCAAAAGTTAGAGTTTTAAACTTCCTTACCAAGAACACGCACAGAAGAAGAAAAAACAAAATCAAACATGAAATAATAGGCGCAACACACTCTAAAATTTAAAATGTGGACAACTCCCATACCTGTTTTATATTTTCCACCAAAAGCAGCTACCGAACCTTCTTCCCCTGCTGGTTTTTTTCTCCTGCTATTTTCTTTCTAGTTTTTTTGCTTAGCCTTTTTTGCTGAACCGTGCCTCCTCTTCTCTGCTGCGTTTCCTTTTTTTTTTTTTTTTTTTTTTGCTGAAGTTTTCCTCTACCAGTTTTCCTTTTTTGCTGTTTTCTTCCATAGGCTTCCCTTTTCTCTTACGTTTTTTTTGGTCTTCCTTTCCTTGCTGGCTGCTGCACGCCTTTTTTCTTTTAGGGTGATCCTCCCTTATTTTTTTGCTTTTTCTCCTCCTAGCCCCTCCCGTTTGTGCATTTTTTAGTCTGCTGTTTCACGCAGTTTTTGGCGCGCCACTTCTTCTTTCTTCTGCCTCCTCTTCACTGGTTTTTTACTTTTGGGCTTCTTGTTCTCCCGTTTCCTAGCAGCATTCCTTACTTCTGGTGTCTTTTTTTTTACTATTTCTGTCGTTTCTTCACTGCTGTATGCGCTCCAAGAACTCCGATTCTGCCACCCTTTGCATCCTCTTTTCCTTTCTTTGCCGAATACCTCTTGTCTCCTGCTCTCTTCAGATTTTATTTGCTTTTCTTTCCCCCCGTTCTTCACCTCCTTCCCCGTTTTCTTCCTTTATTTTCACCCAGTTTTTTCTGTTTTTTTCCCCTCAATTTCCTTTTCTTTGGCAGTTTTCTTTTGCCTGCTACCCACCCCATGTATCAGTTTGCAGCAGTTTTTTTATGTTTTTTTGGTTTCCACCCCTCTGCCGCGTGCCTAGCCCATGCTGCTTGCAGCCCCACATTACCAGCCACGATCCCATGCAGCCTTCTTGCGATTTTCTGGCTTCCTCACGTGTTCAACTTTAACATGCATGGGTTTCTCATGCACGGTCATCCAATAAGGCCACATGGGCCCTTTCATTTGTGGGCATGTTTGATGGGCCATTTTATCTTGAATTCCATTTTGTTTGGGCTTAATTCATTTTGTTTTAATTTTTTTTCTTTTTTTTTGGACCTTCAAATTTCGTTTTTGTTTATTTATTTATTTATTTATTTTTTGGGCAAGCTTTTTTGTTGTTATTTGTTATTTATTATTTATTATTACTTTTTATATCTTATTATTATTTTTCATTACATTATATATATTTATTATTATTAATTTTTATTTTTTTTTATTTTTTTAAGGGCTAACCATGGGCTATTAATGGGTTTTGAGGATTAATATTTCATCGGGCCTTTGATTGGGCCATTTTAGGGTTTCACTCAAGTCTATGCAACGAACTCCACTATAGGACCTGCATTAGGTCTCATCTCGAAGCATTTAGAAATGGATTATATGATAGGTTAAAAAAGCTAAGGTCAAGGCCTTTTTGCAAAAATAGAGTTCAGATAAAAATAATAAAATATTTCAAACAAAATTAGGTATCTACAGTGGTTATTGGTGAAAGTTGTGGGTCAAAAGGGGGTTGAAGGGCCTTGTAGTTTTTGGGGGTGAGTTGTTGAATTTGGCAATGGTGAAGAGTTGTGCAGAATGTGGTGGTGGTGGTTTGCTATTGGTGATGTGGGGTTTAGTAATTTTGTAGGGGAGTCGGTGGTGATGAGGTAACTTATAGTGGTGCAGACAGTCGAAAGGATGGTCATTGGAAGTGTTTTAGTTATATGGTTTAGCAGTGTTTTGGTGGTGGTTGTGGTGGTGGTGGTGGTTACTAAATGTGAGTGGGGCTTTCGGCTGAGAAGGCTTAGGTGGTGGTGGCTACCTAGTAGCTTGTTTTGGCTTTTTTTTTTTAGGATAGGTTGCTAGTGAAGCGTTTTGGTGCTGATTGTAGCTTTGGTGGTTGAGTTTCCACTATGGCTTGAAGGCTATCGTGACTTTAAAGGGATGGGCCTTGGTTCTAGTTGATCCTGCATGGAATTGTTAGTTTTGCTCCCTGAAAATTGTTTCACCCCTGGTGTGTAATTTTTTTAGCCACGTCCCCTGTGGTAGACTTTAAATAGGATCATTATAACCAAAATTCTGAACCATCCAAAACCTAGGAACTTAGCATTTAGAGCTTTGTAGCAGCAATGGCTTCTAATTTTTTTAAAGGGAGAGAAAGTAAGTTAGCTGGCATTTAGGGTATTGGGTTCATAATCAATTGGTACTAAGGGTTAGTGGGTGAAATGGGGGTGAAAAAAGATAGCTAAAAATAAGGGGCAACAGTTTAGGGCTAAATGAGTAAGGGAAAGGCTACCATTCGACCTTCTCTTTTTTGTGAATTTTTTTTATTAATTTCAATTTTATTTATTTAATTAATTCAAATAAAATAAAATTGGGCTTTAAAGTTTAACTTGGACTTGGAATTGGACTTTGGACTTCTGTTAGGCTTTTAAGTCCAAGTGACTCAAAATTGAATTGGATTGGGCTTTGGCCATGCAAAATAATTCAAAAGTAAAGAGTAACCTGAAACAAAGCCTTATCACGTTCAATCAAATAAATCCAATTAAAATGCTTAAGTTAGTCCAAATCGAAATCTTTAAACCAAGCATAAAAATCAAACAAACTCCAATTGTCTCAAATAAAATTAAATGTCTACAAGTACAATTTATTTATATTCTTCAATCAAGTACTATAAGCTTTTAAACCCATCTCCAAGCATTTTATTTTAAGAATGACTAAGTCAACTATTTATATTTACATAAAAATAGAATATGTAAATAGAAAAGTCTTTATTCTTGAAAAAGTTAAAAAAGGCAACCTTTTTATAAACTAATTTTCAGACCAATATATAAAATTAATTTACACATGTAGCAAAAGCAAATGAATAAAAATTAAAAGCAAGGCACATAAAACAATAATATGATAAAAAGTTTTTGTAAAATTATACATGGAACAAAAAAGGATACGATTAATCAACTTTATTATGAAGCATAAATAAACTTCAATCATTTTTAAGCATAAGCAAAGAGAAAACATATATTGAATTCATTACATATCTTTAACAAAAAAAAAAAAAAAACAAAAACAATAACTTGCAAACATAATTGTTTTTACAATGTGCCATTAATCTTCCAAACTTCATATGTGTACATCACTATAAAAGAATCATCCTAATCACAAATGATCAATGGTAAAACAGACATAACAAATTATATTGGGAGATAAACAACCAAATCCATAATATAAATCCTACAGTTAAATAAGCAATATTGTTGCGACACGTTCGTTCCATTTTTTTTTTACTCTTTTAACGTTTCATAATTTTTTTTTCATTAGAGCCACTTTTAATTCTAAAAGTGGCATTTAGCTTCCTTTGGATTTTAGAAACAGTTCTCACGATGTATCATTTAGCTTTTACCCAACTGGTGACTACTTAATACCATTTGTGGATATCTATATTTAAATTACGAGGTATTATCTATTTTAATCCGAAAGTCTCATAGTTTTATCTTATAAAAGGCACCTTCAAATATGGGTTTAAGTCTCTTATTATATATTATAGTAAATCCTCAAAATATCTCGATGCAAGATTGGAGTGTCACAAACTTTTCTATTAAAACTTGACATCCCCATCAAACCTAACACAAAGTACATATAGAATCACAAAACTAGGATTACACCAGACGTTAGGATTTTAAAGGTGACTTCCACTGTATAACATTTAGCTTTATCTAGATTCTAAAAGTACGATTTGTAGAGATCATAAATACTCTTTATTAATTTGAATTTTATTGAAATTTCATAAACTTAAATTAAAATTGAACTAAATGCAACAAAATCAAATGAAAGATTATACTACAAATATTAATGAGATGAACTAAATCAATATCCATACTTTTGTATTGTATATAATATATGAAGAAAGAAAAGAAAAGAAAATATATATAGTATATAAATATATTAAATATTAAACATATAAATAAATTAAACCAAAAAATGTTCTTTTTTTTTTCTTGATTTATTCTACAAAAGATTTAACTCCTTTAATTTTATTCCTAATTGAAATTTTTTATGACATAATAAACAAATCATTGCCCTTTGGAAAGAACTTACGAGGTATTATTTACTTTGACTTAAAGATCTCACAACTTTATTTTACAAAAGATGCCTCATAAATATAAGTTTAAGTTTCTACTTATATAACATAGCAAATCCTCAAAATAATTCGACGTGAGATTGGGGTATTACACTAATTTTATATTATTGATCAAAAATATTTTTATCTTTTTTGTACTTTTTGGTAATAATAGATCATTTTATATAAAAAAAGATATTAATAGAGGTGTCAACATGGTTTCTAGATTTTAATTTTTTTAGTTCTTGGGTAGAAAAAAGGATATTAAAAAATTATATTTTTAATCAATAATATCAAATTAACCTTATAAAAAAAATATGACAACAAAATTTATTAAATATAAAAAAGAAAAAGTAAATTAAGAAAAAAAATATATAAATCAATGATATAAATTTTGCAAAAAAAAAAAAAACTCATTATTACTATGTTGCGTGGCAACTCAACTTTCTTCTCTTTTTATTTTTTACTTGTTTGCCCTTTTTTTTATTGGTTCATCCTTTTTTTTAACTTTTTAAAAAAAATTTCTTTCTTTAATTTTTTTAATTAGATAAATTTTTTTAAAAAGTCAATGTATATGTACATGATGCACACTATTTCACTTTCTTTACCTTTTTGAATTTTTTAAAATTTTTTAATAAGATAATTTATAACAAAAAATAATTGATAAATAATTTTTTTTAAAAAAATATTGATAGAGGTATGGATAACAAAATAACTTGTATCCAATAGGCTTCGATTTGTTTGGATCCGATGGTATGTTTTTCAATTTGAGATCAAATCAATACTTTTCCCTAAAAAAAAAAAGTCGAGTCGAAAGTGGGTTTATACTATTTCGTCTTGCTTTAACTATATATATTTAATTATATATATATATTATATTGATAAAGTTATTATTTAATATCTTAATTTAATAAAAATAGTATATTTATATATACTGAAGATGTAATCCATCAATCCATCTATTATATAAATTTGATTCATTTTAACTTTTGCTTGACCTTTATGCAAGGTCTGACATATCACCTTATGGTTTTTTTCTTTTTTTGTTTTACAATCATTTTTAAAATTACATAAATTTTATGAAAAAAAAAATATAGGTGTTCATGTGGTATCTTAATTTATTTATTTTTAAATTAGATAAATTTTACAATAAAATAGTCAATGGATAGCAATGGCAAAACAATTTGTATCTAATAGGTCCCAACTCAATTGGGATGTCTACGTAGTACGCAATAAGCTTTCTTTTCCCTTTTTGCATTTTAAAATTTTTTCTCTTTTTAATTAAAGTCATCATGTGAAAAAACATACCAATGGATGTATCCACATGGTATTTTATTTGGGTTTTGTTCCTTTTCAATTTTTTAATTAGATAAATTTAGTAGTGAAAGGTGTCAACCAATAAAGATGTTAAAACAATCTGCATTCGATAGGTTTCGATTCATCTTGATTTGATAAAGAACAATATTTTAATCAAAATTAAGTCGAAATGGGTCGACTATTTAAAAAAAAAAAGTCGAGGTTGGAAGCATATTTAAGATGTTTTATCCTCGTCTATTTTAAGGTATATAAAAAATTTTAAAAGTATATATTTATTATTTATTTTGTTATATATATTATATTAATAAAGTAATATTTTATTTTAATTTAAGAAATTAATATTTTAATGTCAATATGGGATGTTAATATCACATCCTCTATGAGTTTTCTTTTTTCATTTTTTGTCATTTATCATTTTTTTCATTTTTTCCATTTATTTTTTATTAGATTAATTTTATGAGAAAAAAAGGCTAATTAAAATATTCACATTTAATTCCCATTTGTTTTTATTTTTCATGTTTTTTATTTTTTAATTAGATAAATTTAAAAAAAAATGGTTAAATAGAGGTAGTAAAATAAAAAATTTTAACTTACGACAATGTGCAGGGTTTTTTTTTAATTCAAATAAATCAAACCGAAATTTTGAAAAAAAATCATTGTTTTCTATTTATATTTATACCTATTTTTATAATCTATAATATATAAAAGTATAACTAGAAAAACTTTCAAAATGATGGAAATGCTTATTTGTTATTGATTATGTATTTAAATTATCATTGTAAATATTTTTATTGTTACATATTCACAATATTTTCAAATTTTCATGCGAATATGCTTATTATTATTTACTATATTTCTAAATTACCGTTATGCATTTTAAATTATAATTTTGTACGAATATTTGGTCGGACCTAATTTTTTCATTTCGTATGAATATTTATTTGTATATGATTTTGTGATCATCAAAATTTGACTTTTCGATTATTGTTTCTTGATATTAACTTAGGGTTTTTATTCTCCTTTATAAGACAATTAAAATTATACACAAAACGTTGCTTAAGTAGAGAGAGATTTAGATTTAAAGTCGAAGTTCAAAGCCTAAATTAAAAGAAATCATGATATAAAAGTTTTCATTATTTAATTAAGTTGAGAATAGAGATTTTTTCTTGACAATTCTATTGTTATGGTTAAGGATGACAACGAGCTGAGTTGGGACACATTTTTATTCACTTCGAATCTGACCCAATTTTATAATAAAAAAATTCAAATTCGAACTTAACTCGAATTTTTTTAAATTTTTTTATACCTGAATTGACCCGATATTATATAAATTGTATTCGACCCGACTCGATTTGAAATTAATAAAATATTATTTTTTAAATATAAATATGTATTTATATAATTATATATAAATAAAAAATAAAAAATAATTTTTAATATAATATCGGGTCGGGTCGGGTTTGTATAAAACTCGAACTTGACCCGAACCCGATTTTCTTTTAATAATATCAAATTCGATCCAACCTGAAACTTAGATTTAAAAAAAAAAAATTGACCTTATGTGATCGGATCGAATCGAAATCAGTTGAGCTTGAGTTGAGTTACTAACCTTAATTATGATATTGGAGTGTGTTTAATTTTAGGTAAGATCTAAGTTTCATGATTAATTTTACACAACCTTAAATTAAAAATCCTAACTTTTGAATAGTAAAGTATATAAATAATAATTTAAATTTGAACTTAAAAAATATCCCGTAAAGATGAATTAGAATAAATTGAGTTGAAATTTTAAAGTGAAATTGAAAATTATGGGATTAATATATAGGAAAAGAGGATTTTAGGAACGGCGACCACTGCAGTTCCGTCAAGTTCATTGTTTGTATTTTAAAACGCAAAAATACTACAGCGAAGAAATACGAATGCAATGAAATGAAAATGTTAGTCAGAGACACGTGGTTTGTTCCCTTTCCAATTTAGACAGCATGGACAACAAGCAAAAAGCAAAGTCAGTGACGTTATCAATTTGGGGAGAACAACAACAACAACAAATTAATTAATCCAATCTTTGAGATGCAAAAAGAAAGCTCGTGGTCTGTTGTATGGTTGATTCGTCAAAATCCCCAAGAATATTACAACTCAGATTCGATCTCTTTTTCATTCATTCCTTCATTACACAACGTTTGACCCTATTCTCTTCATCCATGGCTTCTCTGAATTTCACTCCGGTTCGTTACAACAACAGGAACTCGGCTGCTGACTTTGCTGTCGCTCGCCATGCTCGTCCGAGTATGACTGGGCCCTCTCGAGTTGGGTTCAAGGTTTTTGCTTCAGTTTCTCAAGCTGAGCCAGATTTGAGTGTGTCTGTGAATGGGCTCAAAATGCCCAATCCGTTTGTGATCGGGTCGGGTCCTCCCGGCACCAATTACACCGTCATGAAGAGAGCCTTTGATGAAGGCTGGGGCGCTGTGATTGCCAAAACTGTAAGTTCCTTGTGTTTTTTGGGTGGTTGATATGGTGGTTTTAGTTTGTTATATAAAAAAAGTTGTTATTTAGATCATACTTTCTTACGGTTTCTCAGCAATCACTCAGACTGTAGGGTTTAATGGAAAAAGAGAAATCTAATTGTCTTTGTAACATAGTATTTGACGATAGAATCAAGAAACTGATAAGGGCAGCGATTCACATTCTTCTTTTCCTACAAAACAAAACGACTTCCCAAACAAAACTACTTCCCATTTCAATAAAACTTTCCTGAGAAAATTGCTTAAAAAAGACAAAAGGTATCTTGACATACTGTTGCTTTTGTACCACATTTTTACTTATGTTAATTAAATAGATGTTTATCTTATAACTTTTGGACCACATTGGATGAGTGTCAGTTGGGCTGGCTTGCATATCTTTCTCTTTTCCCCTTAGCTATCTCGCACGTTTGACCTTAGTCTTTTTGTTTGAGCTCCCTCAACTTGCTATTTTTGATAAATACGATTTTGGGCTACACAATTTGAGCAAGTCTTTTCCTATCTCATAAAATACCATCCTGCTCATCTCTGGATTCCAACCTGAGATCTCCAAGTTTTAATGGCTGAGCTCCTGAGATTTACCCTTGGGAACTTATTTGCTAGTACTAGATATAATATGGAAACTGAAATGCTATTCAATGTTGTATTGACAACCTTGTTTTTAGGCATTTTTACCTGTTCCCCCTTTCTCTTATACATCTGGAATATGCCAGTCATGGACATTTGTGTACTAAACGTTGAATCTTTGATATCACATTATTCTGCTAGGTGTCACTAGATGCTGCCAAAGTTATTAATGTAACTCCAAGGTATGCCCGGCTACAAGCAGGAGCAAATGGCTCAGCCAAGGGACAAATAATTGGGTGGGAGAACATTGAACTCATCAGTGATCGCCCTCTTGAAACTATGTTAAAAGAATTTAAGCAACTGAAAGAAGAGTATCCAGATAGGATTCTTATTGCCTCCATTATGGAAGAATATGACAAAGCTGCCTGGGAAGAACTTATTGATCGAGTTGAGCAAACTGGGATTGTAAGCTCTATTCTTCACTTAGATTCTATGTTTGTTTATATCTCTCATGTTTAAAAGAATTAGTCATCTAATTATCTTGTTTCTAGGATGCCATAGAAATTAATTTCTCATGCCCTCATGGCATGCCTGAGCGTAAAATGGGTGCAGCAGTTGGGCAAGATTGTGCGCTGTTGGATGAAGTTTGTGGATGGATAAATGCAAAAGCGACTGTTCCTGTATGGGCAAAGATGACACCTAACATCACTGACATCACAATGGTGTGTTTACTTTCTTTTTCAATTGTGTCACTTTTTATGTAGAACTTACTTTCAAATTCTGATGTTTAGTAGCATTTGAAGAACATAGCATCTTATGTTTTCGAAGCTTGTTTAACCTTATCATGGATTAAGCATCTGAGATGCTTATTTGGGAACCTATATTTTTGGCCTTTATGACATCTTGTCTCTATCTGGTCTGCTTGGACTTTATGCCATGGTTCATAACAATTTCTGTTAGTTGAAACATTTATGTGTAAGACTAACTTTTAAATTTTGTATCATGCATGAAAGTGTTCTGTATTTGGCTCCCAGGGATAAAATGTCCATATTTCAAAACTCATGGCATTTTGTTATTTTGGTAAGTTGAGCCACCATTAATCACCATTTTCATCAACAGAGTAGTTTCTGAAAAATCACTATAAATTTTCTCATCTATAAAAGGAGGAAGAGATTTAAGCCTTAATTTCCAGCTATAAGCAGAATTTTCATTGAGGATAAAAAAAATGCAACAGTCTGTTTCTTCCATTTGCTTGCATAAATTATTGTTCAAGATAAATGGAAGTGGACATCATTTGTTGTTTCTATAGATTGGAGATATTGAGAATCAATGACAAAAAAGATAACAGATTGAAAACCTATTCATTGTTGTTTTTATTGAATAATTTTTCCATGATTATGAAAAGGGAGATGAACCACTAAATGGAATTTTACCCCTGCCAGGAAAAAATTATTTTTAATGCTATTTTCCTGAATTTATATTAAGCTAGATTTATCCTTGCGGTTGAAAATTCTACCAATCAAATTGCTAGTTTAGCTTTGAGTTCTATTTGATTCTTTGGAACAATTTTTACCATTAAAAAAGGGGGGTTGAAACATTATTGTTTGGAATTCCCATTAGAATGAAAGCAATAGAAATATATCCTTACTTTTTCCTTCTTTCAAAATTCCTATTTTTCCTGAGTCATGATAATATTGATTTACTGCTGATAAGTGATATTATCCTCCTATTTTATGTTTTTAGCCAGCAAGGGTGGCTTTAAGTTCAGGATGTGAGGGGGTATCTGCCATTAATACAATCATGAGTGTGATGGGAATCAATCTTGATACTTTACGTCCAGAGCCCTGTGTTGAGGGGTTTGTATTCTCAAATTTAACAAATTTCTGTTTTCCACTGGCTCAGAATTCATCCCAGAAGATTTTATGCACTTAAATTTTTGTTCACAGCTACTCAACTCCTGGGGGTTATTCTGGCAAAGCAGTCCATCCTATTGCACTTGCAAAAGTAATGAGCATTGCAAAAATGATAAATTCGGAATTTAATGACAAGGAGTACTCACTTTCTGCCATTGGGGGTGTTGAGACAGGGGGTGATGCTGCTGAGTTTATTCTTCTTGGAGCATATACTGTCCAGGTAGCATCTGGAAGATAATTCTTAAAATTAGTTTTATGCTATAATGTCACTATTGTCTCTTCTTACCTCTGGATGAATTAGTCTCCTCCTTTGAATGATATGTCTTGGCATTAAATTACAAACTCCAAAGTTATAATCTGCCATTCAAATTTGTGTAATGCATATTCACATACTGTTTTCTTTGTAATGTATCACATAATACTTGATTTAGATTTCATGATAGAGGAGTTCCTTTGGTGTCATACCCACCCTTTTTTTACACTAAGCTGATATACATGGTTGTTAATCTGCTCTTTATTTACTCAGGAATGGCTTTATTTTATACAAGAATTGTTTGGTGAAGCAACACTATAGAATGGATTGACAGTCGTCTTAATATGCATGATATCAGCTTGTTAGAATTACCATTATAATCTCGTAGGTCATATCTTTTCTGTCAGGATGGGAGCATATAATATTTCAGACCTTGAATTTTGAGATGCTTTCCTGCCCTCCTTTTCCCAACAACCAATTGACACTGTAACAATGTGGAGAAAATTGTTTCCCGTGATGTTGGGTTTCTAAAATGGTTTAATACAGTGCTGTATTAACCTTCTTCTCTATGACTATGAGTTGCAATTGAAACTAGTACTCATAGATTGTGAATTTCTTTATCAGGCCATATTTTCTGATTTTTTAGAATGAGTACATCATAATTTATTTTTGAAGTAGATGATTTTGAGATTCGGGCCATATTTTCATGCCCAAAGCAGAAGGTAAATGGTACATTTTTATTTTATTGGTTTGAGGTTGGCGTACCCAGGGGGGGAGGGGGCAATGTTGGTATGACTGTGAGGAAGCAATCGCTGATTTGATGTAAATGTCTCCTATTTCTTGCTTTTGTCAAGCTACGCTTTGATAAACGATTAGTGCAAAAAATTGGTAACATTGTGGTAAACACTTCATATGACTAAATGAATATAATCACCCAATGTGAACTAGCCCAAACTTGTTTCTTTTTTCTTCAATAATAACTAGCCTAAAATTGTTGAGGACATTAAGTTTGGTGGAATGTTATGTAGTGGCACAGAAGTACTCTTGAAATCTTACTATATATTTTTTCTTAGCCTTTAACCTGCCAATTGTAGTGATAGTTTGACAGTTATTCTTAAGTTATGCATGAATATGATTTGCCGAGAGCAGAAGTTACTTAGTTGTCAGCCATCTTTGAGCCCATATTTTGTTTTGCGTCCTTATTTTATGAATTAGTGAATTTCTTAATCAATTTCTATATAGGTTTTAAGCTTGCATCATCACCTATGCTTGTAGGTCTGTACAGGTGTTATGATGCATGGCTATGGCCTTGTGAAGAAACTCTCTGCGCAGCTCAAGGATTTTATGAAGAAGCATGATTTCTCATCTATAGAAGATTTCAGAGGGTATGTGCTTTATATCTTACAATGGCAATTGCACATAATCTTTTTTTGTTATTTAATCTCGTTTCTTGGATGGTGGCTCAGGGCATCCCTTCAATATTTTACAACTCATACGGATTTAGTGCGAAGGCAGCAAGAAGCAATTCAAGAGAGGAAAGCCGTTAAGAAAGGTTTGCAGTCTGACAAAGATTGGACAGGAGATGGCTTCGTGAAAGAGACTGAGAGCATGGTTTCTAACTAATTGGACTGCCAAAGGAAAGCCTTCTCTGTCTATTGTATGATTCTAAATAAGTGGGTTTTTAGTTGTATGTGGTTGAGAGATGTCTTTCTTGTTCTTTGCATCTCAGAAAGGGTTAATCGTACGAATGATTGAAGGTGCTGATGTAATAAACCAAAAGACAAGTTGTTAATAAGGAAGTGCAGCTGTTTCATGTAGCATGTTCAAGTCCATTACAGTATATGGAGTTAATTACGCATTTAACCTCATAGGAAATATGTTACTGAAGTGATTTCAACCAAGATGAGTAATCTCTTTTTTCTAGAGGGTTAATATAATAATAGTATGTAATTTAGCGCTCGAACCGTACCACTGGTTATGATTCGGTACTTAATAGAAAAAATATTCACGATTTGGTATAGCTAACTGATATCATGGAGTTAAAGTTACATTTGGCAAAAACATATAATTCTTTAAGTGTCAAACATGTCATAGTATTGACATTGTTGCCCATTACATAATCCTCCAAATGATACTAATTAACTAGGTAGAGGGCAATATAAGGGCAAATCATTCCTATATATACGCAACAAGGGAACAAGAACGAACTTTACATCAAGAGTAACTTCATTGCGTGCATGGTTCATTACATGCTCTGAAGATGAAGCAACGACAAGTAGAAAAAATCCGCTTTAGGTTTATGAAATGAAATGTTTTCGATAGAGTATTAAATTGAGTTTATAGACTTATTATTATTATTATTATCTCCTCTTGAAGTTATTACTCCTGTTACACTTGATTTTTTCTTTTTTAAAAAATTTTAACTTTTGATCTCAATTATTTTAAATATTTTAATTAATTAAAAGCATATATTTAAAAATCAATTCATTCAAAATTTTTAAAATAATTTTTTTCATAATTTTATCAATAGTAATTATAAAATAATAGAAGTCAAAGTTGAAATAAATTTAGTAACAAAAAATAAAAAAAATGACAATTTTACTGAAATGAAAAGAATATTAAAAATTTTTAAATGTCTGTAATTTAACTCACAAGTTATTAAGACCCATAAATTTTTAATTTGTGTCAAGAATATTAACCTATAAATAATCAATCTGTACCTCATGTTAGATTAGTAAAATAAAAACTTTCTTATAGCCTTTTTATATAAACATTGTTTTTAAGGAAAAAAAAAAGAGAGAATAAAATGGCAAAAAAGGATGAAGCAAAAATCAAAATGAGTGAAAAAAAAAAAAAGATAAGATGTAGAAAGGGCAATCAATTATATTTTATTTTGGTATATTATTTTTTATAATTTTGACCGTCACGTGCTATATTTTTGTCGCCATTAATCATCACATCAGCAATAATTTTAACTGTCACGTAAACAAGTTTAATATTTAATAAATCAATCTGTCACATCATCATGTATAAACTATAAAAGGTGGAATCAGGCTGAATGGATGATATTTTCTCAATTTTAAAGTTTCTCTATTTCCTTCACCGGCGCCATTTTTCTTTATTTCTTGGTTTCTTCTTTGCATATATTATTGGCTTGTCGGAAATTGTTTTCGAAATATTATCTCCGATTCTCTCTAACCTTTCTCTTTATGATAAATCAAGCTAGCTATCCAACTCGATTTCTAACAAACTCTTCAACCAACGTACAAAAAACGATACCTAAAAAATCATTTTTATTGAAATAATTTTTTTGATTATAATAGTTTTAATTCTGTTGGTAGTAGTTGTATGACAAAATTTTTTGTAGGTGATAGACAAGCCAAGAATATTAATCCATTGATAATATTTAAAATTTGTTGATAACTATTTAAGAAAATTTCCTCAATAATAATTTGTTGGTAATTTGATTAGTAATCCGTTGATAAAATTTATTGATAAAAGTGTCGATAATCCGTCAATAATTCATCGATAATTTATCAGTAATTGATTGATAATCAATCACTAAATGATATTTTTCGTTAGCGAATCATCAATATTTCATTGGAAATCCGTTGATAATGGCCTAATTTTTGTTGGTAATACTAAATTTTCATCGGTAAAATTTTAAATTCATCAATAATTTATTTAATTAATTTTATCTATATTTTTTTAAAAAACATGTAAATAACAATTAAAACATGTGTAATTATTTAAAAAGTCTATTATTTGTTTATTATTATTAATTAAAATATCAAATCCACATCATAAATTTAAAAACAATCCAAATTATCTATAACATCCTTAACATCCATAAAAATCCATTACATCCATAAAACATCCAAAAAATACATCATACAAATCCTGAAAAATGCTACTGTGATGTTGCATCTCCTGATTTAGAATCTTTGTTACCATTATCAAGTCTAGAAATTGTGTTGGTGAAAATTGTCTAAACCTCATCGATTGTATCATCTGATCCGTGAATGACCTAAGCTCAGTTCTCAGCTTAGTCTTCAACTCATCAATTTGTTCTTGTTTCTAAGGCTAAAGAGGTTGAGAGGCATAGATGATGAACCACAAATAGAGTGAGATGATCTTGTTGCAGTAGTAGACTGACTTGAGTAAAGTAGGTTTTTCAATCTATCTATAGACCCAAAGCCATAAACAAAAGTATGCATAACTTTAACCCCTCCAATAGCTTCAACCCACGCCTGTGGATCGAAATCTGGATGATTGGAAGAGTTTTCACCATATGCCTGACATAATGCATTAACATAGTTTTCTTACAAAAAGTTTAAAACAACTATTATTACATTTTATCTGTGTAGTTCAATAAAATAAGGTAACTTCAAACAATTCACAATATCAAGATTTGATTATTAAATACGTAATACTTTTCATCTTTCACAATGTGATCTCATTTTAATATGCACAAAAAACTATTTAGTCTAATATTGAATTTCTTACAATGTTTAGGCTTTCAAAAACAGAATCCATAACCATTCTAGTATACAAATTTTCTATTCTTACTTCACTCATTAGTTCAAAAGTATTTTTATTTGTTAATGGTTGTCCTATTTCTAACTTCTCATGTGAGACCCAACTTGTATAACCAATGGTAAACCTAAACGTCTTATAATAAAGGTATTTACGCATAGCATCCGTTTTTAAAAACCTTTTATTCTCATATTCAGCATAAGGATACCTAATCTTCTCATTACTTATGAAGTATGGTTGAGAATAAGTATATCCAATAAATTCCTCCACACTATTGCAAAAGTTTTGACAAATGTATCCATTTGAAAAATAGTATCCATAACCATTGTAGTATATGAATTTTTATTCTTACTTCACTCATTAGTTCAAAGTATTATTATTTATTAATGGTTACCCTACTTCTAACTTCCCATGTGAAACCCCTTGTAATAAAGATATTTATGCACAACATCCGTTTTTAAAAACCTTTTATTCTCACATTTGGCACAAGGATACCTAATCTTCTCATTGCTTACAAAATATGGTTGAGAATAAGTATATCCAATAAATTTCTCCACACCATTGTAGAAGTTTTAACAAATGCATCCATTTACATCTAAATGAGAGTATATCTAAGAGTGAAATTTTGTCCATTTTTTAACCCTAGTTGAAACATCATAAACGTCCAAAAAATATAACTCTTAGTATCTTAAATTGAAATATGAGCAATTATTACTTTGCTAAACAAAATTATCAAAATGATAATATGAGGTAATTATTGGTCTACTTTAACAAATAGTCCATTAATGACAAAAAATGTCTTACAAAAATTCATCATGCATACTACAAAACAACACCTTCACAATAGTATATTATTGGTTTCAATGAATAACTTAAATCTTGGGCTTCTTAGTGTAGTTTGAGGTATTACAGGAGATTTTCTTTAAGGTACTTCTACGTACAAAGCTTGTTCTACTTTCAAAGTCAATGGAATGAAAAATAATAAAAGTTAGTATTATGAAAATTAATAAGAAAAAACATATTCAATACAGAATATGCATCCACCGTAAACCCAGATTCAAAACACACATTCACAAGTAGATTATGGAAAAGAAGAAAAAAAAATAAAAAACATTGATGCTCCCCTTGATGCCATACAAACGTAATTGAACAGTAACATTTTTTTTTCTTACAATCTTCTTTCTTAAATTTGATTCATTTATTTTCATGTGAATAGGAGATCGGATATTCAATATCGTGATCTCATTCCATTATATATATTTATGTTTTGTGTGGAGGCAATCGACAAATTAAGCTTAATGGACCACCAATACAATTTTAACAATACATATATTATAAAAGAATAAAAATGCAAAATTCTCATTACTTACAATTTGTGATTGAATTTTGTAGCTGAATTTTATTTTACACTACTCTAGAGTTAAGTATGCAAAGAAAAAAATTGATTTTCCATTATAAGCAATATATATATGTTAAAATTTTACAAGAGTATAAGGTTTCAATTAATTATAAATTTGTTAATTAATTACAACTTTTCTCTAAAATATGAGTATTTGATTTTGCCATATATGATTACTAAGGTCAGGACTTTAATTTAACTTAGATTAAATTAGGGTTTAGATTTAATTTAAATTACTAAGGTCATGACTTTAATTTAATTTAATTTAAATTAAATTTAGCCAATTTAAACACATGTCTCACTTTAATTTAATCTAAATGCAACCCTAATCCAAAATATTAAATCTCTCTTGAGCCAATGAATTACAACCTTAATCCAACCTTAATAAAAAATTACAACCTTAATCCAAAATATTAAATCCCTCTTAAATCATAGCATAACCTTAATATAGAAATTAAAATCTAAATCCCATTCAAACAAGATAACAATCAAACAAGAAAACAAAAAAGTTGAACCATAATCTCTATCAAACAAGATAACAAAAAAGTTGAAAAATCAAATGGATTACCAATGGTGGAGAGGATGGCAACAGTGGAGAGTAGTAGGGGAGAGGATGGCGGTGGAGCACAGTTGATGAGAGGACTAAATGGACATGCGACGACTTGGAAGCATGGTGGAGAGATGCGGTGGAAAGGGGAGAGAGAGAGATTAGGGATTTGAAAATGGAGATTTGGGTTTCATGATTTAGGGATTAGGGGTTTTAAATTTTTTTCAATTTCCGACAGATTACCTATAGAAATATTTTTGTTAGTGATCGGCCACTTTAAAATTCTTTTTCAGAAAATTTTTTATAGACAAAAAATTTTATCAGTAATTTTCATGTTAATTCCCACAATTTTTACTTACGGATTACTGACAAGTAAATTCTATTGGTATTCTATCGGTAATTTTGGAATGTTTTTGCAATTATTTTTTGTTGGTATTCCATTAATAATCCATCGGTGATTATCAATGAAAATATTTTACCGATAAAATTTAGTCAGTAATAAAACAATTTCTGGTAGTAAATTACATCAACAAATTTTATATCTTTCAATTAACAAAAATTTTGAAAACACAAATGTCGAAGAGCGAGAGAAAATAAACTAATTTTTATTTCAAACTCTATAAGTTAAAACTTGAATATAAATTGTTTCAGTTCCTTGGTTATAATTTCAAATAGTACCAATTGGATGTTTATATGAATCTTATACAACGATAGGACATTTCTAGATAATGATAGTCATATTTGATTTTTGAAACTTGGGAAAGTTTTTGCTTCCTTCATCCCATTTGTTTTTGTTGGAATTCAGTAGCTTTTTTCTTATAAAATGGGGAATTAAAAGGTATTTAAAAGAAAAGAACCGGTGCTAACATGAAAAAGGCTATATGATTGTAATTGGATGCATAATTTTTTTATCAATTTTTTATTTCACATAGATTGTTTTTAACATTAATTATATAAGAAAAATTAATAAAAAAGTTATTAATTATTGTTAATGAGATTAAGGCCTTTAACAAAAGTGAAAAAAGTTCTATATCCTAAAATGAATATGAGTATAGAGGGTTAAAATATTTTTTTTTCAGTACATTAACTTAAAAGAGTTTATAAAGAAGGGTTAAATAACAAAGATTAATGTTTTTTCGAGTTTATAAAGATTGATTTAGTTGATATTATATTTTTTCAAAAAATAAAAATAAAAAGCAAAACGTTAAAAAAAAAAAAAAAAAAGATAAATGGAAAAAATCAAATGGTGAAAAATGAAAATATCCAGCAAAATGGAATCTAAGCTTTGTGATTAGAGGTTTTAATTTGACAAGCATGAGATCCGAATCAAATGACCTACTCATCTACCTCTTTTTATTATTTAATCAATTTAAAATTCTGTTTACTTGCAAGAGAGAGATGGCTCCAAAGCATTGGAATCTTAAGTGAATGTGATAAACAGAAATAAATAAAAGAATAGAATAAATTTTCATTTGATTCTCAAACTATATCATTTATGTCAATGCCATATTTAGAAAATAAAAAGTTCATAATTAAATAATTGAATATTATGTCATAAGACACATTATACCAGGGACTAACTTTTGTTAACAAACAAATCGACGAGGCCAATAATAATCTCACATGTCAAGGAAATGTTAAGTCACATTACAAGTAAGCATCACATTATTAATTTGTGAGTTTCACCACCATATCAACAATATATATATATATATACATATATATAGATAATGAAACATTGAAAATAAATTTTTTTATTTTTTAAAGGGGTTAATAGGACCAGTGATTTCTCAACTTTAAATCAAAACTCATTTTTGCCTCTAATCTTTGAAACTTTTAATTGTATCCTCAATTATTTAAAATTATTTTATTTTAATCATTTCGATTATAAAATCTTCTAAATTTACAGTAAGTGCTAATTTTTACTACATGGATGATTTTATGTGACATCTCAAATGGTAAACGAAAGGACTAAAATTAAATTTTGCTCAAAGTTCGGGATTACGGATGTTATTATCATAAATTTTAAAAATATTCAATTTAAAATATTACTTTCTAGTGTAATATAATTAATTAGTTAAATATTTTTTATTTTAAATAGAAAATAGGTTTTTAAAAATTAAAATTAAGTTAAATGTTTCAAAATCCTTTTAAAAAATTCCAAAGCATTTTAAAAAATTATGTAAAAATTTTCATATTAGCTTAAAAAATTAAATAAAAAACTCCATGACATTTTAAAATATTAAGTAAAAATTTCTGTACCATTTTAAAAAATCATTTTATTAATCTATTCCTAAATTTTTTTCTATTGAAAAAAAAAACTATTTTGAAAATATTCTTTATTAAAATTTTATATTTATGAAAAATAAAAAATAGAGACAAATAGCGATCCTTACGTTCGCTAATCTGATAAGAGGAAGAAATCTTATTATTGAAAATAATATTTTATTTTATGTAAATATACAATTATTTATAGAAAATAGATTCATATTTGATTTTTATAGAAAATAGATTAAAAACTCTATTTTTTAAAATAATACAAAAATTTTACTAAAATTTTAAAACAATTTTAAGTTTTTTTTATTTAATGTTTTAAAATGATGTTGAAATTTTTATTTTAATTGTTAAAATGCTATGGAAATTTTTAAAAAGAATTTTGATATCTTAAATTTAATTTTAATTTTTAAAATTTATTTTCTATTAAAAATATTATTTTAATGATAAATCATATCATAATAAAAAATAAAAAATATTTTTAGGTATAATATTTTATAAAATATATTTGAAATATAAAAAACAATTTTCTCTTTATTTTCCTTTTTTCTTCTTTATAAAATATATTTCAAAAATAAAAAAGGAAAAATATATTTAATTTTTTAATAAAAAATAAACTTTTTTGGATAGAAAATAATATTTTCTATTGTGATTTATTAGTAAAATGATATTTGTAATAGAAAATATATATATTTTAAAATGATATAAATTTTTGAAAAAAGATTTTGAAATATTTAACTTAATTTTAATTTTTGGAAATCTATTTTTATTAAAAACTAAAATATTTAACTAATAAATTATATTACAATAAAATATAAAAATAATATTTTAAAAATATGTCTAAAATATAAAAAAATTCAACATAATGCCATCCTTCAACTTTAAGAGAAATTTTATTTTTGTCCCTACGGCTATCACCTGAAATGTTAGCTAATGTCATCCACGTGGTACAAGCTGGTATTTATTGTAAATTTCATTGCAATTTTAGGCAATGCTTTTATTACAATGCTTTGAGAGTACTTTTCTTGGCTAGATGAGAGTTTGGTAGGTTGCATCTTTCATTGTTGCTCTTTGGTCTGCATGGTTGAGGATGAACGAGGTGGTTTTCAGAATAATTAAGAAATTGGATGTTGAAGAGTGGTTAAACTCCGATCTTAACTTGTTCTAGATAAAAAGCTTTAAAAAAAGAAGTTCAATTTTTAGCTATTAAAGTTGCTTTGAGATAGATTTTTGTGAATGGGAGGCATAATGTTGTTCAATTAATTATAAAATCCCATTCTTTGATTACATTTAACTAGTCTAGTAAGAATTAAGAGGCTACACATTGGAAACTATTTTATTTTTATTGAAAATTATTGTAATTTGGGTGCCAATGTGATGTTAGTTTCCAAAATATTTATAGAGGAGCTAATAGGATGGCCTATGCTTTAGATAAAGTATGCATGGTGGTAACATGGTCCTCTTGTTATAACTTCTATCCTTGGTTCATCTTTCCTCGACGAAGAGGTCTTGAGTTCAAGTTCTGTCGGTGGTCACTTGTTAGGGTTATCTCGAATGCATGACTTGCAGTCACCTGTCTTAGGCTATCAGGTACGATACATCTTGCCCCAACTTGGGGGACAAATAGCTTATCTACCCTCAGATTTTTTGACATTCTTAATAGATAATGCTTTATTATTGGCTAAGGATTTATATTGTATGAGTAGTAAGATTAATTCTAATTGTCATAACGTATAAATCTATGAACCTATTGCTAGATATTAATTTATAAAGTCATAATTAATTTGTTTTTATTTTGGTGTGATTGGCCACCTAACTGAATTTGTCATATTTTAAAGACGATTTCTAAACTTGATTCGAATATTTTTAAAAGGTAGATTTTAGTCTATGAAACTAGATTTTAAGTTTGAAAGTGCATTTATATGTGAGAAATATTATAACAGCCTCACAACGTCCATCCAAAGGACGGTAGTAGTTTGATTTCAAGTTATCCAAGTCTTAGAACACTTTTATATTTTATCAGATAATTTAATTAATGAAAATTAATCTTAAAATTACTCAAATAGTTTGATAGCAATTTAAGATAATTTTCTCACCTTAAGAGTATTCATGGAGACTAGTGTCCTACTCTGAAAAGGATCTATCATCAGATTCATTTAATTTTTGTTAAAAAAAACTTTTATTTGTGATAACCAATAAAAATTTAATTTTTATAAACAAATAATTTATTTTTAAAAATATCTTACAAAATGTTGATAATATTTTTTTTCCAAAAATTATCCTCCAATATGTTGGTAGGATTTTAAAAAGATATTTTTTCAAAAAAATTCATTAAGTCCTCAAATAGTTTGATAAGATTTAATTTAATATTTAAATCCTTCAATAGTTTGGTAGGATTGAAAAAAAAATTTTAAACCTTTTTTTAAATTTGAAAGAAAAAAATCAATTAAAATTATCATGCAAATAATATCATGCAATTAATATAAATTATCATCCAATTAATATAAAATATCATGCAATTAATTAATAATTATGAAAAATAATAATAATAATAATAAATAAATAAAACATCATAAATACTCTAACCATTTTTTTTATCATATTAATTCACTTACATAATAAAAACATAAAATAAAAATATGAAAAACACAAAAAACAACAAACAAAAAAAAGGAAAAAATAGAAAATAGGAAAAAAAGTAAAAATCAAAACTGAAAATTAAAAGAAAAAAGAAAAGGCAAACCGTGCAATTCAAGTCACGTTACCAAACGGGTTATGTGTGGGTCCTTATGGGTTAATGTGGATCCTGGGACTTCTCCAAAACGGCGTCATTTAACTCTGCTATATAAGTAAAAAATTTTTAGTTTTCTTCAAAAGGCTTTGGTTATTTCTCTGTGTGGCAAACTTTTCCTCTCACTTCTCTCTAGATATTCAGACGGTAAATCCAAACAATCCCAGAAATCCAACCAAAATCCCAAAAGCTAATGCTAAGAAGTTCAACAAACTGTCGGGAAATTTAAATTTTCCAAAAAATCCAAGAACCCAGAAAATGACCAATGTAGACCCCTCAACCATCGTAAAGGCCATTGAGAAATTCAAACTCCTAACCAGAAAATTTATACTTGACCTATAAAAACCTAGTGTTTCTAAAAAAAATAAAAAAAATCACTAATAAACAACAAATTCAACCTTGATTCCAAAAAGATCTACAAACATATACAAACCCAGAATTCCCTAGGAAAAACTAAAATCTAGGATCAATTCAAAACTAAAAAATAAAACCACAAAAAACTCCTAGAATAAAAAATCCAAACCTAAACAGTTAAAACCCAAAAATTAAATTAAATTCCAAGTAAGTCTAAGAATACCCAAATATAAACCCAAAATCCAAATAAACGAAAAAATAATCTTGAATAAAAAAAGCTAAACCCAAAAATTATTGTAGACACCCTACTTGGTCCGAGCCCAAGCCCATTAGGCCCAATTCAATAAGGCCAAGTCTATCAAGCCCAATTGGCCATTCTTCTATTTATTATTATTATTTTTTGGTTAGTTATTATTCTTCATTTTGATTTATCTGTATTTTTATTAGTTTATTATTAGTTTTTTTAGGTGATAAAAAATAAATAAATAAAATAATAATGAAAAAAATAGAAGAAAAAGTTACCATGAATTGTGGCTGGTAGGATTGAAGTTGGACTCAATTGGTTTAAAGATATAGTTTCACGTTTTTTGGGAATTCTATGAAAAGAGAGAATTAGGGTCAATAAGAAACTCTTCTGATTAAACCCTATAAGTATCCATGGATCACATACACAGGAAGAAACATAGAAACACAAAACACAGCAAGTAGAGAAAAAGAAAAAAATTTTAAAATTTTTTTTGGAAATATTTTTTTGGAAATTTTTTGAAAAATTTTCAGATTCCGGTGAAAATTTTCAATGCTGGTTGAATTTTTTGACTAGTTTTTCGATGTCGGTTGAAGTTTTCAATAGGATTCCCAGAATTCGGTGAAGTTTTTGACAAATGTTGAATTTTTCATCGACCATCCGATAGTCCAACCTAGATTATGGCAGTATTTTCCAAAATTCGATTGAAGTTCAACCGGAGTTCATCCGATTTCTAGAAAGAGGGGAGATAAAAGAAAGGGAAGAAAGAGAAGGGGAAAGAAAGATTTAAAGCAGAGGGTTGAGCAGAGGGATGGTTTAGTTGTGATGGGGATTAAGAGAAAAGCTATGGTTGAGGGTGGATCAAAGGGCTCGAATGAGTGGAGACAAAGTAAGAGCTTAGGATTTTTATTTTTTTTTTGGTATTTTTAGCTGTGTCCTCCCTTATTCATTTTTCTAGTCTTATAGAATTAAGACATTGATAGAGGAAGGGTCTTTGATATGGCCTTAAGGTTGTTTTTTAAGTTTTGTTGTTGTAGTGGCTATTGAGTTTTAGAGGGTGATGCTTGTTGAATTTTGGGTGAAGAGAAAGTAATGGATGTTTCATCCAGTTGTGATAAGGTAAAATGAGATAAAACATGAGGGGAAAAATAGGCGATAGCTAAAAATAGTGCTAGTTTTGGGGTGAAGAGAAAGTGAACCAAATTTTTTCTTTTTGATTTTGTTTTTAATTAATTTAAAACTTGACAAAATGGACACGAGCCTTATTATTAGCTTCAATTTTCCATTAAGCCTTTAAGCTTACATGATAAAACCTGAATTGGCTTTAACCCATGCAAAATTATCCAAAAATGATTAATCAAAAATAGGCTCAAATGAGTTCAATGCAATTAAACATTTAAGTTAGCCCAAAACAAAATATTCAAATCAAGCAAAATATTGAACAAAACGAAATTATCTCAGACAAAAATTAGGTGTTTATAGCTACCCATCTTTGTACATTATGAAGAACTAGGAATTGGACAAAGATATAGATACCAATTTTGTCTGGGACTAAAGACAAGGTTTTTTTGGGATTTTTTTATTTTTTGAATTTTTGAAAAACTCCTTTCATTAAAGATTTTAGAACTTTTGAAAATAAATGTAAAAGGTTCTTTTTATTAGAAGTTCCACAACTTTTGGAAACATTACACTACAACTCGAAGATTATGCATTAAGGTTTTACAAAATCATGCTTAGAGGTCTTATAAATCTTGATATTAAAACAAATTCAGCTCAAAAGACTTACAAATCTTGTCAAAGAATTTAGAGATTACATTCGAGGGTCTAACAAATCTCGATGCTTAAAATAGATATAGCTCAGAAGACTTATGAATCTTATTTGGAGGACTTAAAAATCAATTTAAAAATTTATTTCTCAAAAAATGAAATATCTAACTTTTAAGATTTTTTAAAACTCAGATATCGCCATATCAAAAATACAAATGTCCTTGATATCACCACTGAAGAAGCCCCAGATATCATTACCAAGAGAATTTTCATAAACGTTTGGATATCGCCATTAAAAGAATTCTAAAGAAGACCCGATCACAACATTTTTCTTAACTAGTGCCAATTTCACTTGGCTTAATATCTATGTAGGCTAGCTTCATTATGCTTGCTAATCCTAATTGATGCCAACTTCACTAGGCTTGAAAATCTAATCTTGGTGCTAGTTGGATTGGGCTTAAAACTCTTTCAAATGATGCCAACTTCATTGGGCCTGAAATTTTGATCTTAACTAGATTGGGCTTAAAAAATCTGATTCAATGCAAACTTAACCGGGCTTAAAACCTATGTGCTAGCTATATTAGGCTTAAAAAATCTCATCCAATGCTAACTTAACTAGGCTTAAAATTTTAGTGCCAACTAGAATGCACTTAAAAAATCTCATCTTAAAAATCTCATCATTTTTATAAAAAATTCTTGACATTTTTTTTTTTTTAGAAGAACTTGTCTTATTTTTCCTATTTATTGGATATCATGTATCTTTTCCAATTTTTGGCAATTTTTCCTTTTCTTCAACTAACTCTTTTTTTTTCTTTTATTAATATTTTTTCTTTTGTTTTTCTCTGGACATATTCTTATTTCTCTTTTATTTTTTTTCCTTGACAGATTTTTTCCTTGATAATTTTTTTCTTTTATTTTTTTCAAAACTAAAAAAAAACCCCATATCTTTTTTCCTTAATGTTTGCAAATTTGACAAATAGAAGTAGGATACAAATGTCTAATACAAGATAAATGGTAAAAATGTGAATATCTCTACACTAACACAAATGATCACAAATACAAAATTCTTTTCTAGTGATTAAAATGGAAATATCTTTTCCATTATGCATATATACCCAACAAAGATGCATATATACCCAACAAAGTTGCGAATACAAAACTTATCACAATGATGCAAATTCCAATCTTCTTTCCATGTAGATGCCCTAACAATGATACAAATGCAAATTTCTTTTTCTTGATGCAAATGTACCCTACAAAGATATAATTACAAATTTTTTAGCAACAAATTTCCTTTTTATGAAGCAAATGCCCCTTACAAATGTAAATGCCAATTTTCATATGTGATATAGATGCCTTAAAGGTATAAATGAAAATTTGTAAATTTTTTTTAATAATGCAAATGCTCCCTACAGTTACAAAACTTCATTTCAAAATTGTCAATACTCGTGCAAATGCAAAAATATTCATGATGCTTATGCCCAAATAAGGATGCAAACATCAACATTTAAAATGGTGATGTAGATGCATGTCGAAAGATGCAAATGCTAAATATATCTTTTTTTTCAAAATTTTTTTCTCAATTTTGCTTGTTCTCATTACCTATCAAATCAAGTCTTTAACTTCTTTCCAAAAAGATCTCAGCTTACCCTTCACCTATTTTTGTTTTGTTTCTTTACCAATTTTTGCTTTCTTTACTTTTCAAACAAGCTCTCTTAATTTTTCTTTCATTTTTCAACATGCTTTCCTTTTTACTTTCATTTTCAACATACAACATGCAACATGCATTTTGAACTCGATCATAGAATTAAGAAGGCAAACCACCATGTTTCTTTTATAAAAAATAAAATTTTTCTTTCTTGAATCTGAATTGGTTTAAAGATTCTCACAATTTGATAATTTTCTTTGACACCATATGTGATGTCCTTATTTTTCACAAAAATGAGTGACTACTCACTCAAAAAATTTTAAAATGACCAATAAAATTGTGCCATATTATTAAATATCATGGAAAAAAACAATGAAATATTGAAACAAATATGACTTTCGAGTCTTTTAAAAATTGATGTTCCCTATTAGAAATGAAAGAGGTGATAATTATAAAATGGATTGAATGGTTTAGCACATTGAGGTCACGGTTCATTTGAGAAAGTTTCACAACTTGAAGGGAATAAAAGAGATGTATACTTTTCTATCTAATTTCACAAATGAAACATAAATTTTTCTAAAAAAAATGAATTCCTCAAAAACCAAACCTATTTGACACTTTCTTAGTATTCTAATTGGCATTTTGATAAATGTTGTCAAGGCTAGCTATGATGGGCTTGAGATTTTAGAAAGCCATTTTTAAATGGAAAGAATGTTTAAATTTTTAAAATTAATTCTTTCAATGGATTTCAAACTTTCATGGCATCGATATTCTTGGATCTTCCAAAGGTCTAGATCATTTCATATTTACCACTTTTGCTTTATCAAGCATCAAGATTAGTTTCAAAGTTCTCAAATTTACTCTAAACTGACCTTTTTGGAGTTTTCACCCTGGATCTTCATTCTTCCTTCATTGTTCTTGCATTTTTCTTGATTATTTCATCATGCACTTAATAATCCAAATTTCATCCAAAATGGGTAAATGATTCAAATAGTTAGTTAAACAATGAACAAAGATAAAAGACTCATAGGTTTTATGGTAATTATATGAGGGAAAAATTTTCAACTTAAGCATTCATGTTTGATAAAAATGGAATTTATAAAGCATGTAACATAGGCCTTGGTTTGAGGTTTTGAAAGAAAAGATAAATAGGTTCAAAATGTGTTTAAAGGTGATCAAACCAAGGATCAATTCATATCATATGAAAGATTCCCTTTAGGACATTTGTCTTTTCATTTTTCCACACTTACCACTGTATTCTTTTATTATTTTTTCCTTGCCTTTTTTTTCTTTACTTCTTTTTACACATATTCACTTCTGATTGAGTGAGTTAAAAACTTTTTGCAAACTCATTTTATTAGACACTTGCCCCTTAACATATACACTCTTTCTTTATACTTCAGTAAGATTTCACCGTGACAAATTCTTGAATATGTCTCTTTTTTGCCCCCTAGTGTGGAGAGTGATTCTTGTTAAGGTTTATTTAGAAAGAATACATTAGGCTCAAAGGGGGAGCAAGTAGATAATTTTCATGTTTGTGAAAGGATGATGAAAGATAGCCATTTGTCATCTCAAACAGAATCACTTAAATTGAAGAGCATTCCATTTTAGGAAATAAGTTAGAAAAAAAAGCTTTTTCAAAGTTTTCTTTTTTAGATTTTTGTAGTTTTCCTAACTTTTCTTTTTATTTTGAGTTCTTTGGTTATCTCTTTCTAGTTTATTTAAAAAATTTTGGCTTTTTTAGATTTTCAAGTCTTTGTTTGGATTTATTTGAATTTCTCAACTACATGATGTCATAATCATTTTTTTTTTGTTTTTGCTTTTTTCCTTTTTCTTTTTCCTTTTTTATTTTTATATGCACCATATAACTCATACGTTAATTTGTTTTGTCAAAAACACAATTCATAGAGGTGTTCTATCTAGATATGCCATTCAAAAAAGGTCTATATAATGATGAGAATCATGTAGAAATGGTTCTCAAATTGCTTATGTTATCCCACTTAAAGAAAAAATTATGGCATAAGTCAAGTTGTTTTAGGGGCAGAATGGTCTCGCTTTTTTGGCCAATGTGCCCTAAGACACGGAGCAAAGATGATTTTTGGTAGAGAATAGAAGGATTGGTGTGTTTAAGGTTGTTTGAAGAGATGAAGATTTAGCATAATCTTGACACATATCAGATAACTAATGACTAAAGCCTTAAAAAAATGTCATGTTTGCTTAATTTTCAAGAAATCCACCAAGAAAAAATTTTAAATTATCATCATTTTTATCATGGAATAATCAAGTAAATATTTAATTTAAGGAATTCAAATATATGCTCCTTGAAAAGTTAGAGCTCTTATCTTATTTAATGATTCACGACATTAAGGTCTTTAGAGAGAAAATGTAAGGGTATTTATTGGGATGAGTTCATTTTTAACAGTGACCACTAACTTTTTCGATACTCTTTTCACCTTTTTATTATAAAAGATATTTTTTCTTTTTTCTTTTTTCTTCATTTTTTTCTTTTTTCAGGGCACTCTCTTCTCTTTTTACGATTTTGGAATTAATTATGTAGGGTTTTATTCAAATCCAACAATTTTCTTTTTATTTTTTTTCTTTCGAGAAAAATCTTAAAAATTTAAAACATAAAAGAAATTAAAAACCTTAAACAACAATATTCACAAATTCATGAGATACTATGATACATTATGTCCATTCATTCAATGCAAATATTCAAGCCCAATCCAAAATTCATATCCTCGATAGTGCTCTTAAAATGATATACAAGCTTAAACAAAAAAAAAAAGGCCTTTATTGACATCTCAACCTTAGAATCTTGACCTTTAATGCTAGTGGCATTAATTATCATAGCCATCAACCAACTTTTTAAATTTCATAGGATCTGCAATGATTAAAGATTAAACTTTATTTTTGAAAATAGTGTAATTTTTTATGAAATATCTTTTGACATTATCATGGTATTCGCATTTAGCATTAGGCTTGTACTACTTTGGGTAAGGAGACTTTCTAAGCTTTTTAGAGATAATGAAAATCATATAATTATTAACAAGTAGAGGAAAAAGCTTTGTGTAAAACATTGGAAGTGAGTGGTGTTTTTTAACTCTTTTTTCTCCTACAACTTTGAAGATAACCTAGATTAATCTTTTGTTTTATGAATATCCATGGTGAAAGAGTCTAGGAAAAAGACATTGTGATATAAGGACAAAATGGTTAAGAAAAATTACTAGCATAAAGCATTAGATCGCAAAAGGGTTATGATAGATTACTGACTTGTGTGACCAATGAAAATGAGCATTTAAAAGATCTTCTTGTATTATGCCAAGGTTTTTTTTGCTTTGCCCTTCAATAGTTGTTTCTTGGACATGTTCACAAAAACTATCCCCCATTCTTTCATTATTAGTTTTTGTGCTAACATCCATAATTCTTCTCATTTTATCCCATCCTCAATTCTACCCATAACAAATAGTAAATTTACAAAATTTGAATAAGTATTGCTAATCAACCTATTATAGTATAAAGGAGGAAATGTATCCACAAACAAGAAATTCAGCTCTCCATTAATAAAATGTGGTCCTACTACGATGCTACATCTTTTCATCTAATAGCATATTCTTTATAGCTTTCATTAGGGCTCTTCTTTTATGTTTTGAAAAATCAATTGGTTTAGGACTATCTCCAACATATGTTGTACTACTTTAAGAATACCTAAGATAAATCTCACTAAGTGCAGATCTAGCCTCTTTCCAACCTATAATACTAATAGGCTGTTGTCCCGTTCAAACTTTCTTGAAAGAAATGAATAAGTAATTTTTCATTATAGGCATACCTAACCATTTTCTAAAAGTATTGAGCCAAATGTGTCTTAGGGCATTTGGTTCCCTCATACTTTCAAATATCAAAACTTTGAATTTAGGCAAAAAGACCACATTTGGAACCAGATAAAATTCTTTTACATCGTAAGGTTTATCCTTACATTTAATAGCTTGAATCCTTTCTTTTAAAAGGCTATACCTTTTTTATGCATCTGAATCCCATGTCATTTTTAATGGATTCTCTCCTAAAAGTCTTGAACTAGGAACGCCAATAGGGTAAAAAAAAACTTGCCCTTTGAGTTGGACATGATTGTAAATGAGTCACATTGAAAGTTTATCCTTAAAAATTGCTAGGTCATTAGGATTAATTATTTCTTTCAGCAAAAAGTTCTTTTATAGTCTATTCCATTTTCCATATACCTTTTGTCTTCTTTGACATTCTATTTTGTATTCATTCCATTTCATCCTTCCAGGCTACATCACCCTTTACCAATTTAATATTCTTTCAATCCTAAAAGAAATTGATAAGACTAATCCTTAAGAAACTGTTTTTCTCTCTAGGGCACATATGAATTGAATTTTATTATGTGAATGTACGAATGAATGAATGAATAAAAGAATGAATGACAAAGCTCTTCAATAAAATGTGCATAAATTGGAACAAAGATAAAAGTTAGAGAAATTCAAAATCATAATCCACATCCAAATTGGAAAAGACAACACCATAGTTAAAACAAAATATCATTCTTCTTAAATATTTACAAAATAAAAAAATTTAAGGACTATATTTTTTTGCAAAACATTTCATTTTCCTAGCAACTTATTGCTCGAAAATCTTTTTAAAGGAAGAACTTATCAATGTTCACTATCATGCTAACTCATTCTCATCATCCTTAGATCCCTAGCCTATTATTGTCATCGAATCGAGCCATTTGCATATATAGGTGATGCACTTTGTATTTGAAAACCTCACAATCATCAATGGAATGCCTCATATTTCCACCATAGTATTCACATATTACATTTGGGTCATACTATTTTAAAGTATTTAGGGCTCTAAAGGCACAAGGGCAATAAGGTGTTTTTGAACCAAATGGGAAAAAAAATTTTCCATATGAGATAGGAATAGAATCTAATTGTGCATGGTTTTTTCTTCTTGAGTGGTTTTTGGGCAATAGATTGGCTACGAGCCCCAGTATTTGGAAATAGTGCATAAGTTTGAATGTGGGAAATTTGTGGAACAACTAGTTGAGGGAATAACAAGCTAAGGATATAAGTTTAGGTATGGAATCCTTAAAGACTACATGGAGTTTGAAGGCTTGGTCCTATGCATTTGAAAAGGAGGTCGAAAGTAAGCATGATAAGGGATTGAGTTAGGTTTAAAATAGTTTGTGAGTGTTATATGAAATCTAATGACTTCATCTTAAACATCAAACTTTTGAGCTCAATCATTTATGTTATCAACTCATTCATTCCTTTCATGACCTTGTCTAAACTTCGATCATTGCTCGAACCATTGAATGCCTTAGTATACTAAAAAAAAGTGCTGGACCTAATAGAAATCGATTAATCTTGACTCCATGAATTTTTTAGACTTTATTGGGCTAGAATTGATAAAAACCCTTGAGATGGAACCAAATTAACTTCATTGAATCTCTCAACCATTTTCATGAACTTGGCAAGTCTTGATTGTGATCTAGAGCACTAATTCATGTCTTCAATTTGTCCTCCATATTTTTAGCTTCTGATGTTAACCAAAGCAAATGTCTACCTTCTAATAGAATTTAGAAAAAATAAATATGAGGTAAAAAATAAAAAATAAAAAACATAAAATCAAACGAGCTTGTATGATGATAAATATACGTGATATGCCCATAGATGCATGATGTAATGATAATTATTGCAAGAGAATGTTGTAAAATACAAAGATACTTAAGACAATGGGGCTTTCTATAAGGTTCAAATGATAAAAATCATATCACTCATAAATATGTATGCAAGAAATGCAATGCCCTGTTGTAAGTGTGGTGAAATGCAATCACATGAAATGCAATTGTACAATGCTAGTTTCATCGAAATCATATCATTCGTGAGTCCATATACATAAAACACAATAATATGCTACATGAATAATGAGATGTAGGTACATGAATAATAAAACATGCTTATGTGAAATGCACTAACGTATTATGTGGTAAGATATCTCTGTATGGAATGGAATGTATGTATTATGTAAATCCAATGAAATTGACCTTACCATTTAGATGTGCATGAAATGAATACAAAAAGGATCAAATGAAATGCATGGGAAAGTAACCCAAATCAAGATTTTTGCTAGAAAGAAATATGAATTTAAGAAATCATTTCCTAAAAAAGCACATGAAATGACTAAAAATTCAAAGATTTTTCTTTTTTTTTTTCCTTTACTTATATTTATTATTTGACCAATAAAAAAATTAAGAAAAACTTCTTTTTTTTTAAATTATTTTTATTTTTATTTTTTGGAAAATAAAAAAAAATCTTTCTAAAGAATATTTTTTTTAAAATGCAAAATTTGGACAAACGTTAAACAAATCAAACAGTATGTTAAAAGCAAATTTTATTAGAAGGATTTTTTAATTTTTTTCTTCTTTTTGCTTTTAAAATTTTAATTTCCTTTGCATTATTATTACCTCTTAAATACAAGTTGTATCAAAATGCTCCTCACATATCCTAATTCGAGTAATTTTTGTAAAAAGGTCGACATGGCTTTACCTAAGGTTCACTATATGTTGGGTTAGGATTTATACATCTAAAGGTTTTCAAATTATTCCTTCCATTATCGTTCATCATAGACTAATAAGGTACCTCGATCCTCACTCATAATAGGCTACCAATGGAAAGGGTTCAAACTGGATGGGAGTTTTTTGCTAGTCATTATGGAGGTATTCACCTCACAAGAGTGTACGAATTTCACCCCCTCTTAAAAAGGTTAGAGCCTGGACATACAACTCATGCAAGCAATGCACATGTGAATGTGTGCGAAGGAAAATGTCAATATTTTATAACATTATAGCTTCTATCCTAAATGCCCAACATTTATTAAGAACAATACATACAAAATGTAATAATAAAAAGTAAATAACAAAATTAAAATATACAATGCAAAATCTTTCTTTTCCTATTTTTCTTTTAAAAACAAAATTAGAGTTAAAGAAATCAAAGTCAAATATCAATTAAAACCATTAAATCAAAACTTAGGATAATATATGATAAATCTGGGCCTAACTTTCATAAATAGTCGTTAGTGGAGTCACCAAACTATCATAATGGTTTCAAAAGCATTAGACGAAATTTTAAAATCAAAATCAAAATGGGGAGTCGCTACTAATATTTTTTGTTAGGTGCGATTGGTCACCTAAAAAGTTTATTCTTTTTTATAAAACCTTAAAACTAGTTTAAAGTTTATCAAAAAGATAATTTAAGTATTTAAAATCAAAGATGGGTTTGGGAATATAGTTATGCATGGAAAAAGATTAGTACCCCTACAATAAACAATATCAATTGATCACATGTTATATTTAGTATTGATAAAAAAAAGTCTTAATTTAAATATTTAAAATAATTCTCTTAATTTTATTTATTTTTGTAAAATTCTTTTTAAAACTTTTTATTTAGAAATAAAATGAAAATTTTAGTTTTAAAACATTTTTAAATTTCTCAATATGTAGGCAGAATTTTGAAAAATATTTTTTCTCTTAGAACTTTCAAAATATCCCTTAAAATTTAGCATAATATTCTTTTATTAAAAATAACTTTTAAGAAACTCATCAATATCTAGGTACGGTTTCAAGAACTATTTTTACTTAGAAATATTAGCTTTTATTTCCAATAAAAAATGAATTTCCAAAATCACCATTTATTACTTTACATTTTTTTTACAAAAATAAAATAGAGTGATGTCATATGAAGCAGATGAATGATACAAATATAAATTAAAATATGCAAATGACCAATTTAATTCCATTTAACTTTATCTCTTTTATATTTTTTTATCATTTATTTTAAAAAACATTTAGTGATAAAAGAAATTTTGTTTATTATTTTTTTGGTTAGAGAATTTTCTTTAATTTTCTAATATCTAGGCAAAATTTTAGGAAAATTAATCCTTTATTTGGGAAATTTTCATGATTAACTTTTACTAGAAATTAAATGATGCTCATTAGTAAAAGTATGATTTGATCTCCCTTTAATATCTAGGATAGGTTTCCAAAATTATTTTTTTAGAAATATTATTCTATATATTTTTTGAAATTTGGATTTTGTTGTTTGACATTTATTATTAATGCTTAAAATGCTTATATGATAATATAAATATAAATTAAATAATGTGTGCAATTACATTTATTTTCTAAATAGATTTTATTTAGGATAAAAGTGACAATTTTGGTATTAGAAATATTTTTGTCCTATTACATCCTTTTTTAAAACCCCCAATATCTAGGTCGGGTTAAAAATATTGATTTTTCATTTGAAAGATTCATATAAATATTTTTAAAACTAAGATAATATTCATTTGTAAAAATAATTATTTGAATTCCCTCCAAGATCTAGGTAAGGTATTCAAAATCATGTTTTCACATAAAAATATTTTTCTATTTTTATTCCTAAAACCATTTTTTAAAAATCATCTTAAACCACAAATTTTTTACACTTTTTTTTATTTAAATCTTATTTTATTTTATCAATCATCCACAAGCAAATTAATTTTCAAGAATATGTATGTGCATCTTATTTACTACTACAATTATTATTTTTTGCAAGTCCTAAAATAATATTAACAAACATAAAAGAGATTAAGGACATAAGAAAATAAATAAATAAAAGATAAAAGAAATATACCCCAAATGATGTTTTTTTGGCTAAAACCCAAAGTCTCCCAAGTGAAGATGGCCTAAGCTTGCTTGCCCTTGGACTAGGAATTGTTACATTTGAGTCAAACCTTAGATCGCTGGTTGAGTCAGTACAATCAAGTAGGCCCGGTTTGGGTCAGTTATTTCTTTTTTTTTTTTTTAACATTATAAAGTCAAACTCTCTTTTTAAAATCATTTTGTTCCTTTTACACAAAAAAGATCTAAGCTTCATTTATGGTGATTTTCGGCCATGACAAATGTCACTATGCCACCATTGACTGCCACCAACTGGCATTTTATGGGTCCTAAAATTTCACCACTGCTTTTGCTCGACCTATCATTTCCACCCTTCTAGATAGTTTTGCATAAAACTCAACAACCTATCCAAAACTAATATCAAAATTAAAACTTTAAACCACTAGAAAACCCATTTGTCATCGTTTGATCTTTTTTAAAATTTCAACACATTGTTACCCTTTTTCTTCTTTTTTTTTTCACCATTCGGATCTGAAAACCACTTACTCGCTGTTCTTCGTCATTGTCGCCACTGTTGACATGGTATTTTTTCTCTTACCTCTTATTTATAGCTCTTCTTTATCAAGCCCTCCCAAAAAAGCCTTTTCAAACTCCCAACTACTGAACCTCTTCCATCTATTTAGTTTTTCTTTTTTTGTAGTTTTTGATTTTTTTTATTTGATTGGGTTCCTTACCTTGATGAAGATTGTGGCTGTTATTTGTTTCTTCTTTTTTTTTTTTGTAGTTTATTGCATGCTTTGTGATTTGGGTTTTCTTTAGGTGACGGCAAAGTGGGTATGGTTTAGGTTTTCTTAAGCTTAGTAATGTGGTTGTTAGTGGTGGGTAGTGGAAAGGGTGGTTCATGGTTACTGTATCAGTAGAGGGATGGTTTGGTTATGATGAGGTATAAGAGAAGGGTTAAGATTGATAGTGGATCTGAAGGCTGGCATGGGTGGAGATAGAATAGGAGCTTAGGATTTTTCCTTTGTTGTTTAACTAGGTCCCCCTGTTCGTTTTTCTAGTCTTATAGAATTAGGACATTGATAGAGGAAGAGTCTCTGATTTGGCCTTAGGGGTGTTTTTAGAATTTTGTTACAACAATGGTTGCTAAGTTTTGAGGGGTGATCATAGTTGTTAATTTTGTTTTAGTACCAGCTGATACGCTTCAATTATACCAAAATATGGTATATTTAAATATGATTTTTTATACCAAATTTGGTACTGGGTAATACCGATTATTTGCATTAGTTTCAATTGGTTTTGGTGAATTTCGGTGAATTAGCTTATTTCAGTCGGTACATGAATGTGAAATATATTTTGTAATTTTTTAATTTGTCTTTTGTTGTTTAACTTTTTTTAACCTAATAAAAATAAAATTAATTGATAAAATAACCCTTGAAAATTGAGTTTCTTTTTTTTATACTTTATTTTTTCAAACAAAAGTTTATAAGTATTTCAATCTCTTTTAAGAAAGCAATTATGCTCAATTTAGAAAGTTTAACAATCATAAAGCCTTAGTTAATTTATTTTCATCTCTTTATTTTTATCTTAATATTTACATGAAAAAAAATACTTATTTAAATATCATACGATCAGATTAAGTGTTTAAAATATCATGAAAATTTTATGATATTATTTCTTATGCTTTTTAACTTATTTATTTGATTTTTGAAGATATTTTATATTTATTTTGTAGATTATTAATAGTATTAAAATGTACAAGTTCATATATGTTTATAAATATATTTATACTAAACTAAAAAATCCACAATAATATGTCGAAATAACTAGTATCAGTATATACCATATTTTTATAAAAAAAAAAAAAACAAAACATTATTTGGTATGATATTAACAACTTTGTAGGTGATGCTTGCTAGATTTTAGGTAAAGGAAAAGTAACGGATGTATCATCCAATTGTCCTACGATAAAATGGGATAAAACATGAGGAAAAAGCAAGCTATAGTCAGATATAGTGCTAGTTTTTGGCCGGCGAGAAAGTAAACCAATTTTTTCCTTTTTGTTTTGTTTTTTTAATTACTTTAAAATTTGACAAAATGGGCATGGGCCTTATTATTAGCCTCAAATGTCCATTGAGCCTTCAAGCTCACATGATTCAATTGGAATTGGACTTTAATCTATGCAAAATTATCCAAAAGCCTTAACGAGGTCAATCTAATTAAAACATATAAGTTGGTCCGAATCAAAACGATCAAATCAAATATAAAAATCAGATAAAATGATATTTGAACTCTCACTTTATATATTTTTTCAAGGCCTTTTTAGCAGGTAGAAAAAAAAAATTGAAGAACTATTAGTAGTTAACTAAGTTAAACTATCAGCAAAAACTTATTGGTGGACACTGACTAGCTCTCAAGTTACAAAATACACGCAACAGCCACGCACGTATATACCATCTATATGTTTGTATTAAGGATAATTATCCCATACATTAACAAAGAATAAATTTTTAATTTTATATAATTGTACTATAATTAATTAATTTGATTTTAAAATTATATAGGGTCTACCAAAATATAATGTGGAATCCACTCTTATAAGTGAAAAGATCCTCACATAAGTCTTGATTTTAATTGAACATTTGTAATATTATAATAAAAATAATTGTAGTTAAACGCCCTCTAAAGAATTAGTATGTGTATATTTAAATATATTTAAAGCATCAACTATTAAACTATTAATATTGACATTTGACAATCGTATAACACTATTTGTGGATTTTAAAAAGGTTCATTTTCTATACGTAATAAAAAAATTTAAACTCAAAAAATAAGATTAAAAAGTTAATATGTGTCCATTAATTAATCAATTAATTAATTAATTAATTAATTAATATTCATAAATACATCCTACGAAGGCATATGCTGGTGGAGTGTACAAATTTCATTGCCCGTAAAAGTAGATAATTTTTTAAATAAGAAACTCATTTCTGATATATAGAATAATAATTCTTTTGTTAATTGTTTAAATTTAAAATTGTTATTATATTACACTAAACATTTGATTTTGGGGTAACTCAAAACTTTGGGTTCCAATTCAATATCTAAATAAAGAGATAATTATATTAATTTACGAGCAAGTAATTGGATTTCTTTTCTTTCTTTTTTTTTTATTTGAAAAGGGTAAATATATTACTAATCAAGTTTGAGATACAGATTTTACTAGTCTTAAGATACGCGCAGGGCATTCTCCCATCCATCTTTTATCTGAGCTAGAATGCAGAGCGTGTTTGGCAAGACTATGCACATCCACATTAGCATTCCTTTTTATATGTCTCGCCTGAAAGGAGTTGAAGGCTCTTCTCATAGCTTTGATATCTGTCAAAATATTGCCCACATCAGAGAGGTCCTCTGATACTGACCCGGTCCCATTTATCACTCGCAAGGCATCACCTTCAAGAACGACATTCTCCAGCTCCATGTATGACCCAAGCTCCATTGCTTTAGCAGCAGCCAGAGTCTCTATTGTGTTTGGGTCCTGCACAACTGAAACTTTGCTCGTGGCCACTCGTGGCCACCCCCAAGACCTCACCATTAGCAACCCGTATCAGCACACCAATTCCACCTAGTTTAAACGCCAAATTAAGGGCCCCATCAAAGTTGGCCTTTGCATAGCCCACTGGTGGTGTCTCCCAGCCTACATCCGTCACAGTACTGCATGTTGCATAAGTTTCATTAGCTTGTCTGAAATGCAAATAACTTTCAGCCTACCGCACAACTTGCCTTGGTGTTTGGTGCTTATCCTCTTTGACAAATAAGTTTCTGCTATGCCATAAAGCACAACATAGAACCAGTCCTCGTTCCAACTAGTCAGTGGATGCCTCCCTTGCAATCTCGTGAAGCCATCCCCCTGCTCTACGTCTCGGTTAAACCCAGTCCACCTTGCAGAAAGGCTAGCCATGGCCCAAACCTCTTTGACCGTTTCTTCTTGGTTACCGCATCTTGGGCAAGCACTTTGGACGTTGATGCCCCTCCTTCGCAGTGTAATGAAAGTTGGTAGGAATCCCTTATTCAACTTCCATCCAAAGATTTTTAACTTGTTAGGAACCCTGGCTCTCCACAATTTCATCCAAGTTTGTCTTTCTGCTTCTGTGGTAACTTCCTGTCCATGCAGCTGGGCCATGCTAGGCAAACCATGAGCAGCCACTATCATATGGTATGCGCTACGAACCGAGAGCCACCCGTTTTTCTCGATGCCCCAGGTGACCACATCAGGGTGGTTATTTGAGCTTAGCGGAATAGAGCTGATCAGGTTTACTTCCTCATTAGAAAATACACTATCCAGTAACTAATATTCCATCTTCTAGTTTGGTTGTCCAACAGGTCTACCACTCTTGCGTCCTCCCCAACGATTCTTTTTGCATGGTTTCCTGGGATTAGCACACTGTTATTGGGCAGCCATTTATCTTCCTGTAAGAATAACCACCCATAATGGGCAACTCCATGAAACCAACCGCCTTGGCAGTTTATCTTCTTATCATTAAACTGTCTTAGGCAGTTTTCCTTTTTATAAGTAAAAAGTGCTGCTTACTTTTTGGTGTTTGAATAATAAGCACTCGGCCATTAATATATAGTAGAGAATATAGAGAAAAAAGTCTCTCACCAAAAGAGAGAGAGAGAGAGAGAGAGAGTTAAGTAGGCATTTGAATAATTCTCAATAAGGAATTTTTGTATTCAGTGTGAAGGAATTATGTTGTGGAATTGAATAATTTTCGTATTGTGATCTTGTTCAACGATGAGTAATTCAAGTTGGGTTCTTTTTTGCATCCACTTCTTCTTAACAAGTAAGTATATATATATATATATATATATAATTTTGTTCGTATATGTCTTCCATGAATTTTTCTTACATTAGTATTAGAGGCAGGTTGGCTTGTTTTCTAATTCGTTTGTATATTCTTAATAATCGAAACATGATATGTTCTTGCATGATTGTGAATATCCATAAGAGATTATACTTTTTTGTGTTTTTGATATAATTAATGTTGTTGTGATAATTCTTGGAAATGCCATTGATGTTGTTATTTTGGTTCATTTGTTTTTCGGTATTAAGGAAAAAAAATTATCCTTATTAACTTTGGGATTTTGGATCACACAAGAATGATTGAGATGAGTCTTAATTATTTTTTTGACTTATGTTAACTCATGAATTCATGATTTTTTGTCGTATGGTACAGAAAATCATGACTATTATTGTGAGGACTCCTATCGTTCTGAGGACATTGGCATGATTCTTGAGAGTCATATGGCTAACGATGGAATTAAAACAATATTGAATAGATCCAAATGATGATATTGAGAGGCATATCATCAAGGTTAATGGTATGATCCAAGAATTGATATGATGTGATAGCATTGGTGTCAGGAATGATCATATCAAATATAAAATGCTAATGGATATATACACTTTTGACTCCTAGGTAAAAGAATCTTATTTGACATATCTAGATGTCTTTAGGGAGTTATCCTAAGTATGAAATATTAATTAAGGGTTTTATGAAAGAATACGTGAAAATGGGAGCAAAGAGGAGTATGACTCTCTTAGTTTGCCCAAGTCTCCATAATGAGCAATGTGAATGCAAAATTATCAAAGGAATTTTTAAAATCTATCCCAATTCTTAGACAAGTCATTTGAAATGATTAGGAACATGTTTTATTAACATTTAGTATATATATATATTTTTAATTATGAACAAGTTTATGGATTTGAATGATATTTTTTTGTAAGACCTGCTTGTTGAAATCAATATATACATGTTATTGATTATATGTTGGAAACCTTATGGTTAGTGGGAGTTCTAAGATAATTAATTTGTTCTATCTTAGAATAATTGATTTTGCATAATGAAATAAATTAATAACAATTAAACACATTTAAAAATGAAATTTGATTGCAAACAAAGTGACTTTTTAGTTTTATTTTTATGTGAATGATTGTCATTGTTTTATTTATAACATTGTGACAAAATTAGAAGTATGCAATACTAGGCATTAATTAGTGCATATATCTCTTGAATGTAGAATTATAAGATCTAAAGTATGAAAATCTAGTTTGTATTTGAAGAATAAGAGGTTCTTGATGTTCTGAACAATATTCTTGATGAGCCTGAAAAAGGGAATACATTCTAGCATAGAAGGGATTGAGAAGCTTATGAGACCTGGAAAAAGATAAACTCCACTATATGTGTTACGTTGCTTAACAATATGGAAAATGATATTATCCGTAAGTTCCAGCCTCATGAAATAGCCAAAGAGATGTGGAGTGCCCTAAAAGCAAAGTTTGGTGCAACTTTAGTTAACAAATAAAAGCATCTTGCTATCAAGTTTGACACATACAAGAAACGACCTAATCATAATATAAGGTAGCATGTGAGAGAAATGTCAAACATGATAAACGAGCTGAAAGAGCTTGGTCACACTTTGACAGATGAACAATAAGTTCAAGCTATTATCCGTTCTTTACCACATAGTTGAAGCCTATAACAGTGCATTATACCCACAATGAGAATATAAGGACTCTTAATGATGTTTTTCGTCATCTTCAACTAGAGGAATATTATATGGAAGCATTTGAGCCTAGTGCTGATGTTTCTCATCATTTTCAATTAGAAGAAGATCGTATAGAAGAATCTAAGTCTAGAGTTGATACATATATGAAATCATTTAGTTCAAAAGAAGCTTAAGCTTCAAGCACAGTCCACATAGTGGGAACAAAGAGAAAGCTTTTAAAAAGCCAAAGAGTGGCCAAACTAGTAAAGGATAAGGTACCAAGACTCATTTTAAGAAGAACAAACTGAGAATTAAGTGCTTTAACTGTGGCAAAAGGGTCACTTTGCTTATGAATGTAACAAGCCAAAGAAGGTACAAACCCTTAAAGAATTTTTTTGTAATGCTAAAGTATTGTATTTGTTTTTAGTATTGTTATGATGACTGAATTACATCTTTTGTGACTTGTAGATTCAAGGGCCACAAACCATGTAACATGAGACAGGAATGCATTCATGAATTTTCGTTGGATTCCATGTGAAACAAAATGTATCTATATAGGAAACAATTCACAATTTGAAGTAAAAGGAATTGGCACCTATAAACTATGCTTTTGGGGTTCATCTATTTGATTTCTCACAAGTCTGAAGCATTAAAGTGCTTTAGAAAGTATATGACCTTGGTAGAAAATCAATTAGATAGAAACATTAAAGCATTAAAAAAATGCCCAGAACGTGAGTATTTATTTGATAAATTTAGACAATTATGTGATGAAAAGGGTATTGATAGGTAATTGACCATTCTTAGGACTTCACAACAAAATGGTCTTACAAAAAGAAGAACTAAGACTTTTTTAAAAATGGTAAGGTCTATGATGGCCTAAGCAAATTTACCAATCACTTTTTTATAGTGATGTGTTGTTAATTGCTACTTATATACTTACTAGAGTACCTTTTAAATTGGTTACATCCATCCCTTATGAATTATAGACTTACATACATAGGCATAATAGTTTTGAAATGATTTAATATGCTAGATTGCAAGCTGATAGATACTTTTATGACAAAAAGTGAAGGCTTTAACTAAAGAATATGTCCTAAGACTCCATAAAAAAAGAAACAAATGGTAAAAGTTCCTTACTCTAGTATTGTTACGAGCCTTATGCATGTTATGTTGTGCATAAGGCTGAACATCTACTATGCCATAGGCATGGTAAGCTAATATCAATCCAATTCAGGTCAACCCTATTGAAAAGCTATTAAAAGGATATTGAGATATCTAAAAGGCACCATGAATTATTTATTGTGCTATCAAGGAAGTGATATGCATTTGGTTGGCTATACGAACGCTGATTGGGAAAGAGATTTAGATGAAAGAAAATCTAGATGTTTTCTTACTGAATAGTGAAGTTATTTCTTGGAGCTGTAAGAAATAGACTTATATAGGAATATCCATAATTGTAGCATTTTTAGTAGCAATACAAGAAGTTATTTAGCTTAAGAGATTTTTATATCACTTGGGACTTGAGAAAGATGAGTTCAACTTAGTGTTGGTGAATTGCGGTAGTCAAACTGCAATCGCAGTCACAAAGGATCCCAAATTTCATTATAAGATCAAACATATAAATACCAAGTATAACTATAAGAGAGACGTGATTACAGAAAAGAAAGTCAACATGAAGTACATTTTTATGCATAAGATGATTACAGATTCGTTTACTAAGCCCATACCTAGAGACATGTTTAATAATCACATGAGATCTCTAGGATTGCATAGATATTGTAGCATATGTATTGATTAAACAGTTTTATATGAACAATGTATGATATTTTCCCATTTAAGTTCACTTATATTGAATACAATTAATATCGTTAAAGTTTAATACTTTATTTCATTATACATGCACACAGGTATATGTATATGTACATATATGATATGATTCAAAAAGTATGTCAAACAAATGATTAGCCTTCTCATATAGGCAATCGCCTCAATGGTTTGGAACCATAGAGATGAGATTAGTTTTAAGTTATGGATCAAGAGCCCAAGCTTAAAATAGAATCGCCTTAATATGGGATCAAAATAAGGTTACTCAATATCGAGAATTGTGACCAAAAGTGAATAAACCCACAATTCACTTTGTTTGTCTTAGTATGCTAATGAAAGTCTCATTGATTAAATGAAATCAAGTAGAGTTATGGACTTAAATTAGATACTGGGAGTAACTGAATTATCTCTTGTATAGTATTAATATATAAATAATGAAAGACATACATTCCCTGGTAAAAGAAGAATAATACCATAGCATGTGTTTCATACCACATGTGTATTGTTTAACCAATAAGGGTAATAGAAGAATATATCTCTACTTCTTATTGTGTGAGACCCTTAAGATCAAAGGATATCATACTTAATACCCTTAAAGACCTTTGACAATTTTTTAAAGTTTTAGTTTAATGTTAGCTATCTTGGATTATTGTCAATGGTCATAGATAATTCGATCTAATAGGACATATCTAGATAGCAGTTGAATTAAAATAGAGAGATTTTAGAAGAAAGAAATATCATTTTGATGTCACATTTGGTTGTATTCACAAGTCAACCAATTATGTTTGAAACGTCAAACATAATTGTGAATACACAAGTATATCATATAATATGATAAAAGAGAGATCGTGAGAAACTTGAAATATAATTGAATGGGTCTAATGTATTGCATACTTACTCTACTTGTACTTGAGAGTTACTATACATACCTAACAGTTATATAAGTGACTATATGTGATTATGAGTTACTATATGCACTTGATAGTCATATAGCACCTGAGCTCTCAAAGTATAACGGTCGCACAGTCTATTTTCTTGTATGAACCTGATGCAAAGAATAGAGAAAATATTCTTGAGATCATAACACCCATTCTATACAAGTGGGAGACTAGAAAATAAGCCAACCTGACTCTGATACCAAATGTAAGAATAACTGCCCATAATAGGCTTAACTCTATGAAACCAACAACCTTGGCAGCTTATTTTCTTATCATTAAACAGCCTTAGGTAGTTTTCCTTTTTATAAGTAAAAAATGCCATCTATTTTTTGGTGCTTGAATAGCAAGCATTCGGCCATTAATATATAATAGAGAATATAGAGAAAAAAGTCTTTCATGAAGAAGAAAATAAGGAAAAGAAGAGAGAGAGTTGAGTAGGCATTTGAACAACACTAAGTGAGGAATTCTTGTATTCGGTGTGAAGGACTTATATTGTGGAATCGAACAATTTTCATATTATGATCTTATTCAATGATCAGTAATTCAAGCTAGGTTCATTTTCACTTCCGCTTCTACTTAACAACTAAGTATATATATGATTTTGTCCGTATATGTCTTCCATGAAATTTTCTTATACTTCCAAACTCTTATCCTGGTTCTATCGTCGATCCTTCAACTTATTCCATCCATCAAGTCCCACCGTGCCATCCATATGCTGCGCCACATGAGAGACGGGTCCCAACCCAATTTTGATGACATGAAATCACCGCCTGGGAAGTACTTGTCACTAAGAATTTTGTAAAGCAAAGAGTATTTGTTATTTAGTAATCTCCATCCTTGCTTAGCTAACAGGGCGCAATTAAAAAATTCCAAGTTTTTGAAACCCATGCCATCTTCTCTTTTGCTCATACACATCATATCCCATCTCAACCAGCACATGCCTATTCCATTTGCCCTTGCACTCCACCAAAAGTTGCTAATCAAGCTATTGATTTCCTGGCACAATCTCTTTGGCAATTGGAAACAACTTATACTGTAGGATGGAATGGCTTGGAAAACTGCTTTAATAAATATCTCTTTACCTCGCATAGATAATAAACGGCTACTCCATAGCTCAATCCTCGACTGAATTCTGTCTTTCATCTCATTGAATGCCCTTTTTTTTCCTTCCGACCATGGTTGGCAGCCCAAGGTACTTTTCGAGATCTAATGTCTCATTGACCCCAAGTAGTTGTCTCACTCTTTCACGGTTCCCTTTATCCATATTCCTACTGAAGTATACTAGAGATTTCTCCAAGTTAATCTGCTGACGAGAACCAGTCTTATAAACCTGTAGCACGCTTCTTACCATTTCACATTAGTTTTGGTTTGCCTTGAGAAACAGCAAACTCTCATCTACGAGAAAGAGATAAGTGATTATTGGCCCATTCCTACTAGCTTGCACACCAGTGAGGTGATTTCCTCGTTGATGTTTTGTGAGGAGAGCGGAGAAACCTTCAGTACATAGTAGAAATAAATAAGGCGATAACGGGTCACCCTGGCATAACCCCTTTCGTGGGAAATCTATCAGAAACATCACCATTTAACACCATAGAGTAGGGCATAGAAGTAATACATCGCATTATAAGATCTATCAATCGAGGATGGAATCCAAGCTTATACATCATAGCCTCTAAAAACGACCACTTAACCCTATTATATGCCTTACTCATGTTAAGTTTGAGCGTTATAAAGCCTTCTTTACCCTTGCTTTTCATCTTGAGTTTGTAAATAATCTCATAAGCAGTAAAAACAATATCAATGATTAATCTTCTCGGTATAAAGGCACTCTTATTCTCACTAACACAATGGGGAAGTATACACTTAAACTGGTCCATAAGGACCTTCACAATAATTTTATAAATTACATTATAGAGGCTAATAAGTTGAAAACTAGTAACTTTCTTTGGGTTTTTTTATCTAAGGGATAAGAACAATATTAGTGCCATTTACCTCTTCCAATGATGTCCCCTACTAAAAAATGATAGGTAGAAAGCAATTACATCAGCTCCCATAATGTTTCAAAACTTTTGGTAGAAAATGGCTGGCATGCCACCGGGCTTGGTGCTTTAGTTGGATGCATATGCTTTATAGCTGCACGAACTTCCTCATCTTTGAACTCTGCCACCTGCTGTGCATTCATTTCAGTTGTTATTTTGCACTCAACAGCTTCCATAATGTCCTCAATATGACTAGGCTTTTAAGAATTATATAGATTTTGGAAATACTGGACTATCATCTCTTGTATCTCATCCACACTATCAACCCAAATCCCATCATCATTTTTTAGACCTTTAATCATGTTATTCCTTCTTCTGGCCATTGCCTGTGTATAGAAATAAAAAGTATTTTTGTCCTTTTCTTTAAGCCAATTCACCTTCGCCTGCTGCAACCAATAGAGCTCTTCCTTCTGCATAGCTATATTCAACTCCTTGCACAAAGCCTCTGTCTTTCTCAGTTTGTCATCTGTGGGCTCCATGGATTTAAGTTCCTTATACTCCTCTTTTAGTCTAGACACGACCCTTTGGTGGCTTTCATTCCTTGCCTTATTCCATGCCTTTAGCCCCATCCCAATCTGTCTCAATCTCATATGAATACCCACCTGCGTATGCTCGGCCCACATATTTTTTTATGATGTTTTCTATTTCAATTTCCTTCGTCCAAGAAGCTTCAAAAGAGAAACTCGCTTTCTTCCATCTTCCTACTTCTACCTCTTGTGACCTTGCATCCTTCACTATCCACAATAACTGGGTTACAATAAAAAATTGTAAACACAAGGTTTGTAACTGTGTGCATTGGAAACAACTCAATCCAAGCTTTATTTCCCAGTCCCCTATCTAGCCTCTCGCAAATAACAGTATGGGACTCCTTACCTCTTTTCCACATGTACCACAAGCCACAAAAGCATAATTCTTCCACCTTGACTCCCAAAATGGCCCATCTAAACTTTTCTATTTGTCTGTGTGGTCGAATATTACCTTCTTGCTTTTCAGAGCTCCATAAAATCTCATTGAAATCCTTTAAACAGAGCCACGATTTTGAACACTGAGAGGCTAACCTCTCCAGCCGTCGCCAAGTTTGGTGCCTGTCAACTATCCTTGGTTTCCCGTAAAATCCCGTGACACGCCATTCTTGCCCATTTTCATCCACAACCTCCATTTCAATATGATGTTTAGAAAAACTTGGTAAATTGAGCTCCATAGTCCCCTTCCACAGCATCCCAAGACCCCTACTCTGACCCACCACATCCACCCTAAACATTGAATTCATGTTACATCTTCTCTTGGTTCTATCCAATGTATTACCCTTTAAGAATGTCTCACTTAAAAAGATAATGTCAGGATCTTCCCTCTTCACTTTCTCGTGAAGGGCTCGAATTGTCCAAGGGTTCTCAAGCCCACAACAGTAATCTCCGCCGTTTCGCTTTTCATCTGGTGCATATCAACCCCCACTATTCTCCTTTCTTGGTTTGGCTTTCTTTCTCTACATACTCTTCAATAGAAGTCTTTTCTAGATCCTTTTTCGACTCCACACCTACGTGACTAACTTGCATGGCATGGCTCGAGTTACGTATTTTATGTTCGTGCTTACTTTTCTTTCCACTTTCCTTCTTGGATAGCTCTTCGATATCTTCCTTCTGACTTTCATCCAGTTCAACATTCATCAACTCTGGAGTAGTTGTCATGTTCGAAAAGCCACCCCCACAGCTGCCACCCCTTCAGTGGCTCGCTTGTTTTTACTCTCTTCCATTGTCGATTCCATTATCTCATCGTATGTCATTGTCTCAGGCAACATAGCGGGCTTTTTCTGAGAACTAATTAACGTTGAGGGCGACCAATAATTAGATGGTTCAATTGGTTAAAATCTTTTATTTTTTATGAAAAATTTTTGGATTTGAATCTTATTAATGATTATTTATTGGATCATTTTGAATGCACAATTTATAATTATTTATCTAAATTGTGAGATAAAATACATCTTAACTTAACTTCAAAATCTGAATAATATGTCGACTTCAAATTTTTCTTACAAAAAAAATTTAATGTTAAGGCCCCACATAGTTCTTTTTCTATTGTTATTATATGGCAACATTTCCCCACTACTACCCACGTGAGCTTGCATGGAATTTCCCCCAGCATATTCCATTTTTAACTCTCTTCTATCCATGTTTAAATTCCTAAGAATCCCTGATATTTTACGCCGTGATTGAGTAGCAAATCATGGGCATTCCTGAAATTCCTTCTTGAGATCTCATGCCCTCATGATTTGTGCCACCATTATTCAGCCTTCCATCATCATTAACCCTTCCTTGTCTAGTCTTTTCTTTTCTCGCCGCCTTCGCATGGCCTGCACCCCTGAAGTTAGCCAAGCCGCCCCTTGCATATCTCCCTTTTGGTGGCAATGCCCTAAGCCATTCTCCATATTGAGCCTTTGCCACATTCCCATCCTCTGGATGGCCTTGCATTCCATAATCAGCCTAAATGTGTCCAATGATGCCACACTTGTAGTAAAAGTTGGGAAGCCTTTCATACCCAGCCTCCTCATGATAGCCTAGCCATTCCTTCCCCAAATTAATATTAATCACCTTAGTAGTTTACGGATGTCAACGACAACTCTAAAGTGTAGAAATCTAGTCCATTCACCTCCCCCGAGCCCTTCATCCACCTCTGGCAACTTGCCTACTTTTTCTGACATGCATTTACCTATATCTTGGCATCTCATTCCTAATGGAAGTCCATACACTCTAACCCAGAAGCTTGCTTTGTGGAAGCTATATTAGTAGGGCAAAATCTCGCCTTATAGTCCTCCATCAACAGTACATGTTTATCGAATGTCCACGGTGCCCCTCCAAGCACTCTTTCCTTGTCACCCTTCATTGCAAACTTGAATAGTAATAAAGTTTAAGTGCATTATCTCCACCTTTTTCGCTAGCCTCCACACGATTTTCAATGTACTGATGAAGGCCTCCTGATTGAAATGTCTTTTGAGTTAAAAGCTTTCCCACCACCCATCTCTCCTCATCCGCTTTAGCATTATTAGTTATCAATCATTTGGCCAAACCCTACAACTCCTCCTCTATGAATGATAAATTTTTCCACAATTCCTCTAACTTATCTGCCATACTCAACCTACGCCCCTTTACTCTAGTGGTAGACACTAACTAACACAATGAACTAACTCCCCAAAAACTTCAAAGAAGTGCTTAGGAAAAACTCTTGCAAAAGTCAAAACTAGACTCCTCCCAGGATAGGAGACTTCAACTGGTGCTTGTGTGCTTAGCGAGGAATTGAATTTGTTGAAGTTAAAATCTATCGTAAATAACGTTCAATAAAAAAATAGAGATAATTAAAGGACGTCGCAATTAGAGTCAGGATTTCATAAATAAATAGTAGTAAATTAAAATAATAAAAGAGTGAAAAAGAATTAAGAACGTTTATGAAGGTTAACTTACCTTTATATATAAGGTATAACAAGAATGTCAAATGCTCGCTCTGTTAAGAGAGGCACACCAAGGGAAGAAAGGAATGAAAAGAAAATAATGTTTCTTTCTTTGATAAGAGAAATAGGAGAAGGAAAAGAAAACAGATAGATTTTCTCGTTTATCTTCTTCTAAATTTAATTCTTTCAATTAATGGAAGGAAAACATTTTTCTACTTAAATTAAACATTTATTGACAACTTTATTTTCAATTTTTTATACATAATATTTTCTTTCACTCTATTTCCATCTTTTTTGTAAAATATATAGGGAAAAAAACAACTTTGCTCATCTTTTTCCCTGCTTCATACCGAACATAAGTAATTTCTAAACATAAACACGTTGATATCATGTTAGTTCAATTTAGATGATTCTTTTATATTTTTCTCCCTTTCTAAGCTTTACCTACTACTAATTCTTAAGTTAACTTTTTTATTTTTTCAAATTAATTTTTATAATTCTTACTAGTCCCTTTGTTTCATTTTTTATTTTTAGATATTTTAAAATTATGTGATTTTTTAACACTTAAATCTTTTGCTTTTTATATTCAAAATTATTTTTTATTTTTTATTTTACTTTTTTCTATTAGAAACTATAAAACATCAAATTTATAAAAAAAAATTAATATTATATAAACCAAAATCAAAATTCTTTACATTATATGAAAAGAGATTAATAATGTGAAATGAAAAGAGCATTATACATGTATTTTTTTAAAAAAAAGATTTACATTAATTTTTGTTTTATTATCCATAAAAATAAAGTAGCAAGTTCGAATGGCCGCGCATACCGCAGACAACTAATGTCAATAGTAATTCCAATAGCTACGAAGAAAAACACTATTATTTATTTATTTTTGGGGTTAGTAGTTGCCATCGTTTCTTTCATCATCGGCCACCACCTTTCTTAAGAAAACAGCTCTTTTTTGCTTGCTTTAATTTATAGGGTTTAAAGATAACTTTTTCCAAGTAGGCTGTGCAAGTCGCAACGCCTCCAAATTCCACTATAAAATGAACTCCCAACTCATCTGGATTCTCTACCCTCGTGCTTCAGCATTGCAGCAGCTACCGACAGTCTCGCACAGATTATACAGTTAGATATAAATCCTGAAAGCAAAAACCCTTCCCTGTTTAACCCTCTTCCATCGCTTTTCCCTTTAGTTTTTGTTTGCAGACATGTCTCTGCTCTCAGATCTTGTCAACCTCAACCTCTCAGATACCTCTGAGAAGGTTATTGCTGAGTATATATGGTATCTTTTCTTCGTTTTCCCAGATCTTTTGCTTCCATATTTCCCCTTATTTCATGTCTTAGTATGAGTAGTTGTAGTGGTAGTATCATATTTCTTTCTTTTGGTTTAAAGGACTGTTGGTCAAATTCTGAATCAATCATGATTTTCTGCTGTGTCTATGTGATCAATCATTGAACAGGATTGGTGGATCTGGGATGGACCTTAGGAGCAAAGCCAGGGTAAATCTATGATTTCTTGTTTTGTTTATTAATTTCTATAACTTTTTTTTTTATTTATTTTGCTCTCTTTTCTTGTTAGTATTATGGTTTTTGATTTATATTGGGACATACAGACTCTTCCTGCCCCAGTGAGTGATCCTCAAAAGCTGCCACAATGGAATTATGATGGTTCAAGCACTGGTCAAGCTCCTGGGGAAGACAGTGAAGTCATCTTATAGTATGCTCTGCCATTCTCTGTCTCCATTTCTCTCTCCTTTCCCATTTCATAACTTAGTTGATGATAGGATACAAATTTGCATTTCTTTTCCCAAAATAGCCCACAAGCAATATTCAAGGACCCATTCAGAAGAGGCAACAACATTCTGGTTTGTCCCTTTCATTTCATGTACAATATTTTGACTGAATAGTTAAATACATAAAGTCCAATTAGCTTAATGCTCTATGTATTTGTTCCTAAATGTTTAGGTGATGTGTGATGCCTACACTCCTGCTGGTGAACCAATTCCATCAAATAAGAGATTTAATGCGGCAAAAATATTTAGCCACCCTGAAGTTGTTGCTGAAGAACCCTGGTTTGTTCTGTTTTAACTATGAATTTTCATGAATTTTCCCTTTTATAAACATATATATATTCTTGCAACAAATATACAGGTATGGGATAGAGCAGGAGTATACTTTGCTGCAAAAAGGTGTTAAATGGCCAATTGGGTGGCCTACTGGGGGTTATCCTGGACCCCAGGTAACCAAATTTAATTTTTCCTCTTCAACTTGTAGTTTTTCCTTCTTTTTTTTTTTAAATTGTTGTTTATCTGCTGGTTTTCCATTTATTTTAAAAAATAAATGGCAATATTTTTTGGGTTAATAGGGTCCCTACTACTGTGGTGTTGGTGCTGACAAGGCCTTTGGCCGTGACATTGTGGACTCCCATTACAAAGCCTGTATTTATGCTGGCGTCAACATTAGTGGCATCAATGGAGAGGTGATGCCTGGCCAGGTAGATGCACCCTTCTGTTCTTTTAATCGGTGTCTTTTGCCAGAAATTTGTTTTTCAGCATTTTATCCGTAAACATAAAAAATTAGAATTTTATTTCCCTGATGGTGTTCATCTCTTACATAGTGGGAATTCCAAGTTGGCCCTGCTGTTGGTATCTCTGCAGGTGATGAGGTGTGGGTGGCTCGTTACATTCTAGAGGTAATTTAAACTTGCTAGAGCATAGACTGCAGCAATGTGGTTTAACTCTTAATTTCTTCACTGAATAGTTTGGAATATTTTTTTCTTCAATGACAGAGGATTACTGAAATTGCTGGAGTGGTTCTAACTTTTGACCCTAAACCTATCCAGGTTGGATTTCAACCTTGAGGTTTGACTGATTTAAAAATTTATATCTTTTATGTTAATAATGCAAAACGCATCATCTCTTTTGTTTGTCTGACTGACCAGGGTGACTGGAATGGGGCTGGCGCACACGCAAACTACAGGTTAATATATGTGATTTGTAAAATCTAGTTTAGAATCTAGCTGCTGTTGCAGATGTGAATAAATATATGATAGCAAAAAGAAAATGGTTGTGTTTTTATGTCATCTTCTTTAAAATCCTCTGACCTGCCTTTGCAATGTTCTGGTAATTAATTTCAGCACCAAGTCCATGAGAAATGATGGTGGTTTTGAGGTCATCAAGAAAGCCATTGAAAATCTTAAACTGAGGCACAAGGAACACATTGCTGCCTATGGGGAAGGCAATGAGCGCCGTTTGACCGGAAGACATGAAACAGCCGACATTAACACCTTCTCATGGGTATGAATTTCTTCCCACCTGTTCTATTCATGTTAAATCATATCCTTTGAATTTCCGAAGATTGGAACATGGAATGAATCAAAATTTGTGTGTTTGAATTTGACAGGGAGTGGCAAACCGTGGAGCCTCTGTTAGAGTTGGCAGAGACACAGAGAAGGCAAGCAAAGGTTACTTTGAGGACAGGAGGCCTGCTTCAAATATGGATCCGTATGTTGTCACTTCCATGATTGCTGAGACAACCATCCTCTGGAAACCTTGAGACTGGAGACTTGAATGCGGAAAACCACCATTTCTTGCCTTCTGGTTAATGTTATGGTTGTTTTACCTCAATATTTCTATCTTATTTATGGGAAACATTGATAAATACCTGCTAGTATTCCTTACCAGCTGGCTTTATCTTAGTGGTAGTTCCGCAACGTGTATGGTGTCTTGGGAATACTACTTCCTCTTTATATTTTCCCGGAATTTGCTGGCAATAATACAATGGCATCAAAACTGGAATGGTCCTTTCGCTCCTCTTCTCTCTTTTTTCTTAAGAAAAATAAAATTTTGGAAAGTTGCTTTCTGTTTTTTTGTACTTTTACAAATATTCAGCATTTCATTTAAAACTTTTTTTACAATAATTTTATAATTAAAAAATTATGTAAGTATCAATCACTTATAAATATGAATTTCTTAAAAGATTTGGATAAATTTTATATAATTTTGAATTATGATTGATAAATTGTAATATATTAATAACTTTCAACTTGTCGTTGTCACTGTATCAGAAAAAAAGCAATTACAGCTACTAATATTTTTTTGGATTCTTCTTATAATTGAAGAAGAGAGAATCTTATAAAAATGGTTATTTCACGTCATCGGCCTATTTTCATTTTGTTCAAATATTAACTAAAAAGATTAATCAAAATTTTTTATAAAAGAAATAGGGTTTGTGTAGAGTACATGGAAGGCTTGGAACAAGTTATCCAAGGAAAATGGAAGAATGCCATAAGTGCATAATGAAAAGCTTTTGTGTTAATGCATTAATTAAGGTTTTATCTTAATTAAAAATATTAAATTTTATCTAATAGATTCTGTTTGATAGATGTTTTGATTTCTTTGCTTTTTGTCTGGTTTTTCTTTTTCGCAAAAATGGATCAAAAAGAATAAAAAAAAAAATCTACCATTTGAAGCCATAACAGTTTTTAGCATAGTATTTTAAAATTGCTTTAATGATTATTACTAATAAATTAACCATGTGTTGACAATCATTACTTTACCTTTTATCGTGTAACAGTCTCAACTAGTATTGTTCTATATATTAAATCTGACTCCAAATTACCGATTATATACTCACACGACACTGATCCGTAAACAGTATCAGCTATATTTTTCTACTTGAAATTATTAAAAATTTAAAATATAATATTTTATATCAATAACTTACATAATTATTGAAATTATTACAAATTAAAAATATAAGATTTTATATCACTAGATTACATAATTATTGACATGTCTGTATCTTTTCTATCAAAAACTTAATATGAAAAAAAAAAAAAAAAAAAAAAAAAAAAAAAAACGTTGAAATGAATGAAAGGGATAACAGGCAATTTTTTCACTGTACTGCAGGTGAAGGTTGAATTTTGCCAATGTACTTCGATTTGGATGAATTTTGCTATTGTACTTTCACTTTTGGGCAAAAGCTAACGGAACTGAAATATTTCGTAAAATATTTTATTCATATATTTAAAATAAGTTTTGAATAAAATAATAAATTGATGCAGATATTCTATATGCAACAAAAGTATATGGAGTGTCGTGATGGAATAAATTATTATTTGTTTTATGTATTTTATATTAATATAATTATTTTTAAATATTAAATTTAAAATTTTTTTAAAAAAGCTAATTTTAAGTTATTAACCCTTATACCATTAATTCTCGCACAAAATAATTAATGCAATAATAATAATAATAATAATAATAATAATAATAAAATACTAACAATATTTATTAACATTTTTTATTTTTTTTCATTACTTTTAAGTTAATATTAAAAAGCAAATAGGTTAAATTGGGATACAAGAGCTTAACATAAAAAATATTTTTAAGTTATATATCTTATTTTATTAACTTAAAATTGTGATAGAAAAATTCATAAAATATTTTTTAAAAGGAAAATTTTATTTTTATTAGGGGCAAAAAAATATGAAAATCAATTCAAAACTATGATATTCAATTCCATTCAGAACATTTTTTTTATATGGATCAAATTTGTTGGATTATAAGGTTCAGCAATCTCTCTTAGAGATTCGGTATGTTGATTCATTTAGGTGAAATATTTCATGGTGGATTGAATTTCGGTGTAGGACAACCCAACTTACAGAAGCTTAATGGGTGAGGTATCCCATTAAGGCTTTACAAAGCCCCTTATGTCCACCTGTCGCTTAGGGCTCTACATTACCAAAAAAAAAAAAAAATAGAGTTACGCCTTCACTATCAGCTATAGCTTTTGATGTAGTGGTAAGCACTTGATCCTGAAAATTGGTATCAGAGCTTTGGTCTCTTTTTGTAGGTTTAATCACCTTGAGTAAAGATCCTATGGCTCAATTTTGATTTCGAGATTGTGAGAAAGTCCTCAAAGCTCCCATGATTGATGAATTTGAATTTTATGAATGGAGAAGGAGAATGAAGATATTCATAATGGCCCAAAATTTTAGAGCTTGGAATGTGGTTGAAAAAAGGCTTAGAATTCCTTCAAATGATGCAAGCTACATGAGGCAAATAATAAATGATGCAAATGCCAAGTGCATTCTCTATGGAGCTTTAGATGATTACAGCTTCAACTTGATCTCAAAATGCTCAACCTCAAATGATATATGGAGAAAGTTGGATGAGTTATATAAAAGATAAATTTCCAACCAACATACACCATGTCTTATGGCTATTGAGGAACCAAAGGTAACCTCTAACTCTTGTGATTCAAACTCTTATACTTTTGATGAGTTATAAGATGCTTACAATGATTTAGTAATTGAGTTTGAAAATATGCATTTGAAATATAAGAAAATGATTTCAAAATTAAAAGTTGAAAATGAATTTTTAATGAATTCAAAGAATGATTTAGAAAAGGAAAATGATAAATTAAAAATGAATTTTGAAGCTTGTCAAAAGAAAAATGAAATGCTAGAAAAAGAGAATTTAGAATTAAGAAAGAAATTTGAAGTTTTGATGAATGAAAAACAAGAGCTTTTAAACAAAAGCTTAAGTAGTAAAATGATTAAATGTAATTTTTATAATTTTCATGGTCATATTATACATACTTGTCCTATTAAAAGAAAAGTTTCATTTCGAATTAGGCAAGTATGGGTTCCTAAAGGAACAAGAAACTTGCTCACTAACTTTGAAGGACTCAAAGCAATTTGGGTACCAAAAATCAAATGAGATTGTCTCTTGTAGGTATGCTAGAGCAAATAACCACAATGTAAGAATGAAGATTGAATACTCTAGACACACAATAGAGATGGGTAACCTTTAAACTTTTATTTGAAGAGAATTTGAATTTGGTTACCTATTTTTTATGAAATTTGAATGCTTGATTGATTATGCAAAATTTGGTTAACAAGATATATGTTGCATAATCTTGAGAAAATGTAAGCTTTCATTCAATATGCATTTATTTTGCTCTTTAAGTATGTTTGAGATGCTTGCTGAAATTGTTTGTGGTGTTAAATTGCTTGAGCATACTTTTGTTGATAAATTTTTTTATTGATTTGTGATTGTTAAACATGCTTATATCACCATGATGTTTAAAATTGCTCAAATTTGTTTATAATGTTTGGATCTTGTGAATTATTTAAACTTGATTGTGTTATACATAAATGTTTTAACTCTTGATTTATGATTTTAAAAATTGATGATCATCTTGTGCTTAAATAATATATATTGTTGTTTGATTGTTCATCTCTTGACTTCTTATGAAATAATCTTGAAGTATGATTTAATTCATTATCTTTATTAATTCAAGATTTATTTCTTCTCTTGTATTGATGAATTGAAAAATTTTATGTGCTTAAGTAACATATATTGATTCTTTGTTCATCTATGTTTTTTGTCAAGGTATGTGCTCATATGATGATTGGTTCAAGTTGACCTTAATACTTGTGATTTGAAAGTGCTTAAATTGTCTATTTTTAATTTGTGAAATACTCTTGTAAAATATGCTTATTTTTGTGCTTAAATGTTTTATTAATTTTATGAAATATTTTGAATCTTGTGCTCAATTGATATATTTCTTGATTTGTAATTTTGAATACGATGAACTACTTGCTTGTAAATGATATGTGTTATTGGTTCATCTATTGTTCTTGTCAAGTGTGTGTATATATGATAAATGTAATTTTTTTTGACTTGACATGATTGCAACATAACTTAAGTAAATGAATTTCTTGTGATGCTTATTTTTAGCTTAAGTCATTTTTTATTATGGTCTATAATTTGTGTAGACATATTCATGTTTTTGTGTTAAAATTTTCTTGAATATATTTTTTTTATAAATATATCTTCCTTGAGTTTTTAGTTTTTACGTGGCCTAAAACTTATTTCGACATATTCTTTGGTGACTTATTGAATATATATATATATATATGAATATTGAATATGTCTATTTTGTGTTCATAAATGATCTAAAAGGTTTGATTTTTACACATTATATGAGAACTTTTGCTTTAGTGCCATTCTTATGCTATTTGATGTTTAAATTGATATATGATTTTTAGCTTAAGTATATATCTCTTTTGCAATTGGCAACTTATGCTTAGTGAATAAATTTTATATCTTCCTTACAATTGGTAACTTGTGCTTAGTGAATAAATTTTCTTTTGCCTACAATGACTTAGAATATGGAATTGTTTTCTAACAATTGGTATAATTTTTATTAATTGATTTTCTTAAAGATTCTAATGAAAATCTTTTGTCAAAAAATTTTTTTAAGTCTATGCTAGAAGAACTTGAAAAGAGCATGAACAAGCCTATATTTTTGGAAGCAAGCAAAGCATGTCATCCTCATCAATCAAACCTAAGTACATAAAAGACTAGCTCAAATGATGTGGAATGGAGGATTCAAAATCTCACTCAACTACTATGAGCACAACAACATAGCTTGATAAGGATAGAGGTAATTGTATTGAATCTATACTATGTGCCTATGATTTTATAATGTTTAATGCATGATTTCATAAATGCTTGCTTTGATATGTACAAAAATGAGATATTATGTTTGAATTTATGAACACATTGCACAAATTAATCACCAAGCCACTTGGTAGATATTGTTCTAATATTTTTGAAAGCTTGGATTGATTAACTCACCTTCATTGATATTCAAGCCTAGTTCTTGATTGCTTTGATTAATAGTTTTTATTGCATGAATATTTGTTTATGATGAATCTTTGAACATAGCTATAGTTGGATATGTTGATTTCTTGATCTTTAAATTGATTTGACTCATAGATTATGAATTATAAATTTAAAATTCACATACATGTTCATTGATTGACATTGAAATGGCATGTACCAAATTGTGCCTAAATGCTTGTATATATTTTTTTAATTAGGTATATTGCTTATATATTTTGCATATGCTTGTATGATTTTGATTGAAATATATGATTGAATACTTGCATATGTTTGAGTTAAATACATTGCTACGCATTGAAATAATTTGGATTATATTTGAATGATTATGCTTTCATTACTTTTTTTGCTATAGCATATGTGCTCATCATGTTTGAAATATCATGTTTATATAATCTTTGTTAGTACATGATGATTGAACCTCATTGCTCATTAGTACTTATGATTTATTATATGCATATGAGCTTTTGGTTCTTGTTTGGATAGGATAGCTTATGAAATATTACTATTATCATTTATGCATGCATTGAATGAATCTTTCATATGCTTGAAGTATGTTTATTCTATGAAAGTTGTTGAATAAAATTGCTAACAATTGGTAACAATTGATATCAAAATTGCTAAAGATTCTTTTTTAACTTTTATAGATGTTTATTTATGTGCCTATACTTGATATAGCTTATACCTCTCATGTAAAATTGTGTGTGTCTTATATTGATTATTCCGTAGTTTGGAAAGGAGAAAAAATCTAAGAATACAATTTTATTTGATTTGTTTTGTGATAACGATTTGTATGCTTTTATCATAAGATATCTTTAACAATTGGTATCCTTAACAATTGGTATGAGCTTGTATGCATGTGCTTGAATTTATGCATAATTGCTATTGATCTTTTAGGTTCTAAGCACATCTTATGATAACATGATTTATGAGTAGATTACATATCGTTCATTATCCTTTGCTCATAAATTTCATGTAGTAAATTTGATGACTTGTGCTAAAATGCTAAAATTGGATACACTTATGCTTTTGTGCTTGAATACATGTATGTGAACTTCATTGTGTATATTACACTTGATTACATGCATTCAAAATACTCTTGATATTATTGGTATCAAGCATTTTGTCCCATACCTTGAATTGATCTTTCTTTCTTTTGAAATAACAAAAAGGGGGAGAGAGTTTAGAGATATTTCTTCTTATTACAATTGATATAGGAGCTTAAACATTTGGTATAAATAGCATAAACAAAAGGGAGGAGAAATGTTTTATGAATATATTTGTTAATGATGCTTCTTTGTGTTTATTTACTCATTAATATACTCATGCTTTTTTGTTATGACAAAAGGCGGAAGAAATATCATATGGACAATTTTGCTTGTGCTTGACATGCATATGTTTGATTGTGCTTGACATGCATATATTTGGTTGTGTTTAACATGCATATATTTGATTGTGCTTATTTGATATATATGCTCTAACATATGTTTGGTGATTTGTGTTGGATTAGGATGCATAAATTAAGGGGGAGTTTTGACATGCATTGTTTAAGGGGGAGTTTTTCAAAATGTCTTTCAAAATCTTAAATGTTTCAAAGAAAGTTTTTCAACAAGCAAATTTATCTTTAAGTTTTGTCATATCAAAAAGGGAGAAATTGTTAGCCTTGAATTGATCCTTATTTTGAAATGACAAAACATTAAAGACAAATAAACTTGATCAAAATTTTGAAAAAGATTTATTTAGTACATGTTCTTAAGTTTTATATTTTGATACTAAATAAATAATATGATTTTCTAAGTTTAAACTAACCTTTCTTGGTTTCATATTTTTCAAACCAAATCTATCTTTAAAGATTATTTATTTGAGCTTAAATGAAAGTCCAATTGTTGTTTTTAAAGTGAATTTATTTATTTTGGGCTTAATACAAATTTGATAATACTGATTTTGAGAAAAAGATTAACTTAAGAAAACTGTTTTACAAGAACAAAGTTTTCTAACATTGAACTTATTTTATTTTTTTTGTATTAATTTACACAGTTTTAATATTTGAATTTTATATGGTTGGAAAGCTCTTTGAGTCTACTTTCTAATGGATTAAACAAAATCCAAATCCAAATTTTTTAAGAAAAGATTTTGAATTTTCACTAGATACTTTACAGTTGTTAAAAAAACTACACAAAGGGTAACTTTGAAAATTCACTATAATTCATACTTAATGAATTAGTGATTAATTTTATATAGATAGAAAGCCCTTTAAGTCTAGTTTCTAAATCTTCAAATGGTTTGTGATTTGGATTTATATAACTCAAGATATCAAATTAGTAAATAGAGTGCAAAATAAGAGATAACCACCCAGTCATTGACAGGATCGATCCCTTCATGGAAGGGATGATCGGGTTGTGTTTTTTAAGCATGAAATGGCATAAAACTTGAACCAATTGATCCCCTCAAGGAAGGGATCGATCGTGTCTAGGTGAAATCACACCAACGGCTATTTTTTTCATGCATTCAAGGGCTACTTTCACTTCTCAAGCTTCCTCAACGGCTACTTCTTCAATTTCTCTATAAATTGGTTATTCCAACACATCAAGAGGATTGATGAATCAAGAGAGCAAGATCTAATAACTCATGTTTTCATTCTCTCAAAGAATCAAGAGCTTTTAGAGCTTCAAAGTCCATATTTTTGTATTTATTATACCTAAATTATATTTATTCATTCATCATTTTTTTGTACTTAAACTTAGCAAATACTTAGCCTTAGAGAGGTTGTTTAATTGCTTGCAAAATTACCTTTGATATAGAAGGGTGGAAGAAAACAAGAAGTGAGGTATCATTTTGATATTGTAAATGTAGAGGTTGCTATCTAAGCCTTGAGAAAAAGATAGAGATTTAGTACAAGATAGGCTTATATCTTGTAAGAATTTTTCTTCAATTAATGGATTGAGACCTTGGTGTGGACAACCAAGAGAAAGGAAGTATTTACCTTATAGAGAAGGATCGAATCTTTATAAATCATTATGTTTGATTTCTCTATCCCTATCTTCTTATAATTTATTGTTGTTTATATTTGATTTTAGGTTCATTAATTATTATTGTTAGTATTATATTTTTATCAAAAGTACTTATTGTTTTAATTTTTATTCAATTATATTGAAATAATTTATTTGAGAAGAATTTGAAGAAATTCAATTCACACCCTCTTAGATCACCATCTCACCTATAAAGCTAACAGAATCAAATTTTGATATTAAATATATATATTAAGTGTGTATCGAATCAAAATTTGAAAAATAAAAAAAATCGAATCAAATCGAACTAAATTATATATTTTTATTAGTTTTTATATATTTAAAAATTTTTATAAAATAAAAATAATTATTTTTTATATAAATTTATTTAAATATATTAAAAATCTTATTAAAATAATATATAAAAAATATAACATTTCAAATTTAAAAATTGATAAATTAAACTGAGCTAAATTTATAAAATTTAATTTGAATTGAATTGGTTTCAATAGAATATCGATTTAAATTTAGATCAAATTTTAGAATTTATAATATTATATATTATTTGAAAAAATAAATTAAATCTAATCTGAATCGTTATTATTCTTATTTTTTATAATAATAAATCAAATTAAAAAATAATTATGAATTTAGAATTAAATGATTAAATACGAAAATTATTTATCTCTAAAATGTTAAAAGGCAGGGAGCCAATTCCTTCTTTTTAATTTTTTTTCCTTTGGGAATACATAAAAACAAGCAAGCGTTACTTTCTTATGTCTTCCTTTTGTTTTGGATTGAAGATAGTTTTTTCTTGTAATTATTTTTTATTATTTAAATATATTTTTTAATTTGTTTTTGGTTGTTAAAAAAATTGATAACAGTTTCTATTAACTTTTTTAAAAAATCATCAATAATAAAAATACAATAAAAAAATTCAACCTTTTTATCTATAAAATCATCGTTCATCTAGAGTAAATTATTTTTGACTCATCGTCAAAACGCAAATGGAGCAGCTTTTCATTGAAAAGTGCAAGCACGTGGTGATGATGTCTTAAACAGTGAGCTCACAATATAAAAAACATAATCGAATGGATAAATTTTGCGGTTGTCGTGCAAAAACCCAATGGGATACGACATCAGCCTTCACCAGTATGAATGCTCGAAACAAGACAAATATACAACCATCAACCACGACCTTTATTTATTTATTTTTTTTAATTTTAATCATTCAAACAACAAATTATGGTCGATAGTAATTTAGATCCGTCGGATTTGATTTTTTAAATAATATATAATATTATAAATTTTTAAAATTTAATTTAAATTAAATTAATTTAATTTGAGTCAAATTGTATGAATTGTGTTCAGTATATTAATTTTTAAATTTAAATTTATTATTTTTTATATATTATTTTAATAAAAATTTTAATACATTTAAATAAATTTATATATAAATTAATTATTTTTATTTTATAAAAATTAAAAAATATATAAATCGATTCGATTTTTTTATTTTTTATATCTCGATTTAAAATTTGATATAAATTTAATATATACATTTGATATTTAAAATAGATTTAAATTAAATAAAAAAATTAATTTAAAAGTATTATAAATTTAAATTGATTTTCGATTTTTTTATTTTTTTTCTCAATCTTACATGAAATAATATTTGGATAAATAGATATTTAGTAAAAAGAAAAGAGAAAGGAACCAAAAGGGTGCTATTGAAGAAAAATAATTTTTTTTAGTTTAATAGAAAGCAACAAAAATGTGAGTTTACATATAATATATATGTATATTATATTATATATATATATATATCAATAAAACATATAAAATCCAAGAGTTGGATTGGAAAATAAAACTTGTAATGCACATTAAGTTTTTTTGTTTTTCTTTTGGTGAAGAGAAAATGATGTGCGCTAAAAAGATAAAATAAAGCCAAAATGACTTTCTATTATGCTTACTAAAATGACTGGGCAAAATAATAATGCAAGCATTGCTGTCTCCAAAATTCATCCCAATAATCTTTGATTGAAGGTACAAATGTAATTAAAAAAATTAAAAATATATATCTTTTGTTGCTAGTGGATTTTACTTGGATGAGGAAAGGCATACTTCTATCTTACAATTATAAACAAAAAAAAAGTTGTAAATAGTGAAGTTTATATTGATCCTCAAAGAGCAATAAATTATGCATAAGATGCTAAATATTTTTTTGTACCAGATAAAGCACTACCGTTTTATAATCGTCATGTCATAATGGTCTTCTAAAAATCTTGCTCATGAGCCTGTGCAAACAGTATTCAATTAATTAAAAATTATTTTTATATTAATATTTTAATAATTTAAACATTTTTTGTAATTAATATTAAATAAAAAATACATCCCTATTAATTAAATAATGTTCGGACTATGAGGCTCGAAAAATTATATCCAAAACCCAACTTGAGTTGGATTTGACGGGTCTCCAGACTCATGAATAGACTTAATTTTAATCCATTATTTATTTTTTTTAAGGGTCTAACCCAATATTTTTAGAAACTTAGGCTCTGTATGTTGTTTTATTACTGATTTAAAACAAAAAATTTTCATAATCATCCCGGAATTTACTACATATCCCTAATTATGTTGTACATAAAAAAAAAAAAAATCAAGTGTAAAGTTGGTTACAAACCTCAAAACTGTTGAAGGAGCTATTGCTGACCATATTTCACATCCATACCGTACGTAAAGTTGAGTCGTTGCAAATATGACAAGGAAAATAAAAACAAATGTGAATCCACACGTCTCATGTCATTGAAAGCTTTACGCAATTGATTTCATGGGTCATTTCAGCTTTGCTTGACAAATGCTAGTCGCATATACCAACGCCTTTTTCTACGTTGAAATAATAAAGGCTAGCTGATATTTGTTTATTTTGCTACCATCATCAAGCGAAGTGGCGGATGGGTACTTGGAATTCACTTATTAGATGCCATCACCTTTAGTTGATTGTTTGATTGGACTGGGGAAAAGGGCAGGGAAAGGGGAAGGCGAAGGAATAGTCTATAAAATAGACATGCCCATGGAGAGAAAGCAGCTCGCGAGGCCATGATCTGGATCGGATTTTGAATAAAGAGTTTACAATTTATTAAATTATTAATATAAAACATTTTAAAAATATTTTAATAATAAATTATTAAATTTCGAACAAATCTCTAAAAATGTAATCGGACTTTGGTGGATTCAATCCAAACTGTAATCCCTTTAACGGGAAAAACTTAAGTAAAATTTTTTATTAAAAATAATTTAATAAAAATTTTAATAAAAAATTTAAATAAATAAATTGATAGAATTTAATTAAAAAATTAATAATATGTAAAAAATATTATTAAAAATATCATTTATAATTAAACTTGATGAATGTTTATTTAACATTAAAAGTTTTGTTAAAATTTTTACAAAAAATACTTACCCAAAAATTATATAAAAAATTTTTAAAATTTTTTCAAAATTTATATACTTGATATACATAATAAAAACTTTTCATTTATGGATCTTGATTTCAATTTTAATTTTAATTTAATTAATTTTAATAAAAAATTTAATAAATTTCACTTTACAAATTTATGCAAGTCTTTTCTTTTAACCACACTTCTCGCATTGTATTAATAATGTATTTATGGTACAATGAATACTAAAAATAAGGTTAAGTTTGAAAGTATAATACCGGTTTACATCACACCAAAAAACAAAAAAAGAATTACAAGAATTGAAATACAAAATATCATGATGAAATATGATTAGCAGCAAATGCAGGTATAGACTTCTTATCCTATTCTTTTTTGAATTCTGATTTTGTGGAATTGAATTTCTCATCCTTTTGGTTTGAACTCTAGCTAGTTTCCCTCCACCATATCCCCTCAAAAGATGATGGAACTATTTGTGACATATAATCTTTGTACAAATGAAAATAAAAATATTGCAGGAGATAGAGGTTTGGCGAGTGCATTAACTGGTTGATTGGTGGTGGAGATATGCTATAACTCGTACTAATCCTTGACGGACTTTTTTTTTGAACAAAGAAATAGTCAAGAGTAAGATCGATGTTTCAGTCTAGTTAGCATGAAATACAGGATTTGCAGAACTGTAGATGGCACTCAAATTGCCACTATAAAAAACTGGATTTTGTGGAATTTAAAATTGTAATTCAGACATAAACCTATGTAACTTCAAAAAATAGTTGTTGCAATTTCCTTGTACTTTTGCTTCTGCATAAATAGGTGTTCAACAAAGATAAACTTGATTGGTTGAAATAGAAGTTACCCAATCTAAATCTTAGAAGGCAATTTCATGAAGCTCTGATTCCTTCATTATATAAAATCCATGGATTAAGTTTGCCTTTAGATACCTAAGAACATGTTTTAAATGACGTCTCATGCTAGGGTAGGCTTTTTCATGAACTAAGATAATTTATGTACAGCAAGCTAATAGTTTGGTTTTGTTGGTATCGAGTTGTCTTGGCAAGGTCAGAAATTTGAAATCCCAAGGTGGGAAGTGGTTAGTAGTAAAGTCTGTTCGAAAAGAGAATAAGAAGAAGAGAAAACTTGTAAGTTGATATGAAAATTGAAGTCTAGTTTGGTAGTACCTAAAAGGGGTTATTTATACATGAGAGGTGAAGATGTTGGGTCTAGGTAGTCTGAGTTTTAAGTGGTGGAGTTAGGATTGACGTTGCTAGCCAGACTTAAGCTATCAGTCAACAACCCAATTAGAAGGTGACAAATTAGCACTTCGGTGTGCCATCTGAAGATCAATTGAGGTAGCCGAGCTAACATGGATCTCGGAATTTCAGTACGACTTGACTTGTTAGCTCAGGCTAAAAAGATCAAATTGCCCCTATTTGGTTGATGACTAACATTTTGGGGCAACAAATCTATTTTACCCCTTAGACCATCAAATGCCTTGAACATTCTGTCCCTCTGTCCAATAGTTTAACATGTCAGACTAACAAAAAGTAAGACTAGCTAATCTATTGTTGTGGAAACTGAGCTAAGAGTTTAGTGTGGATTCTTTTGGAATTCTCATTGTGCCAATGGGAAGACTGTTTCTATAACTATCTCAAGCTCAATATGTTGAACTAATATCTATGGTCGTACCGATGTGGATGAGGTAGTATTGGCATCTTCGTTAGGATTGAAGTGGTAGACATTTTGCTCACATGGTATGGCTGATTTAACACTTGTGGTGTATGTGCAGTTGCTTGACATGATCTTCATGTGCCATGATTGGTCTAGTGTTTGTGTTACATGGCTAATGTGACACTTGTGGATTTTGTATGGACTTTTCACAGATTCATTTGAAACTGCATTTATTGAGGAGAAAGGAATTATGGTAAGAAGAGAGAATTTGGGTGGTTCTCTGAATTTAAATAGAGGAGTTGAAGGGTCATCCTCGGTATTTGTATGATGACGTGGTTTACTCTAGGACATCCATCCGATCTAAGACTTGGTCATATAAGGCCCTATGGCCCAACACTCTTTTTGCTTTATTGCCAACCTATTTTCATTGATTTCCAACTTTTCAACTTTTTTTGAATAGAGCTTTTCTTTGTTAAGATAAGATTCTTTTGGATTCGACTATTTTTCAAGTGCATAGGTCATACAAATAATAATAAAAATTATAAAAGTTTAGATGTTGATTTCATAAAAATTAATTAAAGTGATTTTTAAATTAAGTACTTATTATCTTTAAACTTAATTTAAAGTTGGCTCAATCAAACAAAGATAAACATGAACATGAATTAAAATGTAAACCTAAGCTAAGAAATAAAAATGACAAGTGCAATGAACAAGTAAAACAGTAACTAAAAATGTGTAATTGAATTAACTAACTCTTAAGTAACTTCAACCTTTAACAAAAGAAACTTCTAAAAGTTTAACCAATTGAACTAAAAATTACACAAAATAGTACGTGAATGAAAATTGAAGTAACATTAAATTGGAATTAAGTAGCAAAATTGCATTTTTAAAGGAATCAAGGAAAATCGAAACTTATTTTTAAATTTGTAAACTGAAAGTTTAGCAAAAAAAAAAAAAAAGATCTAAACTACAACAAACTAAAAGAACTCAAGCTTGAAATTGCAAAGACAAGTCATGAACTAAAGTAAAAACAGATTAAGGTGCAAGTAATAAGAAAAAAATTACAAGATCTAAGCTAAAGAAGTGAAAACTGAAAGTTGTAACCAAAAATGGAAAACTAAATGATTAACTAAAAATCTGGATCTAAAATGCATAAAATTGGATGAACATGAACTAGAAATTACAAGAACATTAAAAAACTGAGAGATAAATTGAATTGAAGAACAAGAATTAAAAAGAAATTGCAAGATTTAACAAGTAAAAGTGAAAATCGAAACTAAGTTACAAACTGGAAACTATTGAGTTAGGTAAGGAAAAGTTAGATCTAGAACTCTCTAGGAAGAACAAACTGGAAATGAGCTATGGCAAGCTAATTCAACAAGTTTACAACATGATTCAACAAAGAAATTGCATTAAAAGGTTGAAATTCTAGCTTAATGAAGTAAGATTCAAATCTAATGCAGAAACGAAAAATTCAAAGTAGTTGTAAAGAAAATCATCCAAACAGTAGATAAAAATGTGAATTTAAATGCAATCAAATGAGAGTTAATAAGTAAACACATGAATTAAAGAGTGTAAAGTGCAGCTGTTGCAAACCAAACGTCAAGAAGAAGAGAAGTCCCTTGATACATTGTCACCTATTCAAAGTTCAACTCTGCCAACTAAGTTTAGCCAAAACTTTAAAGCTAGATATGGAATTGTGTAGATGGAATTTGAACGAGATTATTTAAAGTTCTAAGTCATGAACCTAAAAAAAATATTTGGCTTAAAACAAGTTAGATTTGATCAAGTTTCAATCAAAAATCACAAATAGGTCAGAAACTGAAAATGTCAAACAACTTTGGTGATCACTTGAATTTAATTGAAATTGAACATGAAAACTTAAAGATTTGAAACTTTTTTTGAAGAAATCATAAAATGAATTGAGAATTAAAGCAAGGAAAGTAAATTGTGTATGAAAATAAAAGCAAATTTCTCCCCAAATAGCCCTATAAATGAACAAGGAGGAAACTATTTGGAGAAAAAAAAAAGAATAAACTGTTAGGAAAATAAAAATGTAGAACTAAGCTACTGCTCTTTATGGCCAACAACTCTCCCCTATATATAGACAAATGGAAGGAGCTTCATCTTCTAAAAATGCAAAAAAAAAAATCCAAGCAACTACTAGCTTTCTAGATCTTTCTTCCTCCTTTCATTGAATCCTTTACTTGCTTGTTTGGTTCCCTTAACTCCCATTTCCTTCAAGCCTTCTTCTCATGAGCTATTAAGCTTCAACAAGTCAACATTATGACCAATAGGAAGCCTTTAAATGGCTAGCTCAATAGCTCTAATTTAGGTCCTCTTTGATTTTCAAAAATGGTGCCACAAATCCCTCTTCACATGGTCATGCATCCAATGACACACCTTGCATCTTGCATTCTCTTTTTGGCGCCCATTTTATCAAATTGTTCCTTCATTTTGCTTCCAAAATATAGGTCATTAAGTAGATAAATTATGCATTATAATCTTTGAAAAAATTCAGGAAACTTGCAAGTCTAAGAACAGCTTCCAACTACATTAATGCACCAATTACCTTTCAAGCACTTGTAAAAATGCTATAAAGGTAATAATGCACTAAGCTAAAAATATAATTTCTAAATGAGATATATGATAATTAAGACTAGAAATAAGGTTCCATGAAGTTCAATTGAGGTAAAAAAAAATCATAGAAGAAAGGGTTAAAAAAACTCCTATAAGTGGTAAGATAGCACAATCACACTAGTTGTGGACTTTTCTAATTTTTTGCACAAAAAATCCTTTAAAATGAGTCCAAAATCTCCAACATTCCTTATTTTCTATATTTCACCTACACATTGAATATTTATGCAGTATTTTTGCCAAAATTCTCAAGGATCAAGCTAAAATTTAAGAGAAATTGCATTATAAAGAAGTAAGAAAATGTTAAAATTTTAGTGCAACTAAACCCCTTGTTGCAATGTCTTGAGACTCGAGGTAAGAAAATGCTAAAATTTTAGTGCAACTAAGCCCCCTATTGTGATATCTCATGACTCGTGGCCTAACTGACTTGAAAGCTGAACGAATAGAGAAATTTTGAAAAATGAGAAGGATTAAAAATATTTTCAATAAAAACAAAATAAAAAGAGTCATTGCTAATCTTTTTTAGGGTGTGATTGGTCACCTAAAAATTTTTGTCCTTTTAATAAAACATTTTAAAGCTTGTTTAAAAAGTTAAAAAGAAAAAAACAAATTTACAATTTGTGAAATTAGAGTTGAGTCTGGAGTCGGTTATGTATAAGAAAGGATTAGTACCTCTACTGTGCCAATTGAAGAAAATACCAATTGATTTCATGTTATCATTTAATTTTAATTAAACTGGTCTTATTTACTTATTGTTTAAAATTAATTACTTTTCTTTTTTTCTTTTTTTTCTTTTTATTTTTTTTTGAGCCAAGAAATAAATCAAATTTAAAAGAAACTTTTTTTAAAACAAAAACAAATCAAATTTGAAACAAAACCTTTTTTTTTTTTAATTTTTTGGTCAAAGAAAAACACTTTAAATATCGAAAATACTTTTTCTATTGTCTTATAATTGGGTAAAGCTTAAAAAAAATATGTAATTTAAAGGTTTTCAAATTATCTCATAAAACTAAGATAACACCTCTCGTAAATAATAATTACCAAGAATCTTCTTATAGTTAGGTAAAATCTTGATGATTATATTTATTTAAGGTATTATCTTATTTTTAAAGCAATTTTCTTTTGAAAACTAATTTTTTAAAAAACAAATGAATGAAATGTATGAACATAATAAAATGATGAATGCATGACAATATAATATGAATAAAGTATGAAGGCATGATCATATAAGAATGCATAGGATGACAAGATAATACGAAATGCAAATGTATGCATGATTTAAGGCATGGGGGTTGGTTCGGGGTTTAGGTTAGGGTTACGATTTTAAAGTTTAGGGTTAGGTTTTAAGGTAAAGGTTTAGCGTTAGGTTTTAGGGTTTAGGGCTTAAGTTTAGCTTTAAGGTTAGGGTTTGATTTTAGGGTTTAGGGTTAGGGTTTAGGTTTATGGATTAGGGTTTAGGGTTTGGATTTGGAGTTTGGAGTTTGAGGTTTGGATTTAGGGTTTAGGTTTGGGTTTAGATTTGGGTTTTGGGGTTTGGATTTGAGGTTTAGGGTTTAGGGTTTGGATTTAAGGTTTCAATTTGGGACTTCAAGTTTGGGGTTTTGGTTTAGGGTCTCATAAAATTTTTTTTTTGTTTTATGGAAATAGACATAAAATGAATGCAAAATTGCAAGAATGACATTAATGAATGCATGTGCCAAATGTATGACCTAGAAACATAATTACAAAATAAGGTATTTTCTAACTTAATAACACAAACATGTAATGCATAAAATTCAAAACAAAAATGGATCAAATATGGAAAACTTTAAATTTTGGTTTGAATGTCCCACCATTGTTTATCCTTAAACATAACCAAACAACATAAAAAATTCACCAAAAACAACATTCAAACAACATTTTTTCAATGAAACTTTTTATCAAACCCAAACACCATAAAAACATAGCATGAAGCATGGATCAAAGAACCAAAAACAATCAGGACAAGAAACAAGGTTTGGCCAAACCAAACCCTACCATGGTCGAACCTTCATGATGTTTTCTTAATCGTTTTCTTCATTCTATTTCATCCAAATGATCATTAATTAAATGAGAATCATTAGAACAATTTCATCAAACACATAATGAACTAATATAGCTTGAAGATCTTATGAACAAATATATTATCCAAACAATAACAAAATCTTTATTAGAAACATGATCTAGCCATATGGAAACTTGGAACCCTTAACTTAAACATCATATATCAATCATGAACCAAACAACATATATTCAACAAGCCAAGCATACTTAATTAAAGAAAAAAAAATGCAATGGCTGAACCTTCCATGGATTTTCCTTAAGCAAGCTTTCATTCTATTTCATCCACAAAGCATCCCTTAGTAGTTCATTCACCATACAAAGCATTTGGATTACCAAGGAACATTTATCAAACATGAAATAAACTAAAAAAATCTAAAGAAAATATATGAAACTCAAACATGAACAAAATATCCATATATTTCAATCACCAAACAAAAATCTATACAAGACTCAAACCAACCAATCATTTCAACATCACAAGTAAGATTAAGAAGCAAGTGAAACAATAAAAAAGCCAAAAAGAGGTTCGGCCAACAAAAAGGACATCATGGTCCAACTTTGTTGTATCAATGGTGGATTTTGATGTTTTTGCTTGGTTTACAACTTCAAACCAACTGTAGATTAGTTGGATGAAAATTGGTTCAAGCTTTTTGCAGAAAAATTAAGCTAAAACCTTTTCAAAATCAAACAAGAAATCAATGAAATATGATGAAGAATGTAATGAAACAAATGGGATGGAGATGTTAGAAAATGCAAAGGATGAATATGGAATGGATACCTTCAAGCCAAGCACCAATAATTTTTTCTCATTTTTTTTTTCATGTTTTTCCCTTTTTTTTTTTCACATTTTTATCTCACCTTCCATGCAGCTAAAAATCTCCCTACTTGAATGAAGAAGAAGCCAAGAAAATATCTCCCAAGATTAAATCAAGGCCATAGGGTCAAATTTCATCTAATGGCCAAAATTCATTTCTTATTTTTAATCCAATGGGTAATTTTTAGCTATTGGCTCAAGATTCCATTTGAGATCTAATGGTCCACATTTTTTACTACAAATTTATGATTTTTAAGCCCATAAACCAATGGAAAGACCAATTTGCCCTTAATACAAAGTTTTCGGTGTTTAGGCTATTTTCTTAGAAATCAATGTTCCCATATTCGTTTTTAGTATTTTCAAGCACCAAAAATCATGAAATATTATGAAATTGAGATTTGAAAATTTTTGCGAGAATTTGACGTCGAAAAGGTCAAATTATGAAAATACCCCTAAGGGGTATTTTAATAATTTCACACTTCCTAATGTGTAATTTGGGTTTTTAGTGCATAAAAAATAATCAAAAAAATATTTATTTGTGATCTAGAAGTTTTCATAAGAATTTAGCTTTAGAAAAGCCAAATTACAAAAATACCCTTAAAAACATTTTGGTAATTTATACTTTTTGAAGTGCAATCTAGCGTTTTTAGTGCTTTAAAAATCAACAAATTCAATTTTAAACCACATCAATTCTAATTTGATTGTGAATTTTAAAGATTAACTAAGGTTTTATCCAATTTTATCAAGTTTGACAAAGTTTAACTGATTTTGACTTTGTTTGACAAATTTTGACAAGATTTAATCAAAGTTGACTTTGAGGCATTTAGGTCAAATTAATCCAAAATTTGATTTTAGAAACTTGAAAAAAAATATTGAATTTGAACTGGGTTGAATTTCAAGTGCTTCACATATAGTCAAAATTTTATCTTACCAAAATTAAGTGTCTATAGTTGTCTCTTTTTACATATTTATGTGAGCTATAATTAATGTAAAGACTAAAAGCACAATTTGTCTAGTACCAAGGGCTGAGAGGAAATTTGTTTGTGTTGTCTTTTGCTTTAATGTTAGAGGAGTTTTTTTTTTAACCTAGCATGACAAGGATTCTTATAAAATATGCATTAAACTTTAAAAAATTTGTCTGGAAAGGGCTCTTATAAAATAGGCATCAAAATTAAAAAAATCTATCTGAAAATGGCTTATATAAAATAAAGGGCTCATATAAAATAGGCATCAAACTTTAAAAGATTTGTCTGAAAATGGTTGTTATAAAATAGGCATGAAATTTTAAAAATCTATATGGAAAATGGCTCCCATAAAATAAGCATCAAACTTTAAAAAATTCATCTGTAATGGGTTTCTATAAAATAAGCATCAAACTTTAAAAAAAAACTATCTAGAAAGGGCTCTTATAAAATAGGCATTAAACTTAAAAAAAAAAAATTGTTTGAAAATGGCTCATATGATCATAGGCAACAAATTTTAAAGAATCTGTTTGGAAAGAGCTCCTATTAAAATAGGCAATGAACTTTAAAAAAACTCTATCTAGTGCTAGTTAATTTGGGCTTAATTTTTCATATGTGCTAATTAATTGGAGCTTAATTTTTTTTGGTGCCAACTAAATTGGATTTAATTCTCTTCAGTGCCAGGCTAAATTGGGATTAATCTTGTCAGTGCCAACTAAACTGCACATAATCTTCTTCAATGCCAACTAAATTAGGATTAATTCTCATTATGCCAGCTAGATTGGGCTTAATTCTCCTCTTTGCAAAATTTTTTGATATTCATTCTTTCTACAAACTCAATCTAGTTATCACATCTCATCTTTTCATTCACTTTTTAAGCAACACTTCATTTTTTGCAAGTTCTCTTTTTTTTTTCCTTTTTCTCCCTTTCTCTCTTTTCTTTTTTTTTTTTTTTTAAAAGAGCTCATATAAGCATAGGCAGGTGATTTTAAAAATCAATTTTGAAAAGGATAGATCTTGTAAAGTTTGAAAAGTCTCACTTTGAAAAGTTGAGTTAGGTAAGAAGCTCTGAAATGGATTTTGATCTTTTTTAAAGAATTATTTTCCATCTTTGGTTGTTTGTTGCTTGTTGTTGTTGTTGTGTTCTTTTTTTTTTTTTTTTTGACAAAGGATTCATTCTTAAAATACATTTGTTTGATTTTTTTTCAAGATCAAATTCATTCTGCATACAATGTATGTGATGAATGCAATGACTTCAAATTTTGTTCATATCATGTGCTTGTACTTATGGAAACAAAATTTTCATGATCACACAGATTCTTCAAATTTATAGTTGTGGCTAGGTCATCAGTAGTCAACTTTGACTTTTTTAATTGAAGTCTTTCTTTAATTCAAGCATTTCCTTTTTCTTTTCTCAAATCTTTTTGCCTTGATCTCTAGTGGTTATGTTGTGGAATTTTGCTAAAAGCATTTTTCCTCATTTTCCCTTGTCCTCATCATTAATTTTTTCTATTTTTTTATTTTTTAGTCATCATTTCTATTTCTCTATCATCATTATCTTTTGTTCTTCCATCATTCATTTTCCCATCCAAATTGATGTCCTTCATTTGGTATCATTTGTAGTTTTTCTATTTTTTTTCTTTTTTTGTGATGCCAATGCCAATGTAGAATTTCATTTCAAAAATGCCAATGCTAATGTAAATGCAAAAACCTCATGATGTATGTGTGTGTCTTAATTTGGATGCAAAAATCAAGAACACTTTTTTTTTTCAAAGAAAATTCTTTCCCAATTTTACTTATCTCTACTGTTTATCCGAACAAACTTTCAACTTCTTTCCAAAATAATCTCAACTTTCGACTTTTCTGCTTTTTCACCTTTTCCACCTTGTTTCTTTACTAATATCTTCCTTCTATTTTGATTTTCCTTTCATTTTCAACATGCTTTCTTTTTTGTTTCTATTTCTGACACATAACCATGCAATATGCAAGATGCAGCATGTATTTTGGATTGGATTGTGAAAACAAGAAGACAAACCATCATTTCTTGAAACATTTTTAATGAAAGCAATTTTCTTTTTCTTGAATTCAAACTGATCTAAAATTTATCACAATTTAAGAACGTTTTTTTTACAATAAACATGACTTTTTTTTTTACCAAATTTGTGACTGGTCATTCAAAATTTTCAAAATGATCAACAAAATTTGCCCTACATAATTAAATTCCTTAGCCTAAAAGAAATGAAATATCTAAATGAATGTGACTTCAGGAGTCTCTTGGAAGTTGGCATCCATATTAAAAAATGAAAGGGATGGGAAATTTTCTTTCTAACAGATTAGATGGTTCAGCATATGAGGGTTTCAATTTAATCAAAAAGGGTTTCACACTATCTAAAATAGATAAAAAGGGTGCATATTTTTCCATGCTAGCTTACAAATGAAACATAAATTTTTCAAAAAAAACTTGAATCCCTTGAAAATCAAACATGTCTGATAATTTCCTTAGCATTCAAATGTGACATTTTGATAGATGCTAAAGTTAGTAATGGTAGGTTCAAAGTTTTGGAAGATCATTTAATGATGTAGAAAGAAGGCTCGAATTTTTAAAATCAATTCTTTTTTATGCATCTTAAACTTTTGAAACCTTTATATCCTTAGATCTTTTAAAAAGGTTTGGGTTATCTTTGCTCAGTATCAAGATTGGCTTTGAAGCCTTCAAGATTTGCTTTAAATTACCATTTTGTAGAGTTTTCACCCTACAGCCATATTCATTTTTTTTATTATCACACCATGTACTTAACAATTCAAACATATCCAAAATGGGTTAAAGGTCCAAGTGGGTAATTTGGAAATAAAAAAAAAGACCAAAAAGACTTAAAGGTTTTGTGGCCATTCCTCAAAGAGAAACTTTTCAATTTAAAGCATTCTTTCTTAATCAAATATGGATCTTTGTTGGGATGCGACGTAGGTCAAGGTTCGGGATTGTCACAAAAAAAAAAGCACAAAATAAGTACTTGAGGGTGATTAAACTAAGGATCATTCTTTCATTTGAAGGATTTACCGTGAGGCATATGTCCTTTCATTTCCCCATGCTTTCGACTGAATCATTCATATCATATCTTTTTCTTTTTTCTTTCTATTTCTCTTTTTTTTTCTTCCCCATTTTTTTCTTCTTTTTTATTTCATTTTTTTTTTATTCATTTATTTTCCTTTCTCTTTTCATTCTTTCACTTCTTTTTTCATTTTCTTTAAATGGAACTAAAATTTAGGAACCTTTGTTGAACATTTCCCCTCAATATCTAAGGTTCGTTCTTGGACATTACCATACTTAACCCATTCAATGCATCTTTTTTGCCTCTATTGTGGAGGGTGATCTTAGGTTAAAGTTCATTTTGAAGGAGTTTTTATTAGGCTCAAAGGAGTAGCAAGAGATAAATTTTTATATTTGTGAAGGGATAATGAAAGATAGCCATTTATCATTTCAAGCATAAGTCACTCAAATTTGAAAAGTAATTCTTTATGAAAAAAGCGTTTGAAATTTTTTTTTTTTGTGAACTCTTTAGATTTTTCTCATTGATTTTTTCATGAATTTTTTGAGACTTTTTTGTCTTTGAATTTATTTGAATATCTCAAGTACATGATGTTATAACACAAAATTTTTCTCTTTTTTTCTCTATTTTTTTTTCTCTATTTTTTTTTTATTTTTTCTTTCACCTGTTTTCTTGCTTTGCATGCCTCCCACCACGATTCAAGAAAAATGCCTTATTTTGGCAATCCATCCCTAATAAAGGTTAAAATGAGAAAAAAGGGTCATGTGGAGTAAACTAATTTAAGGTATTAAGGAATCCATGTTACTCCACAACAAAGAACAAGTTAATCATAATTTTAGTTATCTTAAAGGGAAATAAGTTTTTTTTTTTTGGAAAATGTGCCCTTAAGTTATTAGATAAGGATAAATTTGAGGCAGAGAACTGGGAGGTTGGTATGTTTATCGGCATTTTTAAAAAATATCTAGGTGGCTTTGGTTTTGGGAATAGCATAGCATTGACATTTATCAAATTACTATATCCAAATTGTTAAAAAAAAATGTCATGTTTGCTTTTGCTTGACCTTTTTGGAATCCAATTTTTCTTTCTTTTTTTTTTTTTTTTTTTGGTTTTGAATGTGGTTGTCTCATTGTTCATTGTCTAAAAAAAGAATACTATAATGTTATTAAGCGAAGGTAAAGTTCACGAATTCAAGTTCATACTTTTTGAGGGGTTATGGTTGATGAATGAAATCAATTGATTTTAAAAAAGTGTGGAGTTATTTGATGAGTTTTGTTTTTAATAGTGAATACCAATTCCTTCAAGACTCATTTCATCTTTTATTACAAAGGAAAAGTTTCTTTTTCTTTCTCTCTCTTTTTTTTTTCAAAGCATTTTCTTCCTCTTCTTGGTTTTTTTTTTTAATGACTTTGGAAATTAATTATGTGGGGCTTTATTTGAAATCCAACAATTTTCCTTTTTATATTACTTTTATTTGTTTTTTAGGAAAAATATTAAAAATCCAAGACTTAAAACTTGTTAAAACTTTAAATGACAATATTCACAAATGCAATAAGGCAATGTAATGCACTATATCCATTCATTCAAAACAAATATTCAAACCCAACTCCAAATTCTCATTCTTAAAGGTGTTCTCAAGATGATATATAAGTTTAAATAAGAAAACGTCCCCTAGATGGAGCCTAACCTATACAATCTTGACCTTTAACTCCATTCTCGTCAATTATCATAGCCGCCAACCAATTTTTTAAATTTTGTAGGGTCTACATCAATTAGTGATTGAATTGTATTCTTGAAAGTAGTGCAATCTTCTATGAAATATCTTTTGACCCCATTATGGTATTCACATTTAGCATTGGGATCATATCACTTTAGGTGATGAGGCTTTCTAGGCTTTACAAGGATAGCGAAAATTATATGATTATTGACAATTAGAGGAAAAAGTTCCATAGGACATTGGAAGTAAGTGGTGTGTTTTGGCTCTCTTTTTATTATGGCTTTGTGGATGAACTGAGTTGATTTTTTGTTTGGTGAATATCCATGGTAAAGGAGTTTAGGATATGATCATTGGGTCATAAGAATGAAATAGTTGAGGAAAATCACTAGCTTGAGATGTCGAATTGTATAAAGGTCAGGAAAAATGCGATGACTAGTGAAAATGAACATTAACCAAATCTTCTACATTGCACTGAGTTTTCCTTTGTTTCGCCATCCAACAGTTGCTTCTCAGGCATATTAACCAAAAATAACTCCATTCTTTTCATCATGAATTTTTGCGCTAGTACCTCTTATAATGTATAGGTCTAAAGATTCAATTGCTAGATGTAATTATTTATAATTGTGGAAAAAACAAATAGCAGTCACCAATTTTTTTTTAGGTGTGATTGGTTACATAAAAATTTTATCTTTTTAATAAAAGGGGGTTTAGAGTTTATTAAAAAGATAGTTTTGGTCTACGAAAACAAGATTGGATTCAAGAGTCGATTACATATAGAAAAGGATTAACACCCTTACAACGCACACAAAATTGATACCAATTAATTATACGCTATTAATAGTTTGGTTAAAAATAGTTTTTATATGAAATTTAATTATAATTCCCTTCATTTTTAAGAAATAAAATCAGTTAAAGAAACATCTTTATTTATGAATATTATGAAATTTTTAGATTAAAGAAATACCTTTAAACTCTCCGACATAAAGGCAGAATTCAAAGATAATCTTTTCATCTAAGATTTATTATAACATTCCTTTAAAAATATTAAAATATCATTCTCTGTAAATGATAATCATTGATGACTCTCCACCATCTAGGCAGAGTACTAGTTATTATATTTCACATAATGCTTCTTTAATTTAATTTAATTTATTATTATTTTTTTAAATCAATTTTTTCAAAGGAAGCTTTTTGTGCAATAAAAATAGAAAAGGCTATAGTAAACCATACACAACAAAAATTAAAGATGCATGTATATGTATAATGAGTGCAAGAAAATAAATATATGCAAATGCGTCTTAAATGACAAAGAGATTTAAAATCAAGATTAAGTCTCTAAATAAAAAAAGTCAACATGGACTCTCCAACATTTAGGCAGAGTTTGGGTACGACTTTTTATATTTAAAATCTATTTTTTTTATTTTTATTTTAAGTTATAGAAATATATGAAAAAACTCTTAATGAAATAAAATTTCCTAAATACCCCATCATTTAGGCAATATTCAAAAACATATTATTCCATAAAATAAACTTGATATGAATCCTTACAATTTAAAATGAAATTAGGGTTTTGGAAATATTTAGGATTGCAAAGTTTAATTTAAGGTTTAAGGTTTCAACTACGGCCTATTTAGGGTTTTGGGTTTCCCTTAAGGTTTTGATTTTAGGGTTGCATTTAAGGTTTCGACTTTGAGATTTCAATTTAAGGTTTTGATTTAGAGTTTTACTTTTAAGGTCTCACCTAGGATTTCGAATTTCACCTAAGGTTTTGGGATTTTAGGAATTTATGAACCTCCTTAAAAATCTTCAACATTTAAGCAAACTTTTGAAGTAAACTTGTTTTTTATAATTTCCAAATATTAATTCTTATATATATATATATTTTAGTACAAGCTTGTTTTTTTTATAAGTTTTCTAAAAAATGAACTTTTATATTTTTACTTATTTTCCTTTTCATTAAAAATTTTATTATCATTATAATTCATTAATTTATTATTATTTTATTTAATAATTCTCCTACATTTAAGCAAAATTATTATTGTTAAAACATGATTTTTAATTCTTTCCAACATCTAATTAAGCAAAGATTTAAAATTTATTATTATTATTATTGTTGTTGTTGTTGTTGTTTTGAATAAACCTAGAGTATAAGGAGAATGAATAGTAGGTCATATGCATGAAAAATGGCAAATTTCTTGTCCTTACACCACCCTTTTCCAAAACCGATTATCAAATTATCCTTGTAACTCATGAACATCCCTTGTTATATTTTAAGCTAAGCAAAAAGATGAAAAGAGCAACTTTATAATGTAAAAACCTAATCAAAATTACAATCATAATGCCTAGGATCGGGAACTTTTCTACGATTTTAAATAACTATCAAGCTCTTGATGTCTAGGCACAGTAACTCTTCTACGGTTTTTCACAACTATCAAGCTCGTCTCTCGTGAATATCTTAATTATTGAAGCATAAAAAATAATTTTCATATCCTAGTCAGAACCGAAAATATGGGTGATTGACAAAGAAACATAATATAATTATGAGACAAAAACCAATCGTGATATCATCATCAACAAAAGCCAAAACTTCCAATGAGCAAAAAACATCCAACGTGCAAGAATAAACCAAACAGAAACAATGAAGCTTTCAAGTTTCTTAAAAAACAACAAGAACCTTAAGTGCCTTGAATCCTTTTGACAGAATTTATCCTAGACGGTTTCCAACATGTTTTTATTTTGAAAAGAAAAACTTTTAAGACCTTTCTGTTTTGTTTCTTTAAAAGCTCTTCTCTCTCTCTCTCTCTCTCTCTCTCTCTCTCTCTCTCTCTCTCTCTCTCTCTTTTTAATAAAAAAGGTAAACACACTAGCCGTGCATTTCAAAACGTGAACGTGAGCTAGTTGAAAGAGGTGAATAAAATGCTACCTGTTCTTGCAGTCAGTTTTTCATCTTTTTTTTTTTTTAATTCTTTCTCCTTCCCGTTTCTTTCTTCTTGTCCTTTTTCTGCTGCAAAAAATTTTTCGTGTTTCTACGTTTTCCTCACCTTCTTTGCTTTTTCGTTTTTCCTTTCTTCTTCCTCCTCACATCCTGGAACTTTTCTGCTATTGGCGTCCTTGCTCAGTCGCTTCTGCTACTATTTTTCATTTAGTTTTCTTGCCTTCCTTTTTTTTCTGCTTTACCGAGGTTTTTCCGTTTCCTCATTTTCTTGTTTCCTGCAAATTTCTTCCTAGTGCACGCCTAGTTTTTGGATGCCTCCCTGTTGTTTCTGGTTTCGCCATACCCTCCTCGAATGCCTGCTGCCATTTTGTTTTCACCTTCTTCCTCATTTTTTCTTTGCGTTTTCTCCTTCTCTTCCTTTCAGCCACTACCCTCTTCTCTCTTGTTATTTGCCCAGTTTTCCAGCAACGTTTTTCTCACGTTCCAGTTTCGCTTCTCCCTTTTATTTTTTTTCTTCCTTTCTTTCTCCTTTCACGTCTTCTCTTCTGATTGTTTTTTTGTTTACCGTTTGCCTTTCACGTCCCTTTCTTCCTCAGGTTTCGCTTCCTTTTTTGTTTCTTCCCTCATCCTTTCTTCTTTTTCTTTCCCCCTTTCACGTTCATTGCTCTTTCTGCTCAACTCCACGATGCAGCCCATTCCCCCAAAAATGCCTCCCACCTTTTTTGGTTTTTCTTGAGCACCCGCTTCTTTCGTTTTCTGCTTTTCCTTTTGGTTGCCCGTTTGCTTCCTACGCATCTCTCCTCACTTTCCAGTTTTTCCAATTCCTTTTTCGCCCGTTCCCTGCTGTGTTCTTTCACACCTTCTTTCTTCCTGCTGCTTCCAGTTTTTTTTTCCTCACCTCTCTCTTGTCTTTTCTGTTTTCCTTTTCTTATTTTGCTACCATTCTTCCCTTCATTTTTCTGTCCTTTTTTGGTTTTTCCTTGCTCCCCCTTTCCTTAACTGTATCCCTTTATTTTTCTTGTTTGCCCTTCTTTATTCAGTTTTTTCCTCTTTCCGTTTCTGCTGAATACCTTCCCAACATTTTTGTTTTGCTTCCACTAGTCCCATGTCCCATGGCGTCTTCATGCATGGCGGTTTCCATTTGTTTTAGCTTTCACGTGCCTCCTATATTTGCCTCCCCGTTCTCATCCCCTTTTACCGTTTTCTATTTATTTTTGCAACAGTTTTTATTTGACGTGTTCCTTGTCTTTTCTTCATGCAGGATTTTGTTTCAACAGTTTTTTTTTTTTTCCACGTGAAACTTTAAGCAATTCATTCCCATGCAAAAGGTCTAACAAAGCCCGTGGCTTGGGTCTTCAGCAAGAAGCTGATTTTTCAAAGCCTTGTCCTTAATTTGGGCCTAAATTTATGGCTAATTAACTTGGGCTTTGATTTTAGGCTTGTTTTGTTTGGGCTTCTTGTTTTTCCTTTCTTTCGTTTTTTTTATGGCTTTATTTTGAGCCAAACTATTAATTTTAATTTATAATTTATAATTATAATTTTTATTATTTTCCCTATATTTAATGGCCAACGATGGGATTTTAAAATAGAAAGTCTTTTATGGAGCTTTTATTAGGCTATTTTGAGCTTTCACTCAGGCCACTCGATGAGCCTTGCTATAGGGCCTACTTTAGACCTCATCCTCGAACATTTAAAAATAGATCATATAAAGGCTTGAAAAATTATAGTCAAAACCCAATTTCAAATCGAGCCCGATTTAAAGTGATAAAATTTTATGGATAAAATTAGGTGTCTATAAGTACATTCTTTGTATTTTTAAAGGATCAGGAATAATGCAAAGATATTAACAATAATTTTGTCTAGATATTACCCTCTTTTTTTGTTTTTTGTTTTTTGTTTTTTATTTTGTTTTTATATTATATTATTATTTTTTGATTTTTTTTGGACAACCAAGATTAAACAATGAGTTGAAAGATAAGAATAATCAAAATTAAACTGCATGCCAAATGAAGTGACTGGGATTAAGCCATAAGTCGAATGAAGTGATCGAAATTAAACTGTAGGTGACTGAGATTAAACCACAGGTTGAATGAAGTGACAGGGACTAAGCCACAGGTCAAATAAAGTGATTGAGACTAAATTGCAGGTCGAATGAAATGACCAAGACTAAATTGTAGGATGACTAGGATTAAACCATAAGTTGAATAAAGTGACTGAGACTAAACCATAAGTCGAATGAGATGACTGATATTAAACTATAAGTTGAATGAAGTGATCGAGATTAAGCCACAAGTTAAATAAGGTGATTGAGATTAAATTGCAGGATGATCGAGATTAAATTGCAAGTCTAATAACGTGATTAAGATTAAGTCACAACTTGAGTGAAGTGATCGAGATTAATCTGTAAGTCGAATGAAGTGATCGGGATTAAGCCACAAGTTGAATGAAATGACTGTGATTAAATTACAAGATGACCGTGATTAAATCGTAGGTCGAATGAAGTGACTAAGACTAAGCCACAAATCGAATAAAATGATCGAGATTAAACTATAGGATGACCGAGATTAAGTCACAAGTCAAATAAAGTAATCGAGACTAAGCCACAAGTCGAATAAGGTGATCGAGATTAAACTGTAGGTCAAATGAGGTGATTGAGACTAAGCCACAAGTCGAATGAGGCGATTGAGATTAAACTATAAGTCAAATGAAGTGACTGGGATTGTGCCACAAGTTGAATGAGGTAACCAAAATTAAATTGCAAGATACCGAGATTAAACAACAAGTCCAAGAAGTGACTGAAACTAAGCCATAAGTCAAATGAAGTGTTCGAAACTAAACTGCAAGTCGAATAAAGTGATTAAGACTGAGCCACAAGTTGAATAAGGTAACTGAGATTAAACTACAGGTTGAATGAGGTGATTGGGAATAAGCCACAAGTCATATGAAGTGACCGAGATTAAATTGTAGGTCGAATGAGTTAATTTTCAATTTGAGCTTGCATGCCAGTTAATTTGGGCTTTCGTGCCAAGTATACTAGGCTTAATACTTCATTGGTGTCAGATACTCTAGGCTTAAATTTTCATGGGGTGCCAGCTAAACTAAGCTTAAATTTTTATTGGGTTTCAGTTAATCTGGGCTTAAATATTTTCATGGGTACCAATTAAACTGAGCTTAAAATTTCATGAGATGCCAACTAAGTTGAGCTAAAATTTTCATGGGGTGCCAGCTAAGCTAGGCTTAAATTTTCATTGGGAGTTAGCTAATCTAAGCTTAAAACTTTCATTGAGTGCTAAATAGGTTGAGCTTAAATTTTCATGGGGTGCCAGCTAAGTTGGGCTTAAAATTTCATTGAGTGTCAATTAATTTGAGCTCAAAACTTTCACTGGATGCCAGCTAAATGGAGCTTAAATTTTCATTGAATGCCAGCTAAATTGGGCTTAAAACTTTATTGGGTACTAGCCAAACTAGGCTTAAATCTTGGGTAAACTTAAATTTTCATCGGTGTTAGGTAAACTACGCTTAAATTTTCATTAGTTGCTAGCTAGATTAGGCTTAAACTTGGGTGCCAGCTAAATTGGGCTTAAATATTAATTGATGTCAGCTAAACTAGACTTAAAACCTGGGTGCTATCTAAATTGGGCTTAAATCTTCGTTGATGCCAATTAAACTAGGCTTAATTCTTTTGTCGACAGTTGGCAATCCCTGTCAGAAGCAAAAACGGTGAAATTTTTTTCCAAATGGATTGAATGGCTCAACACACTAAGGTTTTTATTCATTCGAAAGGGTTTCCTCCTTAAAAGGGATAAAAAAGGTATATACTTTTTTCATGTAGGCTCATAAATGAAACATAAGTTTTTCTAAAAACATGAATCCCTTGAAAATTAAACATATTAAACACTTTCTTTTGCCTTCATATGTGACATTTTGATGTGTGTCAAAATTAGCTATAAGGGCTTAAGATTTTGAAAGTCATTTGGGAATGAAAAAAGGCTAAACTTTCAAAATCAATCATTTTCAAACTTCTAGGACCTTGATATTTCAGGTCTTTAAAAAATGTTTGGTTTATCTTTGTTCAGCATCTACCACATTTAGTATTAGAAGTGATCTTCAAGGTTTGCTTTAGACTATCTTTTTTAAGATTTTCACCCTCGAGCCACATTTATTTTTCTATTTTTCCCTCTTGATTTTTTTTTTGTAATTTTTTTATTGATTATCACACCATGCACTTAAAATTTTGAATTTCTTCAAAAATGGATGATGGATCGAAAAGGAAATTAGGTTATGAAAAGGAACCAAAAAGGTTCATGGGTTTCATGATCACTTTGCCAAGAGAAACTCTTCAATTTGTAAGCATCCATGTTTGATCCAATATGAACTTTTCATAGGATGTAACATGGACTAAGGTTCGGGGTTGTCAAAGAAAGGGATAAAAAGGCCTAAAATAAGTGTTTAAAGGTAAATGAAACCAAGAATCATTCTTTCATTTGAAAGATACACTCTGAGGTATATTACCTTTCATTTTCTTCTGCTTTTCCACCCATTCATTTCATTTAATCTCTTTCTTTTTCTTTTTTTCCTTTGTTCTTCTTTTTTTCTTTTCTTCTTTCATTTTCTCATTTTCTTTCACTTTTCCTTTTTCTTTTCACTTTACTCTTTTTGTTCATTTTTTCACTTTTAGGAACTTTTACATTGGGCATTTGCCCCAACATATGGAATTCCATTTGGACATCACTTTTTTAATCTCCAAATGCATCTTTTTTACCCCCAGTGTGAAGGGTGTTTTTTAAGGTCTGTTTTGAAATAATTTAATTAAGCTTAAAAGGGTAACAAGAGATAAATTTTTATATTTATGAAAGGATGATGAAATATGATCATTTGTCATTTCAAGCATAACCACTTAAATTAAAAAACAATTCACTTTAGGAAAATAAACTTGAATAAAGGTTTTCATTGCAAAAGTTTTTCTTTATTTTTTATTTTTTTATATTTTTTCTTGCTTGACTTTTCATTTGGCTTTTTCATTTTGGACTTTTGTTTTTTCATTTTTTTTTCTCCAAAATTTTGGATTTGTCAAGTTTTTACTTGGGGTTCTATTCGAATTTCTTAAGTGCATGATGTCATAACCATTTTCTTTGTCTCTTTTTTTTTTTTTTTTTTTTGCTCTTTTTATCTTTTTTTTTTTTTAACATGCCCCACATAACTCATATATAAATTCATTTTGCTAGTAATGTGTTTTTACAAAAAATGCCCCGTTTTAACAAACCACCATCAATAAAAGTTATTGTAAGAAAAGGGTCATGGGAAATAAATGCGAAAAAGGTCATATAAAATGAACCCGTTTAAGGTATCAAATGATTTGATTTACTCAACAAAAAGAGAACAAATGGGTTGATCATAACTTTAGTTGTCCTCAAGGTAATGAGGTTTGTCTTCTCTGATCAACATGCTCCCAAGATAATAGACCAAGCTAATTTTAGGGTAAATAGCTAAAAGGTTGGTATGTTTGAGGACATTTTACGAGACTTAGGGTAATTTTGATTTTGAAAATGAACTATAGTGTAATATTGACACATCAAATTATTGCATTTGAATTATTAAAAATGTCATATATGCCTAATTTTTCAGGAACCACATTTGCTTTAAATTGGTTGTTTCATTGTTCATTACCTAGGAAAATAATATCATCGATATCATACATTATCAAGTGAAAGCAAAGTTCACAAATTCAAATTCATGGATTTTGAAGGGATATGGCTAATGAAATAGAGTCAATTAGATGATTTAAGAAAAAATGTTTTAGTATTTGATAAATTTCTAACAGTGATTGCTAACTTTTTCGAGATTCAAAATTTTCTTTTTTCTTCATTTTTTTGTATTTTTTGTTTCTTTTTTTTATGGCATTTCTCTTTCTATAACTATAGGATTTAATTATGTAAGGCTTTATTCAAATATAACATTTGCCCTTTTTTTACCATTTTCTTTTAAAGAAAACCTACAAGTCTAAAATTTAAAAGAAATTGAAAATATCAAATGATAATATAAATCCATGAAAAATTTATGATACACAAGATCTATTCATGCAATGCAAACATACAAACTTGACCAAAAAATTCACCTTTCCAATGGTATTCTTGAGATGACTTTTAAATTTACAGAAAAAGTTTGACACTTAATGCTTCAACTTTAGCATCATTGACTCGTAACACCTTTGTCATTACCATTAAAACCACTAACCAATCGTTTAAACTTCATGGAATCTACCTTAATAAAAGCCTAAACTATATCTTTGAAGGTAGTACAATTTTCTATAAAATGTCTTTTCATCTCATCATGGATTCACATTTAGCATTAGGATCATACCACTTTGGGTAGAGAGGCTTCTTAGGCCTTGTAGGAATGATAAAAATCATATGATTTTTTACTAGTAAGGTGAATAGCTCAGTATAAGACATTAAGAGTGAATGATACATCTTGACTATCTTTCTTTTATGACTTTGTGAATGGCTAGGGTAGATCATTTGTTCTATGAATGTTTGTGGTGAAAAAACTATAGCACACAAATGAAATGGTTGAGAAAAATTACCAACCAGAGATGTTGGTTGAGAACAATACAATGACCATTGGAAATAATTATTCACCAAAACCTTTCTGTATCATGGTGAGGTTTCTCTTATTTTATCCTTCAACAATTGCTTTTTAAGCATATTCATCAAAAATATTCCTTTACATTTCATTATGAATTTCCACATTGGCATCCATAATTCTTTCGCTTTTTATTCCATCCTCAATTCTAACCACAGCAAATAACAAATCAACAAATCTGAGGATGTATTGCCAATCAACTTATCATAATAAAGAAAATGAAGGGTATCTATAAATAGAAAAATTAGCTCCCTATTAGTTAATAGTGGTCAGACTTGCAACACAAACTCTTTCCATCTAGCAATATGCTTTTTATAGCTCTCATTGAGGCTCTTTCTCATATTTTAAAAGTTTAGTTGGTTTGGAGCATTTTTTAACATGTGCTGGTATTGCTTTAAGAAAGCCTAAGATAAATCTCTAAGTACGAATTTGGCTGTTTTCCAAACTATAATACTAGTTGATTGCTAGCTCAATCAAATTTTCTTGAAAGACGTGAATAAATAGCTTTTCATCACCAATATACCCAATCATTTTATGACAGTATTGAACCAAATGTGTCTCAGGACATCCAGTTCCATTATACTTCTAAAATGTCGAAACCTTGAACTTGGGTGGAATAATCACATCTAGAACTAATTGGGATTCCTTTGCATCACATTATTTATCCTTACCTTCAATAGCTTGAATCTTTTCTTCAAAGAGACTATATCTCATCTATTCATCTAGATTCCATGAATCTTTCCTTATCACTACAACAAATTTGGTCATTAGTGGTGCATAGAATAATGTCACTAAATATTTGTTTTTCGTTACCCTATATATTCTGTGACAAAAAATTAAACGTCATGATGTTCATCATGTTTGCACTGTCGCTAAAGGTTTAATATGACAATAGCAAAATATTGTCATCTATTGTGAATCTACTATGACAATAAAATAAAATGTCACCATATATTTTTTTTGTGATATTAGTTTTCGTCAGCTATTTATGAAAAAAAAAACAAGGAGTCATAACTATGAAATACGTAATCATCGAAATCTTGTCTTCAAGCTCTCAATCCAAGTCTTGTGTTGAGAGTGATTGTGTTGATGGTGAGTTTGTGTTACTTGAAGCTGTAATAAATAAATAATAGCAAATATCAAAACAAACCACAATACATACAATAAGATCAAAACTAATATAAAAACAAACTAATCCTTTTTATGCATATGGAATTTTTAAATGAGGCCCTACCCTATATTAAAGAATAGGTATTGTCAAGAAATTGACAAGTAAACTTCTCAATTTGCAATGTTGATACTAATCATAGGAAATAGACAAAAAATGGGTGGTTCATGTTTGAACAAGTAATCACCATTACCTGAAGCCTATTTTTAAATCAATTCAAATAAATCATGGGAAAATTACAATTGCACTTGCTTTCAAAGAGCCTATGTCATTATCATACTTTAATATATCTTGCATCACAAGAATAAAGTTTTATCAATGTATTATCTTAGCAATTGCAGAGTATTACAATTCAAAAAATAATAAGCGTCATCTACAACTCACATGAAGTGTGACCACAGCATTTGGACTTTTTTTCTATCATGCCAACAAATAGAATATAACGGCACATTAGATATATAGCTATAAAGGCACATTAGGCAGTGGTAAGACTCACCAAATCCTTACTAAATTATCCTTGACTTAGTAAGAGTTAGAAGGAGGAATAAGTTCATGCAGATTACAAAAAGTTACATTTAATTTCAGATAAATGTAATTTATAAATGTAAATTAAAAACAGTGTAAGGCACATTGGGCAGTGGTAAGACTCACCAAATCCTTACTAAATTGTCCTTGACTTAGTAAGACTTAGGAGAAGGAATAAGTTCATGCTTTGGCTTCATAGATTATTAAAAGTTACATTTAATTTCAAATAAATGCAATTTATAAATGTAAATTAAAAACAATGAATTAAAACTAATGTGGAAACTAAAAACAGAACCTACAGCAATGTAAGAAAATAAAATTTGTGTAAAACCTAAGGCGGAACAGAAAATAAAACAGAATTACATCTATATATGTAGAAACAAAAATTGTGGTTGCAAAATTTAATTAAATTACTAATATAGTGACTAAACTAAAAATAGATTTGAAAACTGTTATACGGAAACCAAAATTGTAATGTAGAATTAATTTAATTACGTAAAGCAGCAGCTAAAAATAAAATTGTAAATTAAAACAAAAACTAAAGCTAATGTAGAATTAAAAGTCCTAATCAAAAGTAATGTAAAAGCTAAATTAGACTATGCAGTGATGAAAACTAGAAATTTTAAAACAAAACATTATGCATAAAATTGGAAAAACAAAAAATTGAAAAATCGGAAAGCAAAACAGAAGCAAAACAGAAAACTAGACTAATAGAGAAACTAAAGGCAGAACAGAATTTTAATGTTCTAATAGACTAAGATGTCATCTTTACCATTAAGTTAAGACTTTTCTTTTTACTCTTGTCATAATTAATTGAATAAATTTGAGAATAGTAAACTACATTTTAAAATTTCAAAGAAATCAAAAGCTTTAAATTTTAATTACCTATAGTTATAAACAAAGGCTCCATTTTATTTGTTTTAAGTTGCTTTCTTAACAATGTTAAACAAAAGCAATCAAGTTAATTGAAGTTTAATTGATAATTGGAGACAATACTACAGAGACAACAAGAGTTTTTCAAAACGTAAAAAAAAAAAAAAAAATGGAGAATAAACTTTTAGTTTCAAAAGAACAGAGACTAACTTTTAAACTGAAATAATTTATGTAGGGCCAAAAAAATAAAACTGAAATAATGTATGCATTTTGCCTTTTAGACTTAGAACAACAAAAGGAAAGTGGCCAGGGAAGACGAAACAAATTCTGTTCCAATTTGTTGAGTTTGAGATTATGAAAGACGGAAATATGACAAGACGCTTTCCAATTTCATCATTTTGGAGTTAAGACCATATTCAGTTACATTTTCATTGCACTTCACTATTGCATATGAAATGAAATATGATGTTACAATGACAAGACTTTCCTTCTTTAGTAGTTAGCAACCATTATTAATGGCATTATCTCCATAGATTTTGGTCTTACTTCCCAAATACACCATTATCATTTTTCATCCCAATGGGTTACCCAAGAATCAGTTTTTCTGATTTGTCTTTTCGCTGTTACTACTGCTACTACTTTTGCTAGTTCTAATGGACAACCTTGTGCTTCTCGATTCTTATAAAAAAAAAGGGGTCATATAATTATATAAAAATATATAATAATATACATAAAGTAGAATAATGATGCAACATATCTATGCATATTAAGTGCATTAGCAATTTGGGAAATGACAGATGAGATGAGGGGCTACTGTCAATTCACCAAACATAGCTAAATGATGTGAAAATATTAACCTATAACATATAGTTTCTAAAACAAAGACCAAGGAATCTGAATATCACTAGTTTAATTAAACTGAAATCCTACATGGGTTTATCAGCTGATAGATTATGATCCACATGGGTTTATCCTACATGGGTTTGTATTTCTTGTAATTTCTAGATTTATTCATGTGAATGAGTTTATTAAATTTTGAGCAATCTGAATAACGTTTTTGATCCTTTATCCCTGCCAACCACTGCCAAACAAGCATAAATAATAAATATTTCCTAAAACTTCCAGAAATCAATAGACATACAATATAAAACCCAATGGAGCTGCCTCTTAGCCTACAAGAGAAAGGAATAAAAGAGCAACTTGTTCTTGAATACTATTTATAGAAGCAAGAATACCTCAATTATATCAACAGAAGAACTTTATATAGCATGAAAACTTTCTATGATTAGACCTCAGATTTTGAAATAAGAATAATTTAACCCATTCAAATTAAATTAACAGTTCATGCAATTAATTTTAAAAAATGGTATTTAACATTTGTAATCCCTTTTATATGTAACCAGAAAATAAAAACATATTTAAATTGGAATGAGCTCTACAGACATAAATAGTAGCATGAACAATATTCCTTTTCTTTTCTTTTGCTCTTTAGTCATTAGAGAACTCCAGGAATTGAAAACTGCTATCAGTGTATAATGTAAACATATATTACACACTCTTAGAGAAATAAAAAATAAATGCTAATCTAGAATGTACCTTTCACACACTCCTTAGTCATGTCGGTGTTACTTTTTAGTACCCATCTAAGATCCCTACCTTTTACAGACTACTGCATGAGACTTTGTTTCCGACTTGTGTAAAATAATAGTGGTATCTTTGGAAGTTTTTGCTTGCTTGTTTTCAGAAAGTAGTGATATTGGGGATGTTTACTTTTTATTTTTATGTTATATTATTGTTGAGGATACTTTAGTTCATCATCTGGTGTGGGGTAATTCCTTATGGAAGCCCTCTCCATTTCTAAAAGCTTTAGATTTTTTAGGTTGTTTTGTGAATGCAGTAGTTATCCTTTAAGTACTACGAATGATAATGTGGGAAGGGTGGCTAATATCTACAAGTTTATGAGCTTATGAATCATAAATACCATCCAATCCAGTCGATTCAAAGCACCTAAATAGTTTAATATTTGCTACTCGAAATTAGTTGACCCACTTACAAAATAGCCCCATCCACAAAACAATCATTTTAGCATTAAGCTCTAGCCTAAATCTATTGTTGCTACTTAGAAATTCAACACCTAGCCTAAATCCATTGTAGTTGTACGAGGCTAAATAATAAGCATTCAATGCTTGAGAATGAAAACATGCATACACACATAAATTATAGATATATAGTAAAAAATAATAGGATAAAATCATCATCAAGTTATAGAGAAGTTGTAAAATATCATATAAAAGACTTACATAACAATAGGTATAATAGTTAAAAACTTTTTGTTATGGGTAAGCTGCTTTCCATTGTCTATTTGCTCCCACCAAGTTAAGCCATTGTTAATCCCTTGATTTTTAGCAAATGGGGCTCCTTTCTTCCAAAGAAAGAAGTGGTATGTGACCTAATAATAAACCAATCTTGTAATGTTGATTAGATAACTATCAAGAAGATTGGTCATGTTTTGAAAATAAATATAAAAAGTGGAAGAATAAGCAAATAAGAGCATCACCAGAACAATATGTAATTTCCTTAGAAAAAGCTTAAGGTTTTTACTTTTTACAATCTGTGAACTACAATAGCAAATCAGCTTATCTTTATTCTTTACATTAAAAAGAAGCAAAAGAAAAACCTATAACTATAATACCAGACAATCCTATCCAGTTATTGACACTGAGAGAAAATTCTAAACAGCACCTGTTATTATAACTGTGATATGAAAAGATATAGGATTTTCTTTCGCTATTACTATAACTCTGATATAACTATATCAGAAAATACTTTGCAAAGAGAAAATTGTAAACAACCTTTATCCATGCCAACCACTTCCAAACAGGCATACATTAGCATCATCCAACATTAAAAATATGCACATAACAAAAGATACCCTAAAACTTCTAAAAATATGCAACATTGACCCAACTAAGAAATTTGTTTCATATAACTTGAATAGAAGATTTCCTAAACTAGGATTGTTCTTCAGAAACCTTTTATCCCTCATTTCAAATTTCAAATAAAAATCAGGCAACACAAATTATTTACATTCAAAACAAAACCTAAAACCAAAGATTAACATGAACAAACAAATATTTTATGGTCGCGACTGAAGATTGAATACAAACTTGGCTTCTAGTCAATCAACATCACTCCATCTAATGAGAAAGTAGATGAGAATTGTTTGAGAAGAGCAAAGGAAAACGACGGCACTGGTTTGAGCATGGCTTCAACACGATTATGCAGAAGAAAGTTTGAAAGGCTGTTTTGGCAAAAATAACTACAAGATTGTTAGCGTGGGTTTTGGAAGGAGTGTGAAAAACCTAATGAAAAATCTAAATGGTGTAGTTTAGGATAAACTTGAATTAAAATTTTTTTGTATAAAAATTATTAGTATGTAGTTAAATTTTTTTTTATTTAAAATTCATTTTTTACTTTAAAAAATTTCTTTTAACAAAATTATTAAATTAGAAATTTTTAAAATTTTAAAAGTTTATTAAAATTATAAACAAAATATGTATTTAAAATTTTTATTATATGTAATATTTAATCCTTTTTTGAACTAGAAAATTTTTATATATGAATGCATACTTAACTCAAACCCAATATTTTTCTATTTTCTTTTCGATAGTTTCTAATAATAAATTATATTAAAATAAATAATATTTAAGGGTCATATATGAAAAGTGTAATTTTTAAACTAATAATATGTAATTTGTTAATAAATTATTAAAATTTTAATTTTAATTATAAAAAATCAAAGTTATAAAATTTTCAATTAAGTATTTCACTATTGTTAAAACTTAAAGAATAAACTGGTAAGACAATGCCAATAGACCAAAACAATTACTAATAGTAGTACTCAATTAATTATTAAATAGTGAAATAGGATTGTAATTTATTTTCTAGTTACAATTAGCCTCATCCTAGTACTTTTACGAACTTGGCCATGGGATGGGAAAGTGCCAAAATGGCATTGAGCCTTTTTAGGCTTCTAAGCAATAAACAATCCTATATTTGTATCAATTAATATAATTTTTCTTAGGGTGTAGTTAGGAAAATTTCAATTAAAATTATTTTTTTGTATGGATATTAATAACTATTTAAAATTCATTTTTTACTTAAAAGTTACAAATATGGTCAAGTGTAATTAAAATTTTTTCTATTTAGATATATATAATCTAAGCAAAATTGTCACTTATAAATTATACATTACTTTGAACTTCCTTCTGATGAATAAATAACATCATAGCATCTTTTTAAAGTTTGTGATATTTATGTTATCATCATATAACACCATATATTAACATAACGAAATAGCAATGTCATTAATAGTTAACAAAGTATTCAATTTATGACAAAAATTCATAACGTCACCTTAAATCTATTAGAAAAAATACGTCATAATTAAAATTTTAAATTGGTGATAAAATTATAACGTCACCTAAAATAAAAAAAACGTCACAAAAAAATTTCCCACCAAATAAATTTAATGGTAAAAGTTTGTGACATTTATATTATCATCATATAACACCATACATTGACATGATGAAATTGTAACGTCATTAATAGTTAACTAAAGTGTTCAATTTGTGATAAATATTAATAATGTCACCTAAAATCTATAAAAAAAAGTCACAGATAAAATTTTAAATTGGTAATGAAATTATAACATCACTTAAAATAAAAAACGTCATAAAAAAATTTTTCACCAAATAAATTTGGTAGTAAAAGTTTGTGACATTTATGCTATTGTTATATAACACTATACATTAATGTGACGAAATTGTAATGTCATTAATAGTTAACTAAAGTGTTCAATTTGTGACAAAAATTAATAATATCACCTAAAATCTATAAAAGAAATTCCTCACAAATAAAATTTTAAATTGGTGACAAAAATTATAATATTACCAAAAATAAAAAAAAAAGTCATAAATAAATTTTTCACCAACTAAATTTGATGGTAAAAGTTTGTGACATTTATGTTATCATCATATAAATCATACATTGACGTGACGAAATTGTAATGTCATTAATAATTAACTAAAGCGTTCATTTTGTGACAAGAATTAACAACGTTACCTAAAATCTACTAGAAAAAATGTCACAAATAAAATTTTAAGTTGGTGACAAAATTATAACGTCACCTAAAATAAAAAATGTCACAAAAAAATTTTCCACCAAATAAATTTGGCAATAAAATTTGATGACAAGATTTTGGTGATGTTATCATGTGACAATTTTATATATCGTCATATAAAATATCAAAACAATATAAAAGTGTGTCAAAATATATTTTTTGTCACTTTTTACATACTTTGCATGACGAATTATTATGTGTCACTTAGAAAAATCGTCACAAATTATCAGATTTGTTGTAGTGTATAGGTCTCAAGCTAGGTCCTTTAGGTTGATCATCTCTTTGAGTAAAAAGTTCCTCGATAATCTCTTTCATCTATCCTATTGAATCAATATTCTCTTGATCCTTAGAAAAGATCTCAGGGATTATTTTATAAAAAAAATCCTTCTTTTAAAGCACACCTGAATTACATTATTATTGAATGGATGCATATATGGATGAATGAATGAATGAATGCACAAATAACAAAGCTTTTTGGTGAAAAGTGTGAAAATTGAAAATGGGACAAGAATAAAAGACAAATCATAATTCACATATTCAAGTTTAAAAAGACAATATCATATTAACATAAAGAAACATTTCACAAACAAAAGAAATTCACAAAACATTTCATTTTCCAAACAACCTATCACTTAAAAAAAAAAACCCCATCCATGTTCATCATCATGCCATCCCATTCTTATTGTTCCTAAATCCTTAACTCTCTAATATCGTTAGATCAAACCATTTTGCATCTATGAGTGATTACACTTTGTATTTGAAAACCTCACAATTCTCAATAGAATGCCCCATAATCCCACTATAGTATTTGCATCTTGCATTTAGGTTGAAATATTTTGGGTATAGAGGCTTTAATGGTTATAAAAGCACAAGGGCAATAAGATGTCTCTAAAATAGATAGGGATAAAGGTTTCCATATGAAATGAGAAAATGATCTAACTATTTCTTTTTCTTGGATAATTTTTGGGTAACATATTGACTAGGAGTCCAAGACTTTGGTAGTGGTGCCAAGGTACGGAGTTGAGCTATTAGTTGGACAAGTGGTTGGGGAAAATAAGGCTGAAGATTTTGGTTTAGATGTGGACTTCTCGGAGATTGTATAAAGTTTTAGGGCCTGATCCTAAATGCTTGGAAAAGAGCTTGAAGACAGATATGAGAAAGATTTGAATGTAGGTTCGAGTTCGAAATGATTGGTGAAGGTTGTATAGAACTTAGTAACTCTATCCTGGAAATAAAAATTTGTCGCCACCAATCTTTTTTAGAGTGTGATTGGCTTGGCAAAAATTTTATCTTTTTAATAAAATGGGTTTAAATTTTATTAAAAAGATGATTTTGATATATAAAAATTAGATTGGATTTGGGAGTCGATTACGTGTGGGGAAGGATTAACACCCTTACAACGCCCACAAAATTGGTACCAATTAATTATGCACTATTTATGATTCTGGATAAAAATGGTTTTTGCGTGAAATTTAATTATAATTCCCTTTGTTTTTAAGAAATAAAATTAGTTAGAGAAACGTTTTTATTTAGGAATATTATGAAAATATTCCAACTCTCTAACATAAAGGCAAAATTCAAAGATAGTCTTTTCATTTAAGATTTATCATAACATTCCTTTAAAAATAATAAAATATCATTTTTTGTAAATGATAATCACTGATGCCTCTCCAACATATAGGTGGCGTACCAATTATTATATTTGATATAATGCTATTTTAATTTAATTTAATTATTATTATTATTATTTTTGAAATCAATTTTTTCAAAAGAAGCATTTTATACAATAAAAATAGAAAAGGGCTATAGTAAACCATACACAACAAAAATTAAAAATGCATGTATATGCATATTGAGAGCAAGAAAATAAATATATGCAAATGTGTCTTAAATGACAAGGAGATTCAAAATTGAGATTGGGTCTTTATATATAAAAAGACCATATGGACTCTTTAACCTCTAGGCAGAGTTTGAATGCAACATTTTATATTTAAAATCCCATTTTTTCATTTTTATTTTTTATTACAATTTTTATTTTAAGTTATGAAAAAATATATAAAAAATTAATGAAATAAAAATTTCTAAATACCCATAATTTAGGCGTCATTTAGAAACAGATTATTCCTTTAAAAAAAAAAACTTCATACAAATCCTTAAAATTTAAAATGAATTTGGGGTTTTGGGAATGTTTAGGGATGCAAAGGTTTCAACCAAGGCCTATTTAGGGTTTTAGGTTTCCTTCAGGGTTTAGGTTTTAAGGTTGCATTTAGGGTTTCGACTATGGGGTTTCAATTTAGGGTTTTGATTTAGAGTTTTTGTTTTAGGGTCTCACCTAGGGTTTTGAATTTCACCTAAGGTTTCAGGATTTTAAGAATTTATGAACCCTTTAAAAATCTCCAATATCTAAGTAGACTTTTGGAGCAAGTTCATTTTTTATAATTTTTAAATATTAATTCTTATATATATATATATTTAGTACAAGTTCATTTTTTATAAGTTTTTCTAAAAAATGAATCTTTATCATTTTACTTATTTTCCTTTTCATTAAAAATTTTATTGTCATTATAATTTATTAATCTTTTATTATGTTATTATTTTATTTAATAATTTTTCAATATTTAGGTGGAATTATTATTGTTAAAAGATGATTTTTAATTCCCTCTAACATTTAGGTAGGGATTTAAAAATTTATTATTATTATTATTATTGTTGTTGTTGTTGTTGTTATTGTTGTTGTTTTGAATAAACCTAAATTATATGAAGAATGAATATTAGGTCATATGCATGAAAATAAGCAAATTTTTGGTCCTTATACCACCTTTTCCCAAAACTAATTATCAATTTATCCTTGTAACCCATGAATATCCCTTGTTATATTTTAAGCTAAGAAAAAAGATGAAAAGAGCAACATGATAATGCAATAGCCTAATAAAAATTACAAGCATGATGCCTAGGATCGTGAACTTTTCTATGATTTTTAATAACTATCAAGCTCTTGATGTCTAGGCTTGAGAACTCTTTTACGGTTTTTCACAACTATCAAGTTCTTGTCTTTGATGAATTTCTTAATTATTAGAGCATAAAAAATAATTTTCATAACCTAGTCAAAACCAAAAATATGGGTGATAGACAAAAAAACATTATATAATCATGGGACAAAAATTGATTGTGATATCATCATCAACAAAAGCCAAAAATTCAATAGCCAAACTTTTAATGAGCAAAACATCAAACGTGCAAGAAATAGAATAAACCAAATAAAAGCAATGTAGCTTTTATGTTTCTTAAACAACAACAAGAACCGTAAGTGCCTTGAATCATTTCGACATAATTTATCCTAGACTATTTCCAACATGTTTTTACTTTGAAAGGAAAAACTTTTAAGAGCCTTTTATTTTGTTTCTTTAAAAGCTCTTCTCTTTTTTTTTTATTAAATAAAAAAGGTAAACACACAAGACATGCATTTCAAAACATGAACGTCAATTAGTTGAAAGTGGTGAATAAAATGCTACCAATTCTTACAATTAGTCTTTCATCCTCTTTATATATATATATATTTCTCTTTTCCTTTTTCTTCTTCTTATCCTTTTTCTGTTGCCAATTTTTTTTTATTTTTTATGCCTTCTTCACCTTTTTTGCTTTCTCATTTTTCTTTTTTTCTTCGTCTTCACATCCTGGAACTATTCTATTATTGGTTTCCTTGCTCAATCACTTCTGCTATTGATTTTCATTTAGTTTTCTTACTTATTTCTCTCTCTTTTTTTATGCTTTCCCCTGGTTTTTTTGTTTCCTTATTTTCTTAGTGCACGCCTAGCTTTTGGATGCCTCATTTTTGTTTTTAGTTTTGCCATACTCTTCTCGAATGCTTGTTGCCTTTTTGTTTTCACCTTTTTTTGTTTTTGTTCTCTACATTTTTTCCTTTGTTAGGCCTGAAGCAATAATCACAATAATGCAGAATCAATATATCGTAATAAACCCACAGCAATAGATAACAATTAATAATAAAAAATATAAGAAAAATAAAGCACACCAAGATTTATGTGAAAAACCCTCTAGTGTAGAGGAAAAGAAACCACGAACTATCAAAAAAATCTCTATTATCAAATAATAGATATACAAAATTTTTCTATAGCTAAAACCAAAGCTAATCAACAACTAGAGAGACAATTGGAGAAATCTCACCAAATAGGTGACTTAACAAATACACCTTAGATTTATCCCTAAAGAGCTTCAAACCTGATCTTCACCATTTAGAATGAATAATTCTAAATCATAAACCTACTAACAAAGTTTTAGCTCAATCGGATCACGGATCAACTTTTGTTCAACCAACTCTCTCTTTTCTTTTTTCTCTTTATTTTTCTTAGCTTTTTTTTTTCTTCTTGGTTTGCGACACACCTTAAAACAACCCCACCTCTTTTTATTAAGTAGCTATGGCTCTGTGTAAAAAGAAAGACTAAGGCCCATGGCCTTAGATTGGTCCAAAACCAATTACATGGGGTTGGACCATTTTCCTAACAATCTCCCCCTTTAGTCCTATTAGGAAGAGATTCATCATCATAGCAATTTCATTTGAAACTTACCTTGGCCAAAAAACTCATTTTGGCCGAGTTACTGTAGAGCTCAAGCTTTTTCCTAGGAAGTATCTTAGTCAACATATCTACTACATTCTCATCAGTATAGACTTTTTTCAATGGTATCTACTACTCCTTAATCACTGAATGTAACCGATGATATCTAACATCAATGTTTTTCATTTTAGCATGGTACATAACATTTTTACTCAAATCTAAAGCACTCTGGCTATCACAAAACACCATATACTCTTTTTGATTCAACCCTAATTCATGAAGAAAATGTTTTATCCAAAACATTTCTTTACCTGTTTCAGTAGCTACAATATACTCAGCTTCTGTAGTTGACAAAACAACATATTTTTGTAACTTAGACTGCCAAGACACAGCTCTTCCTACAAAAATGAACAAATGCCCTAAAGTAAATTTCCTACCATCAAGATCACCTACCATGTCAGCATTAGTAAACCCTTTTAAAACTGGTTATGAAACTCTATAACTCAAGCACATTTTTTATGTGCCCTTCAAATATCTGAAAATCCATTTCACTGCTTCCCAATAAACCTTTCCTAGAATAGAAAGAAATCTACTCACTACACCAACTGCATTAACAATGTCAGGTCGTGTACAAACCATAAGATACATTAAAAAACTAACTGCAGAACAATAAGGAATACTAGAGATAGCTAATTGCTCTTCCTTAGACACTGAACAAGATTTCTTACTCAAATGAAAATGGTTAGGAAGTAGACTGTTAACTGATTTAGCATGTTGCATGTTGAATCTATTAAGCACATGTTCAATATACTTTTCCTATGACAACCATAGCTTTCTAGGTCTCCTATCTTGGATAATGTCCAGACCAAGAATTTGCTTTGCTAAACCTAAATATTTCATGTCAAAGGACTTAGACAATTGTTTTTCAACCTGCAAACCATACCAGCATCTTATCCCATAATCAACATATCATCAACATATAATAAAAGAATAATGAAGTTATCATTAGGGAATTTTTTAACATACACACAAGGATCCACTGTCATTTTTTTATAGCTGTAACTTATCATAAGAGAATCAAACTTCTTGTACCACTGTCACGAAGCTTGTTTCAAGCCGTATAAGCTTTTTTTCAATTTACAAACTAAGTGCTCTTTCCCTTTCACTTTAAAACCCTCATGCTGATTCATATAAATGTCCTCCTACAAGTTACCATGCAAGAATATAGTTTTAACATTAAGTTATTCAAGCTCAAGATTCAAACTAGTTACTAATCCTAGTACCACTTGAATGAAACTCATCTTTATAACTGATCAAAGATCTCATTAAAATTGATACCTGGTTTTTGAGAAAAACCTTTCACCATCAATTGAGCTTTGTACCTCATTAGCTTGTCACTATCCTTTTTCAACTTGAACACCTATTTATTTTTCAACGATCTCTTCCCTTTCAAAAGTTTAACAAGATCATAAGTACTATTTTTTTGCAATGGCTCTATCTCTTATTTCATTGCTTTTAACCAATGCTCTCTATCCAGAGTAACCTGCACATCTTGGAAGCTCTCTAGCACCCCTTCACTAATAACTAAAATAAAATTTAAACTTGGGTATCTGGTAGATGGCTTGTGCTCTCTACTAGATTTTAGGCTGAGACTCTACATCACTTGATGTCGAAGGTAGCTCTCTTTGCTCAACACTCTCAGGTAGAAAAGATTGCTCCCCCTGTTCAAAATTGATTGCATATGGTTCATCACTAACTATGGTTGGCTCATTTATATCTCCATGTTTTGTTTCTTGCTTATTTCCACCATTTATGGCTTTTTTCTATGGAACCCCTATCGGTGTTGAAACATCATACTCAACAGTAACCTGTGTAGTCTTCTTATTTTTCTCAAGATTTGCTATAGTTTCTTTTTCATGAAAAACCATATCTCTACTTCTTACTGTCTTTCTCTTCACTGGATCCCATACCCTGTAGCCAAATTCCTCATCACCATATCCCATAAAAACATACTGTGTGGCTTTACTATCAAGCTTTGACCTTTACTTTTTTGGCACATGCATAAATGCTTTATACCCAAAAACTTTTAAGTGAAAGTATGAAGCATCTTTCCTTGTCCATACTCTTTCTGGAATGTCAAAGCCTAAAAGAACTGATGGTGATCTGTTAAGCAAATAACAAGCTATGTTGACTGCTTCACCCTAAAATGGCTTGGGTAATTTTACCCTTCTCAATATGTATATGATTTTTTTCATAATGTTGTGGTTCATCATTTTAGCTACACCATTATGCTGTGGTGTTTCAAGTTCTATCATTTCATGCCTGATCCCATGTTTTAAATAGTACTCTTCAAAGTTTTTAGATGTGTATTCCCCATCATTATCAGTCCAAATACACTTCGAAGGTAACCTTATCATCCTTTGGATCATGGCATGAAATTTTTAAAAATACTGCAATACCTAGCTTTTGTTTTTTAACATATACACCTGAGTCTTACATGAAGCATCTCAATAAAACTAACAACATACCTGCTACCACTAATGACTCAACCTCAATGGGACTACATACGTCAAAATAAATTAATTCCAATCTATTTTTTTTTTTTGAGAACTTTTATGAAAAGAAACTTTGCAATGCTTACCAAATAAACAATAATCACATGAATCGAGAGATATACCTTTGGTTAAGGGAATGAGAGACTGCCTTGCCAAATCCTATAACACCTTCTCGCACATGTGTGCCAACCTCTTATGCCACAAGTTTGTTGAAACATCATCCTCAATGGCATTTACTTGGTTGCCATTCAATTACATCCATGTCTTATACATTGTATAGCATAGTTTTTCCCGTACAACTATCATAGATCCTTTGAGAAGCTTTCACTGCCCATTCTTTTGACGACTCTCATATCTTTTTTATCAAGGACATTAATAATGAGCAAGTTCATTTTCATATTTAGAATGTATCGACATTCTTCAAAATCAACATGCAGCATGTGCTAGTTTGTATAATAATATCACCAATCTCAACAATCTACGATACACTCTTGTTTCCCATCTTGGTGCAACCAAAGTCTCCTGCTTTGTAAGTTGTAAATAACTCTTTCTTAGGAACACAATGATATACTATTCCTATGTCAACTATCCACTAAATGCTGGGATCACTAGCATGATTATAATCACCATATATACAAATCAAAGTAATTGAATCACTATCTGAATTCACTGCTGTAATATTGCCATCATCTAAACTCTTACCTTTCTTATATTTTCACTCTTGCTTTGAGATTTTATAGTGTCATTTTATATGAACTGCTTTACCATGATGAAAATACTTCACTTTATCTTTGGACTTAGATCTATGTTTAGACTTACTATGGTCTTTTGAGTTTTAACCTTTATCGATGTTTCTACCCTTATTCTCTATGAGTAGAGCTTGATTCCCAGGGTCTACATCTTTTCACCTTACTTTTTCACTAAGCATACTGTCCTTTACCATCTGTAATGTCACCTTGTAGTCAGGAGCTGAATTAAGAACAGTCACAACTAGAGTATTCCAGCTCTATGGAAATGAACCTAAAAGAAATAATGCCTTTAGTTCATAATCTATCTTAAGCTCCATAGTAATCATCCAATTAAATATATCTTGAAAATCACTCAAGTGCTCTATAATAAATCATCCATCCCTATATTGTAAAGTTGCAAGCATTTTAACAAGCATAACTTTATTCATACATGTTTTTCCCTTATATAATATTGCCAAATTTTCCCAAACAATATGGGCTTATGCCTTCTGTGCTATATGATGAAACACAATGACATCAACTCATTTTTTTATTATAGCCAGCATCTTTTTGCCTAATTTCTTCTAGTTTTAATTTTTTATATCTGCTGGTTTAGTTGAATCACCCAATATCGGCTCATACAAATCTTTGCAGTATAAATGATATTTCATCATAGGCTTCTAAATTGAATAATTTGATGCTGTTAATTTTATCATAGAACATCTATCACCTTTCATAATTTCAAATAGAATTTACTTCTATCTTAAGCTGTTTCTATATCGATGTCTCAAAATAACCCTCACTTTGATACCACTTGTTGGGCCTGAAGCAATAATCACAATAATACAGAAGCAATATATCATAATAAACCCACAGTAATAGATAACAATCAATAATAAAAAACGTAAGAAAAATGAAGCACACCAAGATTTACATAAAAACCCTCTAGTGTAGAGGGAAAAAAACTATGGACCATCAGAAAAATTTGCACTACCAAATAATGGATATACAATGTTCTTCTCTAGCTAAAACTAGAGCTAATTAGCAACTAGAGAGATAATTGAAGAAATTTTACTAAATTGGTAACTCAACAAATATATCCTGGATTTGTTTCTAGAGAGCTTCAAACCTAATCTTCACCATTCAGAATGTAAAACTCTAAATCATAAACCTATTGACAAAGTTTCAGCTTAATCAGACCATGAATCGACTTCTGTTCAACCAACTCTCCCTTTTATTTTTTTTTATTTTTCTTGGCTTTTTTTTCTTTCTCTTCTTGGTTTGTGACACCATTTTAAAATAGCACTACCTCTTTTTATTAAGTAGCTAGGGCTCTGTATAAAAAAAAAAAAAAGACTAAGGCCTATAGCTTTTGATTAGTCAAAAATCAATTACATGAGGTTGGACCATTTTCCTAACATCTTTCTCTTCTTTTTTGCCATTGCCCTTTCTTTCTTGTTATTTGCTCAAATGTTTGACACTGTTTTCCTCATGTTCCAATTTTGCTTCTCCCTTTTGTTTTTTTCTTCCTTTCTTTCTCTTTTCACATCTTTTTTTCTATTTTTTTTTGTTTACCATTTGTTTTTCAGATCTTTTTCTTCTTCGGGTTTTACCTTTTTATTATTTTTCCCCTTATCGTTTCTTTTTTGTTTTCCTTTTTTCACATTCACTGCTCTTTCTGCTTAACTCTACGCTACAGCCCGTTCCCTAAAAAATGCCTTCCATCTTTTTTGGTTTTTTTTAGTGCCTACTTCTTTTGTCTTTTATTTTTCATTTTGGCTACCCATTTACTTCTTGTGTATCCCTCCTCAATCTCTAGTTTTTTCTTTTTTTTTGTCGCATGTTCCATGCTGTATTCTTTCACTCCTTTCTCTTTTCTATTGCTTTCAATTTTTTCTTTCTCAATTTTTCCTTATCTGTTCTGTTTTTATTTTCTTTTTTTTTGTCATTATTCCCTTCATTTTTTTTTATCCTTTTTTGGTTTTTCCTTACTCCCTTTTTCCATAATCATATCCCTTTAGTTTTTTGGCTTACTTTTCTTTATTCAGTTTTTTTCCTCTTTTTGTTTCTACTGAATACCTTCCCTATGTTTTTGTTTTGTTTTCTGTAATCCTACGTCCCATTGCATTTTTGTGCATAGTAGTTTCCATTTGTTTTATCTTTCACATGTTTCCTATCTTTGCCTTTCCGTTCTCATGCCCTTTTATCATTTTTATTTGTTTTTACAATAATTTTAGTTTCACGTGTTCCTTCTTTTTTCTTCAAGTAGGATTTTGTTTCAACAGTTTTTTTTTCCATGTAAAACTTTAAGCAATTCATTCCCACGCAAAAGGTCTAATAAAGCCCATAGTTAGGGTTTTCAATAAGAAGCTTATTCTTTAAGGTCCTGTACTTAATTTAGGCTTATATTTGTGGCTAACTTGGGCTTTGATTTTAGGCTTGTTTTGTTTGGGCTTCTTCTTTTTCCTTTCTTTCTTTTTTTTTTTTTTTGCTTTATTTTAAACCAAACTATTTATTTTTAATTTTTAGTTATTTTTATTTTTATTATTTTTTGATATTTAATGCCCAACAATGGGCTTTTAAAAAAGAAAACCTTTATTAAGCTTTTATGGGCCATTTTGGACTTTCACTCAGGCCATGTGAAGAGCTTTGCTATAGGGCCTATATTAGGCCTCATCCTCAAGCGTTTAAAAATGGACTGTGTATGGACTCAAAAATTTATAATCAAAACCCAATTGCAAACTGGGCACAATTTAAAGTTATAAGATATCTCAGACAAAGTTAGGTGTCTACAGTACCCATAATTATTTTCTTTTTTATCCCATCCTCAATTCTACCTATGGTAAATAGTAAGTTTGAAAACTTTGAAGAGAATTACTGAACAACATATCATAATAAGAAGAAGGAAGGGTATATATAAACAGGGAATTCAGCTCCCTTTTAGTAAGGGATGGTTGTGCTTACAATGCTACCTTTTTTCATCTAACAATGCTACCTTTTTTCATCTAACAACATATTCTTTGTAGCTTTCGTTGAGGCTTTTTTTCATGTTTTGAAAGGTTAATCAATTTGCTATTATCTCTAACATGTTTTAGTACCACTTCAAGAATATCCAAGATAAATCCCTCTAAGCACAAATTTAGCTGCTTTCCAAACTATAATACTAATTAGTTGCTGCTTTAGTCAAACTTTCTTGAAAGACATGAATATGCAATTTTTCATCATAGGCATACCTAACCATTTTTGAACAGTATTGAACCAAATGGGTCTTAAGGCTTTCAATTCCATTATACTTCTCAAATGTCAGAATTTTGAATTTGGGTTGAATGACTAGATTAGGCACTAAACTCGGTTCACTAGCATCGACACTTGTATACATATCATCATGCCTTTCTATGGCTTTCAATCTTTTTTTCAACATATCATACTTATTCTTCATTTTTATATTTTCTACCAGCTTTGGTACCCCTTGTAGTTTTTTCCATTCTTTTTGATCATCCAAATCGAACATAGTGATAAGGTTAAAAAGAATAGGCCTGGGGTTAATATTTACATGAACTGGGGACAACTTGGCAAAAGTGCCAGTATAAGGTTAATTGGTTGCTAGGGATGCCTGTGGCATATGAGGGTCTTGAACATGTGGATATGTAAACTCAAGTAGATACAATAGTTCCTTGATAGCTATTTCCTCCATTGCCTCATATGTTTCAACAATCTTTTTTCCTTTAGTCAATCATGCAAGTAACTGTTTCAATTTTGTGACCTGCCTATCCATGTTTTGTTGTATTTACCTAATTATCTCCCTTGTTTCTTCCTGTGCCTTTGCTACCTTTCCAATTCAGTTAGCATGCTTATTCTCCATGATTCTTAGGATGCACTATCTTTGAACCTTTTATTGATTTCTAAAAGTTAGAAACGTATGATATGAATCTTATTATTGGCTTTAAGAGATAGTTTAAAAATCCTCCTATCCTTAGGTAAGACTGTCATAACATATCGATTCAGAGACTCAATCGCTAAATGTAAAAATTAAAAAACATGAAAAATATAAGGAGTTGCCACTAAGCCTTTTTTAGGGTGTGATTGGTCACAAAAAATTTGTATCTTTTTAACAAAACAATAAAATGAGTTTAAAATTTATTAAAAAGATAATTTTGGCCTACAAAAATAGAATTGAGTTCGAGAGTTGGTTACGCATGGAGAAGAATTAGCACCTCCATAGCACCTACAAATTTGGTAATAATTAACTATGCGCTATATATAATTTTGGACAAAAATGGTTTCTACATGAAATTTAATTATAATTCCCTTTATCTTTTAAAAAAAAATTAATTAATTAACAGAAATCTTAATTTAGGAATATTATGAAAATCTTTAAATTAAAGAAATACCTTCAAATTACTCAATATAAAAGGCAGAATTCAAAGATAACCTTTTCATCTAAGATTTATCATAATATTCCTTTGAAAATAAGAAAATAACATTTTTTTGTAAATGATAATTATTGATGACATTCCAACATTTAGGTAGGGTACCAACAATTATATGTCATGGAATGCTATTTTAATTTTATTAATTTAAAACTAATTTTTAAAGAACTTTTTATATTGTAGAAAAACAAAAAAAATAACATAATTAATATTAAATATCAATAATTAAAATAAACATATATAGGCATTATAAATGTACACATTAATCTAAAAATGAAACATATGCAAATGATGATAGGATGCAAATTTAGGAATTAGGTTTTCAAATACAAAAAGACTACCTAGACTCTGTAACCTCTAGACAGAGTTTAGGTGAAACTATTTATATTTAAAATCTCATTCTATTATTATTTATTATTTTTATATTTGCTATTTTAAAAACAAACTTATTTTAAGTTGTGGAAATGTATGAAAATTCTTAATGAAATAAAATTTCCCAAATACCCCATCACCTAGGAGGCATTCAGGAACATATTATTTCATAGGAGATTTTTATATAAATCCTTAAATTTTATGATGAGTTTGGGGTTTCAACTAAGGTCTAGGGATTCAGATTCTACTTAGATTTAAGGTTTCAGGTTTCACTTAAAGTTTTGATTTTAGGGTTTTGTTTAGATTTTTTATTTTGGGGTTTTAATTTATGGTTTTAATTTTCAATTTAGGGTTTTAGTTTTAAGTTTCAATTTAGGGTTTTAGTTTAGGGTTTCAATTTTAATTTTAGGGTTTTACGAGTCTCTTTAAAAATCTCCAACATCTAGGTAGATTCTTAGCGTAAACTCGTTTTTTATGATTTCTAAAAATAATTCTTATATATTTTTAGTACAAGCTTGTTTTTATAAATTTTCTAAAAAATGAATTTTTATAGTTTTACATATTTTTATTAAAAATTTATTCTTCTTATTTATTCCTTTATTATTATTTATTAGTTATTTACATTTAATTTTATATTACTAATATTCTAAAATCTTTTTAAAATCAAATTTCTTTTGAGATTTAATTCCCCAACAATTAAGCGAAATTAAACATTCTTAAAACCTAATTTTGAATTCCTTGTAAACATTTAGGCAAGGATTTAAAACTATTATGTCCTTTTTATTATTTCTTATATTATTATTAGTTTTTCACATATTTATCATTTACTACTATTATTTTTTTAGAGATTTTGGTTTTTGTTTTTTTAAATACAAATAACTATTAAAATGCATAAACATAACCAACAATACCATAAGCATGTTTGCTTAAAAAACTAATACAAACTTAAAATCATTAATCAATCTGAATCAACCATTAACCAAAATAATTATATGATGGCAAATTTAATAACACTAGTAATAATAAAAGTAATAACAATAATAATGTAAAATGCCATATAAACATTGATGAGTCTTAAGGTTTCTCACATAGTATGTATGTTCTAAAATTTTAGAGTTATATATTTGTTAAACATCATGTAGACAACAAGAAGGCAAGGACCAAATAAGACATTAATCAACCAAAAATAAATCGAAAGTTGAGTTGCAAGAAGACTAGTGAACCTTGAGCTTTCTTCCCTACCATATGACACCAATGCATACGTAAAAAGAGAAGAAACGAAAACAGTAAAATGCAGGAACTAGATGAAAAATGCGGTGTAACATGCACCAGAATATGCATCAGTAGAATAGTACAATGTATTCAATAAAAGGAGATAGGGAGGGCATACTGATTCTACTTCTTGCTCTCGGTTCTACCCTTTACTTGCTGCGGCTGCTTGTTTTCTTCCTTTTGCGCTTTCTGCTTCGGTTCTCTGCTCACCGTTTTTTTTTCTTGCGTCTTCCTACTCACTGGTTTTTTGGTTTTCTGCTATTGGTTTGCCTCACTTTTTCCCCTCACGAACTGCACTACCTAGTTTTGTACTGATTTGTTCCCTTCCCTGCTCGCGCACTGCTTTTTTCGGTTTCTTTTCTTCGTTTTCTTTAGTTTCGCCCCACGTTGCTGCCTCTTTTCCGCTGCTTGGTCTTCCTTTTGCTGCCTAGTTTTTCGGTTCCACCTGCTTTCCTTTTCTTTTTATTTTCCAAGCAGTTTCTGCCTCATTTTTCCTGCATATTTCTTCTCCTGGTTTGGCCTTCCACTTCTGTTTTTACGCCCAGCCTTCTTCTTTTCTGCCTCTTTATTGATTCTTTTCTCTTCCTTCTTCCCTTTCGTTTCCTTGCCCCTTTTTCTGCTTTCTTCCTCTCCTCCCTTTCTTATGATTTCTGCCTTATTTTTCTAGGTAAATGCCCCTGTTTCATTTCTGCCTTACCTTCTATTTTTCTCTTTTTTTGCTGCGTGCATGCTTCCCCTTTACTGCCTCACGCATGTGCTTCCTTTTTCTGGTTGTTTCCCTTCAGTTTCTGCTTTTGTTTTCCATTTCCACGCAGCCAACTTCCCACGTTTATGCAGCCTGCTTTGCCCCACGTTGCATATCTGTTTTTTCACCAGAAAATGCAAGCTTCAATCTGTTATACTCCATGCGTGTAACAGTTTCATGCACATGTGTTTTGTTTTTGCTTGCTCATTGGCTTATAAATGCCCATTTCATGCATGTATTTTTTTAATTTCCTATTCCTGATATGTGTACAAGCCTTTGCCATTAACTTAGACTGCATGGCCCCATTTTCATACAAAAATTTTAGGCCAAATAGGCCTCCTTGTACCTTATTTTTATGGGCTTGTTTATGGGCACCTTTTATATTTGTATTTTTTAAAATCTATTATTATACATTATTTATTATTTTATTTTTAATTTATATATTTTTTGTGGTTTTTATATTTTTAATTTTAATTTACATATTTATTATTATTATTATTATTATAATTTTGTAAATGTATTTTGTTTAACGGCCAATAACGAGCCTTTAACGAATAGGCCTTTATCGGGCCAATTTGGGCCTTATATGGAGTATTTTGAATGTGGGTCATGTATTAAGTTTGAAAAACAAAAATCGGGCCTAATTGCAAGAATAAACATTGATTACAAGGTAAAGTATCCTAGACAAAATTAAGTGCCCACAAAGACCTTTAACAATATCTCTTTGCTTTAAAGGTTTGAGAAAATATGATTACAATCACCATTCCTTATCCTTGTTGGCATGAAAAACAATGAATTCAAACAAATGATGTATGGTATGCAAGTCCAATTTTATTATTATTAAGAAGGAGCTTAAATTCCTTCCTATATTTAGGCAAGGTTATTTAAAGACATTCCTTCCACCTAAAAATTTGATGAAAGCAACATTAACATCCATCACAAGCATACTTTTAAATATAAGTAGGGATATTCATTTGAAGATAATTTAAATCAACAGAAGTTCTCATTCATTTTAAGTTCTACACATCATGAACTTTCCTATAACTAGGGCCATAAAAATGCTTAACTCACTCACATTGTCCTTTTACTTCCTCAAAAAAGTCTAAAAGAAGCTGACTATGACTACCAATAGGGATAACCTTCTGTCTTAAAGCTTCTACCTTTTCCATCATCATTGTGGCTGGTCTAACTACCTTTTGGATCTAAGTACTAAGGTGATCAATAGACATTTGTCTCCCTTAACTTTTAGTCTTCCAATACTGGTGGGCCTTTACCTCTTGATTATAGACTTATTTGCATTCAATTTCCTTGTCTTGCCATTTTCTGTGTAGGCAGTAATGTAATCCTTGTTTTCTTACAATTGCATCTCTATGGCCTTGATTTCTATTTCCAGTGCATTTTTACCCTTTGAGTGTCCAGGCACCTGTTCTTCTCACATCTCAATTTTTCCTTAAGTTCTTCATTCTTTCCATGGATTCTGCTTAAGTTCCTTTTGTGTGTTGCAAGGGCTTTGTGTGAATCATTCTTTTCTTATACTATCATATTGATTTTGTCACTATTATCCCAAGCCCTATGCTTTTAGAAATGAACTTCATCCTAAAGCCGCTCTATCTCATCCTAATCTTTGCTTTCTTTTCCCTTGTCTTTTAATTGACCCTTCAACCTTTAGTTTACCAAGTGTAAATCCTTGAGGTCACTTCGAGCCAACTCTTTCTCCTTTATCATCTTTTCCAACATATCCTTTTGCACACCTTCTTCATACTTGAGCTGACCTGTTTTCTCTTACAACTTTTGGTTTTCTTTCTTCAACTTTTCCATTTCGACTTTAAACTTTCTTTTAGTAATCTTTAATTTTAACGATGGTGGTTTAGCTTATGGGTCCACTAGCTATAGTATCTCTTAATCTGTAGGGAACACCAAATCATTGACTCATTTGGCTTTCCAAACTAGGTATCCTAGGGTTACATTGTCAATATTTCTTCCCAATTTTGACCTTACTGTATGCCCCTAAACTTTGGTGATAATGCACATTTTAGCCACCTACCCTTCTGTGCCATAGTCAAATTTTACCTAATCTAATCCTTGAGTCATCAAGATAAACTATTAGGACCCATACTATCGTCTGACCTTCAATGATGCATAAGTAATGGCTCTTCAAATACCAAGTAATGGAACCCAAGATTGATCTCTATAATTGTACAGAATAGAAACTTTAGGCATCCACATTGCTTTCCAAGTCACCCTATCTCTTTCTAAGCTTTGGAAGAAAACCATCCACTGTTCCTTTAAAAGATTCCTAGGCCATTCTTTCACATACGGTGCTAAGGTTTTCATATAAATCAATAATGGAGCTCGATTAATACTCCAAAAAATGGCTCTGAATCCACACATACAATAGCTGAATACATAAATCAATCTTTTTTCTCTTTTTCTTTTGCAATAATTCAAAGATCTAATGTTCTCTACCAAAATTGTCGGTGAAGGGTTAATCTTCTCTTCCAACTGCATAAAAAAGTCCACCATAGAGGCATCTATATATCCTAAAGCTCTCGAAAAGATCACCAAACTGCAAATAGCCATGGCAAACATATCCATAACTCGATCTTCATCTGAACTCTAAAGTATGACATCTCATAGAAAAACCCATGATACCTTTTTGTCAGATCTTTTTTTCTTTTCAATTACCTAAAATTGAACCCCTATTATCTTTGCCAACTTTTTATTATACCCGGTCAACTTTTATGCTTTTTAATATACTCTATCGAGCTTTGGAAGCTCTAAGCATAACAAGGGCAAAATATTATTCTATGGTAGGTGTCAGGTCTTCTTTGTTGAACATGAAGCACTGATATGCTAGATTCTAAAACCTTATGATGGCTTTTAACATTTGATCATTGAGTTTTAATGGTACTAATAGAGCAATATCCCATACCTTGTTGTGAAGGCTGACTTCCTTTTTGAACTCCATCAATTCTAAATACCTTTTAAATTCATCATATCATTTCTTCTCAAATCCAAATAAACCAACTCTGGCAATTTCGAAACATACCCATTTGTCAAATAGTCCCCTTCTATCTATTTCTTGTTTTTCGGTTGATCTTTGACTTTCTAAAATGTTTTACTTGTCAAAGATCCTACTCGAGACTCTTGAAATGGTATGAGAACTTCTATCGACAAAATTATCTAAAATGTATATCCTTGATGTTTTATTTTTAAAAGATGACGCATGCAACAAACAAACAAACAAACAAACAAACAAAGAAAACACAAAAACATAAAAAAATTAGTACCAAAAATTTAGGGAATGTAATGCAAAAGATAAATTAACAAACAACTCCTTTTATTCCATTTTTTTTAATGATTTAAAGATTTTTCTTTTTCAGTTTTTTTTCTTTCTGTCCATTTTTTTTTCTTTTTCTTTTTCTCATTTTTTTCATTTATAATGATTTTCTATATCTTTTATGAAGAGCAACAAATGTGGAATTATCAAATTAATAGCAACATGAAAGTGAGAATGGTAGGATGTGTTCTTTCACGTAACTTATTTTGAGTAATTTCTATGAAAAGGTGCAACAAGGCTTTACCTAGGGCTGGTTTCCTAAAGTTTGATATATGCTAAGTCGGGAATTGACACATCTAAGGTTCCCAAATTGCTTCTCACATCATCATCCATTATAGACTAATGTCGCACACCAATCCTCACTTATTATAGGCTACGAATGGTAAGGTTTGAATCTAAGTGGGAGTATTTTACTAGCCATTACAGAGGTTTAAACCTCACAAGGGCATAGCTACTTTACTTCCTCCTAATTAGTGTTAAGGCCTAGGTATAGAACTTATGCATGAAATGCAATGTGAGTGTGTGCAAAGGAACATTCAAACCTTTGACATTTTCCTAAACTAACCCTATCCTAAATGCCCCACAAATATTAAGAAGAAAATAGAGAAACAACAATATATAATCAATGACATAATTTAAACATGCATGAAATGACATAATTAAAATATGCATAAAAGATATATTTACAATGTGCATGAAATGATATATTTACAATATATGTGAAATGACATAATTAAAAATATGCATGAAATGATATATTTACAATGTGCATGAAATGACATAATTAAACTATGCAATGAAATCACATAATGAAAATATGCATGAAATGATGTATTTACAGAAATGTAAAACACACTTTTTTTCAATTTTTTTGATTTTTTCAATTTTTTTTCTTTTAAGAAATCAAGCAACTAAAATTAAACACTAATTAGGACCATTAAACCAAATTAAGGATAACATGCAATCAATATTTGGCTTGAGCTATTACGATATATCAGAACTTAAGGGTGGGTTGATTCGAAAGCTAAATGAATAGGAAAATTCTGAAAAATGAGGGGATTAAAAATATTAAAAAAATAAAAAAGTCACCACTAATCTTTTTTAGGGTGTGATTGGTCACCCAAAAGTTTGTATCCTTTTAATAAAATATTTTAAATTAGGTTTAGAAAATTAAAAAAAAAAGAACAAGTTTGTGATATGTGAAATTAGAGTTGAGTTTGGGAGTCGGTTATGCGTGGAGAAGATTAGTATCCTTACAGTGCCAGTCGAAAATGATACCAATTGATTGCATGTTATCTTTTAATTTTAATTAAAACAGTCTTATTTATTTAATGTTTAAAGTTAATTCCTTTTCTTCTTTTCTTTTTCTTTTCCTTTTTTTTTGAAATAAGAAATAAATCAAATTTAAAAAAACTATAAAAAAATCAAATTTAAAACAAAACTTTTTTAATTTTTGGATAAAAAAAATACTTTAAATGTCAAAATATTTTTTTACTCTCTTATAATTAGATAGAGTTTAAAAAATATCCCTAATTTAAAAGTTTTTAAACTGCCCCACAAAATCAGAATAGCATTTCTCATAAATAATAATCATCGGAGTCCTTTTATAGTTAGGCAAGATCTCAATGATTATATTTACCTAAGGTATTATCTTATTTTTAAAATATTTTTCTTTTGAAAGCTAATTTTTTATAAAACAAATGCATGACAATATAATATGCATAAAGTATCAATGCATGATTATGTAAGAATGCATGGGATGACAAGATAATATGAAATGCTAATGCATGCATGATTTAAGGCTTAGGAATTAGTTTGGGGTTTAGGTTAGGGTTAGGGTTTTAAGGTTTAGGATTTAGGGTTAGGGTTAGGTTTTAGTGTTTAGGATTATGGCTTAAGTTTAGTGTTTAGGTTTGGATTTAGGGGTTTAGGGTTAGGGTTTAGATTTAGGGTTTAGGGTTTTGATTTAGGGTTTAAGATTAGGGTTTAGGTTTTGGGTTTGGATTTAACGTTTAGGGTTTACGGTTTGGATTTAGGGTTTGGGGTTTTAGGTTTTAGGTTTTAGGTTTTGGGTTGGATTTGGATTTTGGGGTTTAAATTTGAGGTTTGAGGTTTAGGGTTTGGATTTTTGGTTTTAGTTTGGAACTTCAAGTTTTGGGTTTCGGTTTGGGGTTTCACAATCTTTCTTTGGTTTTATGGAAATGGACATAAAATGAATGCAAAATTACAAAAATGCCATTAATGAATGTATGTGCCAAATGCATGAGTTAAAAACATAATTCCAAAGTAAGGCATTTTCTAACTTAATAACATAGACATGTAGTGCATAAAAATTCAAAATGAAAATAGATCAAACATGGAACACTTTAAATTATAGTTTGAATGTCCCACAATTGTTCATTCTTTAACATAACCAAAAAACATAAAAATTTCACCGAAAACAACCTTCAAACAACATTTTTTTAGTGAAACTTTGTATGAAACATGTGAAAAAATTGCCAAACACCATAAAAACATAGCATGAAGCATGGATCAAAGAACTAAAAATAATCAAGGCATGAAATAAGGTTCGGCCAAACACTCTACCATGGCTGAACCTTCATGATTCTATTTCATCCACATGATCATTAATCATATGAGAATCATTAGAACAATTTCACCAAACACATAATGAACTAATATAGCTTGAAGATCTCATGAACAAATATATTATCCAAACAATAACAAAATCCTCATTGGAGCCCTTAACTAAAACACTATATATCAATCATGAACCAAACAACATTTATTCAACAAGCCAAGTATATTTGGTTAAAGAAAAAAGTGCAATGGTTGAACTTTTCGTAGATTTTCCTTGAGCAAGCTTTCATTTTATTTCATCCATAAAAGCATCCTTTACTCATGCATTCATCATACATAGCATTTGGATTACCAAGGAACATTTATCAAACATGAAGTAAACTAAAAAAATCTAAAGAAAATATAAGAAACTCAAACATGAACCAAATATCTACATATTTCAACCACCAAACAAAAATCTATACAATACTCAAACTAACGAATCATTTAAACATCACTAGTAAGATTAAGAAGCAAGTGAAACAATCAAAGAGCCAAGAGGTTGTTTGGCCAACAAAAAGGACATCATGGTCGAACCTCTAACTTGGTTGTATCAATGATGGATTTTGATGTTTTTGCTTGGTTTACAACTTCAAACCAACTATAGATTAGTTGGATGAAAATTGGTTCAAGCATTTTGCAAGAAAATTAAACTAAAACTTTTTGAAAATCAAACAAGAAATTAATGAAGTATGATGAAGAATGCAATGAAAAAAATGGGATAAAGATGCTAGAAAATGTAAAGAATAAATATGGAATGGATACCTTTAAGCCAAGCACCAAAAACTTTTCCTTCTTTTTTTTTTTTTTTCATGTTTTTTCCTCTCTTTTTTTTTGGTTTTTTTTCTTTTGACATTTTTAGCTTTCCTCCCATGCAGCCAAAATTTTCCCTTCTTAAATGAAGAAGAAGCCAAGAAAATATCTCCCAAGATGGAATCAAGGCCATAAGATCAAATCTCATCCAAAAGCCAAAATTCTGTATTTGTTTTTAATCCAAGGAGCAATCTTAAGCCATTGGATTAAGATTCCATTTGAGATCTAATGGTCCACATTGTTTACTACAAAGGTGTGATTTTTAAACCAATGGAAATACCATTTTGCCATTAGTACAAAGTTTTTGGTGTTTAGGCCATTTTCTTCGAAATCAATGTCCTTGTGTTCATTTATGGGATTTTAAAGCACCAAACATCATGAAATAATATGAAATTAAGATCTAAAAATTTTTGTGAAAATTTGACCTCGAAAAGGTCAAATTATGAAAATACCTCTAAAAGGGTATTTTGGTAATTTCACACTTTTATGGTATTGCTTTGATTCTGAAAGTACAAAAAAAAATCAAATATTATAAACTTATGATCTGAAAAGTTTTGTAAAAAACTAATATTGAGAATGTCAAATTATCAAAATACCAAAATTACAAAGATACCTTCAAAGGATATTTTGGTAATTTTACACCTTTCAAGGTATAGTCAAGATTTTCAAAATTCTAAAAATAATTAAATATTATAAAATAATGATCTAAAACTTTTTATTAAATTTTAACCTCGAGTAGGTCAAATTGTGAAAATACCCCTAAAAGGTAATTTGGTAATTTTACACTTCCCAAGGTGTGATATAGGTTTTTAGTGCATAAAAAATCATAAAAAATTATTTATTTATGATCTAAAAGTTTTCACAAAAGTTCAACTTTGAGAAAGCCAAATTATAAAAATATCTCTAAGGGTGTTTTGGTAATTTTACACTTCCTAAAGTGCAATCTAACTTTTTAGTGCTTTAAAAATAATCAATTTTAATTTTAAACCACATCGATTCCAATTTGGTTGTGAATTTTAAAGATTGACCAAATTTTTATCTGTTTTTCAAATTTGACCAATTTTGACTAGATTTAACTAGAGTTTGGGCATTTGGGTCAAATTGGTCCAAATTTTAATTTTAAAACTTGAAAAAAAATTGGATTTGAATCAGGTTGAATTTTAAGTATTTCACAGATGGCTAGAATTTTGCCTGAATAAAATTAGGTGTCTATACCTATAGACTTATGATATCAACTCTAGTTATGTCTCTTTTTTAACTTTTTACAAAAATAAATCCTCCAACATATCCAAAATTCTTCATTTTCCATATTTTCACCTACACATTAAACATTTGTGCATTTAGGAGTATTTTTGCCAAAATTCTCAAGGATCAAGCCAAAATTCAAGAGAAGTTACCCTAAAAAGAGGTTAGAAAATGCTAAAATTTTAGTGCAATCAAACCCTTAAACTTAAGCTTTTGCTTGTCCTTAAGCAAAACAAGATTAAGCTAGAATCATCAATTATTTGCAATGCTTCATTCATCATGCATGCCTCATGGATTGGTCAATGGATATAACTAAAGTAAAATCATGAACATATGCTAATATACAAGAATAACCTAAGTTAAGTTCATTCCTAACTATGGTTCCCAAAAGCAAGCAATACCTTTCACAAATCTTTGCATGTAATCTAGTAATGTTATGTAAAACATGAAAATTCAACAAACAAAGATCAATAAAGTATGTTCAAGTTTCATATGTTTGTTGATCAGAACTCTCTCCACTAATGTAAATAGACGCATGACCAAGGATCATTTAGAACTTTCATAAGCTTGAATGTAAGGCTAAGGTCAAGGTATGATGAAAGACATTTTAGGCTTAAGTACCTAAACAATGCATTACTTTGTATAGTATCATTCAATGTTGAGTTTTCAAGGTAAAGAAAGGTAAAGCTTATCTAAAGAATCACCCCCAAACTTTGTTTTTGCTCATTTTCTTTCTTTGCTTTTCACCACTTTATTGTTTTTGTTCATTTTCTTTTCTTTTATCTTTCTTTCCTTTTTTTTTCTTTTTGTTTTCCTATTCTTTATCCAAGCTCCACCCTTCCTCCCTAATAATGCATAGCTAAAAAATGCTATATAAGTGTCCTAATGCACATAGGGTAAAAGATTAAAAGATAGGAAATATAAAAGCAAAGGCTTGGATTTGTAATGCAATTTAGAAACAAAGAAATGATACTATTAGGCTCAAATAAGGTGATGATGGAAGAATTATATCAATGTTGGCTTGAAAGGGCTTAAATGATACAAAGATGGCCTATATGATTTCCTTAATCATGTGTCTTCTAGGATTTTGCCTCAGGAGATGATTAAAACAAATTCTAGAACATAAAACACAACTTTAAAGACCAATGAAAAAAATATTTCATGCTTACATAATCAATCACTAGATGAAAAATGCAATTTTAATGACCAAAGTATTAACTCACAAATGAAAACTCAAACTCAAGAAGTCACTAAACCTAAGATCATCTCATATTTCACACAATATTCAATCTTTTCCTAAAGCTATATTCATCTTCATTCTCTATCTACATTGGCTTCACGAAAAACTAATCAAATAAAGCATACTAATAATTTAAGTAACAATAAGTGAAGCTTAATTTCAAGGCAAAACTTAAAGAAAATTTGAAAAATTTTGCAAACATTATAAACAATTTTCCCGTACCCCCAAACATAAAGAACACATTGTCCTTAATGTGTAAGTAGAAAGAAATAAATCATAAAAGAGAATAATAAGGAAACTCCCCTATCAACATGGAGGCATGGTAGCTAAATCTCCCATCTAGCTTTGGCTAAAACTAGTGTTTCTAGCTTTAAACTCTTATTCATCCTACAAAACAAAGAAAACAACTACACTAAGAAACTAAATCAATATGTACAAAAAAAAGAGAGCATAACTTGACGAACAAAGAACAAATGGAAAGGATAAGCACATAACCAAATGAACATTGAAATGTATCAACAAAAAGAAACAACATCTATCTAAAAACATGAACAAAAACAAACAACATGTAAAGAAAATTTTGGGTTACCTCTTAAGCAGTGCTTTGATAAAGTCTAAAGCTTGACTTTCATTAGTGTTAGAGAAGCACATTATATTTTGTTCTCGAATCTACCCATTTCATTTTTTTTTTGTAGCACTAAATATGTAAACCAAATATGTAATGGTAAGCTTTGAATGACCATGTACTCAAGTGTAAAATCATAGTCCAGCTTTATGATTAATCTGAGCAAATTGCAATATGAACTAATAAAAGTAGTCATTGGCTTTAGTACTAATGATGTGGGTACCATCATGAAAAATATGGGTTTTGGCTCTAAAATGAAAAATTCTTCCATGAATGGTATAAGTCGAGTAAGCATAAAAGATGAGAAGTCAAAGGTATCAAGCTAAAAAGAAGAGGTTAGGAAAATTTCTAAGCAAGTAGAGAATCCCTCTATATCATCATCATCATCCAAATCTTCTACATTATCAACTTTTAACATTTCTTTCAAATTTTTCTTTATTGCATCCTCATCATTTTCACCTGGCTTATCAATGATATCAAAAAGTGGGTTTTCAATCACATGCATTTTTAAATCATCATATAGTGGATTTTCAAAGCATAAAGAAAAATGCATGGTTATACTATAAGGTTCATTTTCTTCTCGACTAGGACCAATTCTAAAACCTTTTTGCAAATCAATGTAGGGAATTGAGCCATCCTCTCCAAAATTATTTTCACTCACCTTTTCCTCCATAGATGATCTATCTAGAGGAAACTCTAATAACGATGTGTCTATAGCTTTGAGAATGTGATCATGGAATGGAAAAGCTACTAGAAAAGTAAGTTCTTTCCTAATGAGCTTATTTTCATTCTTAAGCTTGATACTAGATTTAAAAGGGAATGTGTCTAAGGGCTTAAGTAATTTAGCTAATAATCTTGCCTTATCAACACAGCCACCTCATGCTTCTTCACACAATCAGGTAAGTGATTTTTAAAGAACTCAAGAATGGCATGAGTGGAATATTAAGCTCAATCTTTTCTTGAGTGCATGCCTCTTTCTCATCTTTCTTAAATGATCCTTTATCATCAACTTCCCTATACCTCTATAATCTATTCTTCTACAACTTTTATAAATTTTGGCAAATTCATCACTATAGGCTTTTCATCATTATCAATCCATATTAGATCTCCTCTCCTCAAATAATCCCTTAATGTATGCTTTTTCTTATCCTCCAAACAAAGTTATGACTCTATAGTCCTAGGCATAGGATTTAGAAGGCAACTATATATGGTATGTACATTTTGACTCATGAATACCTCTTGGTCTTGATGGAATTTTGCTTGAGTTTGGAGCAATTCAGTGAACATCTCTTCAAGGGATGGTGTCTTTTCATGTATAAGAGGTGGTAGTGAATATGGTGTGGATAGGAAATGATGTGAAGATCAATGGTATTATGATAAAAAAATGTTGTTATGATAGAACATAATGTAGCACTAGAGAGACATGTAGTGATGATAAAGAATATTGAGGTGGTGAAAGGTATTATGGAAATGAATGCTCGGTATGATAAGTAGGGGTGTGCTTAGGTGGTGAACTAAAGGAATGTCTCAGACTAGTATCACACATGGCTTTAGGATAACAATCCCAAGTTTGAGTAGTGTAGGCTTTGGGTAAAATTGGTATTGTTGGTCATATGGACACCTAGCATTATGGTAATCTCCACTATGCACTTGACCATTATTAGGTTGGCTTGAAAAGTTACGAACAACTATAGGCTTAGGATCAATCTTAGCTTTAATGGCCTCTAATTGATTTTCTAGTGAGACTAATTTTTTAAAGAAATCTTTAAAGCCTGACTCTTTTTTGGCTTGACCTTCATCACTAGGTCATGCTTGGTTACCTCAAAAAAATTTGACTCCTACAAGAAAAATAAAATAAAAGCTAAACAAAAATATAATAGCTATGTCTAAACTATTTACATTAAAGCTATATGAACTAAAGGGTGAACCAATCTATAGACGGGCATGGTGAAGCATGATATTAGTCTAAGACTCTTTACACCTAATCCTCTGCAATGAAGCTAGGAACTTGATTGGACTATTCTACAAGTGTACAGATTGTACAAGTAATAATAAAGACTATAAAAGTCTATATGTTGATCCCACGAGGATTAGTTAAAAGGATTCCTAAACTAAGAACAATTACCCTCAAACCCTATCTAAAGTTGGCTCAATCAAACTAAGGTGAACATGAACATGATTTAAAATGTAAACCCAAGCTAAAAAATGAAAATAACAAGTGCAATGAACAAGTAAAATAGTAACTAAAGAGGTGTAACTGAATTAACTAACTTTAACTAACTTTAACCTTTAACAAAAGAAACTTCTAAGAATTTAACCAATTGATATAAAAATTACACAAAACAGTACGTCAATGAAAATTGAAGCAACATTAAATTGGAATTAAAGCATCAAAATTGCACTTTCAAAAGAATCAAGTAAAATGAAACTTATTTGTGAACCTATAAATCGAAAGTATAACAATGAAAACTAGATTCTAATTGTAGCAAATTAAAAGAAATCAAGCTTAAAATTGCAAAAAAAAAGTAATAAACTAAAGTAAAAATAGATTAAAGTGCAAGTAATGAGAAATAAATTGCAAGATCTAAGCTAAAAAAGTGAAAACTAAAAGTTACAAGCAAATTTGGAAACCAAATGATGAACTAAAACTCTAGATCTAAATTGCATAAAATTGGGCAAACATGAATTGGAGATTACAAGAACATTAAAGGAACTATGAGATAAACTGAATTAAAGAACAAGAATTGAAAAGAAATTGTATGAAAGTGAAAACCAAAAATGAGTTACAAACTGGAAACTACCGAGTCAAGTAAGGAAAAATTAGATCTAGAAATCTTTAGGGAGAACAAACTGGAATTAAGCTAAGGCAAGCTAATTCAACAAATTTACAACATGATTCAACAAAGAAATCACATTATTGAAATTCTAGCTTAATGAATAAAGATTCAAATCTAATGCAGAAACTAGAAATTTAGAGCATTTACAAAGAAAATCATCCAAGTAGTAGGTAAAAAAATGAATTTAAATGCAATCAAATGAGAATTAACAAGTAAACATATGAATTTTAATGTAAAATATAGATGTTACAAACCAAACTCCAAGAAGGAGAGAAGTCCCTTGATATGCTGTCACTCATTCAAAGTTCAACTATGCTAACTTAGTTTAGCCAAAACTTTATAGTTAAATCTGAAATTGTGTAGATGAAATTTGAATAAGATCTTCTCTAGATTTAAAGATCTATGTGTTACAATACGAGTCTGAGGAAAAATTTTGGCTCAAAACAAACTAGATTTGATCAAGTTTCAATTCAAATTCCATATGTAGGTCAGAAACTAAAAATGCCAAATAACTTTAATGATCACTTGAATTTAATTGAAATTGAACATGAAAACTTAAATATTTGAAACTTTATTGAACAAATCATAAAATGCATTGAAAATTAAAAGCAAGGAAAGTAAATTGTGTAGGAAAAAAAAGGCAATTTTCTCTTGAAACAACTCTTTAAATGAATAAGGATGAAACCATTCAAAGAGAAAATAGAATAAATTAAAAAGAAAGTAAAAATGTAAAACTAAGCTACTGCTCTCTATGGCCAGCCACACTCCCCTAGTTATAGACAAATGGGAGGAGTTTTAGCCCCTTGAAATGTAAAAAAAAAGAAAAATCTAAGTAACTACCTACTTTCTAAGTCCTTCTTCTTATTTTCCTTAAATCCTTTGCTTGCTTGTTTGTTTCATTTAACTTCCTTTCCTTCAAGCCTTTTTCTTATGAGCTATTAAGCTTCAACAAGTCAACATTTTGACTAATAGTAAGCCTTCAAATGGCCTGCTTAGTAGCTCCAATTGTCCTTCTTGAATCTCTAAAAGTGGCACCACAAATCCCTCATCACATAGCCATAAACCCTTCCATGTATCTTGCATTCTCCTTTTGGTTCCGATGTTATCAAATTGTTCCTCCATTTTGCTGCCAAAATATAGGCCATTAAATGGACAACTTGTGCATTATAATCTCATGAAAAATTTAGGAAAATTGCAAATCTAAGAATAGCTTCCCACTATATTAATGCACTTATTACTTTTCCTGCACTTGTAAAAATGCTACAAAGGTAATAATGCACTTCTAAGCTAAAAATATCATTTCCAAATGAGAGATATGAGAATTAAGACTTGAAATACGGTTCCATGAAGTTTAATTAAGCTTAAGAAATCATAAAAGAAAGGGTTAAGAAAACTCCCACAAGTTGCAAGATGTGAATCATACTAGTTGTGGCATTTTCTAACTTTTTACACCAAAAATCCTCCGAAATGAGTTCAAAATCTCCAAAATAAAGAATTGAAACAAATGAGGCATAAAACTCATAAAGAAAGTAAATAAGATTGCTTGATTGAAAATTAAAAGAATAGGAAAGAAATTATCAAAACTTGTGAATAATAAATCAAGATATAAACTGAAACTAGAAAAGAAATATTGCTTTAAGAAAACTATATCTTGAATAATACTTGTATTGAAAGAAGAACGTAGAATACATTTTTAGTTGTGGTTAATCTGTCACCTTAGCCAAACTATAAAAAGAACTAAAGAAAATTATGAACTAAAGAAACCAAAAGAAGAAGAAACTAATAGAATATGAAGTGTGGGATTTTGGAAACAAGAACTAGCCTCCCTTTATATAAAGGTGGGTTTGGCTAAATGGGTAAATACAAGTTTGAAGTTTTAATTCTATCAAAATTCTAAAAATTAAAGTTATCTTGATCTCTAAAGAAGGTGGCCGAATATGGTATCTTGCTTCTTGCATCATCTTGGTTGTTCATGTTACCTTGGGAACTCATATTGGATGTTGGATCATGGAAAGGTTATCTTGACCATGCTTTCTTGATATATTCGGCTAAGCTTGCAATACAAGACTAGGTATTTATCTTTCATCCAATCTTTTGATATTTATTTTGCACAATCCTTCTTTAATTATAACTTTTTGAATGGTGATCAAAAGAGTCATTTTTGCATAAAAACTCTCTTAGTCAAATGTCATAGTGTTTTTGTTTGCTTAAAACTCTTTAAATATCACACATTGGCATGAACTCTTCTTAAACATATGTAGTTGAATCCATTAAGGTGTCTTCATAGCATCATAACTCTTATTTGAAGTCAAATTTAGTAGTTTTACTTCAAGTTTAATTCTATTCCATCATTACATGCTTGCCTTAAAATTACAAGGGTAAAAATCCTAATTCATGCTGAAAAGCCTAAAGATTAAGAAAACAAACACTAAATGCACCAAAATCAATCAAATCTTAAAATTTTTTCACTAAATTGATCTTGTAAATTACTATATATTTAAGTGCTACTAGTCAAAGAGCTATAATTTTTGACATGACCGAGTTTTTTGAACCTCTTTAGGGAAAAAGAAGGGCTAAAGTTCCTGCCCATCTTAATGGTCCCTTTCAAAGGATTAAGATTATCGATCCACCATCTTTATAGCAAAGCCAACTAGATGGTAAGAGCCTGACCGAAATGCAAAAGCTTAAGTAAAAAGTTACAGCTTAGATGCCCAAAAGAGGCAAAGGATAGAGTCATCGTCTGCTAACCTTGTTGCTAAGCTATAGCCTTCTTTTAAGGGGATGTTAACATAGAGTTCAATTCCTCAGAGAATGCATATGACGATCCCAACGTGGTGAAGAATATTACGCGTGCCACCGTGTCTAATAAAGGTTAGTCACTATCTTTGAGCTCGACTTAAAAATTAGTATTTAATTTATAGTCTCTAAACTTGGCTCTTGTACATGTAGTTTCTAATCGACCCCCTTATTCTATCTCCCAAAATTTGGGACAAGGCCTATTGCTCACCTATTAAACTTTTGTTCATTTTTCCAAGATTGAGTAAGATGTAAAAAATGATGCCAAGAAGCTCAACTCTCTCACCAAATATGCCACGACAAGAAAACCAACATTGAGCTTGGCAAAAAGGTCAAAGACTTAAGCCAAAAGCTTGAGAACATGCCAGTCTAAAAAGCCACGATAGAGCCATACAATAGCAATATGATCTAAGGTTAAATGAGGTATTAGCAAAGGTGGATTGCTTGAAGAGTGAGCTCTAAGTTGCCAAAGAGGCTAAGTAGTGGGTGATTGAGTACTTTCTCTAGTCCAACAAGCTATACAACATGTAGACTAACTTCGCTTTGTTGCAACATGTGGGTTCACAAACCCGATTGCAAGACTTAAAATTTTAGAACTAATAAAAAAAAAGAATCGCCACCAATCTTTTTTGTTAGGTGTGATTTACCATCTAAAATGTTTATCTATTTAATAAAATCAAAAAATGAATTAAGGTTTATCAAAATGATATTTTTGCTTTTTGAAAACAGAGTTGGGTTGGGGAGTACAGTTATGCCTTGGGAAGGATTAGTACCCCTATAGTACCTGTTTTGAAAAATGATACCAATTAATTATGCGTTATCTATAGTATTGGATAAAAAAATGTGTCAATTTGAAATTTAATAATAATTCCCTTCACTATTTGAGGGAGAAAATCAATTTTATTAAAATTCTTTATTTAGAAATATTGCGAAAATCTTTATGTTAAAGAATTACTTTAAAATTTTCAAACATCTAGGCAGAATTTAAAGATAACTTCTTTAACATTCATTATGGATGATAATTGTTGGTGACTCTCAACATCTAGTTAGAGTACCAAGAATTATTTCTCTTCAAATGTTATTTTAGTTTTTTTATATAAAAAATCCATATTTTTAAAATAACATTTTCAATAAATAAACATTTAAAAAAATGATGATGTAACAATTAACAAAGAAAATCAATAATGATAATTAAAAGACATAAACATGTAAAAAATGCAAACAACAATCTAAAGATGAATAGATGCAAATGGATGCTATGCATGATGATTAGATGCGATTTTGGAATCGGGTCCTGAAATATAAAGAAACCAGCTGAACTTTCCAACCTTTATGAAGAGTTTAGATGTGATTATTTATATCTAAGATCTTATCTTTGTTTCTTTTCTTTTGTTTAATTTTATTATTATCTAATGTTAAGGAATCATATGAAAAATTGAATAAAAGAAAATTTCCTAAGTACCCCATCCTCTAGGCGGTAATCCAAAATAGATTATTTTATATGAGCTTTTCATATGAATTCTTTAATTTTTGTGATGGCTTTAGGTGTTGGCATAGGTCAAGATTTTTTAGGGTTTTAGTAGTTTTAAGGTCTAGACAATTTAAGGTTTTTAGTTGGATTTAGGGTTTCAGTCAGATTTAGGTTAGAGGTTAGGTTAAGGCTTTAGAGTTGGTTTAGGCTTTAGGTTATGGTTTAAGGTTAACTTTAGGGTTAGGGTTAAGGTTTAGGTTTTTGGTTTAGTGTTTAAGACTAGGCTTAAGGTTTAGGTTTTGTGATTTAGGGTTAGATTTAGGGTTAGGGTTAGAATTAGGGTTTAGGGTTTCTTTTAAGGTTTGAAATTGGTTTTTGGTTTAGGTTAAGGTTTAGGGTTTAAAGTTGGTTTTAAGGTTTAAGGTTAGTTTGAAGGTTTGAGGATGGTTTAAGGTTTAGCTTAGGGTTTAGGGTTTGAGGTTGATTTTAAGGTTTACGGTTTTGGTTTGGGGTTTGGGTTAATTTTGAGGTTTGAGGATTAAGCAAAAGCTACTTGAATAATGTACATGATAATTAATGAAAATGCAAATTATGCATGAAGCTAGACTACTATGCTATTATATGACCAATGCAATTTTACAAACACTTGGAAAACATGGTAAAAGAGCACATTTCTATTTCATCAAACAATTGGGAAACATATTGAAAAAAACCATTTTTATTAGGAAGAACATTTATCAAACATATAGTAAACTACCAAAATAACTAGTTAAAGAAAACCATTTTTTTAAATCACAAAACATGTAGCTAAAAAATTACAAAGCTAGGGAAACACATAATCATAAGATTGCATTACCAAAAACTTATTAAAACACATAATGGTAGCAAACAATCCATAAAATAAATGAAAAAACTACGAGGATGAAGATTGGAATGGTATGAAAAATGAAAGAAAATCTGAGAAAATGGCAACTTTACAAAGCTTTCCAAATTTTTTTTTTCTTGTTCTTTTTTGTTTTTTTTCCCCACTTCCAGCTGCCTCCTTCTCAAATTCCAACTTTAAATAATAAATTTAAAGACTAAGACCCATTTTCCTAGCACTTGAATCAATTTCATTTAAGGGTTGTAGTTATTTTGTTTTTTTCCCCTAAAGTTGGTAACGAAATAAAGCAATCTTGACCTTAGATTTAAACCTTTTAAGATCAATGGTTCTACAAAAAATACAGCACCCATCTTGGCCTCTTGTGTAGTTGTCTTAATGAGAAAAAAAACATTTTACCCTTATTAGTGTTTTTTAAGCTTTTTCATGACTTTCCTAAAATCTTATGATCTAATATTTATTTTCATGACTTTAATGGAGTAAAAATTATGAAATAATACCTAACAATGATCTAGAACTTTTCATGAAAAATCAATCTCAAAAAGGTAAAACTACAAAAATACCCTTAAAGGGCATTTTGGTATGCCCTTTCTGAGGTGCAATCAAGGTTTTCAATGCATCAAAATTCATGAAATGATACTAAAACATGATTTGGAGCTTTTCGTAAAAAACTAACCTTGAGAAGATCAAATTACCAAAACACTTATAAAGGGCTTTTTGGTAATTTCACCTTTCAGGTGCAATCAAGGTTTTGAATGTATCAAAATTCATGAAATAATATTAAAGACATGATCTGGAGCATTTTAAGGAACCAATCTCGAAGAAGTCAAATTATAAAAATATACCTAAAGGGTATTTTTGTAATTCTAATTTTTCTAAGCTACAATCAAGGTCTTTAATGCATCAAAATTCATGAGAAAATATCAAAATTTAATGTGAAATCTTTCATAAAAAGCTGACCTAAAAAAGCTAAATTACAAAAATTCCCTTAAATGGCATTTTGATAATTTCACCTTTATGAGGTGCAATCAAGATTTTCAAGAATCAAATTCATAATTTTATTAATCTCAGGTCTTAATAATCCTATTTAGTTATGAATTCTAAAAGTTGACCCAAGTTCAACTAAGTTTGATTAGGTTTGACCATGTTGATCATGGCACATTTAGTCATTTAAAATCAAAATTCAATTTTAAAAACTTGTAAATCTTAAAAAAATATTAGATATGAACTAGACTTAACATTAAAAGCATCACAATTGGCTAAAATATGCCCGGATAAAATTAAGTATCTACAACTGTCCTCTCTTTGCATATTTTTTAGAATAAAAAATAATGCAAATAGAAAGACAATAATTATATGAAGGATAAAAACTTGAAATAGTTTTTTTTAAAAAAATTTTTGTGTTTTTGAAAAAAAAATACTCATTTTGCTAAAGGCATCCTAAGTAAGAATATCTTAAGCTGAATCATAATTTAAAAAATAAATAACCAGGACTAAATCGCAAGTTAAAAAAATAAAATGACAAATACTGAATCATAAGCAAAAAAATAAAATTAACCAAAACTAAACCGTGAGTTAAGAAATAAAAATGATTAGGGTTGAGCTGCAAGTCAAAAAATAAAGATGGTAAGATTGAACCATGAGTTAGGAAATAAAAGATTATTAAGACTAAATCGTAAGTCAAAAATAAAAATGACTAGGACTGAATCATAAGTCAGGAAATAAAAATGATCAAACTAAACTGCAAGTAAAAAAATAAAGGTGATATGACTGGGACTGAATTGTAAGTCAAGAAATATAAACGATAAGATTGAATTGCAAATAAAAAAATAAAAGTGATCGAGCTTAAATCACAAGCCAAAAATAAAAATGACCCAGACTGAACCGCAAGTTAGAAAATAAAGATGATTGGGACTGAACCATAAGTCTGGAAATAAAAATGATCGAGACTAAATTGTAAGTTAGAAAATAAAGATAACTGGGATTGAACTACAAGTCAAAACTAAAGATAATCGGGATGGAACTGCAAGTCATAAAATAAAGATGATTAAAACTGAACCGTAAGTCAGAAAATAAAAATGATTGAGATTGAACTACAAATCAAAAAATAAAAATGATTGGGATTGAATAGCAAGTCAGAAACTAAAGATGACAAGGATTGAATCTCAAGTTAAGAAAAAAATCATTATTGAACTGCAAGTCAGAAAATAAAGTTGATCAAGATGAACCACAAGTCAGGAAATAAAGACAACTCTGATTAAACCACAAATTAAGAAATAAGAAGAACCGGGACTAAATCACAAGTCAAAAAATAAAAATGACCAGGATTGAATCTCAAGTCAGGAAATGAAAACGATCGGGACTAAACCATAAGTCAAAAAATAAATATGACTAGGATTAAATCATAAGTTAAAAAACAAAAACAACTGGAGTGATCTATAAGTTAGAAAATAAAAACGATTGGGACTAAATCGTAAGTTAGAAACTAAAAATTACTGGAATAAAACTATAAATCATGAAATAAAAAGGGCCGAGACAGAACCTTAAGTCAAAAAATAAAGATGACTAGGACAAAACTACAAGTCAAGAAATAAAAACAATAGGGATTGAACCACATTTTAGAAAATGAAGATGACCGATATTGAACTGTAAGTCAGAAACTAAAAAGACTGGGACTGAATCACAAGTCAAGAAATAAAAATGATTGGGACTGAATTGCAAGTCAAAAAATAAAGATGATCGAGACTGAATTGCAAGTTAGAAAATAAAAATGACCAAGATTGAATCACAAGTCAAAAAATAAAGTGATCGGGATTGAATCATAGCTCAAAAAGTAAAGATGACTAGGATTAGGTTAAAATGTGTGAGTCTGAAAACCTGATTGTTGGACGTGGGAAAACAATAAAAAACTTTTTCAAGAAAACATAAAAATTAAGGCATTGCCACCAATATTTTTTTAAGGTGTGATTGGCCACCTAAAAATTTTATCCGTTTAATATAAATTTAAAACAAGTTTAAAATTTACTAAAAAGATATTGCTGATTTATGAAAACAAAAATGGTTTTAGAAGTTGGTTATGCATAGGAAGGAATTAGCACTCTCACAGTGCCTGTTAAAAACAATACCAATTAATTGTATGTTATCCTTGAGTTTTTTGTAAAAGTGATCCTAACTTTCAATATTTGCAAATTAATTCCCTAATTTTATTTATTTATTCCAAAAATCGAACCTTTTTAAATTTTATGTCATGAAAAAAATCATTTTTATTCCTGAGAAAAAGTAATACCAATTACTTTTGATCAATATGAAAATCCTAAGTCTCAAAACACTTCCTTCTCTCCCTTATGTTTAGACAAATTTTCAAAAATGCCCCTTACTTTAAGAGTTTTCAATATGCCTCACAAAACCAAAATAATATTTCACATAAATAATAACCATTGAGAATCGCCCTATATTTAGGCTAGATTTCAAGGATTATTTTTACTTAAAATATTACCTTTATTATTTATTTATTATTATTATTTTTTATTTTAAAATATTTTTCTTAGAACATTTTATTCATGAAACAAGCAAGCAATGCATGAACATCATGATATATAGTATATGCATTATAGTCAAAGAGAAAATGACAAACATAAATACATAAATGTAATGACTATTCAAAATAACTGATGCTTGTAAAAATTTATTAAAACAAAATGCAAATGCATGAGAATGGATCTAGGGTTGGTTTTTTGGGTTTAAGGTTTGATTTAAGGTTTTGGGTTTAGGGTTAGGCTAGGTTTAAGGGTTTTATTGGGGTTTAAGGGTTTAGAGTTAGGATTTGAAAGTCTGGTTTAGTCTAAGTTTAGGGTTGGTTGGTTTGGGGTATGGTTTGATTCAATTTAAGGATTTTAGGATTGGTTCAATTATAATTTGGATATGCTATTTTGGGGTCAATCTATTAGTAATAGGTTTACTTAGTTATGGTTCACTTACATTAAAATCTATCTAATTGAATAAAAAGGCTAAACCTAACAAATACTAAGATAGGACAGCGTATATATAAGAAAACTTATTGTAAGTTATCAAGAACCTTTTGAATCAAGTGGTGGAGTGATTTAAAAGGTTCTAACAAAAGCCAAAGATGTCTTATTAAAATTCAATTTAATTTTTTTCCCTTTTTTTACTTAACTTAAACTTAAGAAAAGAAAAAAGACTTTTTTCTTTTTTTTTTTCACTATACAATGAACAATTTTAAAAGTCATAGGATTTCTTTTTGATTTTTTGTTTTATTCATGAAAACTATCTATAAAAATAATTATATAGAATAGTTTTGACCTTTTCACCTGATAATGAAAGGATAAAGTCCAAATAAATACCAATACCTATTACTGGTAGAAAGATAAAGATTGAAACAAATAACTCTTGTGGTCCAAAATAAAAAAAAATAAGTACTTTGAACATCAAATAGCATATATCCATAAAACATTTGACGTGACATAGATAATGAATAAATAGGTGTTAATATCATTCCAATTGCCAATACAAAAGTAATTAGTATTTTTGGCATTAAAAAATATTGGTTTGGCTTGAGGTTAGTTTAGTTTGGTTTGGAATTCTAGGGTTGGTTCGGTTTGGTTTGGATTGGTTTAGTTTGGGTTGGGGTAAGATCTAGTTCAGTTTAGGAGTTGAGGTTTTGTTTAGGGTTTGGGGTTTAGGTCTAGGGTTTGGGGTTTGGGTTTAAGGTCTAAGGTTTGGGTTTAGGATTTAGGGTTTGGGGTTTAGGATTTTAGTTTAAGGTTTAGGGTTTGGGGTTTTGGTTTAAGGTTTGGGGTTTTGGTTTAGGGTTTACATGAGTGATGTATGTTACAAAATAATTAGACATGATATCAATGTAAATATTTAATGCATGAAATAAGACTAAATAAGAAAGCCAAAACTTAAAGTAAATTCACAAACACTTCTTAAACTAATTTTGCATGCAAAAAGCTAACAAAAAAAAAATCAAACATGAAAGGTCAAGGGAAGGATCAAGGTTCAACCAAGCCATGGACAAGGCTAGAACTGAAACCTCAATGGCCATTTGAACATTCTTATGTGTATCCACCATTTTCATTCAAACAAACACTTAGAAAACAAGGTTAAGTTCTACTATAACCCTATTCATTCAACATTTTAATCCTTTGAAAATTTGATCAAACACATGGAAAACATACAACTCTGACTAGAAAAAAAAAAAAGCAAGCATGCATGAAAGGCCAACCTCTTGCCATGAAAACCAAGTTTGGAAGTCTCAACCAACCAATGGGGAGTGCTTGTTCAAGATCTTCCCATGGCCCTTTCACAAATATTCAATCATTCATTTAGCTAAGACACGCATCAAACACATAGAAAACTAACTTATGAAAGCATTTTATTATCAAAGGATTTTCATCAAACATGTAAGAAACTACTAAGAAAATAAATGTTAGAATCATTCATACTTAAATGTTAGAATCATTCATACTTACCAAACAACCAACATAGCTCACAAAAGCTTCAAACTATTAGGTAATTAGCAACCAATACAACCATAATGCCAGCAAAATACATTAATCAAAACAAGAAAACCACATAAACAAAACAATAGGAGGTTCGGCTATGGTGTAGGAAAGTTGGCCGAGCCTCAAATGGTGGCTTTGTTAATTTTTCTTGATCTTTCTTACTTCAAACCATGCTTTGACTTGGTTGAATTTATTGGATCAAGCATGAAACTATGGAGGAAAGCAACCTTGGAGAGAAAGTTATTCCCTTTAAAAAAAAAAAAAACTAATATGACAGAACATGAAAGTTTGCATGAAAATGCATGAAAATGGGGATAGAATTATACCTTTAAAGCTTCTCTCAATTTTTTTCCTCATATTTTTTCCACTTTCGTGCCACTGTTTGGCTACCTCTTTCCCCTTCTCTAACCCTATGTGATGAATTTAATGACTAAGCAATGATCCCTTAGCCTTTTGATCAAAATTCATCTAATGGCTAACACCCTTTAGAAGTTTATTCATTAAGACTTTTCATCCTAGAATCTATACTCTTGAAAGGTCAAAGGCTCAAAATGAATACAACATAAAATTTGACTTTTAGTGTAGTTAACTTGATAGGAAAAGACTAACTTGCCCCTATTAGGAATTTGACCCATTTGTATAGTTTTTTAAAAAACCTATGATTTCATATTTGTTTTTGTGATTTCAATGCACCAAAAATCATAAAATAATATTTAATCATGATCTAGAGTTTTTCATGAAAAACTAACATCGAGAAGGTTAAATTATGAAAATACACTTAAAGGGCATTTTGATAATTTAAACCCTTTCAAGGTGCGATCAGGGTTTTTAATACACCAAAAGTCATAAAATAATGTTTAATCATGATTTGGAGTTTTTTTTTTTTTGCAAAAAGCCGATCTTAGAAAGGTCAAATAACGAAAATACTCCTAAAGGGCATTTTGATAATTTGAATCCTCTTGAGGTGCAATTAGGGTTTTTAGTGTATCAAAAATCATAAAATAATGTTTAATCATGATCTAGAGCTTTTTACCAAAAATCGATCTTAGGAAAGTCAAATTATGAAAATCTTCCTAAATGGCATTTTGATAATTTAAATCCTCCTGAGGTGCAATCAAGGTTTTCAATGTATCAAAAATCATGAAATTATATTAATATATGATCTAGAAGTTTTCACGAAAAATCGACCTTGAGAAAGTCAAATTACGAAAACACATAAATGGCATTTTGATAATTTTATCCCTTCTGAGGTACAATCATGGCTTTCAGTGCATCAAAATCATAATATTTTTAACCTCAAGCCTTTAGAATCCTATTTAGTTTAGTTCCAAAGGGTTCGCCTGAGCCCAACCAAGTTTGGCCAATTTTGACTAGATTTGATTTTATTTGACCAAGTTTGACCATGGGGCATTCGGGTTAATTTGGTCCAAACTTTAGTTTTTGAAATTTGTTAATATTAAAGAACGTTGGATTTGAGCTGGACCAAGCATTAAAAACTTCTCAACTGGTTAGAATTTGCTCAAACAAAATTTAGTGTTTATAATTACCTCTCTTTACATATTTTTTAGAATTAGAAATAATGTAAAGACAAAGAGATCAAGTTTGCATAAGACTAAGGCTTGAGGGGTTTTTTTTGTTTTTTATTTTTTTGTGGGCCATAAAAGGTTTTAAAAAATTTAAAAATTTTCTTTTTGAAAAGCTCCTCTTTAACAGAGGTTTTGAAACTTTAAAAATCTTAACTTTGAAAAGATTTTCTAAACAGAGGCTTTGAAACTTTAACTTTAAAAATCTTATCTTTGAAAAAGCTCCTTTAAACAAACGCTTTAAAACTTTAAAATCTCATCTTTGGAAAGTTTCTCTAAATAAAGGCTTTGAAACTTTAAAAAAATATCTCATATTTGGAAAGCTTCTCTAAACAAAGGCTTTGAAATTTGAAAAAAAAAATCTCATCTTTGGAAAAGCTCCTTTAAACAGAGGCTTTGAAACTTTAAAATTCTCATCTTTGGAATGCTCCACTCAACAAAGGCTTTGAAACTTTAAAAATATCTCATATTTGGAAACCTCCTCTAAATGGAGGCTTTGAAACTTTAAAAATACCTCATCTTTGGAAAACTCCTCTAAGCAGATACTTTGAAACCTGTAAAAAAATCTCATGTTTGGGAAGCTCCCCTAAACAAAGGCTTTGAAACTTTAAAAATATCTCATCTTTTGAAAAGCTGTTAGTTGCACCTAAAGTCTTAACAAAGGATTTTCTTCTCCTAAAAACTGTTTCTCCCTTATGATTTTTCTTAACAAGTGTTCATTTTCCAAATGTCACATTTGTTTTTCGAAAATCCAATTTTATTCTGCATGTAATGGATGTAATGAATGTGGAAACACAATGCATATGATTTAAACATTTTGTTCACATCATGTAGTCATAATTATGGTAACAAGGCTTTTGTGACCATTACTAGTTTCAAGCTCTCGTTTCTAGATAAATTTTTAGTATTCAAATAGTATTCTCATCTATTTGAAACCTCTTCCTTAATTTGAATTTTCTTTTTTTTCACCCTTTATTTCCTCTTTTCCCCTGGATTTTTAGGTGATCGTCTATTAGTTTCAACCAAAGATCTCTTCTTTTTCTTTTCTATTCATCATTCATTTCATTCTTTTATCATGCATCATCTTCATTTTTTTGTCATTCATTTTTCATCATTTGTCATTTTTTCATTATCATTCCTCTTTTTTGTTTTAAATTTTCATTTGTTTATTTTTATTATCCCAAAACCTCCCTTAAGCATGATTTAAGTTTTACTATAAGCATTATCCATCATTACTAACAATAACATGCCAAATGCAAAGTCTTTTCCAATCAAAAGATGAACAAAAAGAATTTGAATGGAGAATGTAAAAAGTATTCATTATAGTTTAAGATAAATATGATTTGTAAGTAAGGTATTGAAAAAGGAATATACATTTTGGTTCTGAAAAAGAAGGAAACAATTAAGACAATATTAAAGATCAATTTTCAACTTTTCGAATACTAAACATTAGGATGAACCAACCGGGTATACCTTATCCTTTTTTTTTCAAAAATTTCACCCCAATGATGGCCTTGACCAATGTGGACTCGTCAAACTGTAGCTATGACCTTAATTCGAGACTTAATAAACTATCTTTTATTGCCTCCAAATCAATCATGCTATTTCTCTCTATCCTAATCTATTTTAGGTTTGCTACCCAATCACATCCTTAATTCCCTCCTTATACATAAGTCCTCTTTCAAGTTTTCAACTTAAGCATTTCCATCTTAACCTAGATTACCCTTTTTGGGTTTTCAATTTGGACCCCCAGTTTTTCATTTTTTTTCTTTTTCTTCTCTTTTTTTTTTTGTTGTTTATTTTTATTATGCAAAATATTTCTTGATAGCATCTGAATTCATAAGGTTTGGCAATTCATCTTTGACCATTTTAGCCAAAATTATGGCTTATCTTGTGAATGCTTTCTTTACTATATATGGGCCTTCCCAATTTGGTATCCATTTCCCCCTTACATCATGCTGACTGGGCAATATCCTTTTCAAAACTAATTCCCCCTCATAAAAATGTCTAGGCCATATCTTTTTATCATGTGCTTATATCATTATCTTTTGATACATTTGATCATGGCTAAGTGTCGCGAGTTGTTTTCTCTTAATAAGACTCAACTATTCATTAAGACTTTCAAAAAAGGAATTTTCACCTCAATTGGTAAAATAACTTCTATTCCATACACCAATGAAAAAGGGGTAGCCTTGGTAGAAGTACAAACAAATGCTTTGTATACTAGCAAAGTGAAAGGCAATTTCTCGTGCCAACCATTCATGACACACTAGCATAAGAAGTCGCTTCCACCTACTTGGTAAAGTAAACAATCACCACAAAGATAAACCAATGCCCATTTGAAGCTCAAGGTAATGGGTCCAATCACATCCATTCCCTATATAAAAAATGCCATGGAGGTGCTAGAACATGCAGTGGTACCAGAGGAGCCTTGATTTTATCTGCATAAATTTGACATTTATAACATCTACTTGTATGATTGATACAGTCATTTTCTAATGACAAATAATAGTATCTTGCCTTCATCACTTGTCTAGCCATCATGCGGCCTTTTCATGTGTCCCACATACTCCCTCATGCACTTTCTTAAGTATTTTCTTTGATTCTACAATATTCACATATTTCAATAGTTTGGTCGTAGCTCTTTTCATATAAAACTACTTCATTAAGAACAAATTCCAATGCCAACCTCTTTAGAATCCTTTTATCATTCTTTGATATATGCTTTGGATATTTCTGATGCTTGTTATATTACTTAATATCATAATACCATGGTTGGCTATCTACTTTTTCTGCCATACTTACATAATGCATTAGAGACTCAAATGTCTGTACCTTAATAGGTTGAATTTCAACTTTTGCATTCATCTTGAACATTGTTAACAATGTAGCTAAAGCATCGGCTATCTAATTTTCTTTTTGAAGAATGTGCTAAAACTGAATATCCTCAAATTGCTTTATCAATCGAGTGAAATACCTTTGGTATAGAACCAATTTTGGGTCTATTATCTCTCATTCACCTTTTTAATTGATAAATCACCAAGGCCAAGTCCCTAAAAACTTTCAAAATTTTAATTCTCCTATCCAAACCCATAATACACACCTCATATTCTGCTATACTATTAGTGCAGTTAAAAAAAAACCTTATAGTGCTAGGATAATATTCTTCTTTTAGGGACATCAATATGGCGTGAATGCTATGTCCCAAGGCATTCAATACCCTATCAAAGAACATTTTCCATAATGCCACCATAGATTCTTCTTTCTCAATTGATAAAATGGCCATCAAATCCTCATCTGGGAATTCAAACTTCATTGGCATATAAGCATTAGTCAGTAAGAAAATTGGCTATCTCACTTCCTTTAAAGGCATTTTAAGTCACATATACAATATCATACTCAAAGAGCATTACTTGCCATCTTGCTATCCTCCCTAACGACATTGGCTTTTAAAATATGTACTTGATGGGGTCCAATTTTGATACAAGCTAAGTTGTATGATACAACATATATTGTTTTCACCTGTGAGTAATCCATACTAGAGCACGACACATCCTTTCAAGTTGCGAATACTTAGCTTCATAATCAGTGAATCTTTTACTTTGATAGTAAACAACTTACTCTTTCTTGCTTGTTTCATCCATATGCCTCAATATGTGTCCAATGAAGGCTTCGTTTACACTCCTAGTACAAAATCAGAAGTCTTCCTGCAATTGGGGGTGCTAATACTGATGGAATCATCAAATACTCTTTAATTCCATTGAAGGCATCTTAGCACTCCTAATTCCATTCTCCAAGGTTACACTTTGCTATGAACTAAGAAATGAATCAGGCAATATAATTCAACCTCTCTAAGAAACTCTTTATCTCTTTTTATGTGCATGGGGGAGCCAATTTTGTAATTTCCTAAATCTTGTTTGGATCCACATCAATTCCTTTCTCATTGACCATAAACCCCAACAACTTCCCTGATTTTACCCCAAATGTGCACTTTATTGGGTTCAATTTAAGTAATATTTTAAAAAGTTTCTTAAGATTCAAAACATGATTTTCCCCTTTATGAGACTTCATAATCATATCATCAATATATACTTCAATCTCTCTATACATCATATCATGAAAAAAAGGTTACCACAGCTCTTTGATAAGTAGCACTGGCATTTTTTAATCTAAATGGCATAATCTTGTAGCAAATTGTTCCCTATATTATCACAAAAGTGGTTTTCTCCATATCCTTCTAGGCCATCTTGATCTTAACATAGGTAGAGAAACCATCCATAAAGAAAAACACAAAATGCTTTACAGTATTGTCAACAAGAATATCAATATGGGGTAGTGGAAAATTGTCTTTTAGGCTGGACTTGTTTAAATCTCTATAATCCATGCACATCTTAACCTTTCCATCTTTCTTAGAGATCGGGACTATATTAGTAATCCACTCAGGATATTTAGCCACAGCTAAAAATCTGGCATCAAACTACTTTTTAGCCTTCTCTTTAATCTTCAAAAACATTTTTGATTTTGTATGCCTTAACTTCTGTTGTATAGGCTTACAATATGGAAGTAATTGCTGCTGATATCAGTTAAATATATTGTATTTTACAAGTCTTTTTAGCTTAAAATTTTTGAATTTTGATAGAATTTGGTGCCTTTAATATTTGTTTTCTTAATTTTTAGGTTTTATGTATTTTGATGTGAATTCCATACAAATTCATGTGACATCCATGCAAGATTAGGACAAGCCTAATCATTGTCTTGTTCAGCCGTGTTAGAAGAAAAATAGCTGAATCTTATTGGTTTTTGCTTTCCTAAATTTAGTTGGATTAAAGAATCCTAATGGCATTAGAAACATTCGATTATCCCATATTAAAGAGGAATCTTACAAGTAATTGAAGATTGAAGACTTATATTTGAAAAAAGACTCCTTATTGTATCTAACTAAAGAGAGATTTTTTAAGACAAAGACTCTTTGATCAATCTTGAAAAAGTTTTCATGCAAGTCAAACACTACACAAAAGTAAAGGCTAAAGAGTTTAGATAAAAGAATAACTATTAAAAGCTTACCTTAAGAGTTTGAATAAAATGCAACTACATGGTCTTAATAACCATGCTTATCCAAACCACCCATCAAGATTGCAAGATCAAAAGTACATGCCACCTGGATGATCAAGATCACTCCAAGAAAGCCCCATTCGGCCAAGGCACTCCAAGAATGAAGAAGTTACATTTGGCCATGACTTTACAAGATCAAGATAAAACTAATCTCTTAGAATTAAAACTAACTAGCACTTTGTAACCTTAGTTCCCATCCTAGTTGAACCCACTATTATAAATGGGAAGGCTCTCTTGTAATTCAAACACAACATCTCCATTCTTCTTTTTCCTAGTTCTTTAGTTTTGGTTCTATTAGTTCTTTTTTATAGTTTTCTTTGTAGTTTGGCTAAGGTGACAGATAAGCCATAACAAGTTCTTTTGTAACTTTTTTCCAAATGAAAGCATTCTTTTTTTCAAGATCTATTTTTCTATAAGCAATCTTTTCTTTATAAGTTTTAGTTTACAAGAATTTTTATGTTCTTATAGTTTTTGCAATCATTCTTTTCCATTTTAAGTTTTGAGTTTCATTCAAGCAAGGTTTACAATCTTTCTTTCATTCAAGCTTTTCTGTTTTCATGCAATCATTCAGTATTGTTTTCTATTATATTTTTGGCCAAACACTTAATCTTTTTTTTTCTTTCTAAGCTTTCTCTTCTATTTTAATCTTTAGTTTTTTCGGCCATATCCAAGAATCCAAGTGAAAGTTGGAAAAATATATCTTGGCTTACAAAATTGCTTTTTACATCATTTTTTTTCACTACAATCAGATAAAATCTTTCATTAGGTTAGATATAAGTCTTGTAGTTTGGTCACCTTTGGTACTTGATTCCACCCAGCAATTCAATTATATAATCCTTGTGAGAACAATACACTACTCACTTACTCTATTACTTGATTACAATTTGTGCACTTGTAGGCATTATAAAAAGTTGCAATCAACAACTTATATTCTATAATATATGTGCTGAGCCTTGGTATGTCTTGATATAACCATACAAACATATCCATATATTCTTCAAGTAAATCCTCCAATCATTGTTGTTCCCTGTGTGGAAGAGATGTACCCACTTTTACTTCTTATTCTTGTCATTTCCTAGATAATTATATTGATGGTCTATTGATGGGGTTTTATTAATTTCTCATCATGTTCTACAAGCCTTACCAAATCAGTAGGCAAAGTGTAGTCTTCTGAATACACATCATCAGGCTCATTAACTTGAACAAAGTGCTTAAAATTGAATCTAAAAGAATTATCATGATCATCAATATTCAAAAACCTAAAAATTATTAAGATTACAAAGATACAGATAGATATTTTAGCAAGAATAAGATATATAAAGATAGGTACATATTGGCAAGAGTAGAAGATATGTCAAAGAAAATCAAAGAGAATAGAAAAGGATAGAATATATAATGAAAAATGCATTGCATTATGTCAAAGAAAATAAAAGAAATGGAAAAAGATAGAACATGTAATAAAAAATGCATTGCATTAGACATTTAATTAATGATAATGAAAAATAAACCCATACAAAACTCTCCACATGCCTTTAGGCAAAGGCACTTGGGTTTTTATTAATACTCAAGTCAAGGTTCAAGGATAACGAAAAAAATAAACTACATTCTTATATTCCACATTTAAGGGGAAACATAAATATCCCTTCCTTTATCTTCATTACTTCTTCTTCCTTTACTGACTCTAATTTCATTCCTCAGAAGACCATCTCTAACTCATTTGCCAGTATTCATACCTCTAACACTTTTGGATAGACATATCCCCATGATTTGAAAGTGTTATAGAGATAAGGAAACAACATCTTGTTCCCATTTAATTCTTTTTCTTTAAGGTAGGCCATTGTCTCTTCTTTGTTTTCCATCATAACTTTTTTCTTGTCAGTAGCTATTGGTTGATAATCTAAACCAAATATTTTCATTGTTTTTCATAATTTTTGGCACCTTTTCCATTTCTTACAATGCTACTCCAAGACCTAACCTAGGTTGCCATCCTTTTTTTATTATCTGTTTAACCATCATTTTTGTGGTTTTTGATAAATAAAGAATGGGTATAATTAAGTCTTCTCTTACATATGTGGTATTAACAACTTCAAAGGCTAAAAAAAAACATTAAAGTGCTTTATCAGTAACTTTCACATATGGAGGGGTTAAGGTTTTAGTTACCAGTAGGTCCTCTTCCCCAGCCATGCATACCTGTTTCCCATCAATTATGAACTTCAGCTTTTGATGTAACGATAAAGGCATGAAACCCGTTGTGTGAATGCAAGGCCTTTCAAGAAAACAACTATAAAATGGTAAAATATCCATGACCTAAAATTTGACATTAAACATGCAATGACTCATTTGTAGTGGAATTTTATATCTCTAATAAACTCCTTTCTTGAACCATCAAAAGCCTTGACCACCATATGGTTAGTTTTCATATAGAATAAATCGATAGGTAATTTTGCCAACATGGCCATTGGCATGACATTGTTGGATGATCCATTGTCGATCAGCATCCTGGCCATGGTATGACTTTTGCACTTCATAGTAATGTGTAAGGTTTTTACACTGCCTCGCCCTTTAGGTCGAATTCTTTTTTCATTAAAGATGATAAAGTTCAAAGCCATTATATTTCTATAATGTTATCCATCTTTTTTACTTATATATCATGATCAACTTAGGCCTTGTTCAACACTTTTAGCAATGCATTTTTATGAGGCTTAGAATTTAGTAATAAAGATAACAATGAAATACGTAATGGCATTTTGTTGAGTTGATAACCACACTATACTCATTGTGTCTAATGATCTTTAAAAATTCACAAGCTTTTTTTTTGTCATTAGTTTCTTATATTATATCCCATGATTCATTGTAATAGGGATTCTCACTTCTTCATTTATGTTCTCTTACACTTTTTTTGCTTTTTTCTTTCCTTGCTTGTTCCAATATATCTGGAGCATATCACTAACCATTTCGAGTAATTTCCCCAATCCCCAATATGTTTGTTGCATGTCCAATGTCTAAGTTGCTTGAGATAGTACTAACATTAAATCCCTAGACTACTATATCATAATTATATTTCCAAGGATTACTTTGTTGCTCTTGTATAGAAATGAACTAGGCACATATATTGTCACTGTTGTCTTAAAGAAGGAAACTTACTCATCTAATGCTGATTTTGGCTTTTCATGATAAAAGATTGTTGTAGGCCTTGGAATATAAGATCCCCTTAAAGATTGACCTACTATCATACTCGTAGTATTCTTTTTGTATTCATCATAAAACTCTATTACGTTACAAGAACAAGTCCTATCCAGCCAAGGCACTCCAAAAATGAAGAAGTTACTTTTGGGAATGACTCTACAAGATCAAGATAAAACTAATCTCTTAGAATTCAAAATAACTAGGACTTTGTAACCTTAATCTCCATCCTAGTTGAACCCACATTATAAATAGGGAGGCTCTCTTGTAACTCAAACACAACATCTTCATTCTTATCTTCTCTAGTTCATTAGTTTTGGTTTTATTAGTTATTTTAATAGTTTTCTTTGCAGTTTGACTAAGGTGATAGATTAACCATAACTAAGTTCTTTTGTTGTTTTTTTTTTCCAAATCAAAACATTCTTTTCATCAAAATCTATTTTTCTATAAGCAATGTTTTTTTTTTTTATAAGTTTCAGTTTATAAGTATTTTTATGTTCTTATATTTTTTACAATCATTCTTTTCCATTCTAAGTTTTGGTTTTCATTCAAGTAAGGTTTACAATCTTTCTTTCACTCAAGCTTTCGATTTTCACTCAATCATTCAATATTGTTTTCTTTTATATTTTCAACCAAACACTTAATCTCTCTTTTCTTTCTAAGCTTTCAATTCTTCTACTTTAGTATGTAGTCCATTCGGCCATACCCAAGAATCCAAGTGACAGCTGATAAATAGATCTTAGCTTATAAAATTTCTTTCTACACAATTTTTTTTCATGACAATCAAATCAAATCTTTCATTAGTTTAAATATAAGTCTTATAGTCGATCAATTTTGGTACTTAATTTTGTCCAACAATTCAATTATATAATCCTCATGGGAATGATACTTTACTCACTCCATTACTTGATTATGATTTGTGCACTTATAGGCATTATAAAAAGTAGCATCAAAATTTTGCACCATTGCTAGATATTTTATCAGTGTTTAAGAATCAATACCAATAACAGTTTTTACTTCTTTGCAATCTAAATACTTTTGTTTTATTTGTTTAAAATTGTTTTGATATTTTCTTTATTTGTATACGTAAACCTAAAAGTGATGACTTAGTTCCACTTGACAAGGAAATTGAAAGAACTCTTAGGCATTTAAAAAGAGAGCAAACAATACCACCAATAGCAATCCAAATGGTGAATGCAAACAATGAGAGATAAAGAACACTGAGGGGCTATGTTGTTCCTAATGTGAATGGATTTCAACCATCCATACGAAAGCTGGTGATCGAAGCAAACAACTTTGAGATAAAGCCTTTAATTGTTCAAATGGTCTAAACTTCTGTATAGTTTGGAGGGTTACCAAGTGATGATTCAAATCTCCATTTATCTAACTTTCTTGAATTATGTGATACATTTAAATATAATGGTGTTTTTGATGATGCAAACTGACTAAAACTTTTTCCTTTTTCTCTTAAGGACTTGACAAAAAGTTAGTTGTCTTTTTTACCATCTAGATCAGTAACAACATGGGATGATGTAGTATAAAAACTCCTTGCTAAATATTTTCCACCTACCAAGTTGAGAAAGGAAATAATAACTTTCATGCAATTTGATGGTTAAAATCTATATGATGCATGGAAGAGATTTAAAGAATTATTGCGTAAGTGTTTGTATCATGATTTCCTACAATGGTTGCAAATTTAGATTTTCTATAATGATTGACACTATAAATGAGAATTACATTTGATTTGGCTGCAAGAAAAGCCATAATGAAAAATACCGCTGAAGAGGCACATGAGTTAATTGAAAAGATAGAGGCCAACAACTACCAATAGGGTATGGAACATAAGGTATATAAGAATTTTGTTAGTGTTTATGAACTCGACACTTTCATCTAATTCACCTCACAATTAGCTAGCTTGACAAAGAAAATGGATTTCCTACAAACCCTATCCTAAACCATCCTTGCCCATGCTATTCAAAGCCCCTTTATTACTTATGAAATCTGTGAAGGACCACGTGTCACTAAAAAATACCAATTTAGAATAGAAATAGTCTAATATGCCCAACAATCCAAGCTTGCCTATAATCCATATAGTCACACTTATAACCCAGGCTAGAGAAACCACCTAAACTTTTCTTCGAATCAACCCAACCATCAAACTACCACCCAAAATACAAAACTTTTGACCACTACCATATAACCACCCCAAGAAAAGAAAACAAGTTTTGAAGAAAGGTTGACCTAATTGATACAATCTAACAACGCAACCATTTAAAGCCAAGTTGCATCAATTGAAAACCTAGAAACCCAAATAAATCAACTAGCTTAAGCCATAGCCAATCAACCCTTAGAAACCTTGCCTAACAATACCAAGTCTAACCCAAAGAAACAAGGCAAGGAAACATGCACTGTATCATGTACTCCTATAGTGATGAAGGTATATGCAATTCTAATAATGTTGATGGCTTTATGGATGAGCCCATGGCAATTAACTTGCCTAGATTTATAAAAGCAACCTAAGGTGGACTTCAATGGGAAGGAATCAGTGATGGATGATGAAGAGTTACTGAGATTTGGTAGGGAAATTTCAGATAGCTTTGATCACATGGCTTTAAAAGCCCTTGAAAATGTTGAATTAAATGAGGAGATAGATGAAAATTTTGAAATGGAAAAAAGTCTTAAGGAATATGAAGAAGACCTTGAGGAATACTTTGAAGAGAATTCGGTTGAGGAGATTGAAATGCTAAGTTAAGTTGGAAGAGCACTTTTTGAGTGTATACAATATGAGAAGGAGGAAGAAGTGTAAAAAGAAGATTAGGAAGTGAAAAGGATAAGAATAACTTTGAAGATATCCACCCAGAGGAAAATATTCGAAGTAGCACAACCAATGCCAAAGCCAATATCGAAAGAGCTACTCACGGACTTGAAAAATGTCACATTTGTTGATAATTGTAGCCTTGCACTTTGACAACTTCTTTTAATTAAGCAAAATGATCCAGGGAGTTTTTCTATATCTTGTGTTATTGGTCATTTATGATTTGAAAAAACTTTTTGGGATCAAGGTTCTAGTATAAACTTAATGTGTATGAATGTTTTTGTACCACTAGGATGTGACACATTGAAACCTCCAACATTTAGTATTAAATTTGCTGATAAATCTATTAAGAAACCATAAGGAATGTTGGAGAATATTCTTGTGAAAGTAGGTAAATATGCATTTTTTGTGGATTTTGTTATTTTGGATACAAAGGATTATGAAGCCCCTTTACTTTTAGGTAGACCTTTCCTTATGATATCCAAAACTTTAATTGATGTGTACAACTATGATTTGAATCTAAGATTTAAGGACAAAAGGATACAATTTGAAACTAAAGGATATGGTGTCCTTGAGATGATGAGGATGTGCAAACTGTGTCTAAGGCCAACCAAAAACCTAATGTTAGGGAGTTGAGCTTAATCATTCAACCGTTAAATTCAATGTCGCAACCCCATTCAACGATCCCACTGTGCCTATCATAACGTATCAGTTCAAAAACTAAATCATTAGATATAATCATTTAAAATTATGAAAACACAGATAGTCACCACTAATCTTTTTTAAGGTGTGATTGGCCACCAAATTTTTTTTTATCTTTTTAATAAAACAAATAAACAGGTTTAAAGTTTATTAAAAAGATAATTTTAGTCTATGAAAACAAGATTGGGTTCGAGGGTTGGTTATGTTTGGAGAAGGATTAGCACCCTTACAGCGCCTACAAAATTGGTACCAATTAATCATGCGCTATTTATAATTTTGGACAAAATTGGTTTTTATATGAAATTTAAATATAATTCCCTTCATTTTTTAGATATAAAATTAGTTAAAAATTGTTATTTAGGACTATTATGAAAATCTTTAGATTAAAGAAATACCTTTAAATTTTCCAACATAAAAGCAAAATTCAAAAATAGTCTTTTCATCTAAAATTTATCGCAACATCCCTTTTAAAAAAATAAAATAATATTATTTGTAAATGATAATCATTGGTAACTCTCCAACATTAGGCAAAGTATCAATAATTATATTTCATGGAATGCTATTTTAATTTTATTTGTTTAAAACAAATTTTGTAAAGAACTATTTATGCAATAAAAAGACAAGGAATGATATAATTAACATTAAACATCAATAATTAAAATAAACATGTATATGCATAATGAGTGCAAACATTAATCTACAAATAAAATATGTGCAAATGATGATAAATGCAAATTTAGGAATCTAGTTTTTAGAGATAAAGAGACCACTTGGACTCTCAAACCTTTATGTAGAATTTGAGTATGACTATTTATATTTAAAATCTCATTTTATTATTTTTTATTTTTTATTTAAAAAATTTATTTTAGGTTGCGAAAATATATGAAAATTCTTAATGAAATAAAATTTTCAAAATACCCCATTATCTAGGCAGCATTCAGGAACAAATTATTTAATGAAAGTTTTTCATACAAATCCTTAAAAATTTACAACAAGTTTGGGGTTTTGGGTAGGTTTAATGTTGCATAGTTTAATTTAGGTTTTCAACTAAGGCCTAGGGATTCATATTCCACCTAGGATTTAGGGTTTTGATTTGAGATTTTCATTTAGAGTTTCAATCTTAGGGTTTCATTTAGGGTTTTAACATTGGCATTTTGTTTAGGATTTCAATTTTAGGGTTTTGATTTTAGGGTTTTCAATTTTAAAGTTTCATTTAGGCTTTTAACACTAGGGTTTTATGCTTTTAGTAATTTATGAAGCTATCTAAAAATTTCTAACGTCTAGGTAAACTTTCGGAGCAAGCTCATATTTTGTAATTTTCCTAAAAATTAATTTCTATATTTATTCAAAACAAACTCATTTTTCATAATTTCTAAAAATTAATTTTTATGTTTTGTATATTTTTCTTTCCATTAAAATTTATTTTTGTATATTTTTTCCATTAAAATTTATTATTATTATTTACTTATGCTTTATTATTTTATTTTTATTACTTAATAATGCCTCAACATTTAGACGAAATTAAATTTTTAAAACTTGATTTAAAATTCCTTCCAACATTTAGACAGTGTTTTCAAAATCTTTTCCTTTTTGAAACTTAAAAGGTCTCTGAGAAAAATGTAAATATCACAAAAAATGTATGAATATAATAAAAACAATATAAATATGCTAATAAAAAAACTAATGCATATATAATATCATTGATCACTTAAAATCAAATTAAACCAAAATAATCATATGATAGTAAGCATAATACTAATAGAAATAATAAAAGTAATAACAATAAGGATGTAAAAGATCATATAAGCATTCATAAGCCATAAATTTTTACCTATGATTTTTACTTTTATTTATTATTATTATTATTTTCTTTATATTCTAATGTTATGATTTTCTTTTAAATTTAAATTTCCTTTAACAACATTTAATTTCCTTTAATCATACTTATGGCAAAATTTAAAGTCAAAGACAATAAAAGCAATATCAAAGCATCTTTATCACCTTTTCTATCCCATCTAAGCTATATTAAAAGCTTTCCTATATTTTCATATATAGATGCACCTAACAATAAGCCACACACCAAAATCACAAATTGGAATTTTAAACTCTCCCCTTTAACATTTATACCATGAGATTTCATTAACTAATTTCCTTCTTTTTTCATTCAAACTAATAGCCTTAAATAAACATGGCATGATAAGGAAATCTTGGGTCTTTTTAATAACTCGCATATAGCAAAAAAGAAGCAGTTAATGTACAAAGCAAGAAGCTTTAAGCTTCCTTGCATAAACTTCACACAAAAAGAAATTAGAAAAAGGAAAATGAGTCTTGAACTTTCATGCCTCACATAGGAAAAAAAAAACTAAGCATAAAATAACAACTTGAAACTTTCATTAAGCTCAACGCATCAAAAACATTTTCAAACCACGAAAGCATGAGATGTTAAAAAAAATAAATAAGAGAAGAAAAATAATAGAAAAGAATTTTGGCTTTAAGGCATGAAGAAAACTTTCTTAAAGGCAATTATGCCTTTAGGATACAACAAAGCCTCAAACTATCTAATCAAAAGTAGTGAAAATGATTATACTAAAAAATTTATTTATAATGAATGAATGATATAAATTTCTATTTAGATGGTTCTAACCTTTTGTATAATGATGACCTTTATGAATAATAATCTATTTATATTCAAATAGCTATGACCATTTGTCATATTATAATTATTTGTGTTCAAACATAATTATTTTAAATATGAATAAAATTAATACAAAAATTAATTTTATTCATCAATAATTAAACCTTTCTATCCAATGTGGTATGCATCACATTCTAAACTACCAACAATCTCCCACTAGTTTGGAATGTTGGTGTCTAATTTCTACCTTTAACATAAATAAATATTATGAATACAAGAAAGTATCTCTCAATTTAAAACTTCAATTAGTGTATATATTTTAAAATTCTAACAAAGTTGATGGTTTCCACAAATTAAATCTCAACTTCTAGTGTTAGAATTGAAGATATAATATACATAATACTTATTTTATTTTTCTATCAAAGGTTTATAATCTCTTTTAGCACTATTATGGCCAAGTGCTTTCTTATTCATAAACATATACAAGAGAGACCCAAATTCTTCTTGTTGAAGTAGCACCACTTTTATGTTTATATAGATAGAGTTTACATTATGTCTCCATTGCTTTAGACATTCAAAACTCCATTAAAAGTATAAAAACCCATCCTTCCCATGCAATGGATCACACTAGTTTCTAAACTTTGAATGAATTTTACTAATGCCTAACAAACATATAACAATAACTTATTTTTATCGATTAGAATTTGTAATTAGAGGTTACTAGTTGGGTTCCCATTATTGGTGTCTAATAGTAAGGGTTTAAATCCATTCTACTTGTAGTACTACTAACCAAATATCTTGAAATTCAATTTTCTTTTATGGTAATTACCTCCATTTGAAATTGAATCTCTAATATAATCACTTCAGGCTAATATGTCCAAAGTTTTCATTTTACATATCATTTATATGCTTCAGACATTGTTGCCTGATTCTTATCATTTTAAGAAATAGTTGGTTTTGATTGTGGCCTCAACTCTATATTCATTAATTTTAACCATTCTATTTTCATACTTTTATGCATTTTTAATACAATATACTTATAGTACAATTGGATAAACTCAATGAATAAACCAAACGATTTTAATCCTTTTAAGATTTTTAAGAACCTTTTTTATGATTTTACTTTAATAAGTGTCTAAACTTATTAGTTTGTATAATTTGCTCATAAAATTATACTAAAATCTTACAATACTATGGTGGTAATTTTTATTTATTTTGATTCTTATCACCCTCACCATGTGCAAGTATGCATTCTTTTTATTAAAGAATATCTTATTCAATTATTCAAGATATTATATATACTTAATCAAGTTGCCATTTCATTTATCTTTTCACTATTTGGTGCTTTTTTTTTTTTAAGTATAAGGCATCTAAATCCACCCTTAGTGAAAGATAACTAGCAAATATCTTAATATTTCTGTAAAAGTTCCAAAACTTTTATATTTTAATTCAATATAAGAGTTTCATCAATAAGCATATTTCAAATATAATCATGCTTCTATAGTCTCATTTTAAGACTTTTATGTCAATTCATAAATACTTATATGAATCTATTTCATCATGGACACTATTAATTATTTTTTATTACCATGAACAAAACTATTTTCATCACCTAAATGAATTAAATAGCATTCCTTTTGCTATTATAAAAAGTTTTCATATTTATAAGATCGTTGAATCACTCATGGCTTCCAAAGTAAATATACTTTGAAATTTTCACTATATAAAACCATGAATGATAAATCATTTGTACAATCCATGAATTAGACCATGTACAAAACAAAAAATTATCACAACATGATCAAGATTATGGCATCAATTTTGGCTTATGGCTATTCTAAGCCAACCCTAATAATTCACATCATACTTACAAATCATATAGATTTGGCTGTTGAAGTTATCTCATTTATAATGATGGCTTTTTGTGAAAACCAACTATCTCAAATGTTATCATTAGTTTCCAATGCATATATTAATTGCCTAGTAGCCAATTCCAAGTGCATGACTATTGAAACCTCTAAATTTAATTTCAAAATTTTTTTATGAGAACTTTATTTCTCCACCATTGTATAATTTATATATCTCTGTTATTTACCACTTTTAATTGGTCATAACATTTTCGGATATATAATAAATTCAAACTTTACTCATAGGACCAATATGCCTATGTAAAATAAAAGTCCATAGTATATTTAACTCTAATTTTAAATACTTTCACAATCATTTTGTGATCAATATGTTCACATCTAGATCACTATATCAATACAAGTCATGAAACATGAATCCAAAGAATCATTTTCATAAAATAGAATAAACAATAATTACAATATTAGTTTTATTCATATTTCAAGCAAAAATTCATGATGAATTTGCATTGGTTAAATCATTGATTGGCTAACTCTAAGGCTTACAGCTTTCACAAACCAATATTATTATCTAAGCCTATATGTTAATATGGTGTATAACCAATCACATCCTTACCATTGTCATGAAACTATTGAAAACCTTAGGAACTTGTTCACTTTTCATTTTAATAGCCTACAAAAGGCCACTTGTTCAGGTACAAGAAGTGAAAATATCTTCATTGTCCTTAACCAATAATGTATTAATTGAATGATGGAATTATATCTCCATAGTCTATATCTTTCTTATATGTATAAGAAAGAAAATACCATCTCATTCAGTTCATTTTCGTAATATATGGCAAACTATACCAATGTTCTCCATGCCATCACAAAATAGAATTAAACACATGTATGTATTGGTGCCTTTGGAACATTGAATTTTCATGTTTTTTTTTATTTACAAACATGCCTAATTAGACATTAATGAACATCCTTCAAAATGCTAGTAATCGATAAATGCTTCAATATTTTTTATTGACATGCCATTTCGTTTAATCAATATCCCATATGTGAAAAGAAACAATGCTTTTTTATAACCATTGATTAACTCTTTGATAGCTATTTATGATTTCAACTTTGTGATTGTTCATAATAAAATTTTATTTTGTAAAATCACTTATAGTGTAATACACCTAGCAGGCAAAAATACTTGTCACATTGCCTGTGTTTTTTATAATAACAATTATGTGGTTTATGATCCACAATTAATCCATGAAACACCATATCTTAATAATAATTATTCACATATATCAATTTAATTTTAATTGGTTTTCATGAAAATTGAACACAAGCTAAAATTTAAACCAATAATAAATTTAAAAATATATATATCAACATTTGATTTATAAACATCCAACAAAGATAGAACCATACAAATAGCTTGACTCAACTTATTATCTCAATTTTGGTGCCATGATTTAAAAATAAAACCAATATTGCAACCAAATCTTATTTTCTATATATATTCTCCACTTATATCTAATTTTTCATGGTAAATACCTTTACTTATTTTTTATTGTTTTCATAGAAACCATTGGATAATTTGCCTGTTCTATATATAAGCAAGACATGAAATTAAATAATCAGTCATTCCATTAGAACCCAATTTAATTCGTTACTTTATAACAAGTGATAATTCTTTTGGTCATAGATCAATTCATGTCTTTCTTTTTTATGTTTTAGATCAATTCTAGATCATGCCAATTTCTTTTCCTTGTATCTTCCCTATGTAAATATAACTTTCTTATAATTGCCTTTAAATTGTTAGAAAGAATAAATAAGAGAAGAGAAATAATAAAAACGAATTTTGGCTTTGAGGCATGAAGAACACTTTCTTAAAGGCAATTATGCCTTTAAGATACAACAAAACCTCAAACTCTCCAATCAAAAGTAGTGAAAATGGTTATACTGAAAGATTTATTTATAATGAATGAATAGACATAAACTTTTATTCAGATGATTATGACCTTTTGTATAACCATGATCTTTATGAATAATAATTTATTTATATTCAAATAGTTATGACCATTTGTCATATGATAATTATTTGTGTTTAAACATAATTATTTAAAATATGAATAAAATTAATACAAAAATTAATTTTATTCATCAATAATTAAATCTTTCTATCCAATGGTTTTCAACTTGATTATATCACTCTAACTCAAATCCACATGCACTAACTATGAAAGTGTACAAATATAATCAACCTCTAAGAAATCTCCTTCTTTTTCTCGAGTGCTTTCTAATTAGTTTTTAACTTCCAAATAATTCTTACTGGAGGTTGATGCTATTGATGGTTTCATAAGTGCTTCTTTTACTGTTGATTGACCTAAAACAAATACCCCCTCTTAAAATGCAATATCTCTATGATGCATGCAACAAAATTAAATACTATACAAATAAAAAAAATAAATAAACCAAACAAATAAATAATAAAAATAATAAAACAACCATATAATACAATAAAATAACAAAACATACAGTGTCCTAACCTTTGGTGATTTCCTAAAAGGTGGTATGACTCTACCCTAGGTAGGCTTTCTATGGCTTATGATATGCTAGATTATGATTTATTCATTTAAAGGTTCCCAAATTAAACATCACATCATCATCCATTACAGATTGATAAGAAACACCAATCCTCACCCATTACATGCTAGAAGTGAAAAAGGTTCGATCTAAATGAAAATATTTTGCTAGAAAATCAGAGGTTATCACCTCATAAGAGTGTAGCTACTTCACTTCCTCTTAACAAGGATAAAACTCGAGTCTAAAGCTCATACATACAAGTGAATATGTAAAAGTATGTGAAATAGTATATCAATCAAAATAAAATACAAATAACAAAAAATAAAACAATATAATAATTAACATGCAATTTATAAATTTTTATTTATTAATTTCTTTTGAAAAAATAAAATAAAGGAAATTAAATTAAATATCAAATAAACCAATTAAATCCAAAATTTTCGATGACACATAATTAAAATTTTTTGGCCTAACTCTCTTAGTATCCCCAGTGGAGTTGCCAAGCTACCATAATGTATCGATTTAGAGACTCGATCGTTAGACATAATCATTTAAAATCGTGAAAACATAGGAAATCACCAACAATATTTTTTAGGGTTTGATTGGCCACAAAAAAAATTATCTTTTTAATAAAACAAACAAATGGGCTTAAAGTTTATTAAAAAGATAATTTTGGTCTACAAAAATAAAACTAGACTTGAAAATCAGTTATGTGTAAAGAATGATTAACAGCCCCACAGAGCCCACAAAAATGGTACCAATTAATCATGCGCTATTTATAATTTTGGACAAAAATGGATTTTATATGAAATTTAATTATAATTCCCTTCGTTTTTTAAAAAGAAAATCAGTTAAAAATCTTTATTTAGGAATATTATGAAAATATTTAGATTAAAAAAATACCTTCGAATTCTCCAACATAAAGGTAATATTCAAAAATAGTCTTTTATCTAAGATTTATTGCAACACCCCTTTTAAAATAATAAAATAATATTTTTTGTAAATAATGATCATTGGTAACTCTCTAATATCTAAGTAGAGTACCAACAATTATATTTTACGAAGTGCTATTGTAATTTTATTTATTTAAAACTATTTTTTAAAGAACTTTTTATGCAATAAAAAAACGAAGAATGATATAATTAACATTAAACATCAATAATTAAAATAAACATATATATGCATAATGAGTGCAAACATTAATCCACAAATGAAATATATGCAAATGATAATAAATGCAAATTTAGGAATTGGGTTTTTAGATATAAAAAGACCACTTGGACTCTCGAACCTCTAGGCAGAGTTTGGGTGTGACTATTTATATTTAAAATCTCATTTTATTATTTATTTATTATTTATTTTAAAAAGTTTATTTTAGGTTGTGAAAATATATGAAAATTCTTAATGAAATAAAATTTCGTAAATACCTCATTATGTAGGCATCATTTAGGAATAGATTATTTCATAAAAAGTTTTCATATAAATCCCTAAAAACTTATAATGAGTTTGGGGTTTAGGGGAGGTTTAGGGTTGCAATGTTTAATTTAGGATTTCAACTAAGGCCTAGGAATTTGAATTCCACCTAAGATTTAAAGTTTCGGGTTTCACTTAGGGTTTTAACTTTAGGTTTCATTTAGGGTTTTAACATTAAGGTTTCATTTAGGGTTTGGGGTTTTAGGCTTTCAGTAATTTACGAATCTTTCTAAAATTTTCTAACATTTAAGCAAACTTTCGAAGCAAGCTCATATTTTGTAATTTTTTTAAAAATTAATTTTTATATTTATTCAAAACAAACTTGTTTTTCATAATTTCTAAAAATAATTTTTATGTTTTGTATATTTTTCTTTCCATTAAAATTTATTATTATTATTTACTTATCCTTTATTTTTTATTTTTTTATTACTTAATAATTTCCCAACATTAACATGAAATTAAATTTTTAAAACTTGATTTAAAATTCCCTCCAACACCTAGGCTGAGTTTTCAAAATCTTTTCCTTTTTGAAACTTAATAGGTCTTTAAGAAAAATATAAATATCATAAAAAATGCATGAATCTAATAAAAACAATATAACTATGCTAATAAAAAAACTAATGCATATATAATATCATTGATCACTTGAAATCAAATATAAACCAAAATAATCGTATGATGGTAAGCATAATACTAATAGAAACAATAAAAGTAATAACAATAAGGATGTAAAAGATCATATAAGCATTCAAAAGCCATAAGTTTTTACCCACGATTTTTATTTTTATTTTTTTTATATTCTACTATTATGATTTTCTTTTACATTTAAATTTCCTTTAACAAAATTTAATTTCCTTTAATCATACTTATGCCAAAATTTAAAGCCAAAGACAACAAAAGCAATATCAAAGTATCTTTATCACCCTTGCAGTCCCACTTATGCTATATAAAACTCCTTCCGATATTTTCATATATATATATACACACACACACACACACACACACACACACACACTTAACAGTAAGCCACACACCAAAATCACAAACTGGAATTTTAAACTCTCCCCTTTAGCATTTATACCATCAGATTTCATTAAATAATTTCCTTCTTTTTTCTTTCAAACTAACAGCCCTAAATAAACATGGCATGATAATGAAATCTTAGGCCTCCTTGATAACTCGCATACAGCAAAAATGAAGCAGCTAATGTTCAAGGAAAGAAGCTTTAAGCTTCCTCGCATGAACTCCACACAGAAAGAAATCAGGAAAGGAAAATGAGTCTTTAACTCTCATGCGTCACACGGAAAAAAACCTAAGCACAAAATAACAACTTGAAACTTTCATCTGGCTACTGCTCCCTTCTTTTTTTTTTTTATATATATGTTTTTCGCTTTCACTGGTTTTTTCTTTCTCCTTCCGTTTACTTCCTTTTCTGCGTTTTGCTTTTTTTTTTTTTTTCTGGTTTGCCTCCTCCCTTTCCTGCTCCATATTCCTACTTTCTCTTCACCGTCAGCTTCCATCTTTCCTGCGTTCTGCTTAGTTTTTCATTTTCTGGTTTGCTTTTTCCTAGTTGCGTGGCTTTTTTCTTTTTTACGCTGCTGCTCTCTCTTTTCCCGTCCGTGCTCCTCTTTTCTACTATTTTGTTTCTTTTTTTAGTTTTGCTTGCTCTCCTTCTCCTATGGTATTTGGCTCCCTGTTCTCTTTTTGCTTGCCTCTCTTTTTTTGCTTTCTTCCTTTTTCGTTTTTCAACTGCTGCACGATCTCTTTTTTGTCTGTTTTAGTTTGCCGCCTTCAGTTTTTCTCTTCCACACGTTCTTCCTCGTCTCCACGAGTCCCACGCCTCATACCCTTCAAGCCCTTGCAGTTGGCAGTAGTTTGCGTCCTTCAATTTTTCTTCACGTGGGACTTCATGCCATGCACCGATTGGGCCCCTCCTCATGCACCAAACGGGCCTTCTTTCGTGCATGTATGAGTTCCTTCTTTCTTGGCTATAGTAGGCCTTAATTTGGTTCCTCCTTTTTGTTTTGGGCTTTAAAAAAAAGGTTTGTTGGGGACAAGCCTTTTATTGTTTAGCTTCTTAAAAATTTATTAGTTATTTATTTTTATATTATATTATTATTTATTATATATATGTTTTTTTAATTTAAATTTAAACTTTTGTTATTTTATTATTATTATTTATTATTTATTTAATTTTTGTTTAATGGCCAACAATGGGCCATGAATGGGCTTTTAAAGACTGGATGCCTATCGAGCCATTTTAGGTATTATACAAGCCAAAGCAACAAGCCTCACCATGGGGCCCACATTATGCCTCACATCGAACCATTTAAAAATGGGTCATGCAATGAGTTCAAAAAATGATGATCCAGGCCCAATTACAAATAAGCCCAGATTAAAAAGATAAAATATCCTAAACAAAATTAGGTATTCATAATGCCCTAACCTTGTAAGCCCAAAATCAATCCCACTAGCCTAGTCAAATGTCTTGATAATGAATCCAAATCCAGCTTGTGTTATACCTATACGGAGAGTTAGTACACCTCCTAGAGCTAATTATGTTTATGTGACACCTCAAAGGCAAATGCAACAAGGAAAGCTTCTTGTTGAAGGAATGAGGTAATGTTAGATTATAGGAACAGTCACGCTTGACCGAAACTAGCATTACTTGGGAGACAAACCAAGTTTTACGTTAATTGTTAAGCTTATATTTATTTGTTTCCTTTGTCTTGTTTAGGATAGCTATACTTTGATCTTTCTTTTTTTTTTTTTTTTTTAGTTGTAGGATGAAGTGATGCAAATAGATGCCCAAAAGAATGATGATAGTTTCAACCTCAAAGGAAAGCAAAGATAGGGGAATGATTTCTTTTACCCTAGTGCTTTAATGTTTTGTTTTGAAATATTTTCTTGCTTAAGTGTGGAAGAAAGGATAACTTCTTTTGAGCTAAATCTATTTTTAAAATTTTTTCTTATATCCTTTGTTTTCAAATCGAATTAGCATGCTATAATCATGATGGTGGTAGCTTAGTTGAGTTTTCATAGGTTAGTCAAGATTGAGTTGAGTATGATATGAAGAAAATTATGAATGTAGAGAAGCATGAGATGATTTCTTTAGTAGGATTTTTAATTAAGTGTGATTTTTATGTATTGTGAATTTTAATCTTAATCTTTGATATGTATAATTCTTTTTGAAAGGTTATGTAAGATATCAAGTTGCATAAAAATTTAGAGTATGAGTATGACTTTAGAATTTACCTACTCAACCCTCGAGGTGAGATTTTAAATTATATTTGATTCAAGAGATGATCTAGGCATTCTTTGGAAAGTTTAAGCCTTTTCAAGCCCACCTTCAATAATAAATCCTTAGTACCTTTGATTTTGAGCCTTTATATAGATATATACACATATAATATCATTTTCTTTGTTATTATTTAACCACATCAATAAACCCAAGTCTTTTCTTTGAATTATCCCTTTCAATTGTTTTTCCCCAACCTAATATTGGTTATACACAAGTTGGACAAATGATGAGAACAATTAAATACATTTGGGAGTAAAAGAGGCATAAGCAAATCAAGAAAGCCAAAAGGAAAAGCTCAGTAAAAGAGAAAATAAAACCAAAATGGCTAAAGCCGAAAATGGCTATAAAAAAAATTTTGCTGAAATTTGAAAAAAAGTCCAAGAAATTTTTAAAAAGTAAGCAAAAGGCTTTTAAGCCTAAATTTCCTTTTCCTACCTTGACCTAAACCTTACATTACAAGTCTAAAAGACCTTTTGATCTTGAGTCAAGTGTGTAAGTCTTACATTAGTGGGGAGGGAATGAGGAAAGTAAACATATAAAGTGTATTCTATCTTTAAGTTGATATGTGATGACATATGTTGCATTCGTTTTACTTAGATTGTATGTATAAATTAGAGATGGATTAACTTTACATGCATAAAAGTTATATAAAATTGAAAGGTTACTTTTGAATAAGTTTCTTTTTAACTATATTATGCTATAGTGCATGATTGATAATTTGTGAGATTTTGACTTTGTGTGTATTTAATTTGATTATTAGTATTGTGGATTTGAGAGTGTTGCTTTAAGAGAAGCTAAATGTTAAGTGTGTGGGTGTGATAGTAATAAAATATATAGTGTTTTAAAAGTCCTTTTAAGTTCAAAATTTTGAATTTTAATAGAATTCGATGTCTTTAATGTTTATTTTCTTGATCTTTAGGTTTATGTATGTGGACGTGAATTCCATGCAAATTCATGCAAGATCCATGCAAGAGTGGGAAAAGCCTAATTATTGTCTTATTCAGCCATGTTAGAAAAGGAATAGCTGAATCTTATTAGTATTTGGTTTCCTAAATTCACTTGGATTAAGGAATCCTAATGACACTAGCACTCGGACAAACACTCAATTATCCCATATTGAAAAGGAATCCTACATGTAATTGAAGATTGAAGACTTATATTTGAAGTACTACTTATCGTATTCAACCATGGTGAGATTTAGCAAGACAAGGACTCTTTGATCAATCTTGAAAAAGTTTTCATGTAAGTCAAACACTACAAAAGAGTGAAGGCTAAAGAGTTTAGATAAAAGAAGGACTCTTGAAAGTTTATCTCAAGAGTTTGAATAAAATGCAACTATATGGTCTTGATAACCATGCTTAGATGAACCACCTACCAAGATTGCATGATCAAGAGTGCATGCCACGTGGATGATCAAGATCACTCTAAGAAAGTCCCATTCAACCAAGGCATTCTAAGAATGCGGAAGTTACATTTGGCCATGACTTTACAAGATCAAGATAAAACTAATCTCTTAGAATTCAAAATAACTAGGACTGTAACCTTAATCCTTATCCTAGTCGAACCACCATTAGAAATAAAGAGGCTCTCTTGTAACTTAAACACAACATCTCCATTCTTTTCTTCTCTAGTTCTTTACTTTTTGGTTCTATTACTTTTTTTTTTTTTTTTATAGTTGTCTTTGTAGTTTGGCTAAGGTTATAGATTAGCCATAACTAAGTTCTTTTGTAATTCTTTTCAAAATCAAAGCATTCTTTTCTTCAAAATCTATTTTTCTATAAGGAATTTTTTCTAATAAGTTTCGATTTACAAGTATTTTTATGTTTTTATATTTTCGGCAATCATTTTTTTCCATTCTAAGTTTCTATGTTCATTTAAGCAAGGTTTACAATCTTTCTTTCATTTAAGTTTTCGATTTTCATGCAATCATTTAGTATTCTTTCTCAGCTTTCAATTCTTCTACTTTAGTCTTTAGTCCATTCAGCCACATCTAAGAATCTAAGTCAAAGTTGGATATATAGATCTTAGCCTACAAAATTGCTTTCTAAACAATTGCTTTCATTATTTATTTTCATTAAAATCAAATCAATCTTTCATTAGTTTAAATATAAGTCTTATAGTTGATCATCTTTGGTACTTCATTCCACCAAACAATTCAATCATATAATCCTTGTAGGTATGATACTCTACTCATTCACTCTATTATTTAACTACAATCTATGCACTTGCAGGCATTATTAAAAGTAGTAATTAGCAATTTACGTTCTACAATATCTATACTATGCCTTGGCATGTCTTGATATGACCATGCAAACACATTCACATAATCTTGAAGTAAATCCTACAATCTCTATCATTCCCTGTGTAGAAAAGAAGTACCCATTTTACTTCTTTCTTATTCTCGTCATTTCTTAGATAATTATATCGATAATCTTCTGATGAGGGTTTTATTAATTTCTGCTCTTGTTCTACAAGCCTTATCAAATCAATGGGCAAAGTGTAGTATTTCAAATCCATATCATCAGACTCATTAACCTAAACGAAATTCTAAAAATTGAATCTAGAATAATCATCATGGTCATCCATGATGTTCAATGTTTAAAAACTTGAAAATTATTAAGATCACAAGGATATGGATGGACATTTTGGTAAGAATAAGATTTATAGAGATAGGTAAATATTGGCAAAAGTTGAAGATATGTCAAAAGAAATTAAAGACAATGGAAAAGGATAGAATATATCATGAAAAATTGTTACATTTGACATTTTATTAATGATAATGAAAAATAAGCCTATACAAACTCTCTACATGCCCTTGGGTAGAGGCACTTGGTTTTTTATTAATACTCAAGTTAAAGTTCAAGGATAATGAAAATAAACAAACTACATTCCCACATTCCACAATTAAAAGGAAACATAAATACCTCATCCTCCATATTTATTTCTTTTTCTTCCTCTACTGACTCCAACTTCATTCGTGAGATGACCACCTCTAGCTATACGGTATTAACAACTTCAAAGGCTCAGAAAGAACATTCAAGTGCTTCCTCAACAACTTTCACATATGGAGTGGTTAAGGTTTTAGTTACTAGTAGGTTCTCTTCCCTAACCAAGCATACCTATTTCCTATCAATTATGAACTTCACCCTTTAGTGTAACAATGAAGGCATAACTCCTGTTGTGTGAATGCAAGGCTTACCAAGGAAACAACTATAAGATTGCTAAATATTCATAACCCAAAATTCAACATTGAATGTGCAATGACCCATTTGTAATGGAACTTCTATATCTCTAATAAGCTCCTTTCTTGAACCATTAAAAGCCTTGACGACCATATGGCTGTCTTTCATGTAAGATGGATCGACGGTAATTTTGCCAACATGGCCATTAGCATGGCATTGATTGACAATCCATTGTCAATCAACACCTTAGCCATGGTGTGGCTTTTGCACTTCAAAGTAATGTGTAGGGCCTTTACACTTTCTTACCCTTTATGAAGGATTTTGTCATCATTGAAGGTGATAAAGTTCAAATCCATTATATTCCCTATAATGTTGTCCACCTTTTCCATTTATATATCTTGATCAACATAAGCCTAGTTCAACACTTTTAGCAATGAGTTTTTATGAAGCTCTGAATTTAGCAACAAAGATAAGTTAAATACATTGTACTCACTATGTTTGATGATCTTAAAAATTTCACAAGGTTTTTTTTTTTTGTCATAGGTTTCTTGTATTGTATACCATGATTCATTGTAACAGGGATTCTCAATATTTCAATTCTATTCTCTTCCATTTCCTTTGCTTTCTCTTTCCTTGCTTATTCTAATATATCCGAAGCATAACACCAACCACTTTAAGTTATTCCCCTAATCCTCAATATGTTTGTTGCATCTCCAATGTCCAAGTTGTTCAAAGTAGTATTGACATTAGATCACTAGATTGCTACATCATAATCATATTTCCAAGGGACTGCTTTGTCGCTTTTGCATGGAAATGAACTAAGCATATATATTGTCACTGCTGTCCTAAGGAAGGAAACTGTCTCATCTAATGCTAGTATCATAACGTATCGATCCGAAGACTAAATCGCTAGACGTAAAAATTTAAAATCATGAAAAACATATGGAGTTACCACCAATCATTTTTAGGGCGCGATTAGCCACCCAAAAATTTTATATTTTTAATAAAAATAGCGAGTTTATTAAAAAGACAAATTTGGTCTATGAAAACAGATTGAGTTTGGAAGTTAGTTATGTGTGGAGAAAGATTAGTATCCCCACAACGCTCATAAAATTGGTACCAATTAATTATGCATTATTTGTAATTCTAGATAAAAATGACTTTTTATACGAAATTTAATTATAATTCTCTTTGTTTGTAAGAAATAAAATTAGCTTTAAAAAACCGTTTATTTAGGAATATTATGAAAATCCCCAAATTAAAGAAATACCTTCAAAGTCTTCCACATAATAGCATAATTCAAAGATAGTCTTTCCATTTAAGATTTTATCATAACATTGCTTCTAAAAGTAATAAAATAACACTCTTTGTAAATGATAATTATTGATGACTCTCCAATATCTAGGCAAAGTACCAATCAATTATATTTCACGGAATGCTATTTTAATTTTATTTATCCAAAACTAAAAATTTTAAGAAAACTTTTTATGTAGTACAAAACAAAATATAATATAATTAATATTAAACATCCATAACTAAAGCAAACATATATATGCATTATAAGTGAAGACATTAATTTAAAAACAAAACATATGCAAATGATGATCAAATGCGAATTTAAGAATTGAGTTTTCAAATATAAAGAGACCACCTAGACTCTCCAACATCTAGACAGAGTTTGGGTGTGAATTTTTATAATTAAAATCCCGTCCTATTTTTTTATTATTTTGTATTTTCATAATCATGGTTTTAACAAAAAGAATTTATTTTGAGTTGTGAAAATGTATGAAAATTTTTAATGAAATAAAATTCACTAAATACCCCAACATCTAGGCGATATTTGAGAATAGATTATTTTATAAAAGGTTTCTATGAAAATCTTAAAAAATTTAAAATAGATTTGAGGTTTTAAAAAATTATGCATGTGACAAGAACTAATTACATAACTACCATTACTAAATGCATGATAAAAGCATGACCAAAAAAACAAACTAATTACAAGCCTATGCATTTACAAAACTAAATTGCTAACAAGTTTTATATGAAAATTCAAGAAAAAAAAATTGATTAAACATAACAAACTTTTGAAATTGGTTTGAATGTTCCAGCATTTTGTTATTTAAAAATCTAACGAAACAAACATAACATCAACTGAACAACTCATTCAGCTATCATTTTTCCATTGAAAAATTAATCCAACGCATTGAAAATTTATTAAACATAACAAACAAAAAATTTAAATACATAAGATCAAGGAACATTTACCCATAAATGGATGAGCAAGTTTTAGCCAAGCAAGGATACTACCTTGGCCGAATGCTTAATGGCATTTCCCTAAGCAATCAACATTTCATTTCACTCAAATATGCATTGAACATCACCATTTCCATCATATGAAAGTAGCTACAATATATGAGGAATTTCAACAAGCATATGATGAACTAAGAAGAGAAGAAAACATGGAGTCAACATTTAAAGTCAAACAACATTCTCATATCACATTCTAGCTAAAATTTATGTAAACAAAAAATAAACTTACCATTTAATCATCATAAATAACCTTCAAAAGCAAGGAAAACATCAATGGAGAACTAAAAAAGGTTTGGCCACTGTGAGGTTATTTAGCCAAAATGGTGGATTGGAAATTCTTTGTTGCTTGGTTTTCTTGTTTTAATCCAAACTGTTAACTAGTTGGATGTAAGTTGACCCAAGCCTAGTAAAAACCCAATGAAGAATTACCACTTTCTTAAAAAAGGAAATAGAAAATTAAAAAAAAAGTTAATGATATGGAGAATGAGATGAATGATATGGAATACAGAGAAAAAGAAAGAAAAGGGAGAAGAATTCTACATATTCCAAGCTTTTCATAACTTTTTTCTTTTCTTCTCGATTTTTTTTTCTTTCCACCTTTCACCAACTGCCTTCCCTTCTCCAAATTGCAAAAAACCTCCCCTTTTGAAGAAGATGAAGACAAAATATCCATCCAAGATTGAATTAAAGCCATTAGATCAAATCTCATTCAAGGGCCAAAGTTCTTTTTTTTTTCAAAGAGCAATCTTTAGCCAATGGATCAAGATTCAATAAAAAATCTAATAGTCCACATTATTCATTGCAAAGATTGGATTTTTATAGCCCTTAAACCAAATGAAAAAGACCATTTTATCCTTATTATAAAGTTTTCAGTATTTAGGCTATTTTCTTAGATATCAATGTTCCTATGCTCATTTTTGAAATTTTAAAGCATGAAAAATCATGAAATATTTTGAAATTAAGGTCTAAAACTTTTCGTGAAAATCCAAGATCAGAAAGGCCAAATTACAAAAATACCCCTAAATGGGTATTTTCATAATTTCACAACTCTCGAGGTACTGCTGTGATTTCAAATGCACCAAAAATCATGAAATATTATAAAAGTAAGATCTAAAAAGTTTCATGAAAATTCAAGCTCAAGAAGGCCAAATTATGCAAAAACTCATAATATGAGTATTTTGATAATTTCACACTTTCTAAAGTACTACTGTGATTTCAAATGCACCAAAAATCATGAAATATTATGAAATTAAGATCTCAAAAATTTCATAAAAATCCAAGCTAGAGAAGGCCAAACTACAAAAATACCCTTAAAGGTAGTAATTTTGTAATTTCCTAAATGCCATAAAAATTTTTGGTGTTTTAAAAATCACCAATTTTAACTTTAAACCACATTGATTCCAATTAGGTTGTGAATTTTGAGAATTAACCCCAGTTCTATCCATTTTGACAGTTTTGTGCAATTTTGACTTCGTTTAACTAATTTTAACTTTATTAACCAAGTTAACTTTGGGTCTCTAAATAGGCTAATTTGTGGGTTCTTTATGGGTTGTAAATCCTTCTCCTAAATAGTTTATGTAATGGTCCTATATTAATGGTTCCAATCTGTATTTGCAAATGAGTCGGATCAATCATGTAAAAAATGTTTCAAACAAAATTCGGTGCCTACAGTTGCCACTATTTGTATATTTTTTAGAATAAAAAATAAAGCAAAGACAGATAATAATTTTGTTCAAATGATGCTTCTGAGTGAGTGAGAGAACCTGTATTTCCCTCATTCCTTTTTTTCATTTTTTTGTTTGTTTTTGCTTTTTTTGTTTTTTTTTTATTTTTTTTTGTTTTTTTGTTTTGTTGTTTTGTTGTTTTTTTTTTGTTTTTTGTTTTTTTTTTTATTTTGAAAAATAAAGAACGATTGAGACATCACTACAAATTGAAAAAATAAATATGATCGGGACAACACCATAGATTAGAAAAATAAAGATGACCGGGACAGCACCAATGGTTAGGAAAACAAATATAACCAGGATAACACCGTAGATCAAAAAAATAAAGATGATCAGGGAAACACTAATGATTGGAAAAAGAAATATGACCAGGACAACATTACAGGTCAAAAAATAAAGATGATTGGGGTAACATTACAGATCAAAAAAATAAAGATAATCGGGACAACACTAACAGTCAGGAAAACAAATATGATAGAGACAATGCTATATGTCGAAAAATAAAGATGATCAGGGTAACACCAATGGTCAGGAAAACAAATATATCGGGACAACACTGTAGGTCAAAAAATAAAAATGATCGAGACAACATTGCAAGTCAAAAAATAAAGATAATTGGGACAACACTGCATGTTAGAAAAATAAAGATGACCTAGACAACACCAATAGTCAGGAAATAAAAATGATCAGGATAACATTGTAGGTTAAGGAAACAAAGATGATTGGGATAACACCATAAGTCAAAAAATAAAAATGATCAGGACAACACCACAAGTCAAAAAAATAAAGATAACCAAGGCAATATCACAAGTCAAAGATACAAAGATGACCAAGACAATACTATAGATGAAAAGAATAAAAATGGTTGGAACAACACCGTAGGTCGAAGAAACAAAGATGACCAGCACAATACCTCAAATCAAAAAATAAAAATGACAAAGACAATACCATAGGTTGAAAAAAGAAAAACAATCAAGACAACACTAACGATAAAAAAAACAAAGATGATTAGGACAACATTGCAAGTCTAAAAATAAAAATGATTGGGATAACACCACAGGTCAAAAAAATAAAGATGACCAAGACAACACTAATGGTCGGGAAAAAATATGACTGGGAAAACATCGCAGGTCAAAAAATAAAGATGATTGAGATAGCACTATAGGTTAAAAAACAAAGATGACTGAAACGACACCAATAGTTGAGAAGATAAAAAATAAAGTTTCTTCTCTATGCAAAAGAAACCCAAGGAACAACACTCTAATATCATATAATATCCTCTTTGCCTTTTTTCAGAAGGAACATCATTTATCAGAAGAAATGTATACAATATATGTGATTTCTAAAATAAGCTTGAATGGTAGAGATGCAATCAATATTTTATACCATGTGTTTCTTGATTATATCAATTTTAAGTCCAAGATTAGCTTGACCTTTCAAACCTTAAAAGTTGCCTTAATACCTTCCATCTTGTTTTTTTCTCTTTTGTTTGATGGATTAAATTTTACAAATGCCTTTTGTGATTGTTATTTATTTGAAAGTTTACCCCAGAATCTTTCTTTGGTAATCCCTCCTCCCATCAATTTATTCTTTACCTTTTTGTGCTATTGTCTTGCATTCATGCTCTCTTGAGCCATACACAAGTCTACTATGAGCATTGTCAATAATTATTCTAACCTTTAATGACAAATGCAATGATTTCAAAGTTCAAAATGGAATATGGATTTGAACTAATGATGAGAAATTTATTTCAATTTGGAAAGGAAAAAAATAAGGCTATTGAAATACAAATAATTAGAGATTTTAGAAATGTACTCAAGGAAATCAAATATTATTTCTTTAGATAATGAATAGTTGACAAGCCAAATCAACTCAAACTAAATCCTTTCTTGAGAATTGGCAATCCCTTTCAAAAATGAGAGAGGTGGAAATTTTATTTTTAAATGGATTGAATAATTTAGTATACGAAGGTTTTATTCAGTCAATAGGGTTTTCATTTGAAAGGGACATAAGAGGCATATACCTTTTCCATACAGGCTTAGAAATGAAACATAAGTTTTTCTAAAAACATGAATTCTTTGAAAATTAGACATGTAAACACTTTCTTTAGTCCATAAATGCAACATTTTGATATATGTTGAGGTTACTTGTAAGAGCTTGAGATTTTGAAAGATTATTTAGGAATGGGAAAAAAGGTTTAAGGTTTTCATAATAAACTCTTCTTCAAACTTTTGAGACCTTGATATTTTTTATTCTTCAATAAGGTTTGGCTTATTTTTGTTTAGCATCTACGATATTTCGCATTAAGAGTGGCCTTCAAGGTTTGCTCTAAATTGCCTTTTTTAGAGTATTCACCTTAAAGCTATATTCATTTTTGTTTTTCTTTTCTCTTTTTTTTTCTTTTGACATTTTGACTTTTTTATTAGTACACCATGCACTTAAGAATTCGAACTTATCCGAAAGAGGAAAATAATTTTTCAAAAAGGGTTAATGGTCCAAATAGGAAAATTAGGTAATAAAGTGAATCGAAAATATTCATGGTCATTTTTTCAAGAGAAACTCTTTAATTTTAAGCTTCCATGCTTGATCTAATATGGGCTTTTCATAGGATGTAACATAGGTTAAGGTTCAAGGTTGTCAAAGAAAAGAATAAAAAGGCCCAAAACAAGTGTTTAAGGTAATTAAAATCAAGGATCATTCTTTCATTTGAAGGGTGCACTTTGAGGTATATTCCTTTTCATTCTCTTGTATCTTTCACCCATTCATTTCATTTCATTTTTCCTTTCTTTCCTTTTTTTCTTTGTCTTTTTTTTTTCACTTATCTTTCTTTTTTCCTCTTTTTCTTCACTTTTTTTTTTCATTGAGTGGGTTCAAACTTGTGAGAACTTTTATAATGGGTCTTTGCCTCTACCTATGGAATTCCATATGGAGATCACTATTTTTTAACCCCTAAATGCATCTTTTTTTACCTTTTAATGTAAAGGGTGATCCTTGGATAGGGTTTATTTTGAAAGAATTTATCAGGCCTAAAAGAGGTAGCATGGGATAAATTTCTATATTTGTGAAGGGATGATGAAAGATGACTTTTTGTCATTTCAAACATGATCACTTAAATTGAAGAGCAATTCCTTTTAGGAAAATGAACTTGAAGAAAGGTTTTCACTTTAAAATTTTTCTCTCTCTCTCTCTTTTTTTTTTTTTAGTTTTCTTAACTTTTCTTTTGGCTTTTTCACTTTGAACTTTTTTTTTAATTGTAAATTGGTCAGGACTTTATTTGGATTTATTTGAATTTTTTAAATGCATGTTATCATAACCATTTTTCTTTTTTCTCTCTTCTTCTTTTTTTTTCCTTTTATTTGCTTTTTATTTGCTTATTTAGTTTTTTGACCTACCCCATAATTCATACCTTAGTCCACTCTACTAGAAATGCATTTTATGGAAGATGCCCCATCTTAACAAACCACCCTTAATGAAAGTTATTACAAGAAAAGGGTTATGTGGAATGAACAAGAATAGGGCCATGTGGAATTGACCCATTTATGGTATCAAATGATCCATTTCACTCCATAAAAAGAGAACATATGGGTTGATCAAAATTCAACTTGTCTTAAGGGCAATGAGGTTTTTTCATCAACATGCCTCCAAGATACTAGACTAGGTCAATTTTGGAGTAAAAAACTAAAAGATTGGTAAGTTTCTAATCAATGTGCCCTTGAGATATAAGGCCAAGCCAATTTTTAGGTAAAAAGCTAAAAGGTTGGTATGTTTAGGATTATTTTACAAGACTAGGGGAAGCTTTTATTCTGAAAATTTTTAGATTTATAGCAAAACAATGACACATCAAATTTTCACATTTGAATTCTAAAATAATGTCATGTATGCCTAATCTTCTAGGAATCCAATTTTTTTTTTTTTAAATTGATGTTTCATTATTGATTGCCTCGGAAAAGAATATCACCCTTTGATATCATAATATTATTAGGTAAAGGAAAGGTTCACAAGTTCAAATTAATGGCTTTTAAAGGGTCACAATTGATGGACAGAATCAACTGAACAATTTAAGAAATGGGTTTAAATATTTGGAAATTTTCTAATAATGATTGCCAATTCTTCTGAAACTTAAAACTTTTTCTTTTTCTTTTTTACCCTTCTTTTTTCTTTCTTTCTGATCTTTTTTCACATTTTTAGGGTGGCCTTTTTTTTTTATAACCTTGGAACCAAACTATGTGGGACTATATTCAAATCTAACATTTTCCCCCTTTTTACCATTTTTTTAAGGAAAACCTATAAGTCCAAAATTTAAAAGAACTAAAAAGACCTCAAGTGACAATATAAATTCGTAAAATACCATGATGCACAATGTCCACCCAAGTAATGCAAACATTAATCATCAAAACCACTAACTAGTTTTTTAAAATTTATGGGATCTGCATCGATCAAAGCCTAAAGTGTATCTTTAAAGGCAACACAGTCTTTTATAAAATGCCCTTCAACTCCATCATGGAATTCACACTCTTCTAATCTTTGTGTGTTAGTATATTATTTACCTTTTAGGGAGCTAATTAACAATTGCCTTAACTTGGACATCTGTGCCTTAATATTCAGTTGAATTTTCATCACCCTCTCCCTTATCTCTTTTTGTGCCTTCTCTAGCCTTTAAAACGTAGCTGAATTCTCTTCTTCCATAGCTCAAAAATTAGAATGGGTATTATATCTGCATGAAATTGCTTGATCAAACTTCTTTGGCTTCACTATCCTTAAACCTCTAATTGTTGATCATAAATTAGAACACATGGTCTAATTATTGTTGTCATTGTTACCATTAATATTGTTAATAATTATTAATGCAATGAATGTAATGCAATGCAAAAAAACTATTACTTTGGATGAATCTAAGCAAAGAAAACATTCATTAACCACTAAAATCCTTATACATCATCCAATCATTCTTGCATTGAAACCATAAAAACACCTAATTTAAGCATATTACTTTAGTTTTACATAAAAAACTCAACAAGTGCTGATTGCCCTGCTAAGTTGATATAGCCTTATACTCTAGTTCTTGAGCTCTTTCCACCATTTTATTGGCTTTTTGCACCATCTTGTAGATTTGTGAAGTCAAATGCTCTATGTAATTTTACCTTCCTAAACTCTTTGCTTTTCACATTCTCAAGCATCCATTTCTATGTTACAAGTTTGGGTGCAACAATCCTTTCTCTCCTACCATTCAGTCAAAATCTTATCTATGTGAATCTGATTGTTGACCAACTAAAGCTCTAAACTCATTAATTCATATTTCAAAGCTTTTTTTTTATTTTGCAAATCAGAGTTCCTATCTGTTCCTTCTTTAATTCATCTTTTAGCTTCTCATTTTTTATTTTGGCACTTGGCAACCTTTTCAAAAACTTTCAAAAACTTTTCTTTCCATATGTGCTATTCCTTAGTGAATGTAGAGATCACTTCTTTGTTTTTCGAGCTCTATTCTTTCAATACTCCACTATATCTCTTAATTCTTCTATACTCTTTTTGGATCCCCTTGAAGGTTTGATGTCAACCTCAGTCTCTTATTTTCTTGATGAAGATCTTGCAAATCTTCTTTCAATAGCTTTCATTCCTTGGTCAACTTCTGTACTACATCATATTTTGTCATTAAATCATATCTCAGTTGGTTGACTTGATCTATCATTGCCATCTTTTCTTTCTCTAACTTTTTGCTTTCAATCTTGAACTCTCATTAGGTGATCTCAAGAGTTGACAATACTAGCCCTGAAATAGAAGTAGGCAACTTATTTGAAACATCTGCTAGTAAAGGCCTAACTTTATTAACGCTTTTAATTTTTTGTACAAGGTACCCTTCTACAATATTATCTATATTCGGTTAATCTGCTTTCATGCCTTGACGACTTTACAGACCTTTTTCATATACCATGGTGCCTCATAATCAAATTCAAGCAAATTGAGTCCATGAGCCATAGGAATGAATTGACGTAAGTCATATTATCTCTAAATCATAAGAGGTGATAACTCATTACCTTCCGTATCCCTAACAAGGGTACCCATGACTCGTTTCTACAACTATACAAAATGGTCATAAGAAGCATCCATGGTGCCTTTCATGCTACATCCTCACTAGTAAGCTTTAGAAAAAATGACATCCATTGACCTTTTGTCTAATCTTTCTGCCATTCCTTGGTGACAAGCTCCTTAATGGGAATAAAATGAATGAAGAATAGCCGAAATGATATCTTCTATTTTCCTTAAAAGTGACTTTTAAGTAAATAAAAAATAGCTAAGCTCATCCTATGAATCACCCATCACTTTTTTTTTTATAAAAGTTAAACGATCTAATGGTCTCTGTTAAAATAGTCGATGAAAGATTTATACCTTTATCCAATTGCTCAAAATAATTGATCACTAATGCTTTTACATGTCCTAATACCTTAGGGAATATCATCAACCCATACACGGCCAAAGCAAACACATCCAACCCCTAATCAATATCAATATACTTCTTTATATGCTTATATAGAAAAGCTAATGGAATAGTCTCAACCTCGTTCTTTTTCTTTTTATGCTTATCTATCTCTTCGACCCCTATTTGCATAATCTTGGCTAACTTCTTTCTATATCATATAGTCTTCTACTTTTTCTAATAGATTTTGTCGTGATTAGCATACTCTATCTATAGTAAAGATGAATATTCTTCAATTGTAGGGGCCAAGTTTTGTTAATTAAATAAGAAACACTAATAAGATGGATCCTAAAACTATATCGTAGCCTTAACTAGTGCTTTATCAATCTTTATTGACATGAGCAATGCCACATCCCTATATTTCTTTAAAAAAGACTCCTTCTTTTCTATTGCCCATTGTTGCCATATAGATTCCAACTTGGCTACATTATTTTGACTCAAATCCATGTGCACTGTGGAAGTGTAGACACATAATTGACCCCTAAGCAATCTCTTTCCTTTCTTTGGGTGCTTTTTGATTGGCTTTTGACTTTCAAATAATTATTGCTAGGCGTTGATGTTACTGATGGCTTCATGAATGCTTTCTTTACTATTAATTGATCCAAAACAAATACCCCTTTTAAAAAGTATGATGCCTATATGATGCATACAAGAAGATTAAGGCAAGAAAAGAATTAAAAAAGTTAGTAATGTTAATAAATAAATAAACAAATAAATAAATAACCAAGCATAGCATATAACAAAGTAGAATGAAGATAGTGTCTTAGCGTTAGGTAATTTTTCAAGAAAGATAGCATAGTTTTATTCTAGGTTGGATATTTAGGGCTCACGATATGCTGGGTTAGGATTTCTACATCTAAAGGTTCCTAAGCTATTTCTTACATCATCGTCCATCATAGACTACTAAGGCTCTCCAATCCTCACCAATTATAGGCTACTAACAAAAAAGGTTCAATCTGAGTGAAAGTGTTTCACAAGCAGTCACCACCAATCTTTTTTAGGGTGTGATTGACCACCTAAAAATTTTATCTTTTTAATAAAAATAATGAGTTTATTAAAAAGACAATTTTGATCTATGAAAACATATTAAGTTTGAAAGTCAGTTACATGTGGGGAAGGATTAGCACCCCCACAACACCCATAAAATTGGTACTAATTAATTATGTGCTATTTGTAATTTTGGATAAAAATAGTTTTTGATATAAAATTTAATTATAACTCCCTTTGTTTGTAAGAAATAAAATTAGTTTAAAAAAATCCTTTATATAGGAATATTATGAAAATCTCTAAGTTAAAGAAATACCTTTAAAGTCTCCAACATAAAGGCAAAATTTGAAGATAGTCTTTCCATTTAAGATTTATCATAACATTTCTTCTAAAAATAATAAAATAACACTCTTTGTAAATGATAATTATTGATGACTCTCCAACATCTAGGTAGAGTACTAACTAATTATATTTTATGAAATGCTATTTTAATTTTATTTATCCAAAACTAAAAATTTTAAGAAAACTTTTTATTTAGTAAAAAATTAAATATAATATAATTAATATTAAAATCCATAATTAGAGCAAACATATATATATGCATTATAAATGAAGACATTAATTTAAAAATGAAACATATGCAAATGATGATCAAATACAAATTTAACATTTAAGTTTTCATAAAAAACGAGATCACCTAGACTCTTCAAATCTAGGTAGAGTTTGGGTTTGATTTTTATATTTAAAATCTCGTCCTATTATTTTTATTATTTTGTATTTTATAATCATGGTTTTAACAAAAAGAATTTATTTTAAGTTGTGGAAAAGTATGAAAATTTTTAATAAAATAAAATTTTCTAAATACCCCAACATCTAGGTGGCATTCGGGAATAATTATTTTATAAAAGGTTTTCATGCAAATTCTTAAACGTTTAAAATGGATTTGGGGTTTTATGAAATTATGCACATGACAAAAGCAAATTACATAAATGCCATTATTGATGCATGATAAAAGCATGACCAAAAAAACAAACTAAGTACAAGCCTATGCATTTACTAAACTAAATTAAAAACAAGTTTCGTATGAAAATTCAAGAAAAAAATGGATCAAACATAACAAACTTTTGAAATTGGTTTGAATGTTTCACCATTTTGTTCTTTACATACTTTGAACTTTTCACAATTTTCTTTCTTTCTTTCTTGATTTTTTCTTTTTTTCCTCTTTTCACCAGCTACCTTCACTTCTCCAAAATTGTTGAAAATCTCCCACTCTTGAAGAAGATGAAGACAAAATATCCATTCAAGATTGAATTATAGCCATTAGATCAAATCTCATCTAAGGGTCAAAGTTTCTCTTTTTTTTTTCAAGGAGCAATCTTTAGCCATTGGATCAAGATTCACTAAGAGATCTAATGGTCCACATTATTCACTACAAAGGTTGTATTTTTATAGCCCCTAAATTAAATGAAAAGACCATTTTACCTTTAGTTTAAAGTTTTTGGTATTTAGGCTATTTTCTTAGAAATCAATGTTTCCATGCTTATTTTTGGGATTTTAAAGCACAAAATATCATGAAATATTATGAAATTAAGATTTGAAAAGTTTCGTGAAAATCTGAGCTCGAGAAGGTCAAATTACGAAAATACCCCTAAATGGGGTACTTTCGTAATTTCACACCTCCCAAGGTACCACTGTGATTCAAAATGCACCAAAAATCATGAAATATTATTAAAGTAAGACCTAAAATCCAAACTCAAGAAGGCCAAATTACGAAAATACCCTAAAAGTGGTATTTTGGTAATTTCACACTTTCTGAGATACTATTGTGGTTTAAATGCAAAAAAAATCATGAAATATTATGAAATTAAGATCTAAAAAGTTTCATGAAAATCTGAGCTTAGGAAGGCTAAATTATGAAAATACCCCTAAAGGGTATTTTAGTAATTTTGTAATTCCCTAAATGCCATAAAAATTTTTAGTGTTTTAAAAATCATCAATTTTAACTTTAAACCACATTGATTCTAAATAGGCTGTGAATTTTGAGAATTAACCTGGGTTCTATCCATTTTAACTAAAGTTTTACTAGATTTGACCCAAGTTGGCTTTGGGTTTCTAAATGGGCTAAATTGTGGGCTCTTTATGGGTTATAAATGCTCCTCCTAAATGGCTTACATAATGATCCTATATTAATGGTTTCGGCCTATATTCGCAAATGAGCTAGGGTTAATCATGTTAAAAATATTTTGATCAAAATTTAATTCTCTGTAGCTAGTTTTAGCTTTACATCATAAGAGATTGTCACAAACCTAGGAATAAAATATCCTCTTAAAGATTGATTGACTTGCTATCATACTCTTAGCATTCTCTTCATATTCATCATAAAACTCTATTACTCTCAAATCCTTAATTTCCTCTAACATTTGTTTGAAATATTCAGATTTCTAGATCACATGTCTTACTCCTGCTCTATGGTACTTACAAATTAAACTAAAGTTTTGATGGCTAACATCAATCTCTAAAGCCATTGGTTGAATTATATTGTTCTTGATTAGGTAATCATACACTTGTCCCATAGAAGTTTTCACTTCTTTCACCCACCTTTTGAGCTTAACATCCTTGCTTCCTTCATTACATTAGCTACCCTTTCAACATAATTAGGTAATGGGTTGCCACCAACATTCGGTTTGGTCCTAATATCAAAGTTCAGTAACCCAACCATTACCAAACTTTGCACATTATATTTCAAAGCTATCCAATCCTCTAAAGAATGGTCCACATTACCTAAGTGGCAATCGTATCAGGCATTGGGGTTGTATGACTTGGGATATAGGGGTTTTAAAGGTTCTAGAGGGACAAGGGTGATAAGGTGACTCTTAACAAGCAATGGATACAAATCAGTATATGACATGGGTATTAGGTCATTTGGGTTTCTCTCCTAATTATTGTTGTTATGAAGACTTTTTTGCTTAAGTGCTTGGTTGTTTTGTTGGGTGAATAGGTGTATGGTTGGTGTTAGAGTGTATTAAGGGATTCAAGGTTGAAAGCCTAACCGACACAATGGTTGTGGAGGTGGTGGGCACGAGTACGATGTTTCAGACATTTAGTTTTAAGAAGGGTTGTAGGGAAATTAGGTCAAGTATGGGTGGATGGGACAAAAGGTTTAGGTGAGTGGCTTTAAAGGTAACAACATGAGTTTTTTATTCTTTTTTCCAGGGTACGAAGATTTTCTTGGCTTTAGAGGCCTCTTGTCTTTCAATCTTACCATTCTTAATTCCATTCTTGATCATCTCCCCTAATATTACAATGTCAACAAAATTTTTTGTGGCATTACCCACTAGTTTATCATAGTAACGTGCCTTCAAGGTGTTCACAAAAAGTACAGTAATCTCTTTTTTCATCAACAGTAATTGGACTTGAGTGCTATGTTCATCCATTGGTAGGCATATTTCTTGAAAATTTTAATATGCCTTTTCTTCATAGTCTGAAGGGATAGCCTATTTGGCATCATGTCTACCATATACTTATATTGTGCTATAAAAAGCCCTAGCCATATCTTTCTAGGAATGAATTTTGCTTTGGTCCAGCTGAATATACCACCTTGTTATAGATCCAATGAGACTATCTTAAAAGTAGTGGATTAAAAGCTTGTCACTATGAGTATGTCATGTCATTTTTAAAAAATTCATGGTGATATAAGCCAAAGGGCCCTTGCTTCCATCATACTTTTCAAAATCTAGAATCTTCAACTTTGTTTGTATGATGAGATCAGGCACTAGACTCAACTCATTGGCATCTATGCTTTCATACACATCATGTCCATCAATTGCCTTTAACCTTTCCTCAAGCAGATCATTCCTATTCCTCATCTTTGTGTTCTCCATCAATTCTGAGACCCCTTTTAGTTTCTCTTGTTCTTTGGAATTGTCAAATTTTGACACCACAATAGGATCACAAGGAGTAGACCCGAAGTTGACATTTATCTAGACTAAGAATGGTCTAGTAGAAAGACGAATATAAATGTAAGGTTGATGACTTGTTGGGGGTGCCTATGCTGTATAAGGATTCTAAACATAAAAAAGTGTGAATCTAGACAGATACAATGGTTCTTTAACATCAACTTCTTTACACCAAATGTTTTAGTAATTCATTGCCCTTGCTAGAGTCCTGTCACTATATGTTTCAACTCTATTAATTGTTTATCAATATTCTATTGCATTTCTACAATTCTTTCCCTCGTTTCCTCCTAAGTCTTTTCAACCTTTTCAAACCTGTTTGCATTCTTGTTCTCCATGATTCTGGTATGAGCTCATGTATTGTATGTGCAAGAAATAAGTTGTTCTTACTTTCTAGGACAATTTATCCTTGAACTATTATTGGTTACCATAAATTAGAAACACATGGTGTGAAATTTATTAATTGTAGCCTTAAAAGATAATTCCTTAAAAATCCTCCAATATATAGGTAAGATTTTTAAAGATACCTTTTTGCTTCAAAGGTTTGATGATAGCACATTTACAACCACTATTCCTTGTCTTAAACTGAGAAGAAAAAAATATGTTCAAGCAAATGATGTATGTTATACACGTGAAATTTTTTTTTTTGTTAGAAAGGAAACCCCTTTCAATCCCCTCCTATATAGAGGCTGGGTTCTTTAAAGGTATCTCTTTTACCTTAAAAGTCTAATGAAAATATATTTACAACCATTATTCTTTTTTCATGGCATCATTATAGCATATTATTTAAAACATAAATGGATACATTCATTTTTAGATAACTCAACTCAATAGAAGTTTTCATTAATTCAAAGAATTTTGAGTCTATATATCATCAACCATATTAGAACTAGGGCCATAGAAATGTTGCACTTGTTCGTACTACCCTTTTGCCTTATCTAAAAATTCTAAAAAAAGTTGACTATGACTGCTGGTGGGCATGACCCTTTGCCTTAGGGTTTCTACCTTTTCTATCATCACCCTTGCCTATTTGATTGTTGTGAATCTGGGTGTGCAAGTGCTCAATGTACATTTGTCTTCCTTAACTCTCGACATTTTATTATTTTTGGCCTCCTGTTTCTTGATCATGTAAATGTTTCCATTTAGCTTCCCTTTCTCACCACTCTCTATATATCAGGGCAATGTAATCATTATTTTTTTGCAACTATTTTCCCAAGGCTTTCATCTTTATGCTAAGTGCATCTTTTTCCTCCTAAATGGCCAAACACATCTTCTTTTCACTCCTCAACTCTTTTAGTTTTTCATTCTCTTCTTGACTCATACTCATTCTTTTTCTGTTCATAGTAAGCACTTCTTCTAAATCTTTTCATTCTTGCACCATTTGAGCAACCTTGTCTTCATTTTCTCAAGCCTTACATTTCCAAAGTTGTATCTTTACCTTGATTTGTTCTATTTCTTCTCGATGCTTGCTCTCTTTCCTTTTTTCCTTTAATTGAGCCCTCAACCTTTGGTTTTCCACATGAAGATCCTTGAGGTCACCTTAAGCCATATCTCTTTCTTTTACAACCTTCTCAAGCTCCTTTTTTTATACACTCTCCCTGCACCTCAATTGTCTTAACTTTTCCTATAATTTCATATTTTCTTCTTCCTTTTTTTTTTCTTTTTCTTTCTGAAATTCTACCTTAGTAACTTTCTCCTCGAACGATGGTGCTTTGGCCTATGGATCAACTGGTTAGACTGACACATTATTTGATGGAAGTACAATGTAATTGACTCACTTGGCCTTTCAAAGTAAATACCTCGGTGTGGCATCATCAATGTATCTTCCTAACCCTGACTTGAAAGTCTATCCTCAAGCCTTCTTAATGTTACATACTCTGGCCATTTAGCTTTCCTCATTGTAGTTAAACTTCATTTGATCTAACCCTTTAGTCATCGGGTTAAATTGCTAAAATCCATACTATCTCCTAACCATCAATAGGGTATAACTGGTAGCTTTCCAAATTCTAACTAACAGAACCTAAGACTAATCACCATAATTGTACATGATCAAGACGCGGGATATCCAAGGCACTTTCCAAGTTACTCTATCCCTCTCTAAACTTTGAAAGAACACCATCCATTATTCCTTGGAGGGACTTCTAGGTCATTCTTTTGTATCAAACACAACAATAGGTGCCAAAGACTTCATGTATAACACCAAAAAAGTTCTGTCAATACCCCAAAAATAACTCTAAATTCATATATACAACAGCTAAGCGCATCCCATCATTTTTCCCTCTTCTTTCCTTTGGAAATGATTCAAGGACCTAATAGTTTCTATCAATATAATAGGTGAAGGGTTGATTTTTTTGTTCCAATTGTGTGAAAAAGTCAATCACAGAAGCCTCTATGTATCTTAAAACCTTTAAGAAAATCATTAAACCATAAAATCTCCATGGCAAAAAATCCATAACTCGATCTTTTTTAGGATTCTGAGCATGACTTCTTACAAGAACATCCATGGTATGCCTTTGCTAATGCCTTTATTTTTATATATCACTTGAACATAGACCCCAATTATCTTCACCAACCTCTTTTTATACCATGACGGCTTTTATGCTTTTCAATATATCATATTGGGCTTAGATAGCTCTACACACAACAAGACAAGAGTACTCTTTTATGGTAGGTGTTAAGTCTTCTTTGTTAAATGTGAAACATCGATATGTAGAATTCCAAAACCTCACTATGGCCTTTAATAGTAGATCATTAAGCTTTACCAAAACTAGCAAGGCAATGTCCCTATACATGGCCATAAAAACTACTTTCTTCTCTAGCTACCACTGATTCCAAATGCCTTCTAAGTCTATCATATCATTTCACCTTAAATTCAAATGAACTATCACTGAGAGGTTTAAAACATACCTATCTATCAAACAATCCTTCTCTATCTACTACTTGTTCTCAAATTGTTCCTTAAGTTCTCAAAATGACCTATTAAACAAGGAATGTACTTGCAACTCTTGAAATACCATAAAAATCTCTTCTATCAAACTATATAAAATGAATGTCTCTGATACTTTATGTCACAAATGATGCATGAAACAAACAAAAGAAAACACATAACACATAGAAAAATTAGTAAAAGGAAAACTTTATGATACAAATACAATGCAAAAAGTAAATTGATGTCTTTAATCAACTTTATTTTTCTTCTTTTTTTTTCTTTTTCCCTTTCTTTTCTCTTGTTGCAATGTACAGGCTAGAGGAACCCAATCGACAAACTTAGGGAATGAAAAATAAAACAAGGGCTAAAAAGCATTTTAAATAAAAACCAAAACAATAAATCACCACCAATCTTTTTTAGGGTGTGATTGGTCACCTAAATTTTTTGTCATTTTTATAAAACATTTAAAATGGGTTTAAATTTTTATAAAAGAACACTTTATGGTCTACGAAAATAAAGTTGGGTCCAATAGTCAATTATGTGTAGGGAAGGATTAGCACCCCCATAGCACTTGTCAAAGACGATACCAATTAATTACTTGTTAACCTTATATTTTGGTAAAGCTGAATCTTATTTTTTAAGTTTCTTTTGAAAGCAAATAATTTTTTTTAAACAAAATGATTTATTTTTGGATCAAAATGAAAATATCATAAGTATCAACACACTTCTTCCACTCTCCTATATTTAGGTAGAGTTTTAAAAATAAAATATTTTTAACTTAGGAATTTTCAAATTACGACACAAAACTAAGATAACACCTTACATAAATGATAGCCATTGAGAGTCCCCTTATATTTAGGCCAAATATCAAAGGCTATATTTATTTGAAATGTTATCTTATTCAAAAACATCTTTTCTTAAAAAAAAAAAAACTTATGTATAAAACATATGCATGGTATACATGAACATAATAATAACGTATGATGAATGCATGATAATTAAACATGAATGATAAAGTATGGATGCATGACAATTAAAGAATGCCTATGACAACAAAATAATATGAAATGCAAATGCATGAATGAGATCAAGTGGTTTTAGGATTTAGAGGTTGGTTTAGGGTTTAGGTTAAGATTTATGCTGCTAGGGTTTGGGGTTTGGGGTTTAGGTTTAGGGATTGACATTTAAGGTTTGGTTTTAGGGTTTATAATTTGTTTAAGGTTTAAAGTTTAAGGTTTAGGTTTTGGGTTTAGTTTTTGGGCTTAGGGTTTCATTTAGGGTTTAGGGTTTCATTTAGGATTAGGGTTTAATGTTTAGGTTTAGGATTAGGGTTTAAGGTTTAGGTTTAAGCTTTAGTGTTTAACGTTTGATTTAGGGTTTTGGGTTTTAGGTCTAGGTTTTAAGGTTTAGGTTTAGGGTTTGGTATTTGGGGTTTTGGTTTGGAGTTTGGATTTAGGGTTTTAGAACACTTGTACCAAAATTGCCAAAATGCCATTACTAAAAATGCAAACTTTGATGCATAAGGAATGCATGTAATGAAAATTACCAAAATGCTATTAATGAAAATGCAAACTTTAATGCATGGAACATTAAAAAGGTTTACAAACTTTAATTTACAAACATAATACAAACTAAACATGCATGCAACAATATGGTCAAAATGAATAAAACATTAAGGGTTTTTAAAATTTAAAGATATGTTCCACCATTTTTTGTTTGTTTTGAATTAAAACACATGCAAACAGCATAAAATCACTAAAAAGTCTACTAATCTAACATTTTTATTCATTTAAAATTTGATCAAACACATAGAAAACTTAAAGAACAAGCTAAAAACATAAGCAAACACGTAAGGTAGAAGCAACATTTGGCCACATGTATTGAGAGGAGGTTCAGCCAAGTATGGGAAAGCTTGGCCGAATGCTCCCATGGCCTCCCACAATCACTCAAAAATCTTATTTAATTAAATCATGCATCAAACATTGATGGAACTATAACATAAAGGCATTTTTATCATGAAAGGAATTTTATCAAATAAGTAATAAACTAACTAAAGAGGAAACCTTAAAACACAAATACTAGCCAAACACTACATTTGAACCTTTTAAAACAATCCACAATCACGCAAATTATATATAATATAACACCTAAAACATCAAAATACATTATTTAAAGGAGGAAAATCATCAAAAATGGACCAAGAGAGGTTCAATCTTGGTGGGTACAAGGTTGGCCGAACCTCCCTTTCATTGTTTCAATGGTGGAATTGTTCCTGCTTGATTCTTTTTGTTTCAATTGAAACTATTGGTTAGTTAGATGAAAATTTTGATCAAGCTAGGATTCAAAAAAGCAAACAATTATGGATTTTCTAACAAAAAAACAAAAAATTAAATTATGAACACTATGAAATCTATGGAAAATGATATGGAATGATATGAAAATGCAATGAAAAAAAGTAGTAGAAATTATACCTCAAAGAAAGTTTTCAAAATTTTTTTTCTAGTTTTCTGCTTTCTTATGCCAATTCCCAGTTACATCCTTATCTTTTAACCCTAAAAGATGAATAAATACATTATGCCAAATGCATACAAGCCCTTGGATGCCTTTTTTCATCTAATTACCATATTTTCTTCTTTGTTTATTCTTGCAAGAAACCACCTCCACCACTGGATTCAATCTTTTAAAATCATCTCATTATTTAGAATGTTCATGGCCAAAGGTTGCATTTTTAATGCTACTGGAACTATATGAAATGGTTGTTTTACCCCTCATTAGAAAGTTTTCACCTTTTATGCAATTTTCATAGAGAACCATGATCCCTTCTTTATTTTTATGATTTTAAAGCACCAAAATCTTAAAATAATATAAATTAGGAACTGAAAGTTTTCGTGAAAAATCAACTTTGGAAAGGTCAAATTATAAAAATACTCCTTAAAGGTATTTTACTAATTTCACACCTTTCAAGGTGCGATTAAAGTTTTTAATGCACCAAAAATCATCAAATAATATAAAAACATGATCTAGAGCCTTTAGCGAAAAACCCACCTCGAGAAAGTCAAATTACAAAATACCTTTTAAGGGTATTTTAGTAATTTGACATCTTTTAAGGTGCAATCAAGATTTTTAATTCACTAAAATCATGAAATAAAATAAAACCATGATCTAAAGTGTTTCACGAAAAATCGATCTCGTGAAGGTCAAATTATGAGCATATCCCTAATGGTATTTTGGTAATTTCACACCTTTTAGGGTGCATCAAGGTTTTTGATGCATCAAAAATCATAAAATAATATTTAAATGTAATATGCAAGTTTTCATGAAATGTAAGCAAAAGTTTTATCCTTCATGCAGTGTAATCAAAGTTTTAGCACGTTAAAATAACAAATATCAATCCCAGGTCCCATTAGTCCCATTTTGTTATGGTTTTTTAAAACTAGCCCAAGTTCAATCTGATTTGACTGATTTGATCGATTTTGACCAAATTTGATTTTATTTGATCAAGTTTGATCAAGTTTGACTATTGGGTATTTGGATCAAATTGGACTCAAATTGGATTTTGCAAACTTGTGAAAATTAAAGAAACATTGGTTTTGAACTTGGTTGGACTTTATGAGCCTCACAATCGATTGTAATCTATCTGGACAAAATTAGGTGTTTACATCTATTTCTTTTTTTTTTCTTGTTGCTTGTTTTTTTTTCTTTTTTTTTCTCTTTTTTTTTTTCTCTTCTTCTTTTTTATTACAAAAAGGGTTGTTAATCCCAATGATCTTTCTTTTTCATTTCATTTTTTAACATTATTATTATTATTATTATCATAACATTAGCAACAAATCAACAGATATAACAATTTTAATAGAAAATCAGATGAGAAAGGTAAGGAATATTGCTTCATGTGACTTATTTTAGAGTAATATTTATAGAGAGGGTGTGGAATGGCTTTACCTAAGGCTAGTTCCCTAGGGCTCACTATATGTTGGACTGGAAATTTTTGTGTTTAAAGGTTCCCAAATTGTTCCTCACATCATTGTCTATCACAAACTAATGAGACACCCTGATTTTCACCCATTATAGGATTCAAACAAAAAGGATACAATTTGAGTGGGAGTGTTTCACTAGTTATTAAGGAGGCATTCATCTCACGATAGTATATCTACTTTACTTTCACCTAAAAAGAGTTAAAGCCTAGGTATACAACTCATTAATACAATGCATATGTGAGTGCGTGCGAAGGAACATAAAAACCTTTAACATTTTCCCTAAAAATACCCATATCGTAAATGCCTCACAATTTATTAAAAACAAAACAAACAACATCAATTTTTTAAAAAAATGACATGGTTAAAAATGTGCATGAAATGCGAAACATTTTTTTTATTTTTTTAAACTTTATGTATTATTTTTTAAAAAAAGAAAATTGAACTCAAAACATATTTTTCAAAATTATTTTTAATTTTTTCACATTTTTGAGAGAACAAGAAAATCAAAATAAAGAAATTAAGATTAACCTTTAACTAAGGCCATTAAACTAAAACTTAGGATAACATGAAATCAATATTTGACTTGGCCCTCAAAATTTTTTGTCTCTAGTGAAATTGCCAAGCTGTAGCAATGTGCAAGTCTAGGAATCTAATTATGGAACATAGAAAAATAAAAAAAAAAAAACCTTTTTGAGAAACATCAAAACTAAGGAGTCGTCATTAATCTTTTTAAAATGTGATTGGCCACCTAAAAATTTTATCATTTTAATAAAATATCAAAACAAGTTTAAAATTTATTAAAAAGATATTTTTGGTCTATGAAAACAAAAATGGATCCAGGAGTTGATTAGATGTGGGAAAGGATTAGCACCCTCATAGCACTTGTTAAAAAGGATACCAATTGATTGCAAGTTATCCTTGAGCTTTTCTTTTTTTTTTTTTTTGTAAAAATGGTTCTAATTTTCAATGTTTGCAAATTTATTGCCTAATTTTATTTATTTATTCCAAAAATCAAACCTTTTTAAATTTTATGTCTTGAAAACAAATCATTTTTATTCTTGAGAAAAAGTAAAACCATTTACTTTGGATTAAGATGAAAAATCCCAAGTCTCAAAACACTTCCTTCACACCTCTATATTTAGGTAAAGTTTAAAAAATCCCCCTAACTTTAGGAGTTTTCAAAATGCCTCATCAAACGAAGATAATATTTCACAAAATGATAACCGTTGAGAATCCCTTTATATTGAGGCTAGATCCCAAAGGTTATTTTTACTTGAAATATTACCTTTATTTATTATTATTATTATTGTTGTTGTTGTTGTTGTTGTTGTTGTTGTTGCTGTTGTTATTGTTGCTATTATTATTTTTAAATATTTTTCTTAAAACATTTTGTTTATTAAACAAGCAAGAAATGCATGAACATCATGATATATAGTATATCCACAATAGCCAGAGATAATGACAAATATAAATGTTGAATGTAATGACTATTCAAAATTACTAATGTACTTAACAATTTATTAAAAAAAATGTGAATGCATGAGAATGGATCTAGGGTTGGCTTTTTGGGTTTAAAGTTGGTTTAAGGTTTGGGGTTTAGGGTCAGGATTTGGGGGTTTAGTTTGGTTCAGTTTGGTTTGGGGTATGATTTGGTTTGGTTTAAGGGTTTTGGGTTTGGTTTAGTTTGGTTTGTAATTTTGGGGTTAGTTCAATTTAAGGGTTTTAGAAGCTGGTTTGGTTTGGGTTTGTTTAATTTGGGTTAGGGTATGGTTTGGTTTAGTTTTGGGGTTTTGGTTTACGCTTTGGAGTTTTGGTTTACGATTTGGGTTTAGGGTTTTGGTTTTAGGGTTGGGATTTCTTTTAGGGTTTAAGATTTTGGTTTAAGGTTTGGGATTTTGGTTTAAAGTTTGGGGTTTTGGTACAAGTTTTAGGGTTTTGGTCTAGGGTTACCTGAATGAGGCATGTTATAAAATAATTAAACATAGTTCAATGTAAATATTTTATGCATGCAATAAGAATAGTTAAGAAAGCCAAAACTTCAAGCAAATTCACAAACATTTCATAAACTAACTATGCATGCAAAAACCTGACCAAAAGAAAATCCAACACCAAGGGTCAAGGAAAGGACCAAGTTTGGCCAAGCCATAGACAAGGCTAGAACCGAAACCTCTATGGCTATTTGAACATTTCTTGTGTTGGCCAAGCCTATAAGATCATGTATTCATCATTTTCATTCAAACAAACACTTTGAAATTTCGTCAAACACATGGAAAAAAAATAAAGCTCTAACTAAGAACAAAAGCAACAATACATGAAAGGCCAACTTGTAGCCATAAAAAAAAAGTGGAGTGCTAGGTTGAGAGCTTCCCATAGCCCCTTCACAAACATTCAATCATTCATTTATCCAAGACATACATCAAACACATAGAAAACTAACTTATAAAAGCATTTTATTATCAGAGGATTTTCTTCAAACATGTAAGAAACTACTAAGAAAATAAAGGTTAGAATCATTAATATTTACCAAATAACCAACATAGCTCATAAAAGCATTAAACAATTTTATAAGTAGCAATCAATACAACCATAATCCTAACATAATACATTAATCCAAGCAAGCAAACCACATAAACAAAATAAGAGAAGTTTGACTAGGGGAAAACATGGCCAAACCTCTAATGATGGTGGCTTTGTTGACTTTTCTTGATCTTTCTCACTTCAAACCTTACTATTGACTTGGTTGAATTTATTTGATGAAGCATGAAGCTATGGAGGAGAGCAACTATGGAGATAGTTGTTCCTTCTTGAAAAAAAATCACAAAAATAAAATTAAAAACAACTAATATGAAAGAACAGGAAAGTTTGCATGAAAATGCATGGAAGTGGGGATAGAATTATACCTTTAAAGCTTCTCTCAACTTTTTCTTTTTTCCTCCTATTTTTTCCACTTTCACGCCACTACTTGGCTACCTCTCTCCTTTTCTTTAGCCCTCCATGATGAATTTAAAGACGAAGCAATGATCCCTTAGCCATTTGATTAAAAGTCATCTAATAGCTAGCACCCAACTACAAGTTTATTCATCAAACAACAATCTTTCACCCTAGGATCTAAACTCTCAAAAGATCAAAGGGTCAAAATGAATATAGCATAAAATTTGACTTTTGGTGCAATTGACATGATAGGAAAAAACTAATTTGCCCCCATTAGAAATTTGACCATTTTACATGATTTTCTTAAAGACTTATGATCCCACCTTCATTTTTGTAATTAATGCACAAAAAATCATAAAATAATACTTAATAATGATCAAAAGTTTTTCATGAAAACCAAGCTTAGGAAGGTTAAATTAGAAAAATACCCATAAAAGGCATTTTGGTAATTCCAACCTTTTTGAAGTGCAATCAGTGTTTTTAATGCACCAAAAAACATAAAATAATGTTTAATCATGATTTGGAGTTTTTTTTTGTGAAAAAATTGATTTAAAGAAAGTTAAATTATGAAAAAAAACCCTTAAAACAGTATTTTGGTAATTTAAATCTTTTTTAGGTGCAATCAGGGTTTTTAGTACACCAAAAATCATAAAACAATGTTTAAATTATGATATGACCTTTTCGTGAAAAATCGACCTTGGTAAGGTCAAATTACAAAAATCCTCTTAAAGGGCATTTTGATAAATTAAATCCCCTTATGTGCAATCAAGGTTTTCAACACATCAAAAACTTGAAATTATATCAATACATGATCTGTAGGCTTCCATAAAAAAACAATCTCGAAGTTAAATTATGAAAACAACCTTAAATGGCATTCCGATAATTTTACCCCTCCTAAGGTGCAATCATGCTTTCAGTGCATCAAAATCATAATATTGTTAACCTCGAGCATTTATAACCCTATTCAGTTGTGAGTTCCAAGGGTTGGCTCGAGGCCAACCAAATTTGGCTGATTTTGACTTGATTCGACATTGTTTGACCAAGTTTAACCACAAGACATTTTGGTCAATTTGGTCCAAAATTTAGTTTTGAAAATTTATCAATATTTTTAAAATGTTGGATTTAAACTAGACAGGGCTTGAAAAGTTTTTCAACTAGCTAGAATTTATTCAGACAAAATTAGGTATCTACAAACTAAAACACTAGTAATGAAATAAAATGATTGGGATTAAACCATAAGTTAAAAAATAAAAATGATCGATGCTAAACCACAAGTCAGAAAATAAAGATAACTAAGACTGAATGGTAAGTTAGAAATTAAAGATAACAAGAACTGAACCATAAGTCTAGAAACAAAAATGATCGAAACTAAACTATAAGTTAAAAAATAAAGATGACTGGACAAATCATAATTCAAAAAATAAAGATGACCAGGACTGAACCACAAGTTAGAAAGGAAAAATAACCTAGACTAAATCACAAGTCAGAAAGTAAAGATGACCGAAACTGAACTCAAGTTAAAAAGTAAAAATAACCAAGACTAAACTGTTAGTTAGAAAACAAAAATCACATGGATTGAACTGTAAATTAGAAATTAAAGATGACCAGGACTAAACCACAAGTCAAAAAATAAAATGACAGATACTAAACTGCAAGTCAAAAAATAAAGATGATGGAGACTTAATCATAAGTCAAGAAATAAGAAAGATTAAGACTTAAAAAGCATTTTTTTTTTTTTTGGATTTTGAACTCTTTTTCATTATTTTTCTTCTTCTTTTCTTTTTTCTTTCTAATTTTTCCTTTTTCAATAGCTCTTTTTGTTAGAAGCACCAAGACTTTCAAAAACAAATGTGAAAACTTTTTTCTCAAAATTTTGTGATTTTTTTTAATTTTTTATATTTTAATCAAGATACTCTAAATTCATATCAGAGTAAAAAATTCACAAGTGAATCCCAAAGTTCTCATCAATGAGGGTTCAAGATTTTTATTAGTCTCAAAAGTAAATTAGAAGAATAGAGATTCGCATCGAAGTAAACGATTCACATCTAAAAGACTTCATATTCACATCAGAGTAAAAAATTTACATTTTGGACCTTAGAATTCTCATTTGGGAAGGCTCAGGATTCTTATCAATCTTGTAAGTAAATTAGAAAGCTTGAGATTCACATTAGAGTTAATGATTCGTAATTGTAAGACTTTGGATTCACATTAGAGTAAAAAATTCACAACTAGAGGTCTCTAGATTCACATTAGATTCAACAATTCACAATTGGAGGATTTTGGATTCAACTAGAGTTAACAATTAACACAGACTTTGGATTCACAACTAGAGATAACAATTTATAGTTGTAAAACTCTAAACATGTAATTTGAGTTAACAATTCACAGTTGTAGATTCTAGATTCACTTAAGACTTAACGATTCACAATTGTATAACTCTAGATTCATAACTAGAGGTCTTTAGATTCATATTAGATTCAATGATTCATAAATTACAAACTCTGGATTCACAACTAGAGTTAACGATTCATAGTTGTAGGACTCTAAACACGCAATTAAAGTTAAAGATTCATAGTTGTAGGATTTTGGATCCACAACTAGAGTTTCTAGATTCATATCAAGCTCAATGATTCATAGTTGTATGACTTTGGATTCATAACCAGAGGTTTTTGGATTCACATCAGATTTAACAATTCATAATTAAATGACTCTTGATTCATAACTAAAGTAAATGATTCATACTTGTAGGACTCTAGATTGATAACTAGAGTTAACAATTTATAGTTGTAAAGCCCTAGATTCACATCAGAGTTTAAAGGCTTTAGTTTAAAAGATTTGCACACACGAGTTCAAAGAATCACAAATAATTCATTGATATATGGAGTCACAAAGTGTTTCAAGGTTAAAAAATTCCAAGATTCATAAAAGTACTAAGATTCATAAGAGTTTAAAGATTCCTAAGAGTTAAATATTCACAACTTTCAAACATTCGCAAGAACTAAAGATTCACAAATTCCAATGATTCGCAAGAACCAGGGATTCATAAATTTCAAAATTTTGCAAGAATCAAAGATTCACAAATTTCAAAGAGTTGCAAGAGTTAAAGATTTATAAATTTCAATGAGTCATAAAAAGGGTTAAATATTCACAAATAAGTTATATTGATCTTTGCAACCATTAGAATGCAACCAAAGATGATCAACCATCGAGATGTGAAATGCCAGTGACGTTTACCATGATGCAAATGCAAGTATCCATTATCCAAATATAAATCTTTTCCAACATACAAATACAAAAATGTACATGCAAAGATTCTGACCCATGATGGAAATAACATTCCTTTTTAATGATGCAAATGCTTTTAAAAGATATAAATGTAAATATTTATCCTAATGATGACAACATTTCTTTTAAGGCTGCTTATGTAGATCTCTAATCCAACAAAGTAAATGTTTTCCAACTAAAATGTAATTGCAAATATTTATCCTTGCAATGCCACTATTTTTAACATAGGTGCACAGGCAAGTTTCTATCCTAACAATGCACATGCCTTCTAACTAAAGTGCAAATGCTTATTTCGATGATGCAAATTCCTTTTTCTATGATAAAGGTGCATGCTAAAATATGCAAGTGCTAGAAAAAAAAACTTTTTTTCATCTTTTAATTCTACTTGTTCCCTCTGCTCATTTTATTAGTTTTGCAATTTCTTTCTAATGGATTTCCATTTTCACTTCTACTTGTCATTCTCTCCATTCTTTCATCTATCTTCTTTATGGTGTCTTTACCAACCTTCATTCTTTTTTTCATTTTAAGCAAGATTTTTTTACTTTCTTTCATTTTTACCCTCAATTTTTCTTTTTAATCCATCATCACTTCCAAACATACCATATATGTACAGTTATTTTTTATTATAATGTATGCATCCTGTTAGAAAACAAATAATCGTGTTACTCCTACTCTTTAAGTGCATGGAAGAATTTATTTTTCTTCCTGAAAATGTTTATTATTCAAAGGAAAATATATATTTTAAAAAATTAAAACTAATCTAAATGATTTCTTTATTCACTGTAAAAGTGCTTAACTAGTCATTTAAAAATTTTCAAAATTACCCCATATAATTAAATTCCAAAACCAAAGATAATGAAATAATCAAACAATTGTGACTTTGGAGTCTCTTCAAAATTGGTGTTCCCTATTAGAAATGAAAAAGGTAGTAATTTTCCAAATAGTTTGGGCAATTTAGTACATTAAGAGCTTTGTTTATTCAAAATAGTTTCATAGCTTGATGGGAATAAAAGAGATGTGTACTATTTCCTCTAGGTTCACAAACGAAACATAATCTTTTAGAATTTTTAAAACCAATCATTCTGACACTTTTTTTAGTCTCCAAATATGGCATTCTAATAAATATCCAAGCTAGCTGAAATAAGCTTAAGATTTTGAAAGGTCATTTTGGAATGGAAAATGGCTCAAATTTTCAATATCAATCCCTTTTTATAGATTTCAAACTTTTGGAACTTGATATTTTTGGATTTTTCAAAGGGTCTGGATGGTTAGCATCCAACTCACTTAGTATCAAAAGTGGATTTAAAAAATCAAAGTTTGCCCTAGATTGGTTTTTTATAGGGTTTTCACCATACAACCACATTAGTCTTCTCTTTTTTTTTCCTTTTTTTCTTCTTTTTGATTATTACACCATTCACTTAAGAACTGACACTTATCCAAAATGAGTTAATGGTTTAAATGGGCAATTAGATAATGAAAGAAGACAAAAAGGTTCATAGGTATTATAGCTAATCCGTAAAGAGAATCTCCTTAATTTAAGTATCCATGCTTGATATATTGTGTATTTTTCTAAGGACATAATGCGGGCCAAGGTTTGGAGTTTTCAAAAAAAGGAATAGATAAGCCCAAAATAAGTGTTTGAAGGTGATTAAACCAAAGATCATTCTTTCTCATTTGAAGATTCACTTTGGGGTATTTGTCCTTTCATTTTCCCATACTTTTTGCTTAATCATCTTATTTCTTTTCCTTTTCTTTCCCTTTCTTTTTTTCCTTTTTTCTTTCATTTTTTTTCATTTTTTCATTTTTCTTTCATTTTCTTTCATTTTTTTATTTTCGCATTGTTTCACCTTTTTTTTCCTTTTCTTTAAGTGGATTCACAACTTTTTTGGAACCTTTTATTAGACATTTGCCTTCAACATATCAAGTTAAACTTTACCATACTTAACCCCCAAATACATTTTTCTATTTTTTAATTTTTTTTTGCTCTTCTCGATGTGGTGGATGATCCTTGGTCAAAGTACATTTTAAAAGAATTTTATTAGGCTTAAAAGGGTACCAAGGGATAAATTTATATATTTGTGAAGAAGTGATGAAAGGTGGCCATTTATCATCTCAAGCATAGTTACTCAAATTTGAAGAGCGATTCCTTTTCAAAGACAAGGTTTGAATAGAAGTATTTTTTTTTTAAATTTTTTTGTTTTGGGATTTTTATGGCCTTTCTAACTTTTTTTGAACTCTTTGGTTTTCTCCCCTTAGTCTCTTCAAAAATTTATTGAGATCAGTTTTAATTTTGGACTCATTCAAATGCCTAAAATGCATAATGTCACAATAAAAAAATTTTCTTTCTTTTATATTACTCTATTTTTTTTATTTTACCTACTCCACATCTCAATTTGAGAAAGATGCCCTGTTTGATGAACTACCCTTAATAAAGGTTAATGTGATAAAAGGGTCATGGGGAATGAACTTGTTTAAGATGTCAAATGATTCATATCACTCTATAAAAAGAATGGATTAATCATAACTCAAGTTGTCTTAAGAGCAACGAGGTTTTTCTTTTTGGTCAAAGTGCCTCAAGACACCAAATGAGGATAATTTGAGATAGAGGACTAAAAAGCTGGTATGTTTAAGGTCATTTAAAAAGATTTAAGTGGCTTCGATTTTGGTAGTTTTTGAAACTATAACATAGCCTTGACATTTATCAAAATACCTGCATCTAGAATCTTTGAAGAGGTGTCATGTTTATTTAGTTTTCAAGAAACCCAAAAATTTTAAATTGGTAGTCTCATTATTCATTGTTGAAGAAAAGATTATCACAACATGGTTAACTGAAAACAAGGTTCAAGGTATTCAAATTTATGCCATTTGAAACATTAAGGCTCTTGTCTGATTTAAATGGTTCAAGGCATAAGAATGTATGTAGAGAAACTATAAGGGTATTTATTAGGGTAAGTTCATTTCTAATAGCAACCACCAACTCATTCGATACTCGTTTCATCTTTTATTACAAGAGAGATTTTTCTTTTTTTTTTCTTTTTTTTTCTTTCTTCTTTTAATCTCTCTTTCTTTTTTTAAAGAATTTTTTCTTTTTATGGTTTTGGAAATTAATTTTATGGGGCTTTATTCCTAAATCTAATTTTATCCTTTCATTTTCTCTTTTCCTTCAAAAAAATGCTATGAATCCAAAACTCATAAGAAATTAAAAACTTCAAATGACAATATTTACAAATTCATGAGATAATGTGATGCACTTTAATTGAAACTTAAAGTCCATTTATTCAATACAACATTCAGTCTTATTCCAACATTCACAAACATATACAAACTTTAAAAAAAAAGAAAAACTACCTTACTTGGCATTCCAACCTTAAAACTTTGATCCTTGACCCTTTTATTATTCAATTGTCATAGCCATTAACCATTTCTTTAAATCTTATGACTGAGTAAAACTGACTTCCATTGCTCAATGAGTTTTGAAGTCAAAATATCATTCTTAATTAGATCATCAATCTTTTCCTTTAACTACTTACATCTTTCTATCAAATGGCAACTACCCTTATGTGATAATCATATTTACCAATGAATCATAAAAGAGATCAAAAATGGGAATTGGCAACTTTTCATGATCATTTTTTGGCCTACTTTGGTCTACCACTGGTTTAGTAATATCTTTGGATGCTAATCCAAAAGCAGAGACAATACTGCCAATAGTCATTTAAATATTTGCTCAAAGTGTAGTATGATGAAGAAAGGAAGAGCTATTTATGATGGAGTAAAGTTAGTGAAAATGATAAAGGTTTCATGGGATAAAGCCCTCCAATAATTACCCTTCAGGTGTGATTATTCACACCTCTATTTTCTTTTTCTTATATGCACTATTTCCTTAGCATCATTTATATCACTCACTTTAATCTTGCCACTCTTTATTGACTTCTCTATTATGTTTTCAAAAATCACTATGTCAGTAAAACTTTCAATAGCATCACTTATCAATCTATCATAAAAAGGAAGACGAAAGGTGCTGATATAAAGTGCAGTAATTTTTTTCTCAATCAATGGAGGTTTAACCTGGATCGATTGATTTATCCAACGCTAGGCATATGTTTTGAAAGTTTCATTAGACTTCATTTCCATGTTTTGAAAGTTAGCATATTTGAAGCCATATTAGCCTCAACTTAATATTTCAGTGCATGTTTTGTCAGAATCACCCTATCCCCACTTTTCTTATCTTGACCAATTTTACTATCACTTACACACATTTTATTATCCTTGCATGGATCAATAAAGGATTTTTATAAACACTTGCTCTTATCTAGTGTCAAAATTCAACAAGGTGGCATTGATCAAACCTTGTACCTTATACTTTAGGCAATGCAATTCTTTATGCCTAATTTCAACAGTTCACTTCTTGGAATGAGATAGCGAAATTGCTTCGCATTGCATAGTAAAACTCATTAAAGCTTGATTCACATCATTATGTTTGATAAAAGCATTGAGGCCATAGAAAATATTGAAAAAGAAAAAGACTTCAAAGATGAACATGTTCTCATGCATTACTATAGTGGTAATCACAATAGGCATTAGTGTCGTACCACTTGGGATATGAGGGTTTTATTGGCTCCAAATAGATAAGTGCAATAAGGTAAGCCTTCATCAAATATAGGTATAGATTAGTATATGTATAGGAACTGGGTCTAATTGAGTCTTGTCCTTTTTGCCTTTTGTTTGGGGGATTGAGCTAGAAGTGCAGGGTAAAAACTTGGGACATCGATTGAAAAAGTGGCTGGGGAATAGCAGGCCGAACAGGTAGTTATGGAATATAAGGCAGAGTAGGTGGTTGAGAATATAGACTCAAATGTGGGACATTCAAAGGTTGCACAAAGTTTGGAAGTTTAATCCCAGGCATCTGAAGAGGAGATTGAAAATAGACACTAGGAGGATTTAAGTGCGAGTTTGGATTTGGAATAGTTTGTAAAGGTTGTATGAATCTTGATAACTCCAACTTAAGCATCAAACTTTGGAGTTCCGTCATCTGTTCAATTAATTCATCCATTCCTTTCTTGAGCTTATTTAAATTTTGATTTTCACTTGAGACACCATATGTATTAGGATTTTTTTAGGGGTGTTAGACCTAGAAAGATTGGTTGATCATGATATAACTGAATTCGAAGGGATAAAGACCCTTGAGGAGAAGCAAACTTAGCCCTACCACAACTTTTAATCATCTCTGCCAATTGAGTGATCTGTTGTTTCATCTCTTAAAACTTATCCTGTTGGTTCAATTCTAATGCACTTATCCTTACTTCCGATTGATCTCCCATTTTCACCCTTTTGATACCTACTAAGATAGATATTTTATTTCAAAGATTTAAACCAAAAAGTCTATGTTATTACTCCTACTAAATGAATGCACAAAATAATTTCTAACTTGCATGACTCACAAAACATGTTTATGAGTACATGAATATGATAATGATGCAAATATGTCTTATGGAATTTTTTATGAACATGGCCCAAAATATAAAACCCATATTAACAATAAACGCATAATGCAATGATTGAATTAAAAAAAAAAGACAAAAAAGTCCTTACATATCCCAAATCTTTTTTCCTCACCTTTTCTTTTTTCCTTTTTTTCGTCTTTCATTTTTCTCTTTTCCTTTTTTTTTTTTAAGTTTTTACCAGATCATTTTTACAAGACTCACTAGGCAACAAGATCAATTCCAAAACTCCCTTTTTTATTTTATATTTTTTTCTAAAAAATATATGGGAACAAAAAAAAATACAAGACTTGATTCTAAATTCACCTAAGAAATTTTAGTTTGAAACAAAAGGGGTAAAATCTTTTTCAAAGCTTTTTCTTTTTCACACTTTGATTTTTATTTAGCTAACAAAGAAATTAAGAAAGCCTCTTTCTATTTTTGAAAAATTTTTTTCTTTTGTGGTTTTTTCTTTTTGTTCAAAAATACAAAAAAAAAATCAATTTTTCAAGATGCAATTTTGATACAAACATTAGACAAATCAAATAGTGTGTCAAAAGAAAAATTTATTAGAAGAATTTTTTTTATTTTTCTTTTTTCAACTTTTTTTTTACATTATTATTACCCCTAAATACAAGTTGTGTCAGAGTGCTCTTTATGTGTCCTAATTTAGGTAATTTTTACGAAAAATGTTTGGCACAGCCCTACCCTAGGATGATTTCTTATGGCTCATGATATGCTAGGTTAGGATTTATACGTCTAAAGGTTCCAAGATTGTTCTTATATCATTATTCATTATAGATTAGTAAGGCACCCTAATCCCTATCAATTACAGGCTACAAACAAAAAGAGTTCAATTTGAGTGGGAGTGTTTTGCTGGCAAATGTGAAGATTATCACCTCACGATAGTGTAACTATTTTACTTTTTCCTAATAGGAACAAAGCCTAAGTGTAGAGCTTATGCATGCAAATGAATATGCAAAGTTTATGTAAGAAGATTTAATTAATTAAAACAATATAAGGGAATGACAAATGACGAAATCAAAGTAAGATACTAACATGCAATTTTTTAAAGGAATTAAAATAAAAAGGGAATTAAAATTAAATATCAACTAAAGCCATTAAATCCAAAATTTCAGATAACGCATGATTAATTTTTGACCTGACTCTCAAAACAAGTCCCCAGTGGAGTCACCAAACTATCACAACATACAAGTTCATGGACCCAACCATAGGATATAAAATTTTGGAAATAAAAAAAACTAGAACTCGCCACCAGTCTTTTTTATTAGATATGATTGGCCACCTAAAAAGTTTATCATTTTAATAAAATCAAAAAAATTAGTGTAAGGTTTATCAAAATTATATTTTGGTCTTCAAAAATAGAGTTGGGTTTAGGAGTATGGTTATATGTTGCAAAAGATTAATAACTCCACATTGGCCGTTTTAAAAAATAGTACCAATTAATCATGACCTATCTTTAGTGTTGGATAAAAATGATTTCAATTTGAAATTTAATAATAAATCCCTTCACTATTTGAAAGAGAAAATCAATTTTATTAAAAGCCTTTATTTAAGAATATTGTGAAAATCTTTAGATTAAAGAATTAATTTAAAATTCTCCTATATCTAGGCAGAATTTAAATATAACTCTTTCCACCTAAGATTCACCATGACATTCCTTGAAAATGAAAATGACATGCTTTGCAGATGATAATTGTTAGTGACTCTCTAACATCTAGGCAGAGTACTAAGAATCATTTCCCTTAGACTGTTATTTTAGTTTTATCTCAAAAGTCCATATTTTTAAAATAACATTTTCAATAATATTAAAAAAAAAAACCAATGATGCTACAATTAACAAAAAAAAATCAATAATGATAATTAAAATACATAAACATGTAAAATGAATGTAAAAAACAATCTAAAGATAAATAGATGCAAATGGATTTGATGCATGATAATGAGATGCGATTTTGGAATCAAATCCTTAAATATAAAAAGACCACCCAGACTCTTCACCTCTAAGTAGATTTTAAATGCAACTATTTCTTTTCTTTTGTTTAATTTTATTATTATATTGGGCTAAGGAATCATATGAAAAACTTAATGAATACACTTTTTTATCTACCCCGTCCTCTAAGCAACGTTTCGAAATAAATTACTTCATAAAAATGAATCCTTTGATCTTTGGGATGGCTTTGGTTGTTGGCATAGATCAAGGTTTTTAGGGGTTTTAGTAGTTTCAGGGTCTGGACAATTTAAAGTTTTCGATCAGATTTAAGGTTTGAATCAGATTTAGTTTTAGAGGTTAGGTTTAAGGTTTAGAGTTTAGTTTCTGGTTTAAAGTTAACTTTAGGGTTAGGGTTTAGGTTTTTGGTTTAGGGTTAGATTTAAGGTTAGGGTTAGGGTTAGGATTAGGGTTTACGGTTTGTTTTAGAGTTTGAAATTGGTTTAGGGTTTAGGGTTTGAAGTTGGTTTTAAGGTTTAATGTTAGTTTTAGGGTTTAGGGTTTAAGGTTGGTTTTAAGGTTTTGGTTTGGGGTTTAAGGTTAAGTTTTGGGGTTTGATGATTAAGGAAATGCTCCATGAATAATGGACATGACAATTAATTAAAATGCAAACGATGCATGAAACTAGACTACCATTATATAACCAATGCAATTTCATAAACACTTGGAAAACATGGTAAAAGACCACATACCTATTTCATCAAACACTTAGGAAGCATATACAAAAAACCATTTTTATTAGCAAGAACATTTATCAAAGATATAGCAAACTACCAAAATAACTAGTTGAAGAAAACCATTTCTTAAAGTCACAAAACATGAGCTAACAAATCACAAAGTAAGTAAACACATAATCATGAAATTGCACTACTAAAAACTCATTAAAACACATAATGGCAGCCAACAAACCTTCAAATAAATGAAAAACCTACATGGATGAAGATGTAGATGGTATGAAAATGAAAGAAAATGTGAGAAAATGGCTACCTTACAAAATTTTTCCAATTTTTTTTATTTTTCCTTTTCTTTTCTGGTTTTTTTGGCCCTTCCAGTTGCCCCCTCAAATTCCAGTCCTAAATGATAAATTTAAAGATTAACACCCATTTTCCTAGCCCTTGGATCAATTTCATCTAAGGGTTGTAATTATTTTGCCTTTTCCCCTAAACTTGGCGACCAAGGAAAACAAGATTGACTTTAGGATTTAAACTTTTTAAGATAAATGGCTCTGAAAAAATACAGCACCCATCTTGGCCTTTAGTGCAACTATCCTATGAGAAAAGATCATTTTACCCTTATTAGTATTTTTTAAACATTTTCATGATTTTTCTAAAAGCTTATGATCCAATATTTATTTTCATGATTTTAATGGACTAAAAATCATAAAATAATACATAACTATGATTTGGAGCTTTTCATGAAAAACCAACCTTGAAAAGGTTAAATTATAAAAATACCCTTAAAGGGTATTTTAGTAATTTCATCTTTTCTGAGGTGCAATCAAGGTTTTCAATACATCACAATTCATGGAATAATATTAAAATGTGATCTATAGCTTTTAACGAAAAATTAACCTCGAAAATATCAAATTATAAAAATATCCCTAATGGATATTTTGGTAATTTCAACTCTTTAAGGTGCAATCAAGGCTTTCAATTCATCAAAATTCATGTGAAAATGTCAAATCATGATCTGGAGTTTTTCATAAAAAATCGACCTCGAAAAAGTTAAATTATGAAAATACTCTTAAATGGTATTTTGGTAATTTCACACTTATAAGGTATAATCAAAATTTTCAAGAATCCAAATCATAATTTTATTAATCTCATATCTTAATAGTCCTACTTAGTTGTCAATTCCAAGGATTGACTCAAGTTTGACCAACTTTGATCATGTTTGGTCATGGGGCAATTTGGTCATTTTAACTCAAATTTCAATTTTAAAATTTTGTAAATCTTAAAGAAATATTGGATATGAACTAGGCCTAACTTTAAAAGCATCATAACTAGCTAAAACATACTCAAATAAAATTAAGTGTTTACATGCATGAGACCAAGTGTTAAGCTCCTTCGACTCAGCTTTGAAAGAGTTGAAGTATATTCATGTTGATATTGATTTATCAATGATCAACATAAATAACCTTTGAACCCAATAAGTTGCATCTGAGAAAGAGGTCTAGGATAAGTAGGACATAGACATCGAAGCTGTGGTGGCTACTACTCTTAGGGTCAAGCAAGAAATAGCAGGTGGCGAGCCCAAGGAAGAGATTTAAGCTGGTAAGGCTAAAGCACCTGCTATAGAGATGCAACTCGAGGAGGGGCCTTGATGTATTTTTCCCTTTTTTTTTAACTTGTACATATTAATACATTAATGAAAAGAATTTTTCTTTTAATCTCTAAGTTTCATATATCTATTTATGATTTCTCATCTTAGCATTTGTAATTCATAAATAAATATTATCATACTTAGCTTAGACATTATAAACATGGAAATTAAATGTAGTTAATTCACAAGTTTGAGGTAAGTATCAATACAATTAATTCCAAAAAATATGAACAACTAGCTTAGGCTTTGAACATTTCAACAAATACACCATTACTTTGGACTTAGGGTAAATAAGTTAGAAAAATGTACTTAAACTTTAAGCCTTCATTTAGCTCAAGCTTTAGCAATACAAGTAGATCACATCATTTTAAACTTCCTCAACTTTAAAGTGTCTACTGGGAATAAATTTTCAAATTACTAATATTCCACATTCACATGATGGGATTTTCATTTGAGTCTTGTAGTTTACAAGTCCTAACTTGAACAACTTCTTTTATTATGTAAGGAACCTCCCAATTTAAGGCCAATTTCCCTCATTGGCCATCAACTATTAAGCTTCCACTTTTCTAAATACCATATCACCCTTATTAATGCTTTTTCGTCAGACTTTCTTATTGTAGTAATTAGAGACCTTCTATTGATAAGCTCCTATCCATGTTAAAGTAACATCCTTTTGCTCTTTGGTCAAGTCTAAATTGGCCCTTAAGGCTTCTTTGTTCTTCTTTGGGTGCTTAGTTAGACTCAAAAGCTATAGAGGCCAATCTTAACTAAAACCATGGCCTCCACTCCAAAAACTAAATTAAAATGAGTCTTTTCTATGAGGACTTTGGTGGTGGTCCTTAATGCCTACAATACTCCAATAAGCTCTTCAACCTATTTACTTTTTAGCATCATCTAATCTTTTTTCAAAGCCTCAAGTATAGTCACATTTGCCACCTCGGCTTGGCCATTGGATTATGGATAAGCCACCAATGTAAACCTTAGGTAAATGCTAAAGTTTGAACACCATTCCTTAAACTTGGGTTCTTAAATTGTTTTGTGGATTGAGATAAACCAAATCGACAAATTATGTTCTTCTATAAAAAGTTTTTGACCTAAGACTCCATTGTAGGGCTAACACCTCAACCTCTAATTATTTAGTGAAATAATCAACTGCCACTAGTATGAATTTCCTTTTCTTAAAGGCTAGGGTAATAGTTTGAACACATCCATACCCCATTGCATAAAAGGCCAAGGGCTTATTATTGAAACTAACTTAGTTGAAGATAGATGTTAGATATGAGTAAAGCTCTAATATTTGTCATATTTTTTAAGCAAATCAATTGTATATTTCCTGATGATTGACTAGTAATACCCTTATCTTAAGACTTTAAATGCCAGTGGTTAAAGTCTAAAATGATTTCCACAAATTCTTTCATGAATCTATTTGAGTACATAATTTGCTTCTTCTTTATCTACACATATCACATAAGGCAAATTGAATAATCTTTTATACAACTTTCTATTATTAATGGTGTATCGAGTAGCTTTCTTGACTAGGGTTTTTGCTTGGATTTTGTCCTTGGGTAATTTTTCTGTCACCAAATATGCTTTAATCAGGGACATTCGTGACTCTCTCTTTTCATACCAATCAACTGTGCTAGGTTGTTTTTTAGCTTAAGCAAGGTACACTCAACAACAAAGTTAGCTAGTACCTGTGACTTTAGGGTTAATCTTGTTAATACATATTTATCATATTCACTGAGCTCAACTGCCCACTTGATCAGTCTACTTGACAATTCAGGTTTCTATAGGATTTGCCTTAGTGGTTGATCAGTTAAGACATTCATTGTATGAGATTGGAAGTATGGTCTTAGTTTTTTGGCCTAGATTACATCAGCATAGGCTAGTTTTTCTATCTTTTGATAATTAAGCTATGCCTCAATTAAGACTGTAATCATAAAATAAATTATCTCTGTTTTCCTTCTTTTTAGACTAGTACCAAGCTGATAACCTAATTTATGGTCACGATATAGAGGTATAACACCTCACTACGCCTTGATTTTGATAATATAGAAGAGGATTAGAGGAATTCCTTAAGCTCTTCAAAATCTTATTGACATCAAGGTGTCCACTTAAAGTCAAAGATATTTTTGAATATCTTGAATAATGGTATGCACCGATCTACTAATGTTGACATAAACCTACTTAGTGCAACAACTCTCCTTAGTTAGCCTTTGCATATTTTTTACTAAAGTAAGTGCTTCATATCCAAAATGGCTCAACCCTTTTTGAGGTTAGCTTCTATCCCCTTTTGGTTTACCATGTATCTTAGGAATTCACTTGACATGACTCCAAAGGCATATTTGCTTGGGTTAAGCTTCATGTTATACTTTCTAAATGTGTTGAACTTTTTTTTCAAGTCTCCAGATGCTCGCTAAGATCTTACTTTTCATGATCATAAAATCAACACACATTTCGATATTACAGCCAATTTGATCTTTGAATTTTTTTGACCAACCTCTAGTAAGTCGCCCTTGTATTTTTCAACCCAAATGACATCATTTTATAGCAATACAATCTCTTCTTGATCATAAAGGCTATTTTTTCCCTATCTTTTTTTAACATATTTATCTGATTGCATCTCAAATATGCATCTATGAAGCTAAATAAACAATGTTCAACATTATCATCCACTAACCAATCTATGGTCGATAAAGGAAAACTATCCTTTGGTCAAGCCTTATTGAGGTTGATGAAGTCCACACATATTCTCCACTTTTCACTGTACTTTTTCACCATTACTACGTTGGCTATCCACTTAAAGTCATATGCTTCCCTTCTAAATTTAGCCCTTAGCAGTTTGTCAACCTCCTCTTTAATGACTTTTTACCTTTCAAGAGTAAAACATCTTTTCTTTTGCCTAACTGGTTTTGTGTTCAAGATTGTCTACAATCTATGGACCATTACTGAGGGATCAATTCTAAGTATAAATGATACAACATATGCAAACATGGCAGCATTATCTCTTAAATGTTATACCAATTTTTCTTTTTGGTTGACCTTGGCTCCTATTTGCATACTTTTATCCGTATTATTTTTTAGAAAAAATGGCATAAATATGAGGTCCTTTGCTGGTTATGGTCGACTAATGTCCATTGTAAGCCTTTGGTCAATGATTTATTTTAGAGTACTTAAGTCAAAACTGTTTATGGTCTTGATATAAGTGTTGGCATGTTTTATTCGTGTATTAAGAAATATTCTTGCATCAATATAAAAGTATGAGTTGAACAATTCGATGAATGTAGTCATTCATATATTCATATGACTAGCTTAATAGCTCAGTTTGAAATAATGTCAATATCAACTTAAAAGCTCATCATCAAAAAATTTTAAAAAATATTTACTATTTATAAGCTTAAGAGCTCATTACCTCTTAAAAGAGTGTTTTTCTTTTTTTTTTTGGCCTAGCTAGTCTCATACTTCTTACCCTAATTATTTTTTTCTGCTCCTTCCACTGTCTTAACCTTAAACTTTAGTTTACCTTTAGCCTTGGTCTCCATAGATTTGGCTAAGCTCTAAGTTAGCTTCCTAGTCTTTCCCCTTATGGTTGCAACATAGCATTGTCTTATTATGAATTGGTCTTTTCGAACTTCTTTAACCCCATTAGATATAAGAAATTTGATCTGAAGGTAAAGAGCTAAACTAATAATTCTCATTACAAACTGGCTTGGTTGCGTAGTCATGTTGTTTGTCGAAGGGATGTCTGTTACTATAAATTCGATGACCAAGGTGATACTCATCGACTCGGTCCCCAATTTCATCGATAGCTTGATGGTTCCCCTTACTAGTACTTGTTCATTCCCAAATCCAATTATGGTGGTAATGAATGGCTTTAACATCTCTCTAGTAATCTCCATCCATATCATAGTTGAATAATAAAAGACATTGGTTGAGCTCCCATTGTCAAACAAGATCCTATATATCACACGGTTGTACACTATGACTTTTATAACAATGGCATTATCATGTTGGAATTTTATACATTCCAAATCTTTTGAGCTAAAAGAGACTGTTTCATCCTTCTAATTTTTTTGCTTTCTAGCCTTGGACCTAACAACCATAACTGTGCCTTGGTCAAATATTTTTTTGGTCGATGATAAAGTCTCAATAGTTATCATGTTGATGATACTCGCAATAGGTCTGTTATCCATATCATTCTTTTTTTTATCCTTTTGGTCAAGTTTATGACCAGTATCACCTTAGTCACTACCTTTTCTTCTTTCCTAGTTCTTTCCCAACTATTTTTCTATCTCTGTTTCTAAAATCTCCTCTTCTTTGTCCTTACTTTTTATGGTCCATAAACTATTTAGCTAACCTCTTCGGATCAAGTTCTCTATTTCATTCATTAGGTCTATATAGTCCTCGATATTATGGCTATAATCTCTATGGAAAGCAAATCTTTTGGTTAGATCTCTTTTACTATTTTACCTTAGTGACTTAGGCCATCTGAGCTCGAGGTAGCTTTTTATTTGCGTCAAATTCCTCTTATGGTAGGTATTCAGTGTAATGTCGTTGTTATATCTTTTATTCAGGCTTCTTACCCTAGGTTACATCTTTAATTTTTCCCTGTTAAGGGATTGTTAATTTTTTTTCCTCTTCTAAAGTTGAGGTAGAGGGATGTGTCTCTCTCACGTCATCTACCTTTCATTGTAAGTTTAACATTGATGTACTTCTCAGCAAGTAAGAACACATTAGCTAAACTCTTTGGTGGCTATTGAGAGGGGTGAACTTGAAATGGTATTCCTTGTCATTAAGCCCACTTATTACGATGGCCACTGCTGTAGCTTATTCTTGGTCTTTGACTTGAAAAAATTTAACGTTAAAATGTGTGACATGCTCTTTCAAAGATTTATTTCTCCCTTGCTAGATAGACATTAGGCTCAATGTATTCTTCTTTGTTCGTTAGCTATTAACAAGTGGCTCAAGAAAGAATGGTTAAGCTACTTGAAAATGGAAATAAACCTTGGCTCTAGGCTGGTATATCATGACTGAGTTGCCCTCTTGATCATTGTGAAGAGCCCTTTGCACATAAAAGGCTTGTCAGCTTCCTATATCAGCATTTTAGTTCTATAAAACTTAAAGTTATCAAAAGGATCAAAGGTACTGCCATAAGTCTCCAAAATAGGCATTTTAAGTTATTTCAGTGGTTGAGCTCAATCAATGTCCTAGTAAAATGGAAAAGTTTCTAAGAACTCATTATCAAAGGTGGAGGCTTTATTATTCAATTCTTTCTCCATCGCTTCCATCCAAGCTTCAAAATCCTTATTAGGTTATGGTTCTGAGATGGCCTGTTCAGATTTTTGGGTGGTGGTATGAGTTCGGGTATTTATAGGGTAATGGCTCAGAGATGTTTCATCTTCATCAGGTGTCGACAAGGTAGCATTATCATTGTAGGTCTATAACTTTCGTGTTGGTGGGTTCTTTAGGGTTATAAGGTTTAATGCTTTGGATATTTATGGTGGGGTCAAGTTTTGTATCATCTTTTTTAGGATTGTAATTATTGTGTAAGCACTTCAAATTGCTCCATTATTGGAACTACCTACGCAAACCGATCAAGGTCTTGTTGGCTAAGTTGGTATTAGTCCCAGCTGTAGCATTATCTCCTTCTTCAATGACTGTCTTCCTAGGCGCCATGTTAGCTTAGCTAAACTAAAGTCCACTTACCTGGTGTGCCAAAATATTGGTGCCAAGTTGTCTTGGAAAGGGTAAAAACCTAAAATCACAAGGTGAAAGGTCAATTAGTAGCAAAAGTCAAAAGTTTCTATAACATTTGTGCTCCGATACTTAAGTTAGTGCTCGAAAAGAGAATAAGAATAAAAGAAAACTTGAAAGTTTATATGGAAATTGAAGATTAGTTTGGTAGTACCTAAGAGGGGTTATTTATACCTATATAGTAAAGAGATGACATTGCTAGCCCAACCTGAGTTGGTAGTCAACAACCCAATTAGGACGTGACAAATCAGCACTCTCGTATGCCATCTAGTGATTAGCTGAGGTGACTGAGCTAACATGGATCTTGGAATTTTAGTTCTATTCAATACACCAGTTTAATCTAAAAAGACCAAAATTTCCCCATTTACCTAATGATTCACATTTTTGTACAAAAAATTTATTTTCCCCCTTAGACCATAAAATGTCCCTAACAGGTCTAATGAGAATTAAGAATTAAAGAGAACCAATAAGTCTTTCTAAACTCTTTTGCATAATTAATAGTAGCCAAGTGATCTACTAAATAAACTAAGAGAAGTTGGAGTTGATGATTCATTGATAGTACCATGCATACTAGTCTTATAAAGATCATATAAAATATATTTCTGCTAAAAGAAAGAAAATTAAAACTTGAGAGGGATGATAGATCCAAGATTGTTTTTGGTGTTCACTTATAATAAATATAAAAATGGTTGATAGATTTATCAATTTTATTGATGTATACAATGTCTAGAAACAATTTTTCCTTAAAATTTTATTATTTTCTAATTTTAAGGTGTCTAGGGAAATATTTTTTAAGCATCCAAGGAAAATGTTTTAAATTTTTTTAATTTTGGGATACCCATGAACACCTTCGACAAAAGGTGGATCTAACAATGCATAAGATTAAGAAATAACTTTGACACCAATGAAGGAACCTAAAGTTTTTAATTGGGATCAACAATTCGAATGTAAGGGATAGGTGTAAGGACAAAACTTAGATGAAGTTTTCTAGGTGAAATTTGTAAATTTCCTTTCTAAAAATGATTTAATGAAAACTTTAATAAAAAAATTCAATTCAGTAAATTGATAGAGTTCCATACGAAAGTCAATAATATGTAAAAAAAAGAAATTAAAAATGTCAATTATAATTCTAATTTGATAGCTACTTATATATTCAACAATAAAAATGGTTAAAATTTTTATTAAAAATGCTTATTTAAAAAAAAATTAAAATTTATTAAATTTTTCTTTCAAATTTTACATAATTGATTTATGTAACAAGATTCTTTAATCTATCATTTTGATTTTTGATTTTAGTTTTTATTTAATCATTTTCAATAGAAAACTTCTTGAATTTCACTTAAAAAACTCCATCTAAATCATTGCCATAAGGGTATGGTAATTGATCAAACTTAGGATTACTACTTAAGATAATTTTGAAGTTAACATCCAAGAACAAAAACCATAACTTGAGCCCTGGAGTTTCATCATCATAGAACTTAGTTGGGATTGTAAGATTTAAACATACATAAGAAATATTGGTCTTACATACCATTGTAGAAGAATCATTTTGTCATCAATTACTTGGCATTATTTACAACTAATTATTATATCTTTGATCTTATTAGTTTGTTCATGTGCTAAGATTGCATATTCAGTTTATATAATTAAACTCACACTTTAGAGGGTTTTAGAGTTGGCGGGTTAAAAGTAAAGCTCGATCGTTATGGAACACTTTATTTTTTTTAGATCTCTTTAGTAACCCTATGTGACCATCTTGACACATGATATTTTAAATCCATGAATTTTTTCTTAGAATCCCATATATATTGCCACTTATCAAATTTCTCTTTAAATCCATTTATGAATTATTTCTTTGTAGGTTTTCACTTTTCACATTTGTTTGTTGGAGTTTTATAAATTATAAAACTAATTTATTTTGTGTTAAATTTTTATAAAAATAATCAAAATTTCCCATTTGACATACTATTATTTTTGTCCTTAGTATCTATTTTCTTGACACGTGTTAACATCTCAAATAACTATGTTTTATCTTTAAACATTTTTTTTAACTTTTCAACTATACAATAAAAACTCTAAAATATATCTCAAATAACTATGTTTTATCTTTGAAATTTTTTCCCCAACCATCAATTCCTTTTTTTTTCTTATCTGAAACCATTCAATTAAAGTCTCAATTTCCTCATCATTTTTGTTTCACTATTATATTCATTATAAATTCTTTGAATTTTTTCATGATTACCAGAGGAGAGATCATTTACCCACGAATGAAAAAAGTTGATTTTCTTCATCTTCCTTAGTCATTATTCTCGGGTCTAGTATTAATGTTTTTGGAAAGTCATCAACCATATATATCTTGAACCCAATAATGGAGACCAAAAGAAAAGTTGTTCTCGCTACAAATTAGTTGTTTCATTTCTCCTTTTTTTTTCATAATTCCAAAAGGATTTGAAAACCCCATTTGTTAATGTTTCAATAAATGAATAGATTTTTTCTCCCCAAAACTAATTTGCAAAAAAAAAAAGGAAAGGATTTTCAGTCAATGTTTTTTCTTTTTTTTTTTTTGCAAAACCAAAAAATCTCTTCATCTCATTGATCGATCTCATCTAGTTTCCTTTAATTTCTCATAATTATCAAAACCTTTTGCTTTATGAAATCCATTGAATACTTTTGGAAGGATTCCAACCGATTAAACTTTTATTTGGCAAAAAATTTATTTCAAAAAAATTTCTGCGTTCCTCTCATTTATTCATCTAACCCATTTGTCTGAAATCCCTAATAATTATTCACATTTTTTTATTGAAATTCATTGAATCCACAATAATGTTTGTCAATTTTCTCATAAATTTTCTCAAAACCCTAAATGATCAAAACGATTCATATCAATCTATCCTCCTTGAAATCCCCTCTTTTAATCATTTTTCAACTATTTATATCCCTAAATACGTGGAAACTCATTCTTTTATGAATCTTATGAGAAAATCAAGTTGCTGGTGGCTCATTATTATTCGTGCCATTCTAATCCTCTTTCTTTCAAAACCAGGTAAGTAAATCTATGTTTTCAAAATCTACCTTTTGTTACAAAATATCTATATCATGGATGTAGTATTAGATAAAAAATTCCAAAAATTTTCTATTGCAGTTACCATGTTTTTGCTTGCAGAGTTTTGTTCTTGCAAAGAAAACCAAGTACATTAATCTACAATTGTTATTGTTTCATTAGCATGTCTTTATTCTATTGTTTCTCTAGTTTTTATCAAATATTATAATGAAGTTTTTTTATCAGTTTGATTCTTTGTATAATGTTTGCAGCTAAGTTGCTTAGCTTATGAGATTTTTAAAGTAGACTTACAAACTTTTATATTAAATTTTATGCAGCTTCCTTTCAAAGACTTTAAACCAAGGCTTCCATTTGCATCTGTAAGTTTATAAAATTCCATATTAACTACTGTTGCAAATTATTATGCTTAGCCTATTACAATGAATTTTAAGCTTTTATCCCTATATTATGTGAATCCTTGTTAATTTTTTATTACATTTTCTATGTGCAATTGAAATGAATTTTGATAAAGTAGTTTCAAGTAGAATTAACATAGCTATTAGATATGAAATTTTAAAAGAAAGGAGGAAAAGGGAATGCAACCCTTCATTATCTAGCAACTTGCAAAATTAGAGGTTGTGCATTATAGATTCATCAATTGAGTCTAAATCAAATGTACATGAATCTCAATCTTCAAATGGCAAAGGAAACTCTATTCTTTTAAGCAACACTAACTCAAATGAGCATACAATGTTTACTATCAGAACTTGCAGTAGTAGCTTAAGCAATATACCTTCTTATCAATCAGGTACATAATTAATATACCAAAAGACATTTAGTTTAAACATTATTTAAAAAGCGTACCTTGCTTTTTAAATAGAATCCTAATTTGCTTTATTGAAATCTTTTAAAAACCATTTGTAGGCAACCAAAAAACATACTTCATGAAAATGAGATTTATTTGATTTCAAACTTCTTTGTGATGAGAGGAAGAAATTTCTACAATGTTGTTTCAAATCCTTTTACAATCAACTTTTTGAAGACAACTAAGGTTATTAAATTAACAAAACTTCCTTACTCCTTCCCTCCCTACCATTTTAAAGAAAAAGCCAAAGAATGAAGGTGTTGTAACAATTAAGAAAAAGCATTAACTTATAAACAAAACACAAACTACACATGAATTGCAATTCAAAACCCTTACATATGACTCAATACCTTCTTTATTTAATTTCAAGAACTTATAGGTTGTTGTACCCAAAAAAGAAATTGACTTTATTGAATATTTAAGCAAAGGAACATATGTTAATATGTTTAATTTAGATTTCCATATTTTATATGTGAACAACATATATGACGTATCATATTATTAATAGATTATGAACTTCTACCATATTATTATCTATGAATTCAGTTAATAGATAATTTCAATCTAAACCGTAACAAGGCATAGGAAACTACCTAGTTTGTAGTATTCAAAATAATTTTTATCTATTTATTATGAATTAAAAATTTATGGTTCTACTTAAATTATGTTAAAATTTCATCATTACTCTTACGAAACCAAATGTGTGAGATGAGAACTCTGACTATAAGTATTTGTGCCAGTAATTTGTAAAAGGAACTTTTTGGATGTTAAGAATCTTTCCAACTTCTCCTTAATCATATTTAATTATACATATAAATATATTTGATGCATAGAATTATGAATAAAATAAGATGATTATCATTTTATTTTATATTTTTATATTTCCTTTAATGTCAATTTAACACGCAACATAATTTTTTCCCTTTCTTTTTCAATTTTAAAAAATTTTTATAGTTAAAATGCCCATATTAGGGCCTATTTGGACAACCAGTTAGTGTTAGTGGCAAATGACGAATCTTGACAGTTGATATTAAGAGGACCCACTAATATTATACATAATCTTTTTTTTATAGAATGTATCTTATTATATTAATGTATATATATATATATAAGCTATACCCTAACAAAATATATAAACTTCAAAATTATAAAATTTACGGATTCGTAAGTTAATGCATAAAAAACATAATACATCAAATAAATAATCTTATTTAAAATTATGAGTAAATTTTCTTTTACTAAAAGTACAATAAATCAATTGTTAAACAATATATTTTATCAAAATAAGAAAAAGAAAATATATCATTAAAAGAATAAAATTGAAACTTTGAAGTAAGAAATTAAAGTGTTTTTTTCAACCATTTATTAAGTGATTCTAATATGATTTTGCGTTGAAAAAGATTTAAACTAAAATTAAAAGTGAAAAATTATACAATTAAAAAAAACATATTTATACTTGATTGAAAATTTGAATTCTTATTAAAGAACCTTGAAAGTCATTTGACTTTCATTAAATTTACATATTTGTGATTTTACTTTTGTATCAAAACTTATTGGTTTTAAAGATTTGTAAATAATGATTGGTTGATACAATAAATAAATAAATAATGCGATTTTAATACATCTTATGTAGCAAGGAACAAAATTAAGTTAAGAAATCACATAAAAAATAAAATTAATAATTTTAGTTTGAGAGAGTCATATAATATTTTTAATAATATATATGTGGTCCCAAGACCTCTCAGATTGTATCTACTATCCGCCCTGCCAGTGGCGGTGCAACTGGTGTCCAATTGCACCATAGGTACTGTTTAGATAGCATTCTATTTGGCAATTAACTCCACTTAAGGGTTAGCTGGGGATTGAGGCCTAGGGGGAAGGATCCAATTAGCCACCATTCTAGACCTTAACCATAATACCTTCATTATTCATTTTTAATTTTCTAAAATTTTGCTGATATAAATATTTTTTTTGTTTGTTGTTTTAAAATTTTTTATTTTGTGTTTATAGGATTATTTTGTTATATATTTTATATTCATATGTTTAATATTATTTTGTTTAACAATATTTATAATTGTTATAAATATTATTTCTTTAAATATATATTAAAATTTCAAAATATTTTTAAAACTTTAAATCCTAATTATTATTTCAATACAAAAAATATGTTAATATTTGGATTTAATAAAAATTTCAAAATTTTAAATGTTTTTTAATTATTTTTAAAAATTACAAATACAAAAGAAATTACAATCATAATTAACTATTAGATCCATATATAATTTATTAATAAATAATCAACTAACAAACTAGAACAAAAATAAACAATTAAACTCACACATAATTAGACTTCAACCTAAGACCTTATGGTTATAAGGCTTCTTTTTTGTCACTAAGCCAATCAAGATTTAAATGTTAAATAGCATTAAAACTTACATGAAAAATTATTTATTAATGCACATTTATGTTATAACATCTTTTGGGACTGTCAGATGAAAATTTAAAAGTTTCAAAACATGGAGAGTCACATCAATCTTTTTTGATTAAGTGTGATTGATCACTTAAAAAGTTTATCATTTTTAATAAAATAATAAAATGAGTTTAAATTTAATAAAAATATTTTTTGGTCTACAAAAATAGTGTTAGGTTCGAGAGTCAGTTATATATGTGGAAGGATTAGCACCCACATAAAACACATAAAAATGATACTAATTGATCATACGTTATTCTTACTATTAACGAAAATAGTCTTAATTCTAATATTTAAAAATGATTTCTTCGCCTCTTAAAAAACTTTTATTCTAGGAATAAGAAAAAAAATTAGTATTGAAATATTATATGATTCTCCAATATCTAGACAAAATTTCAAAAAATATTTCTCCACATTAAATTCTCATGATGTTTCTTAAAATTTGGTGTAATATTCTTCCGTAAAAAATAATTATTAAAAAGCCTTCTAATATTTAGGCAAGATCTCAACTATTACTTTTACGTAAGACTATTAACCATTATTTATAAAAAGAAATAAATATTCAAAATTATCATTTACTAATTCATATTTTATATTTTAGGGCATAATCTAACAATAGATGAATAAATAATGCAAATACAAACAATCAATCAAATTGACCTATCTTACATGTATTTAATCCTATTTTTTCATTATTATAAATGAAAGAAATTCTTTTTTTTTTTTGTGAAGGAAAACTTTCTTTAATTTTTCAATATCTAGGCAGAATTTTGAGAAAATTAATCCTTCAAAATATTATTTGAATTCCCTCCAATATCTAGGTAGGGTTTCCAAGATCCTTTTTTTTTTTTTAAGAAAAGCATTATTTTATTTTTCTAAAAATTTTAAAATTGTACCTAACTATGTCAACATAAAATAAATAATGCATAAAAATAAAAGTTATTCAAGAAGGCAATGGTATTTTTTGGTGCTAAAATATATTTTTTTTTATTTTTAGTTTCCCAATTCTAGGTGAAATTAAAAAATTGACTTTTTTTCTTGATAAATTCATAAAATAACTATTTCAAAAGAAAATGAAGATGAATATTCCTCTATAAAAATATATATATTTAGATTTCCTCCAATACATAGGTAGGGTTTCAAAATTATTTTTTAACATAGAGATATCTTCCTTTTTATTTCCAAAAATAATCACTTTAAAGAAAATCATTCTTAAATCATAATATTATTGTTATTATTATTTATTAAAAATTTATTATCATTTTTTGGACAACATCAATTATCCATAAACAAATATATTTTCAAAACGTAAATTCACACATGCATTTACCCATTCAAATCGTATTAGCAAACTAACAAAATAAATATATAACTAATATAATTGAAAAAATGAAAAGAAAAAAGGCATATACCTTAATGGACTCTTGAAGGCTACACCTAAGTTGAATCTAATTGGCCCAAATTTGATAGACTTATAGATTATTTGAAACATGCCAAACCTTGCAACAATTAGGCTAAGTCTATTGGGTCACGAGTCGGGTTCGTAGCTTATGGAACGGGCCTTGGCAAGTTGAGGCATAATAGATGGGATGTGGGTTGGGTTATAGGTCCAAGTTTGACTCGATTCCTTCATTTTTTTTTTTAATTAGGTTTGGAAAGTCAAACTTTTCCATTTTTCTTTTTTTTTTCTTTTTTTTCTTCTTTTTTTTCTCATTCCCATTCTTTTCTTCTTCTTTTCCTTCTCTTCTCCCAATTATCGACTGAACCTCTTTTTCACCCTTTTTCTTTTCTCTTTCTTCTCCTTCTTTCTTTTTTTTTCCTTGTTTTCTCTTTTTTCTTTTGGTTCAGCTTTTTTTTTCCTGCTAATGCCAAAACTCCCTTGTTTCCCTTTTTTTTTCTCTTTTTTTTCTTCTCTTCTTTTCTTTCTTATTTTTTTAATCGCTGATTTGGTCTTTCTTTTCTTTTTTTTTTTTAGTGTTACCAAAACTACCCTTCCCCTTTTGGCTTGAGCTACCATTTATGCATTCTCACTTAGTGATGAATGGTTTTTTTTTTTTTGTGTGTTATGTGTTGTTTGAAATATTCCTTCATTTAGGTGCGAATTTTGTTTAGCATTAGGTAATTTAGCTGTGTGTGTTTTTTATTTATTTATTTTTTACTCTTAACATTTGTTTAGAAATGGTGATGGTTAGTGGCGGGATTAGGTTGCTATAAGGGTTTGTGTAGCCTGAGTCGGTGGTGGTTTGGGCAACTTCAATTGGGATGTTGAAAATGGAGTTCGAATGAAATTTTTTTTCTTTGTGCTTGGCAGTAAAAGTATGGGGAGGCTCAATGAGAAGGGCTTCAGTGTTTGTGAATGGGAATCTCAATAGGTGCGAGGAATTGGGTCAACAAAATGGGTTCTAGAAGAGGATGCTATGAAAATTTCTTTGGCCAAATGGTTTCCCTCCCTTATGTGTTGTGAATTTCTATTGCTTCCCCCTATAGCTATGAATCTGATTTTTGTAAAATAAGAGCTTAGATGAAAAGACAAATGAATACAAATTTATTTGGAGTCTTCTTATAGCATTTTCTATTGATGTTTGAAGTCTTTAGCTATGCATTGTTCTTTGTCCAAGAGCTTAGAAAAACTATATGTTAGATTACCAGAGGTAAAAAAAAAAGGGTGAAATTAGTAAGTTAAAAATATACTGGGTAAACTGGTGAATTTTTTGAGTACGAGAAAGTGGTAGCAAGTCGGTACTAACCTTTTAAATTTTTCATTTTTCTTAACATTTTAATTAATTAAATTAATTAATGCTAATAAAATGAAATTAGACTTTAAAATTATGCATTCCTAATCAACATTGACCTAAAGATGAAATTGAAGTAGGTTTAAGCCCATGCAAAATTATCTCAAAAATGGTTCATATGAATAAAAATCCAAACGAGCATAATTAGAATGCTTAAGCTAGCTTAAATCGAAGCGTTCAAATCAAGTGTAAAAGTCAAATAAACTTGAATTGACTTGGACAAAATTAATGGTCTATAATTGTCCCTTTTTGTACATTATTGAAAATTAGGAATAAAGTAAAGAAATAGACAATAATTTTGTTTGAAGTCAATTATTAGAAGATTTTTCAACAATTTTTTTTCCTTTTGAAAATTTTTTAACTTTTGGTTTTTTTTTGGTTTTCTTATTTTTTTAATTTTAATAAATTTTTGGATTTTTTTAATTTTTGAAAAACTTATCCCATTAGAGACTTCACAACTTTTGAAAATAAAACATAATAACTTAGAGATTATGCCCAAAGGTCGTTGAGATTGTATGCTCTAGGTTGTTTTCATCTTTGCCTAGAGGCCTTAAGAATTATGCATGAAAGTCTTATAAATCTTGATGCCAAAACAGACTATGCTCGAAAAACTTATGAATCTTGCACGGAGGTTTTACAAATCTTGATACTAAAACAAATTCAACTTAGAAGACTTACAAATCTCACCCAAAGGACTTAGAGATTATGTTTGGAAGTCTTATAAATCTTGACACCCATGAATGCTCCACTCATTAGAGGCTCCATAACTTTAAAATTTTAAAATATTATGCATAGAGGACTTATAAATCTTAACATTAAAACAGACTCAGTTTAGAAGACTTATGAATCTTGTTCGGAAGACTTAGAGATCATGCATAGGGGCTTTATAAATCTTGACCTTAAAACAAATTCAACTTGAAAGACTTACAATTTTTAATACTAAAACAAATTCAACTTGAAAGACTTACAAATCTTGCATGGATGACTTAGAGATTATGCCTGAAGGTTTTATAAATCTCAGTACATATAGATGCTTCTCTAAATAGAAGCTCGACAACTTTAAGAATTTAACAATATTCCACCTAAAAAACTTAAAGGTTATGCCCGGAGGTCTTATAAATCTTAACATCTATGAATGGTCCTCTAAATAAAGGCCTTAGAACTTTAAAATTTTAAAATATTTTACCCGAAAGACTTGCGAAGCATTTTGATCTTTGCCCAGAGGTCTTGTGAATTATTCCCTAAGGACTAATAAATCATTTTCTAAAAATTTGCTTTTAAAAAAATGAAACATTCAATTTTTAAGATTTCTTAAAGCTCAGATATCATCATAAAAAAATGGGATGACTTTAGATATCACTATCGAAGAAAACTCAAATATCACCACTGAGAATTGTTTAATGAAAGGGCTCGAATATCTCCATCGAGTGAATGTAGATGACTTCAAATATCAATATCAAAGAGAACTCGATATCACCATTTAGTGGATGCTAAAAAAACTCCCACTTAGAAAATGTAATTTAGACATGAATATTCAAACATGAATACTCGAATATCACTATTGAGAAAGCTTTAATGATATGCAAAAATGAATACTTGGATGTCACCACCAAGTAAAAATGCAAATAACTTTAGATATCACCATTGAAAGGATCTCGAATATCACTAAGAAAAATGTCTTTGGATAAAACCACTAAAAAAAACTCGAATATCACCATCGAGTAATTTTGAAGAAAATTTGATCAAAACATTTTCCTTAACAAATGCCAAATTTACTGGCCTTAAAATATAGGTGCCAACTAAATTGGGCATAAACCTTATTAGTGCCAACTAATCCGAGCTAAGTGCCAACTAAGACTTAAAGTCTCAACCAAACTAGGCTTACAGTGCTAGCTAAACTAAGCTTAAAATTTTGGTGCAAGCTAACTTGGGCTTAGGTGCTAACTAATATAGGCTTAAAGTGTTAGCTAAATGAGTTTAAATCCTATCGATGCCAGTTAAACTAGGCTTAAATTTCATATGTGTCAACTAAATTAAGCTTAAAATTTTGGTGTAAACTAAATTAGGCTTAAATCTTATCTCTTTTTAAATTTCTTGACATTTATTGTTTCTAAAAACTTAATTTCTTATCATATCTCATCTTTTCAATCATTTCTTCATCAACCCTTTTCGTTTCTGCAAACCCTTTTTCATTTCTTCAAACTCTTTTGACATTTTGGCCTCTTGTCAAATTATTCTTTTTCTTATTTCTCTATCATTTTTTCATGATAGACTTCCTTCTTTCTTTTTGGCTTTTTTCTTTTTTTTTTCTCTTAGCACACTTTTCTTTCTCTTTTATTTTTTTTCTTAACAAACTTTTTTCCTTGATAATTTTCTTTTCTTTTCTTTTTTTTTTTTACTTTTATTTTTTTTTTCAAAACTCAAAAGAATGTCCACATTTCTTATTTTTTCAATGTTTGCAAGATTGACAAATGTAATATGATGCAAGTGTCTAATCTCAAGATAAATGGTGAAAATGTTAATAACACTACACCAATGCAAATGATCACAAATGAGAAATTCTTTTCTTGTGATTGTAATGCAAATGTACCTGAATAAGATGTAGGTGGCAAACTTATCCCTATAATGCAGATGTCAATATTCTTTCCATGTAGATACCCCTATAATGGTGAAAATGTAAATTTTTTTTCATGACACAAATATACCCAACAATGATGTAATAATAAATTTTTTACATGCAAATGCCCCTTACCAATGCAAATGCAAATGTTCATACATGATATAGATGCCCCAAAGGTATAAATGCAAATTTACAAATTTAATTATTTTTTAGTAATGCAAATGCTCCTTGTAACTACAAAATTTCATTTAAAAAATGTCAATCCTTGTGCAAATGCAAAAATTCTTATAGTACATATGCCTCATCATGGATGCAAACACCAATATTTAAAATAATGATGCTAATGAAAGTTAAAAGATACAAACACTAAAACTATCTTTTTCAAAAAAATTTCTTTTTCAATTCTACCTACTCCTTATTGCCTATCAAATTAAATCTTCAACTTATTTTCAAAAGGACCTCGAATTACCCTTATCTTATTCATTCACTTATTTTGATCTTGTTTCTTTATCGATCTTTGCTTTCTTTGCTTTTCAAATAGGCTTTATTGATTTTCCTTTCATTTTTTCAATACACTTTCCTTTTTATTCCTATCTTCAACATACAACATGCAACACGCAACATGCATTTTGGACTTGACTGCAAAATCAAAAAGGCAAACCACTATGTTCCTCTTATAAAAAATCTTTTTTTCCTTTTTTATTATCAACATTAATCATTCAATGGAAAATATTTTTTTTTTCTAGAATCCACACTAGCCTAAAGGTTCTCATAACTTGATAATTTTCTTTTACATCAAACATGATTTTTTTATTTTTCACAAAAATGTATGACTATTCATTCCAAATTTGCAAAATTATCAACAAAATTGTCCCTTATAATTAAATTCCTTTGTCAAAAACAATGAAATATCCAAACAACTTTGACTTTTAAGTCTCTTAAATTTGGCATTCTCTACTAGAAATGAAAAAGGTGGCACTTTTCCTTTCAAACAAATTAAATGTTTAGCAAGTCAAGGTTTCAATTTATTCATGAAGTCTTTATCATTTTAAAAGAACAAAATAGATGAATACTTTCCATCTAGACTCATAAATGAAACATAAAATTTTCTAAAACGCATGAATTCCTTGAAAATCAAACATGTTCGACACTTTCTTTAGCCTCTCAATATGGCATTTTGATAAATATCAAGGTTAGTAGCGACGGGCTCAAAATTTTAAAAGGTCATTTAGGAATGATAAAAGAAAACTCCAATCTTTAAAATCAATCCCTTTAATGGATTTCAAACTTTCAGGGCACTAACTTCTTTAGTCATCAAGTTTACTTTCAAAGTTCTCAAATTTGTTCTACACTACCCTATTTTGGGGTTTTCACCCTAGAACCACATTTTTCTTTCATTTTTTTTCTTTTTCTTGATTGTTCCATTATGCACTTAAGAATTCAACTTTATTCAAAATGGGTTTATAACTCACAAAGGATAATATTCATAAAAGGAAGGGGCAAAAGCTTCTTCAGTTATGATGGTTGCTCAAAGAAAATGCTCTCTAGTTTAACTATCTATGCTTTATCAAAATTGACTTTTCATAGCTTGTAACATAGGTCAAGGTTTAAGGTTTTGAAAGAAAAAGATAGGTGGGCCAAATGTATGTGTTTAAGAGTGATTAAACCAAGATTAATTTCCTCATATATAAAGGCTTCTTTTGGAACATTTGTGTTTTCATTTCCCACTTTGCCACTCTATCATTTTATTCTTTATTCTTTTTTTTTTTTGCTTGTCTTTTCTTTTTCTTTTTTTTTTTAATTTTCTTTTGCACTATCTACTTCTAATTGAGTGAGTTCAAAACCTTTTTTTTTTAACTCTTTTTATTAAACATTTGCCCTTTTGGCATATAGGTTTCCTTTTTTATACTTAAAGTAAGACTTCATCATGTAGGATTCTTAACTATGTCCCTCTTTTGTCCCCTAATGTAGAGGGTGATTCTTGGTCAAAGTTCATTTAAAAAGAATTCATTAGGCTTAAAGGGGTAGTAAGGGAATAATTTTCATATTGTGAAAGGATAATGAAAGACAACCATTTGTCATCTCAAGCATAACCACTTAATTTAAAAAACAATTCCATTTTAGGAAAATGGGAAGAAAGGCTTTTCAAAATTTTACTTTTTTTTTGTTTTCCTAAATTTTCTTTTTCTTTTGAGTTCTACAGTTTTCTTTTTTTGGTTTCTTTAAAAAATTTTAATTTTTTTTAGACTTTTCAAATCTTTGTTTAGATTTCTTCAAATTTCTTAAATGCATAATATCACAATCATTTTTTTTTGTTTTTGTTTTTTTTTTCCTTTTTACACCCCTCATAACTAATTAATTTGCTTTACCAAAAATACTATGCATGAAAGATGTCCATTTTTAGTGTCACTTCAAATGAAAACCCATACAATAATGACAATCACATTGATGAACTCATTTAAGGTTTCAAATTATTTGTGTCATTGATCAAAATGAAGGGTTATGGCACAAATTAATCAAGTAAGGTCAATGAGTTAACTTTGCACTTTAGGTCAATATACCCCAACTTAGAACAACGTAGGGTGAGAATTAGAGCCTTCATGTGTTTAAGGTCATTTGACGAAATTTGGGTTATTTGGTTTCAACACATTTGAAACTATAGCATAGTCATGACACATCAAATTACCAGCATCCAAATTCTAAAACAAATGTTGTGTTTACTTGGTTTTCTAGAAATCCAAGATAGCCTTTTTCTTCTTTTTTTTTTTCAAATTGATTATCTTATTGTTCATTGCCTAAGAAAAAATTATCACCCATAGTATGATCAAAAATTCAAGTTCATGCCCTTTAAAAGGTTAAGGTAGATAAGTAAAATCATGTGAGTGGTTTAGAACATAAGAGTGTTTTAAGAGAGGTGTGAAGGTATTAGATGGGTTTATTTGTAATAGTAATCACCAATGTTTTTTAGACTCTTTTTTATTTTTATTTTTTAAAAACCTATTTTTCCAAAAATTTTACTTCCTTTTTTTATCATAGTTTTCATTCATGATCTTGAAAACTGCTTATATATGGCTTATTCTTATACAATTGCAAATCAATTTTTATTTTTTATTTTTTGAATTTTTCTCAAACAAGAGTTAGAAAATATATAAAAAATATTTCAAATCCAATCTAACAAGTCAATATGTTATCATTTACAAAGTCTTAAAATTAAAAGCCATTCCTTTTGAGGAAGCAACAATACACTTTCAAGAATTTTTAAAACAAAATTTTGTACAAAGTTAGAGAACCAAAGATCATATGTGATCATCAACTACACCTTTAATATCTATAATTTTCTTTTTAATCTTGGATTTTTTCACTTCAAGGTGCTTAATCTTCTTCCATATTCCACTTCTAGAAGTTTTTGCCAAGCTCAGGTAAAAGGAAGTAAACTAAAAGACAACTGGCTCCATCAAACTTCCCATAATCATGATCATTTCTTGCAAAGACTTTAGGACCCTTTTTTTACCCATAGGGACACTCCTTATTCATCTGATGATGGGATGTCATAAGAGGAAAATTAAACAAATAAGTGAATGGTATAATGTTTTCATGATGAATTTGTGAACTTGTGTGCAATAAAATGATGCATACTTTCCTTAAATGTGATGCATGCACCATTCAAGTTTGATGAGAATCATATTATTTATCCACATATGTACACCAAGTAACAAGACATATTTACATGAAATGAAATGTATCTACAATGTGAGTGATGATAATTATACCATTTCTGAATATATGCACATGAAATATAATGTCCCAATATATGAGTGATATATGCACAAAATGTAATATCCTATTTCATAAAAGATGATGTGGTTACATGAAATGCAATGTGTGCATAATACAAGTTTAGAATCATATCATTTATGAATGTATATGCATGAAATATAATTATATGATACATGAGTAATGAGATCAAGATGCATGAACAATGAAACATATTTATATGAAATGCACTAACATATTATATGCATGACAAGATATGTTTGCTTGAAATGAAATGCATGTACTATGCAAATTTAATAAAATTGAGACTACCATTCAAAAATTTGTACATGAAATGAAATGTATTTACAACCTTACTATTTCCAAATACGAAAATTAATGAAATGCGAAAAATACAATAAAAATCCAAAATTTTCCTTCCTTTTTTACCTTTTTTTATAGAAAGAAAATATGAATTCAAGAAAACATTTCCTAGAAAAAAAAGCACATAAAATGACCAAAATTCAAACTTTTTTTTACTTTTTTTTTTTTGCTTTTATTATTTGGTTAATAACAAAGAAATCAATTTTTTTCCTTTTTCAAAAAATTTTCTCCTTTTATTTTAAAAATTCTTAAAGCTCGTAAAGTTATGAATCCTAGATAAATAGTAGACAAACCGAATAATATGTCAAAAGAAAATTTTATCAGAGGAATTCTTTTATATTTTTCTTTTTCTTTCTTTTTCAAAATTTAAAAATTTTTTTGCATTATTATTACCCCTAAATATAGATTTTATCAAGATGTTCCTCATGTGTCCTAACTTAGTTATTTTGTACAAAACAAGTTTGACATGGCTCTACCTTAGATTGGCCCCCTAAGGTTCACTATATGCTGGATTAGGATTTATACATCTAAAGATTCCAAAATTACTCCTCCCATCATCATCCATTATAGACTAGGAAGGCACTCCAATCCTTACCCATAATAGGTTGCAAATGAAAATGGTTCAATCTGAATAGAAGTGTTTCGCTAGCCATTACAACGGTATTTACCTCACAAGGGCATAGGTACTTCATTCCCTCCTTAAAAGGTGAGAGCCCTAGTATAAAACTCATGCATGCAATGCACATATGATCGCGTGTGAAAGAACACTTCATTACAAACCCTATCCTAAATGGCCCAACATTTGTTAAGACCAGTATGTACAAAAATACATAATAAAAAAATACAATAAATGAAATAATCAAAATGGGAATGCAATGCAAAATATTTTTTTTCAAAAAATCAAAATAAAAGAAATTAAAGTTAAATATTAATTAAGACCATTAAATCAAAACTTTGGATAAAACATGATCAATTTTAGGTTGACTCTTTAAAAATGATAGTCCCCAATAGAAGTGCCAAGCTATTATAATGGTTTTAGGAACTACTAGACAAAAATTTTAAAAGTTTCAAAATAGGGGAAGTCATCATCAAATTTTTTTTTTGGCTAGTTGTGATTGACCACCTAAAATGTTTATCTTTTTAATAAAACAATAAAATGAGTTTAAAGTTTATTAAAAAGATATTTTGGTCTACAAAAATCGTGTTAAGTTCGGGAGTCAGTTACACGTAGGGAAGGATTAACACCCCATAGCGCCTATAAAAATTATACCAATTGATAATATGTTATCCTTACTATTGATGAAAATGGTCTTAATTCTACTGTTTAGAAATAATTTCTTCTCCCTTTAAAAAACTCTTATTCTAAGAATAAGATAAAAATCTTTAATATTGAAATGTTTTTTTATTCTCCAATTTAGGTTGAATTTCAAAAAATATTTCTCCACTAGAATTCTCATGATATTCCTTAAAATTTATCATAATATTTCTCTATAAAAAGTAATTATTGAAAAGCCCTCCAATATTTAGGGAGGATCTCAATGATTATTTTTACGTAGGACTATTAACCACTATTTATTAAAAAAAACTAATTTTCAAAATTATCATTTACTAATTTATATTTTTATTTTAGGGTATAATTTAACAAGTGATGAATAAATAATGCAAATAAAAACAATCAATCAAATTCACCTATCTTGCATGTATTTAATCCTATTTTTTCATTATTATAAATGAAAGAAATTCTATTTATTATTTTTTTTATGAAGGAAAATTTTCTTTAATTCTCCAATATCTAAGCAAAACTTTGACAAAATTAATCATTCAAAATATGATTTAAATTCACCCTAATATCTAGATAAGGTTTCCAAGATCTTTTTTTAAAGAAAAACATTATTTTATTTTCCTAAAAATTTTTAAAATTGATAACTGACAATATCAACATAAAATAAATAATGCATAAAAATAAATTTTATTCATGAAGGCAATGGTATTTTTTAGTGCTAAAATATATATTTTTTATTTTTAATTCCACAATATCTAGGTGGGATTAAAAAATTGACTATTTTCACCTGATATATTCGCAAAATAACTTTTCCAAAAGAAATGAAAATGATATTCCTTTGTAAAAAAATAATTTTTTAGATTTCTTCCAGTATCTAGGTAAAGTCTTCAATTTTTTTTTTTTACTTAAGAGATATCTTTCTATTTATTTCCAAAAAGATTCACTTTAAAGAAAATAACTCTTAAATCATAATATTATTGTTATTATTATTTATTAAAAATTTTATTATCATTTTTTGTACAAACTTCAATTATCCATGAACAAATTTATTTTCAAAACGTAAATCTACACATGCATTTACTCTTTCAAATCATATTAGCAAAGCAAGAAAATAAATATATAACTAATATAATTGAAAAAACGAAAAAAGAGACATATACCCTAATGGACTCTTCAAGCCTACACCCAAGTTGAATCCAATTGGCCTCGATTTGGTAAGCTTATAGATTATTTGAAACATGCCAACTTGCAGCAATTGGGTTGAGTTTGTTGGGTCACGAGTCGAGTCAATAACATGTAGAGTGGGCCTTAGTGAGTCAAGTCATAACAAACAGGCCGTGGGTTGGGCTGTGGGTCCAATCTTGACCCAATTCCTTCTCTTTTCCTTTTTTTTTTTAAATCATGTTTGAAAAGTCAAACTTTCTTTTTTCTTCATTTTCATTCATTTTCTTTTTTCTTCGACTCTTTCTTCTTCTTCTTTTCTTTCTTTTCTTTCAACCACCGACCGAAACTCCTTCTTCCACTTTTTTTCATCTCTTTTTTCTCCTTCTTCCTCTTCTCTTATTCCTTCTTTTCTCTTCCTTTCTCCTATTCAACTTCATTTTCTCTCAACCGACATCGAGACTCCCCTGTTTCCTTTTTTCTTTATTCTCTTTCCTTTCGTCTTCTCTTCTTCTCTTTCTTATTTTCCCAATCGTCGATTTGGTCCTTCTTTTCTTTTTATTTTTTTTTTGTTGTTGAAACTACCCCTCCCTTTTTGGCTTGATCTGGCACTGATACTTCCTCACTCAATCGAGAATTTTTTTTTGTATGTGTTGTGTATTGTTTAAAAAATTCTTTCGTTTAGGTGGGAATTTGTTTGGCAGTGGTTAATTTAGCTATGTTTTTTTTTTTTTTTTGCTCTTGACAACTGCTTAGGGAGGGTGATGATTAGTGGTGGTATTTTGTTGCTATGGAGGGTTTGGGTAGCCTGAGTTGGTGGTGGTTTGGGTAGCTTTGGTTAAGATGCTGAAAATGGTGGTCAAATGGTTTTTTTTTTTCTTTTTTGTGCTTGGCAGTAGAGGTAGCGAGGGGCTCGATGAGAAGGGCTTTGGTGTTTATGAATGGGAATCTCGATGGGAGACGGGAGTTAGGTCGCAAAAATGGGTTCTGGAAGAGGATGGTGTGGAAATCTCTTTGGCCAAATGGTCTCCTTCCCTTCTGTGTTGTGAATTTCTGTTGCTTCCCCCTATGGCTCTGAATTTTGATTTTTGTAGAAAGAGAGCTTAGATGAAAGGACAAATGAATTCCATTTCTTTTTGTCTTCTTGCAGCATTTTTGTGTTGATTTCTAAGGTCTTGAGCTCTGCATTGTTCTTGGTCCAAAAGCTTAGAAGAACTCTGTCTTAAATTGCCAAAAGTTAAAAAAAAAGGGTGAAATTAGTGAGCTAAAAATAGGCTTTGTAAACTGGAGAATTTATGGATAAATGAGAAAGTGAGGGCAGGCTGACCTTCTCAATTTTTCATTTTTCCTAACATTTTAATTAATTGAATTAATTAATAATAATAAAATGAAATTGGGCTTTTAAAATTATGCATTTCTATTCAAAACTAACCCAAAGTTGAAATTGAGTTAACTCTGAGAATTCGAATCAAAATCCAAGCAAGCCTAACTAAAGCACTTTAGTTGGCTCAAATCGAAGCATTTAAATTAAGTGTAAAAGTCAAATAACCACGAGTCGATCTGGACAAAATTAAGAGTATACAATTTAGATTAATGTCTTCAATGATCATTTTTGCATTTTTATCTTGTTGCCATTGCTGTATTTACCAAACACATATTTTCTCATTGATAATATTAAATCTTACAACTATAATAAATAAAATTTATATTTAATGCACTATCATTATTATTTTTAATCTCATCAAATTAATTTTACTGTCACTAATCTTATATAACTAAATTTGTTCTATTTTTATATTGGAGGAATGATAAATTGAATCTGAATTTTTTTATTATTTATGAAATTACTAATATAAAGGAAAGTATAATAAATTTTACCAAAAATAATCTCATTCGTCTTTAATTTCATAAAACTAAATTGGTTCTATTTTTTACATTGGAGGAAGAATGATTCGAATATGACTCTTTTCTTTTATGAAGTTACTGGTAAATGAAAATCATATTTAAGTGTTACATATAAGAAAGCAATGACCTAAGTCCAATGGACAAGCCAACCAAAGAAAAAACCAGCATATAGTTAGATAAATCCAATATAAAGTAAAACCAAATTCATGCGTGACAAAACTTGCATTTAGAATCTCAAAAGTTCAATTTTTTTGTCATTAAATTAAAGCAGTGGCGGATCTTGATGTTCAATTTTAAGGAGGCTAAAATAATATTTTATAACAAATTTTTTTAAAATGTATCAAATCTTTTAATAATAAAAAATAGATAAAAACATATAATAACAAAACTTACAATTATAAGTATGATAATATATAAATATTATAACAAAATGGATATATTAAACAATTAACCTTACGATTTCTAATTATAAATCACTAACAATATTTTTTATGAAAATAAAATTATTATTTTTTTCTTACAATATTAATACATTATTTTATCATATTTAATATTTATTAAAATGAAAAAATCACAAAAAAATATTTTTAAATAAAATTAAATTTTAGAACAATAAAATAAAGATTTCGATATGATAAATTAAAACCTTTTAATTTTTTACCTAGTATTTTTACATTATAAAAAATGAAAAGGTATTTGAACTAATCATATTAATTATTTTCACATGTAACAATTTTTAAATAAAATGAGCATGCATATAGTAAAAAAATTGGTTGAAAAAAATTACAATTGAAAATTTGTCAAGTCAGTTTTTAGTTATTGTAATACTTGCATATATATATATATATTAAACTTAAATTTACATATTTATAAAAATATACTATTGACAAATTTATTCATTTTAAATTAAAAATAATTTATAATAAGTAAACACAAATTAAAGAATTATAATTTTTTTAAGTTAAGAGTTTTAATATTTAAATACAAATAAATTTTGTAACTATTATTCAATATAAAAACATAAAGTAAAGAATAATATATATCAACACAAAAACTTAAGTTTGAGGAGGCTAAATTAATTTTTTTTATTAACAAAATTTAAAATTATTATAAAAATCACATTTGTATTAAAAAAATCAAAATTTTTTGGGACCATGAACCCCCTCTAAGCTCCTTAAAAGATCTGTCATTGAATTAAAGTCTCATTAACGGAATCCGATGCTTTAAAATAAGAATATATACGAATGTATCTTTGAGTTACATTCTTTTGGGGAACAGAAATTTGATTAATTGTAATATGAAAATTAGGATTTGATCTCATACCTAAAAAAATAGGTCATGGTCGGCAAGGAGTATGTTCCAATTTTTTAAGTTCAACAAAGTTTGTGAGTGAAGAAGATACTGCTGCATGTAAAGAGGCGAGCCCTCACCTTGCTCGACACCCTTTGCATGTAGCTTTGCATGCCTTAATTATTAGTCTTTAGAAAAAAAAAAAAAAAAAAAAGGTACTTTTTCAAAAATATATATATATATAATTGTTATAATAAAAACAAAAAACCGTACCTTTTATAGATTACTAATGCTATAGTATCTGCGGCGAATACCAAAAATAAAAGGTTAATGCTAAGAATGTGAAATGTTGAATTTGATCTTTCTACAATCTCAGTTTTGTTATTTATCAAAAAAAAAAAATCTCATTTTTTTTTTATTTTAGTATTTAATCTTTATACATTGATTAAAAATCTATTTAAAATAATTGAAAGTTTTACAGTTAAATTCTATAAGTGACATTTTTGTTGATGCCGCGATATGTGACATGAGTTTTCTTATCATATGAAACAAATTAGTACAAAAACTTTTTTATTTTTAATAAATATATAAAAATTGCTTTTTTAGCATTTTAAAATGTTAATTATTACTTAATTCAAATAAAATATGATGTTTTCTAGAATGATGTGAGTCATACAAGTAAAAAATTAATCCACCTTAACATTTGTCTCAAATCATGCTTCCAAATTTAGGAGTAAAACTTTAACAGTATTATTTATTAGAGGAGAAATCTATTTATATTAATGTAAAATTTTTTAGTTTACAATTTTTTTAGTTATTGATTTTAATATATCTAAAGGATAAAATTAAATAATTTTGTGTAATATTTTATATCTATCGAAATTAATAGATAAAAAAGTATAAAGTTAAAAAATTTTACACCATTATAAGTGGATCCCTCCTTTATTTATTATCCTAAAATTAACTTTTAATAAATATACAAAAATTAAGGTGCTGTTTGATAAATTGAACAAATTCAACTGATAAACTAAAAATTGAAAAATTAAATAGTGAATTGTTTGTTCTGAAAATTTTAACTATTGAATTTATGATATAAAAGTTATTTAGTATGTTACTAAAACTTGAATGTTTAGTAAATTTTTTGTTACTCTTTTATAAAAAAAAAAAATACAATTTTATAATTATTTTCAAATCGGCAAAAACTAAAAAAGAAAAGATATGAAATTAATGTAATTAGATAATACTTTTTAAAATAAAATTGGTTTAATACATTAAATAGTTTTTAGTTACATAGCATCTTTAATGTTTTTAATTAAAAATCTTTCATTAAGTGGTTGTTAAAAATAATTTATAAAATTGAAAATATAAAGTCATTGAAAATTTTCAGTGAAATTAAAATTTGTGGAATTGAGATAATAAAATGACTAAATTTACCTTGGCACAAAAGTTCAATTCCTAAGCATCCTAGGAAATTCGCCTTTCTCATTTATAAAGAATCATAAATGTTCCCATATTTAACCAAAAGTTACAATCTTAGCATTCAGGAAAAAATTTATGCATCCTTGTTTAAAGGGTTTAAACAAAACATCAAGCGTTGATAATGGATAGTTGGTTTAGATAGTAAAAAAATGTATGCTCTTTTGTTGTTTACATTTGAATCCATTGGAAAATTATGAGAAAGTAATTTTTTTATGAATTCATTAAACTCTATATAAATAAACTGATTTGAAAAGGAAATGTATCGGGTAAAATCCGAACCTATTGCTGCTTAATAAACAAAAAAAAAAATCTAAGTGCAAAATTGTAGCTAATAACTTGTAAAAAGTAAGACAACAATACTTGCATTACTAAATTGTTCCGATGAAAACAGAATACCAATTCAAAACATTTCCACACCCGAAAACTGCACCGGCAATTGAGATGTTCCCATTAAACACCTAATTGATGCGACTGAAAAGATATAACTTGAATCATAACAGTAATTTAGCCTTTGGTTATAATTAGTTTTTGGGGAGGAAACAGAGTGGAGAGATTTGGATCATGTAATAATTATATCAATATGTTTCTTTCCTTCTGTATGATATATTCAAAGATTCAACCAGGAATGAAACAAAGTCTGACTACACAAAATCCATCAAAATCGAGATATGATGGGGTAGAGAACCCAAGAGATCCTTGACCAGCCAGCCAGGTTTCAACAAACCTATTAAAATTCCAATACATCCAGTACAATATATATACAAAGATGTGCAAAGATAGAGGAAGAAAAGAGCTATGAAAATATAAGTGAAAACTGGGGGTTTAGTACTCTTCCCTGTATTGTTTGATTATTATTTTTGAAAAGATTTTTATCACACTGATCCCACAAGCCTAGTGATTGGTCCGCTCAACCCCAAAGGAGACCGAGAAAGCTGCTGTCTGGAAATCTCCCTTAGAACAGGTTTCATCTCAGGCTGTCCTGGTGACCAATCGATGATTTGCTCTGATTCCTGCTTTATTTTTCTCACTTGGCTGTGAACTGCAACAGTACGCATGTCTTCCTTTCCTTTGAAATCATTAATGTAATTGTTGCCCATCTTCTGCTCCATCTCTGCTTCTTCCTTTGGCAAGACTTTTAACAAAATTTCACTCCCCAAATCTGTATTTAAATATGGATAGATGAGGCTCTAAATATAAGAGGAAGGGGGAGACGTAAGAGGGCAGGGAAGAGAGAAGTTTGGTGTGAAAGAAATATCTTCTCTGCGAATCAAATACTATGACTACTGTTTTGGACCGTGTTGAAAACTTTGATTCCCCAAACATTGCTAATGCTAAAGGTGCGCGTGAACAATGTGCGCTTCTTTATGCTTCTTTTATCCATATAAGATAAACTTAGTAATTTTAAATAAGATATAATTGCATAATATAAAAATATAATAATAATATAAAATTTGTATAATTTAAATTTTTAAAAATCTTATATTAGTTAAATAAAAAATATATCTTTTATATTTATTATATAAATATATTATAATAAAATAATTTTTATATTTTATACATAAAAAATAAACACAAACGAATCACACAAATTAACCAGTGGCATCCGCACGTGTTTGTCACTCCAAAAAGAAGAGTGTGGTCAAAGGTTCCTCAGACCATATATAAACCACCAAACCCTGGTAACCGTTCGATGGGCTGGGGCGGATGTGGATTTATCACCCGAACAGCAAGCCTTCTTCAATTTTAACGACCGGATATTTAAATTTTTAATAATTAACTCAAGTTTGTAACATCAATGCCGTTTAAAATTAATTTTGGAATTAATTTATTTTTTTACTTTAATTTGTTGAAACAAAATACATTAACCAAAAATTATTTTATTATAAAAATATTTTTATTAATCTCAATAAATGTCTATAATCATTTATTAATTGAACCCTTTCATTTATAGTTGGAATCTAATGTTTACCGTTGGAATCTAATGTTTTTAATTTAAAGGTTTTATATTAGAAAAAAAGAACACCATTTCTGAAAAAAAAAAAATCGTTTACTGTGTTTATTCATTAAACCTTAATTCCATCATCTTGGTGTTAATGAAGCATACTATTATTAATTAGGTGTGAAAGGTGATGTGAATATTTTGGGGTCAAAGGTTGTAGAAGGCATTCAACTCAATTGCTATACGGCCGAGAAATAAACCGAAAAACGCCAACCCAGAGGATTCTTTCATTTTGACTGTCATTTTATATGTGATAATTTACTGATTATGTTATGTAAATTATTGATAATTTATATATTTATGTTAAATTTTATATGAAAATTATATATTATATTTATATAAAATATAAAATATATTTTTATTTTTATTAAATTTATATATAATTTTTATTAAAATTTTAAATCATATCATTTTCATATTTTTTATATCATGATATCATATTTATTTCAAATTATTATAACTATTTAAAAATCAATAAATAACTATATCATAAATAAAGATTAAAGACATATTGTTTTCAAGTGCACACCAATTCAATTCCAAATTTAAGAACCACATGGACCTTGTTTTCTTGATTTTCGAAACCACAAGCATTGGTATATGCCATCTTTTGTCCAATTCACCAATTTATATATGTCAATTAAAGAACAATTATAACTTTTTCAAGAACGCCAATTAATTTTTTTCAACATGCAAAGACTAAATTTATACTCATAAAAGGTTAATTTAATTGGTTAAAAGAGAAGTTTTATTTTTTGTCAATTAATATTTTATTTTGGGATAGCAACCCAAGAATAAAATGTTGAAAGTACTAAATTGCTAAGAAAAAAATATTCCTTTAAAATTACTTAAGGAGAGAAATAGACAAATAAAATGTGAGGATACTCTTACCGCATTAGATAAAATATGAAAAAAAAAAAAAAAAAGGTTAGATTAAGTTTAGATAAAGCCTTAAGATACCTCTAATTGCATTATTAAAAAAGAGGAGTTTTAAAATCATACTATTTTTCTTAATCTTTTAATAGTTGATTAACTTTAGTTTAGATTAGCTAGTATTTCATCAAAATTAGTATTTGAAAATTACGGATTTAAAAAAATTTATGTGTGTAATATTTTCTTAAAGTAAATATTAAAATAAAAAGTTCATAGGTAAATTAAGAATTTTAAAAAATAATAATAACAAACCAATAACCATTACACAGGATAATTAATAAGTTATTGTGCCGTTAATCTATACAGACAAAAGACTAGACTATAATAAGACAAATATTTAATTTTGAAAAACTTTTTTATTCATCCGAGTTGATTTAGAGGCATAGAGTTCTCTAATCTTAATGTTTTTCAAGTTTCTATCTAGACAATAAAAAAAAAAAAAAATGAAATTCACCAATTAGAATGGTGACGTTTAATCCTCCAAATTAATAGTCTAATAAAAAGAGATAAACACCAAAAAAATTATTGAGTTTTAGTGGTCAATATATATTGTGTCAACGTCAAGCTATATAATTATATATATGAGCTGATGATATGAAGATTACCAATTTAATCAATCATGTTAGATTCTTGCACATCAATACTCAATCATGTAACATGTAATCTAATATCTAAAAATCATTTAATAAAGAATAATAAATTCGTGATTTTTATGATCAAATCGAGAGAGAGAAAGAGTAGGATTTTTTTATACAAAAAAATCTTAATTTTAAAATAACAAATTTTATAAATATTAATAATTTAAATTTAAATTTATGAAACATTATTTGAATTAAAATTTAGATTTAATTTATTTTTTTCTGCTTTCGACAGCAACAACGTAAATTCTCTTCAAAGAAAACCTAATATGAACTTTGAATTTAAATAAATTCATGAATTCAACATTCAAATTTTAAAGGTTGCTAAAGAAGCTCCAAATGAAAATAGAAAGATGGCTTTATCGAATTAACAGGCCTCAAAAGCAAGAAAAAGATATTAGAAATGTCAACGTAGGACCAGACGGGCCTTCAGATATGGTTTTGTCATTTAATTAACAAAGAATGAATTGAGCAGCCAGGGCATTGACATATACACTAGGTTTTAGGCGGTGGTTAGATTTGTTACTTGGCAGTTGGCAGCCAGCAGTCGCTACCGATACGTTGCACTGCTTCTGCCACATGGCACTGAATAGTCACCGTTACCTAACTAATTGTGAATTATCTCACACTTGGGTCTTTCTCTCCTTCATACAAAAAGCCTGCCCCTCAGCAAAGTCTATGTTGAGTTTGGTACCGACGTAGTTTTATTTAATCACCCCACATCATCTTAGCTTTAATTAATTTATTCCATTAATAATAATAATTAATATTATTTTATAATTTTATATTTGATATATTATTGACATATAAATTTTATTTAATATCAATAATTAAGATAATATCATTTTATTAATGAATAAATATCAATTCTTAAAATAAATATATAAAAATTAATATTTTTTTAAAACTTTATTTATTAATAAGATAAGATTATCTAATTTACTTCATTAATAAAATAATATTATCTTATTCATTGATAATGTATAAAATTTATATATTAATAATACATCAAATATAAATCTTTATTTTATACAAGAAATGATTCCCTCTTCGCTTGGGATTGAATTTTTTGCAATTAAAAAGTGGGTTTATTTAGTTCTTTACGTGAGCAGAGCATAAAGTATATAAAATCTATTAAATTTATCATTAAGAAGTTCAAAATGAAATATAAAAATATAAAACTGTTAACTATAATGAAGTTCAAAATATAAACTAGGAACATAAATAGTTAACTATAAGGAAATTTAAAATATAACCTAGAAATATAAACAGCTAAATGGAGTTCAAAATGTATCCTAGAAACATAAAACATTGAATTTCTTCACGGCTATTTTGATGAAGATGCACTAGTCCACAGATTTTAAATGGTTATCAATTGTAAACTATTGCCACCCTCTAAAAAAAGCTTTTTTTTTTTCCTTTTGCAAATGCAACGGATAGTCCATCTCTTTGGTTGATTTGAAAGAGGGTAACATCTTTTTGTTGTTATGGGTGGTATTTGTTTGCAAAATCAACTGGCACACGCTGCAGGGATGATACCATTGATCAATTGTCACCGAAAAATTTTTTTTTTTGAAAGGAATTGTCACCGAAATGAAAAAGCGAAGCATAGAAAAACTTGATTTATTATTTATAAAAGACTTAAAGACATTTCAGTATAAAAAAAAAAAAAAAAGTAAAAAAAATTGAGTTTTGTATTACCATAATGTAGGATGCCTGAACATTAGTAACATACATATTGCATTCAAATAGTAGAGGATCAGCTTTACAATCAGAATCGATTTCATCCCTATTTTGATTTTGATAGTCAGTTTGACAATCACATCAAATGTGAATTTCTGAATATAAATTTGCATCACTGATTTCAATTATTTCAGGGGATGCTTTTTCATATGGCTTTGATGGGGAAGGTTGATTCCATCGGTCATGTTCTTCTAAGAAAAGAAATATGTTGAAGGAACCTGTTGATTTAGATAATAGTAACAAATTGGAAAGAATAAAAAGCCACCGTTTTTGGCTTGGATATTATTTATAGTCATCAAAGTTGCGTTTTTACATATGGGTAAACATAAAAAGTCAGGTCTTGATGAATAATTAAAAAAAAAAAAATCCCTAAATTCGAGATAATGAGCAGCGGCAAAATTTGCCCATCCATTTCAAAACCCGGTACGATCATCAATTTGAACCAAATCCATTTTGGCCTGATTCAATGTCAAACATATGAAGTAGATTGTTTTTGGAGTGATTTGATTTAGAAAAATTCATAAATTTTTCTTTGGAATTATAATGATAGGTATTTATTTCTTACATTTAATTCAAGATAATTTGATTACAGAAGAAAATATTAGATTACTAATAATACTCAAAATAAAAAACTCACATCTTCTTTTAATATTTTAGGATTTTTGAGGGAAAATTATCTTATTTTTAAATTTAACTTGAATAAAAAATTTATCATATATATGTTATCCTTTTGAAAAGTAAGTTTGAAACTTAGTTTTAACCGTTTTAAAAAAATTATCTTATTTTTAATTTAGTTTTAATATGTGATAATTAAGGTACTTCAAAGAAGAAATGCCTTAATTGATATTAAACAAACATCTTATTAGATAATTTTGTCTTATTTGATACTTTTTTCATAATTTTTGCAAAAGTATCAAATAAGACATTTCTTTATTTAATTCAGTTTTGATATGTGACAATTAAAGCGTTTTAAGGAAAAAAACGTTTTAATTGATATCAATTAAGATATTTTCTTTGAACAAACACTTTATTTAATACTTTTTTCTAACATATTTACAAAAGCAAATAAGGCTTTTAGCTCTTTTAGATGCTATAATTGATTTTTCTTTTATATTTTAAAACAACAATTACAACATGATGTCTAGTTAAATACTATAATTGGGTATATTTAATTTAAAAAGATTAAATCTTTCTTTTCTTTTGCTGCTAAAAGTATCATTTATTATTTGGATTTTTTTGTTAAAATAAAATGAAAAGTTGCTTACAATTTGTCAAGAAAATTATAATAATTATACATGAATTAATAAACTAAGATTTCTTCCAATCAAGCGAGTGAATTTAATTACGAAATATCTTTAAAATCAAATAAAATTTTGAATATTAAACTTTTCTAAATTTTATATTTTTCTTTAGAATCTAAAATTTTACAAACCAAATATACCTTAGATTTTGAAACGTTCACATTTTATTGATAGACATAAGCTGGTAGAAGAAACTAGAATTGCAATGATTCATTGATATGTCATCTATTTATAACAAAGTCAAATGTAGTTGTATATGTATGAGTCATATATGCATACTTTTTTTATTATTTTATTCATTTTTATTTTTTATACATAACAGATTCACGAAGAGATTCTGCAACAAAATATTTTGACATGACATTTAAGTTCAACATTTACATGCTCCGAGGTAAAAAAAAAATGACATTTTATTTTTTAAAAAAAGTTTAATTGCAAATATCATCGTATGTATGGATTTGCATTTTCTTACAAATAAAACAAATAAAACATAAAATATTAATTCATATCCATAAAATAAAAATTCAAAATAAAACATAAAATAAAAATAAAAATAAAAATGATAAGATTCAAAATTGAATAAAAGATTTAAAATTAATTTGTTTTCATAAAATATTAAATAAATCCACAAATAGAGGACTTCAAATGAATGAGTGTGTGTGTGTGTTTTTTTTTAATATTTTTGATACAATAAAAATATTTTAGAGATTCGGTCGAGGCATTCATGAAAATATAAAAAAAATTTAATATTTAAATAATAAAATATTAATAAATGATATTGAAAAATAAAAATAAATTCAAAATAAAAAGACTGTTTTAAGTAAAGCTAAAAATGATATAATATAATTAAATGGTACTATCTTTTGAAAAATATAATTAAATGGTACTATCTTTTGAATTGACATTATAGAAGTGCTAATACCTTACTCAGACATAATATACTTTTAAACCTAATTTTATTTTGTAAACTAAAATGCATTCTTTTAGAACTTAAACCAAACTTAAAATCTTTGAAAATAAATTCTATATGACCAATCATATATAACAAAAAGAGATTGATTGCGATTCTTTTTATACATAACCTAACTTCATGACACTTGAAATCTTGTGACTTTACACCTTTTCATCCTAAAGTCTTATAAAATTTACAAGCTTTCTCTCTTGAAAATTTGTAACTTTACATTTTCTAACCTAAAATCTTTTTTAACTTTGCATAGTTTTCTTCTTAAAAGCTTGTAATTTTACACCTTCTCTATTAATTTTTTTGTTTTTAACTTTACGAATTTGCCATCGTAAAAGCTTTTAACTTCATAAAATTTTCATCCTAAAATTTTTAACTTTACAAACTTTCCATCATGAATGCTTATAACTTTACACCTTCATAATGAAATCTTTTAACTAATTGGTTAAGACACATTTATTTATGAGAAAGAATCAATTTATACTAATGTAAAATTAAAAAATTAAATATGTTTTTCTAATGATTAATTTCAATAGACCTAAGAGATTAGATTAATAAGTGAAAAAGAAAAAATAATTTAATTTTATCCATTGAATTTATTGAAATCAATTATTGGAAAAAAGTGTAAAATTTTTTAATTTCATTAATGTAAGTTGATCTTTCTTCTTTATTTATTCATAACAAATATTTCACAATTTTGAATTTATTTATCAAAATTTGAGTTGAAAGTATTTCTCATTAATCACTTAATTAATCTAATGTCTTAGCCATCTCCATAAATTTGAATGGCTAGTTTGGCCATGCTGAAAATATATCTCAATAGCATGTCAACAGATGAGGATTCAAACCATAATCTGACATCAAAACAACATTAGATAAATAATTAATGATCATAATAGTTTTTTTTCTCTTTCCTTAGTTAATCCTAATAAAGAAACTTGATTTTACTTGGAACATCTCAAAATGAAATATTTGATTCTAGGTAGCAATTTGGAATGCCATACCATTTTCCAAAATAACTTTGAGACTATCTATGTGAAGACATGCATGCAGATTCCTTGAAGTTCTATCATGAAAGGCCTAATTCTCACCTCACTTTGTTTCACATTTTGAGGCACATTGATCTAAGGAGCAAGTTAACTCATTGCCCTTACTTGATTAATTTGTGTCATAACTCTTCCTTTTGATTGAATGACATAAGTAATTCAAGATCCCAAATGAATTCACCAACATGATCATCATTATGATATGGGCTTTCATTCGAAGTGACATATTAACATGGGACATCTTCCATGAATCGTGTCTTTAGTAAAGTTAATTGATGTGTGACTTATGGGGGCATGTCAAAAACCTAAAAAAAAAAAAAGAGATTGTAACATCATACACTTGAAATTTTCGAATAAATCCAAACAAAAGCTTGGAAAAATCAAAAGAGATCCAAAAGTTTTTGAAAGAAACAAAAAGCCCAAAGCGAGAATGAAAGAAAAGTAAGAAAAAAACCATTTAAAAGAAAAAAGAGAAATTTTGAGAAACCTTTCTTTTAACCCATTTTCCTAAAAGGAATCACTCTACAATTTATGTGATTACATTTGAAATGACAAATGGTCATCTTTTATCATCATTTCACAAATATGAAAATTATCCGTTTGCTACCCTTTTGAGTTTGATGAATTTTTTCTCAATAAACCTTGACCAAGGATCATCCTCCACTTTATGGGGCAAAAAAGGAATATATTCATGAATCATGCATAGTGAAGTCTTATTCTAAGTATAAAGAAATAATCCTATATGTTAAAGAGCAAATGTTAAATAACATGAGTTTCAAAAAATTTTGAACTCATTCAATTAGAAAAAAAGGAAAAAAAAGAGAATGAATAATAAAAAAAAAAAAGAGAATGAATAAAATGATGGAGTGGCAAGTATAGAAAAATGAAAGGACGAATGTCCTAAAGGGAGCCTTTCATATAAAATGAAATGATCTTTGGTTTGTTTATCCTTAAACACATTTTGAGCCTATTTATCCTTTCTTTCAAAACTTTAAACCTTGTATTACATTACAAGCTATGAAAAGTCTATTTTGATCAAGCATAAATACTTAAACTAAAGAGTATTTTCCTTGAAAAGCCATCATAACCGATGAAGCCTATACCTTTTTCTTTTTGTGAAAAATATTCTTTTTAAGCCATAGGTCCAATTTAGATAAAATTTGGATTATTAAGTGCATGATGAAATAATAAAAAAAAAAAAGGGAAAAATGTGGGATATGGCTCTAGGGTGAAAACCCCAAAAAGGATAGTCTAGAGCAAATATGAAACTTTTGAAGCCAATCTTGATGACCAAAGAGGTGAGAAAAGTCAATATGAAATAACTTAGACTTTTAAAAGATTTAAGAATGTTGCTAGCTAGAAAGTTTTTAGTCTATTAAAGTGATTGATTTTGAAAATTTGAGCCTTATTCTCTTATTCCTAAATGACCTTTTGAAAATTTGAACCCATCATACCTGACCTTGACATTTATCAAAATGCCATAATTGGAAACTAAAAAAAGTGTCGAACATATTTGATTTTCAAGGAATTCATGTTTTTTGCAAAATTTGTGTTTCATTTGCGAGCCTAGGTGAAAAAGTATAAATCTTTTTTGCTCACGTGTGATAAAGCCTTCTTGAATGAAATGAAACCTTGTAATGCTAAACTATTCAATCCTTTTAAAAAGAAAATGTCACCTTTTTCATTTCTAATAAGGAACGCTAATTTTCAAGGGACTCCAAAGTCACATTTGTTTGGGCATTTTTTTGTCCTTGATCATAAAATTTAATTATGTAAGGCAAATATTTTTGTCATTATAAAAAAAAATATTTTTAACTTTTACATTTCTTGGCGTGCATTTGCATCACTATTTTAAACATTGTTGCTTACATCCGTGTTGGGGCACATGCTTAATGAAAGTTCTTGCATTTGCACAAACATTGGCATTTTTGAAATGAAATTTTATAAGTACATAAAGCATTTGCATTATTAAAAACAACTGAATTTTTAAACCTGTACCTTTGAGGCATTGGCACCATGTATGAACATTGGCATTTGCATATGTAAAAAGGGATTTTACATTCGTAAAGAGCATTTGCATCATGAAATGAAATTTGCTAATGAAAGAAAAAAAAAAAAGAAAAATTGTCATTGCATCTTGCTCATAAAAAGGAAATTCTCATTTTTATCATTGTAGGACCATTTACATGGAAAGAACATTAGTATCTACATCATAAAAAAGTTACTTGCATTTGCATTAAGTATTACTTCATGGAAAAGTCTAGTCATGACATGGATTCTTACATTTGCATAAAGACATTTGCATTTGCATTATTTGTTAAGAATATGCATTTGTGTCATAACTGCATTTGTCGACTTTGTAGATATTAGAAAAAGAAAGGAGAGGGAAACTAGTTTAAGGCATGGAAAATAAAAGAAGGAAGTCATTGAAAAAATAGTTTGAAAAAAAAGAAAGCGAAAAGAGAAAAGGGAGTCTGTCATGGAAAAAGAAAAAAGAGAAATTAGTTTGACATGAGAATAAAATATCAAAAGAATTTGAAAAGTCGAAAAAAAGGTTTGCAAAAGGGAATGTTGTTGAAGAAACAAATGAAAAAGATAAAATATGTGAACAAGATGAGAATTTAAGCCCAGTATAACTGGCATCCACAATTTATTCTACTTGCTTTATTAAATTTTATATTGAGGTAACTAACCAATTTCTTGTTTGCTTTTTTTTCATACATATTTATAAACATACATACAGATTGCATATTGTTCCTACCCTAAGATATCTTCAATAAAACTTTCATGGAACCTATAGAACGTCAAATCTGTGCTTAACTGTATTCTTTAAATATGACTTACCCAATGATGTGAAGATAGAGTAAAAAATAAAAATAAAACTACTTACTGTCTAGCTATGTCTCTACCTTACCTAAGGAAATTTAGTTGCTCCTTAAACAAAATGATTTTGAAGGCCTATTAGATATATGAAATAGCATGGTTCCTTCAAAGCAGCAAGTTTTTTGTCAAAAGTTTGGGTATGTTGCACATCTCTTGTCGGTGAGGGTTGAAAATTCACTCATTAAAGCTATGGTATAATTTTGGGATCCTTTTTATCATCGTTTCATCTTTAATGAAGTTGATTTGGTACCAACAATAGAGGAGTATTCGATTCTGATAGGTATGCATTTTTAGTATCCGACAGAGTATACGTGAAGAAACAAAAATCGAGATATCATAAAAAGTTAACTCATATTATGGGATAAAAAAAGAGCTTATAGATTCACATATCCAAGAAAAAAGAGAGCACAAGGGTATTTCATGAGAGTTTCTTTGAGATTTCATCATCAAATACCCTAATGATGATCAAGAAATGAATGTGTTTGCTCTAAGAATATATGATATAGTCATTTTCCTTAAGGTTTTAGGCCATATTAAGATAGAGGTGATGGATTTATTTGAATAGATTAAAAAAAGATGCAATCTTTCATCAATGATATATGCATAAACCATTAAATTTTTTATTTTTTTAGACAAAATGATAAAGCACATTTTCTAAGTTGCATACAACTATTGTATTTATGGATGAATAGTCATTTTTAATGCAAAAAGAGTGCTTTCTCTAAACTTTATTTTCGTAATCGAAAGTAAATGGCTAGAAGCAAAGACCCAAAAAGAATGGAAATATCTACTGTAGAAGCTCACAGTTTGTTAAGTAAAATGGTTAGCCCCATGGATAAACCAGGAACCTATGTTGCATCAATCTAGAAATGGGATAGAAGTTCTACTCTTAAGCTTATAAGGGTCAACAAGTTATGCATCGTTGATGGTAACAAGATAGTATAGAGCTAAACAGTTTATTCATATGACACATAAGCTTGACTAATTTGACTACTTATATGGAGAACCTAAAATATTTCAAAAAATTGATAGCATAATCTAGGATTGGAAGAAGCTCAAGAGGGTGAGCCCTGGACCATTTATTGATAAAGTCACTCAGGGATATTTGATCTAGAAAGCCAAGAGAAGCAAGAAGGTTGTGCTTATGTTTAAAAACCATCACCAGTCAGTGAATTAAGAGTTGGATAATGTGCCCTTAAAGTTAGAACTTACAGAGAAGTGTTTTAAAATTGAGAGAGATAAAATGAAACAAACAGTTCTAAGACTTCATGAAAAAAAGGGACAATAGAAAGATAAAGCAAAACAGTTTAAGTTTAAGTCCATAAGATTTCTAAGGAGTATGACATGATAGTTAAGGATCAACAACACAAGAGATTAGAGACCAAGAGCAAGACTTAAAAGGTTATCAAAAAACATGATAATACCTTTAAAGAACTGATAGAGCTATGACAAGAACACATAAGGTGGTGCATATAGATGTCGGCTAAAAAAATAAACAATACATATTTGACTTATGAGAATGAAAAGCTGAAAGGAAAATGTTCCCAAATGGAGGATGATTTTGTCGAAGCTCAATAAGAAAATGAAATGTTCAGAGAGTACATCTAGATGTTGAGTAAAAATTGAACAAGTAGGAAAATCATATCATGGCACTCACAAAAAGGTACAGAGAATTATCCTATCGGTATGGTTCAACAAAAAAGAATGATTGGGAAAATAAAGATACATAGAGCATCTTACAAATCAGGTAGGCAAAGTAGTGATTAAAGCGAGAAAAATGGTAGAAGAGGCTGAGACATTGAGAGTTTTGGTCATACCAGCAAGAGTGCATGGGTAGCGACAGTTAAACTTTATTGAGGAAGCTAAGGATCAGTACAAGAAAATTAAATGCTTTTACAAGGGGAGAGTATTAGACTTGATGTAAAATAGACTTTTGTGGAATATATGAAAGTTCACTTTTGTTGAAATCTTTAAAATGACAAATATTTTTTTATTTTTTCTTTATTTTTCATGCATTGCATTACATTCATTCATGGCCATTTCTTGATCATGTCAAATCATGTCAAGATCATTAATTTTAGATTATGGTACTAAGGTGCAAGAATAGCTCAACATCCATATAACACTCTGGCTCAAGCTATAAAGATGGAGCAAGATAATACGAGTTATATTGAAAGATTGGAAAAGGTTCAAGAGGAAATCAAAAGGGGACTAAGCAAGATCTTTAAAGCTCTGGATAAGATAAATAAAGGAAAAGTAGTGGCGAAAGATATTTCACATGAAGTCACTAAGCCATTATATCCTCCGGGTTACGATTTACATCAAACCCAAGCCATTCAAAGCTTTCAGCTACAACAAACCACATTTTCAAGTTACAACTACCTGGGAATGCCCTATACACCTAGTCAAGGAAATGTTCAGAGTTACACTAATCTTATCTTCACTGAAAAGGTAGTTGAGCCAGTCTACATCCTTAATCCAGATGAGGCAAAAGAAAAATTAAAGTTAAAGATGGTTGTGTCCTTAGAAAACCCTAAAGCTGATCATGCAATGAACATGATTGATGAGAGATTGTAGGCTATAGAAGGCATTGATTTTTATGAGCCATGGATACTGCATGGCTTTGTCTAGCACTAGATGTGATGATACCCCCAAAGTTCAATGTGCCAAAGTTTAAAAAGTATGATGGTACTAAGTGTCCTATTACACATATCACAATGTATTATTGTAAGATCGCAGCATACACTAGCAATAAGAAACTGCTCATGCATGTGTTCTAGGATAGTTTAACTATGTCTACTGCAAGGTGGTATGTTTAGTTGGAGTGGGCTCACATATGATCTTGAAAGGATTTAACTCGATCTTTTATCAACTAATATTGTCATATTATAGATATGGCTCATGATTATCTTTTATTGCAAGATATAGAAAAGAAAGCAATCGAGTCCTTTAAAGAATATGCTCAAAGATGATAGGATGTCACCGCTCAAATGTAGCTACCATTAACTAAAAAAAAAAAAACAACAGTGCTATTTATAAGCACTCTAAATTTTCCATACTATGAGAAAATAATACGAAATGTGACTAAAAATTTTGTTGATATGGTGATTTTAGGATAAATCATTAAAAATGCTATAAAAAATGAAACTTAAAAGGGAAGAGCCCTCTGCTGCTAAAAAGATACCCAATAAGAAAAAAAGTGAAACTCAAGCTATGAGTTTCGAAGGGCAGCAATTTAGAAACTACTGTTAGTCAATCTATCCCATATATTACCCTACTATGAATTATGCTTCCATTTCCCCCTATCAACCAGCTACATGACCTTCTTATTCACCTTCTTATCAATCCACATTCAAACCATCTGCTCCTACCTATAGTCCAAACACCTCAACTATAGCAAGACCTTTTGTTTGTCTAACCAGCCCAACAAGTGGTGTGCGAGAACCATGAAATAATCGAGAAAAACCCACATTTTATCTTATCTTTATAAGCTGCACATAATTATACCAAGACCTTTACAAAACCACTTAATTGCTCTCATCCTTATAAAACAACTTGACCTTTTTATCCAAGTGGTATGATTTCACTACCCACTATGACTACCATTATAGGGTGACTGGTCATTCTACTAAGGATTGCACCTCTTTGAAACACAAGGTGCAAAGTTTAATTAAAAAAAAGCTTGATAAATTTTGACACCAGTGGAAACACAATACCCAATGTCAGTGGTAACCCATTACCCAATCATACAGTCAATACCTTGAATGAGGACAAAAGACACATAAAAAAAAGAATGGAGGAGATTAAAATGTCATTCAGTTAGTTATATAAGGCTTTGTATGAGGTTGGGATAATACAACCAGTAGACCCATGCACCTATCATGGGAGATGTGTCCTAAATCAAATATTCAAGTATCACAATAGGGCTCTGGGACACTCTATTAAACTATGCAAGCAATTTCACAACGAGGTGCAAAAATTAATAGATTCCTACCAAATAAAATCGTACGAAGAGATAAAAGTCTCAAAAATACCAAAGTAGCTATGATAGACAAATGGATGCCAAAGTTGATCACCATATGTTACGATGAAAAATCAAAATTAGTCAAGGAAAAACTTATTCCCAGGCCAGTGATCTTCAAAGATCAAAGTCCATTCCCCTACAAAGATGAAAAGGTTGTACCATGAAAGTATGGTTATGAAGAAATAGTCCAGGGGCAAAAATATGTTATGCCTAAATCTGAGGCTGCTAACAAAATTGGTATAGGTGGCATGATCAGAAGTGGAAGATATTATACTTTAGAGGCACTAAAGATAGTGAAAAATGAAAAGATAAAGGTGATAAGAATACAAACTGAGTCAAAATTGATTCTAGAAAAAGACATCATAAAATCTGTACTAAAAAAAAAAGCTTGTGAGTTTTTTAAGTTAGTAAAGCATAATGAATATTCTATGGTAGAGCAAATGAACAAGATGCTAGCTAGAATCTCTTTGTTTTCATTGCTATTGAATTCAGAACTACATTACATTGCCTTGTTGAAGGTGCTAAATTAGGCTTATGTGGCACATAACGTGTTTGTGGAATATGTGAACAACTTGGTAGGAAACTTGGTGGTGCTAAATTATATATCTTTTAGTGACGACGAGATTTCACTCAAAAGTAGAAAAAGTACAAAAGCTTTACATATCACTGTTAAATGCAAAAGCTATATAATAGCTAAAGTTCTTATTGCTAATGGTTTGGCTATTAATGTCATGCCTATGTCTACTCTGGCAAGATTGTCCATTGATATGTTTTACATCAAAAGCAGTCATATGGTGGTTCAAGCATTTGATAGGGCCAAGCATGAAGTATTGGGAGACATTAAGATGCCTATGCAAATTAGACCATGTGTTTTCAATATAAAGTTTCAAGTTATAGATATTTCTTCATCCTATAGCTACTTATTGGGGAGATCATAGATTCACATAGCAGGTGCTGTTCTTTCCTCCTTACATCAAAAGGTCAAATTCAATATGGTAAATCAATTAGTGATCATGGCTGGAGAAGAAGACTTGCTGGTGACTCAGCCTATAAATGCCTCATACGTAGAAGCTATAAAAGAATCATTAGAATATTTTTATCAATATTTTGAACTTGTTAATGTTATAGGTGGAAAACTTAAGTTGCACCAACCAAAATTTAATAAAATCATGATCAATCAAATGATTAACAGAGGTTGAAATATTATAGTTCATTCGGGCAAAAGTCTACATGGGATAAAAAAAACCACTAATGATTAAAGATAATAGTAGAAGATTGGGCTTAGGATGTCAAATCAAAAGAATGTGAAATAACAAGAAGAGGGTAAGAAATATGCCAATGGTTATCCCCCACTTGTATGAAATATTTAGTCTTGAAAGATATATGTACCCAAGAACTGGGGAAAGCATCAGAGGAGAACCAAGCTTGGAAGAAGCTTTCACTAAATTGTCTATCTATATTGTAGGTAAGGATAGCTGAAAAAAAGAAGTGTTGGTTTATCCATACCTATAAAACTTTGAACTGAAGAATTAAAATGCCATCCATATGCCTGTTATCCTTGATATCTTTCAATGTAATTACAACTCTCAATTGCTTATGCCCAGAAGCATTAAGATGATCTCTTATGTATGACCTTTTATTATCCATTATTTCAATAAAAGATAGGAGCATGCATTTTATCCATTTCTTTTATTCAATCCACTTTCCCATCAAAGCATTTTACTAATATTTCCTATTTCATTTAATTTCAAGTCCCCAAATGAATGTAAACATAATCATGGTAATGATTAGGGATTTAATTTTGAAAATTCAATTAATACTGATGAACTCGACATTGAAAAGGACTCTGAAGAATACGTTGTGCCTTCAAATTTAATGAGATTAATTGAGTAGGAGAATAAATCTATTGAGCCCCATCAGGAAGTTACTGAGACTATCAATTTGGGGAATGACAAGAATAAAAAAGAAGTTAAGGTCAGCACCTCGCTTCCAATAATTGATAAACGGTAGTTAGAAGATCTACTTAAAAAATTTATAGACATGTTCACTTAGTCTTATCAAGATATGCCTGAACTCAACACAGTGATAGTGGAACATGTTACCACTAAAGCCAGAATGTAAACTAGTTCAACAAAAGTTGTGAAGAATGAAACTTGAAACATTATTGAAGATTAAAAATGAGGTAAAAAAAGCATTTTGATATAAGCTTTTTGTAAATGGCAAAATATCCCGAATGAGTGGCCAATATAGTTCCTGTCTTAAAAAAAATAGAAAGGTATGAATGTGCATAGACTATCATGATTTGAACAAGGCCAGCCCAAAAAATAACTTTCTTCTACCTTATATTGATACATTAATGAATAATACAGCTCGACATGTGGTTTTTTCTTTTATGGATGGATTCTCTAGTTATAATCAAATAAAGATGGCTCAAAATAATAAGGAAAAGACCACTTTCATAACAATGTAGGGAACTTTTTGTTATAAGGTTATGCTTTTTAGATTGAAAAATTTTGGGGCAACCTATCAAAGGGCTATGGTGACATTCTTCCATGATATGATGCACCGAGATGTTGAGGGGTATGTGGATGATATGATCACAAAATCTCAAAAAGGAAAAGGCCATGTAGCTAACCTCAGGAAATTGTTTGAGAGGTTAAGGAAATTTTAGCTTAAGTTGAATCCATCCAAATGTATGTTTGAAGCTGAGTAAAGAAAACTATTAGGTTTTATAGATAGTGAAAGGGGAATAGAAGTTGACCCAGACAAGATTTAAGTCATTAAGAATTTATCCCTATCTAGTACACCAAAAAAAGTTTAAAGTTTCTTAGGTAGATTAAACTATATCTCTCGATTCATTTTTCAACTTACTTTCTGTTAGCTCAAAGACTTGAAATAAACCAAGAGGGGGTGAATTGATTGATAATAAAATTTTCAAAAATCAATACCCAATAAGCATAAATTATGTAAAATAAGCTTTCTAAGCAAATGAACATAATAAATGAGAGTAAACTAACACTCTTAAAAATATGAGATAAAGATAAAGAATTAAATACCAAGATTTATAGAGGTTCAATCCTTTCTTTAGGCATGTACGTCCTCTCTCTTGGCCTTATTTGCCAAAGAGTTTTAATCCACTATGTGTTGAAAGTTACAACTTAGCTCTAAAAGCTTTACACAATCAACCCCATAAACTCTTAAGGGTTTTCCTCCTCTTTAAGCTCATAATCTCACAATACAAAATTTCTAAAGTGTTTTACAAACTTAAAGAACTTCTCTAAGGTTGGGTGTTTGATAACTTAAAAGTACAAAACAATATTGATAAGAGGATTAAGAGAAAAACTAACACACTAAGGGATTTTTTACACTTTTTTCTCTTTAAACTGGTTTGAATGCTTGAAGAAAATGGTTGGTGGAGGCAATAAGTTCTCTTAGCTTTTCATGCTCTTGATTTATAGTGAAAGCCTTCATTTATATGTAAAAAAGAGGAGATAGCCATTGCTTGCATTTAATGCTTTAAACCTGTAAAATTTTAGACAAAAGAATAGCTGTTAGGGCTTTTTAGGCATCAAAGGATCAATCCCTTCATGTGGGGGATTGATTGGGTTAGGGATAGGAAAGCTTATTTTTTCTGTTAAAATAACTACCCGATCGATCAGGTAGCATATCTGATCGATCCTATGCTTAGATGATCGATCCCTTATGTGGGGTGATCAATCTTTTTATTGATTTTTGACCCAATTTTACTTTTTGTATAAAAAATAGATCGATCCCTTTAATGGGGATCAATCGAGTATGTTCAAAACCCCAACCAATCAATCCTTACAATGAGGGGATTGATTAAGGATTGATTGGTTCTTGATAAATTTGTAAACGTTTGGTTGCTAAAAGAAAAATGGATTGATCATTTTAGCCTGAGGATCAATTGGGTAAGGGAGGGGATCGATCTTTCCCCTTAAAAGATTGATCCCTTATATCCAAAACATGCCAAGAACCCATTTTGTTTCCAAAATTTGTTTTGTGTTAGTTCTTAAATGAATTTTGGCAAGATAGAAGGCTGAAAAAATATTCAATTTGAGATTATGTAAATTTGATTCAAGTTAGGTAAATTTTTTATTTTATCAATTCAAAAACTTTAATCAATTCAAGGCTAACACTTTCAAATACGATCCTATTTTTAAACTCTTCCAAAAGAACAATCTTGGTGAATGGAATGCAAAATGTCAAGAGGCTTTTGATAAGATTAAGCTATACCTATCAAATCCTTTAATATTATCACCACTCTTTTCGAGCAGACCACTGATTCTATATTTAATGGTGCACGACAAGTTGATAGGACATGTGTTGGGACAACAGGATGAATCTAGCTAAAAAGAAAGAGCCATTTACTACTTGAGTAAGAAGTTTATGAAGTACAAGTCTAAGTATTCATTATTAGAGAAGATTTGTCATACTTTGGCTTGGATGGCTAAAAGACTCAGGTAGTATATGCTTTACCACACAACTTGGCTTATAGCTAAATTGAATCCAATCAAGTACATCTTTGAAAAGCCATCATTATCAAGAAGAATTGCGAGATGGCAAGTAATGCTTTCGGAATATGACATAGTGTATATAAGCCAAAAGGTAATTAAATGAAATACCATTGCCAAATTTCTCATGGATCAAGCTACAAAAGATTAAGAACCAATGAAACTTGATTTTTTGGATAAAGAATTAATGGCCATCTTAGGACTAGAAAAAAAATGACAATGGAAAGTCATGGAGAATGTATTTCAATGGGGCTGTTAATGCCATGGGGTATAGGATTGGAGCAATTTTAATATCTCCAAAAAGATACTACTACCCCATTACAGTAAAATTAAACTTCAATTGCACTAACAATATGGCCAAATATAAGGCCTGTGTTATAGGATTGCAAGTTGCTCTGGATAGAAAAATTGAAGTATTAAAGTCATTCGGGGATTCAACCTTGGTTATTTATCAATTGAAGGGAGAATGGGAAACAAGGAACTTATCTCGTACTATAAATACATCTTGGAGTTGTGTAAACAATTCAAGGTAATCCAGTTTGAACATTTACCTCGTGAAAAAAATTAAATCATAGATGCCTTACCTACTTTGGCTACAATGGTGTGAATTAATAATAATGCTAAAATTTAGCCTATCAAGTTAGATATTAGGGATATACTAGTGCATTATGCCAATGTGGAAGAGAAAAGAGATGGAATCCCTGGTATTATGTTATTTTATGATATCTAATGGATCAACAATACTCGAATCAAGCAATAGAGAATGATAAGAGAGTTTTGAAAAGATTGGTGATCAGATTCCTCTTAGATAGGGAGGTTTTGTATATAAAAAAGTAGAGATCAAGTGTAATTGCACCATGTAGGTGCCTCTGAGGCCAAAAAGATCATTAGAGAGATTGATAATGACATATGTGGAGTACATGCAAGTGGACATATGATGGCAAGATAGATTATGAGAGTCGAATATTATTGGTTGACAATAGAGGAGACTGCATTAATTGTGCTTAAAAATATCATAAATGCTAAATTTACGCTGATCAGATTCATGCTCCACCCACTACTTTACATGTTTTGGCCCTACTTTGGCCATTTTTTATGTGGGGGATAGATGTCATTAGTTTCATTACCTCTAAAGCATCAAACAAGAATAAATTCATTTTTGTGATGATCGACTACTTCACTAAATGGGTTGAAATAGCTTCTTTTATGAATGTAACTCGATCAATAGTTTGTAAGTTTATCAAGAGAAAAATAATTTATAGATATGGACTCTTAAAAAAGATTATCTCAGATAATGTAAAGAATTTAAATAGCAAGATGATACAGTAAATATATGCTTAGTTCAAGATTAAGCACCATAATTCAGCTCCATACTAGCCAAAGATGAATGAATTAGTAAAGGTTACAAAAAAAATGTCAAAAAGATTCTGAAAAAAATGACTAAAACATATAAGGTTGGGGATATTGCCTTTTGCTTTGCATACCTGTCTAAGTTAACATGTACCTCCACCAAGGTAACTTCATTTTCCTTGGTTTATAGGATGGAGGCCATATTGCTAGTAGAAGTAAAAATCCCATCTCTAAGAGTCCTAAAGGAAATGGGATTAGAAGAAGCTAAATGGATCTAAGAGTATTATGAGCAATTAAACTTCATTAAATAAAAGAGATTAGTAGCACTTTATCTGACCAATTATACTAAAAAAAGATGATGAGAGCTCATGACAAAAAGGGTTAACCTCATCAATTTCAAGAAAAAAAGTTGGTATTGAAAAGAATTCTCTTGAGTTAACATGATGATAAGGAGAAATAGACTTAAAATTGAGAAGAATCGTATATTGTAAAGAGTGCTTTTTCAGGAAGAGCCCTAATTTTAACAGACATGGATGGGAGTAACCTTCCCAATCTCATAAATTTTGATGTCGTGAATACGTACTTTGCCTAAAAAAGAAAAAAGTCCAAGTTGAAAAGCCGGGAAGGTGGCTTGAACTAAACAGAGATTTATTTGAGTTGAAAACCTATAAAAGCAACTTGGATAAAGAGGATATGGCATTATTCATGAGGCATACCAAAGTTAGTGGATTTTAAAGAACTCTAAAGTGTTGGGATATTATATGGTTGAGTTTTTTAAGAAATCTAAGATATGTTGTCATGATTATCTGATTGTTTATTTTAAGGTATCGTTATCCCAAATAGCCATCCCTATCTGCCTTTATTTTGTCCTTTTGCCATTGCTTGTAATTTACTTCTTTTCCAAATAAATGATATTCATTTAATCCTATCTATGTCCCGCTTTGAATATTTGCCTTTCCTTTTTTACACTTTGCCATGAATAAAAAAGTGCATAATTTGTATCTGAATAATTGAATAATGTCATAAGAGATTGTGCATCACTTTGTGAGAATTGAAAGGGATAAGAACCAAAAATGATAAAGTCATTGATTTTGAAAGCTCCATTTTGGACTAAGATAAGTGCCTATCTTGAGTAACGAAGAATGGTTTATAATCTCCTTGCAAGAAGTATGCAAAAATGAGAATACAAAAGAAAGTTATGGAAACTTTAGTACCATAATTGAGGTTTCATGCATTTGTATCCTAGATAAGGCATGCACTTGCATCATTGCCTTACCATTTATCATTTTCAACCTTGGCTCAATCCAAACCAACTTTCTGACCTGCGATTCGACTCTGGTCACTCATTTTTTATCTCAGCTCAGTCCAGATCATTTTTATAACTTACAATTTGATTTTGATCACTTGTTTTTTTTATCTCGTCTCAGTCCAAGTCATCTGTCTCACTTGCGGTTTGATCTCAATCACTCATTTTCGATCTTGGCTCAATTTAGATAATCTTTTTGACTTACAGTTAGACCTTGGCCATTCATCTTCAACCTTGACTCGGTCTAGGTCAGTTTAGTTTTTTAAAACTGTTGTTCAATTTCGATCATTCATTCTGATCTCAACTCAATTCAGATCATTTTTCTGACCAGCGATTCAATCCTAATTACTTTTTTTTATCTCAACTTGATCCAAACCATTTTTTTTTACCAGCAGTTTAATCTTGGTCACTTATTTTTTATCTTAACTTGGCCTAAATCATTTAAATTTTTGGACTTACGGCTTAGTCCCAATCATTTTTGTTATTTTTGCTTACTGATTTGATTTTCATATTTTTTGGACTTAAACAGAATGGATGTCTAGGTCTTTGCATCTTCTTTATCTAACAGGGATGTGCAAAAAGAAGTAGCTGTAGATTGAAACTAGTTTAGGTTGCTAGGATTGAGGTTTTGAGTTTTGGTGATTGAGACTAGTTTAACTTTCTAGGCTTTGGGATTGAAGTTTCTTGGTTTAGAGTTGAAGTTTCTAGGTTTGGGATTGAAGTTTCTGGGTTTAGAGTTGAAGTTTCTAGGTTTGGGATTGAAGTTTTTGGGTTTGGAGTCAAAGTTTCTAGTTTTGGGTTGAATTTCTGAGGAAAACTAGAAAAATATGGGTTTTAGGTTTGAAGTTTGAATTTTTTGATTAAATTTTTTGGTGGGTTTTAAATTTTCTAGCCAAATTTCAGCCATAATTTCCAAAAACTGATAAGTTACCTAGTTTTTAACAACTGAGTTTGGGTTATTTTTAGAGAAAAGCCAGAGCAAAATCAGGTAGAACAAGAAAAAAATAGGGCGGTCTTAGGAAAAATCAAGTTTTTATCCTTTTATAATGCCCCAATACGGTGCCGTTTCATCCAGCCCAAGATCTGCATGAACTTGTTTAGGATCTGCGTGCTACCCGTGGAACAACTCGACTCAATTGTAGGTTTTTTTTTTTCCTTTTTATTTTTATTTTTTGTTTTTAGTTTTTGCAATTTTCATTTTAAGCTTTTTCTTATTTTATTTTTTTAATTAATTTATTATTATTATCATCATTATTATTTTACTAATTTTAAATTGAACAATTTATTACTCTTTAAATACTTTTGTAAAATTTTTTTTTATTATTTTGTTTCTAGAAAACAACCTAAAAAAAAAAAAAACTCTCTTTTCAAATAAATTCATGAATCCTACCAAACTATTAGAGGTTTTTTCATGAATTTAAATTTTTATGAATTCTACCAAACTATTGGAGAATTTCATAAATCAAATAATCAATAAAATATTTTGCAATTTATCTTACTAAACTATTGGAAGATTTAATGAATTTTCTCAAAAATAGATTTTTATAAATATTTTATAATAAAATGTTACTAAACTATTAGGAGATCTATATCTAAGTAAATCTTACCAAACTATTGAAAGATTTTACTAACTATTTTCTTAAATAAAAATATATTAATGAACCCAACGACGGAGCCTCTTCAGAGTGGGACACTAGTATCCATGAATACTCTTGAGGTGAGAGAATTATCTTAAATTGCTACCAAACTATTGAAGTAATCTTAAGATCAATTTTCAATAGTAAATATTTTGGTAAATTATAAACATGTTTAAGGCTTGGATAATTTGAAATCAAACTAGTGTCATCTTTTGATGGGCGCTATGGGGGTGCTATAACCTTCCTCATGCATAACTACACTCTCGAATCTGAAATTTGATTTCATGGATTAAAATTTACTATTTAAAGATACCTAAGTAAATCTTTAGACTCTTTTTTAAATAAGACAGATTCGATCAGGTAGCCAATCATGCCTAAACAAAAAAAATTGGTAGCGACCCCTTTAATCCATGTCTAGAGGTAGGTTACGGATCTATATGTTATGAAAGCTACTAAAACTTGTTTCCTTTCTAAATCTCTTATTTTTTTCAAGCTTTTCACTACCAAAAAAAAAATTACATCCACGTCCTCAAAGGGAACCAACAGCAAAAACATAAAACAAAAAAAATATATTTAAAAAAATTTCAAGTAAAACTTTAAAGGCTAATCTAGTTTTTTTAGAGGACATGTTTAGAGAAACGAAGCCCAAATCGTTATTGAAAAAGGTTTAGAAGAATTTTCAGGTGTTTTTGGTAAATTTTTCAATTACTGGAGATGGTGGCTAGCGACAGAGGAAATGGTAGTCGATGGCATTAATAGCTAGATTCTAGGTTTGGTCGTGGTTTAAAGTGGGAAGCTCTCTCTCTTAAAGAAAGAGAAAGTAGAAAAAGAATGACATACAACCTTTTTTGGTTTTTATACAAAAAAAAGGGAAAATGACGTTGTTTTAAAAGAAAAAGATCTGCATGTAGGCTCAGATCTGACCTAAGATCTGCACATCCAACTCAATTTTGGGTCCCATTTAAATCGATCTAACTGAACTGCTTTTGAATTGGACTAAATGCCTTCGAATCGGTCCAAATCACTGAACTGCTACATAAACCACTCAAGACTGTCTTAAACTATCCTAAACCGTTCAAAATCACTTTAAATCGTAAAAAATAACCTTGAATCGCATTTGAACCGGTTAAACCACCCTTAGGTTGTTGACTATGTTGACCAGAGGCATTTTCGATATTTTCCTATTATTTTTTTATTTTTTATTTTATTTTTTACTCAAATTTTTAATATATTTTTATTATTCTTATTTCTATTTTTTATGATTTTTTATTTTATTTTTGTGTAAACTTTAGTAGGGAAAATAAAATAAAAATGAAAAGTGTTGTATTTTTTTGAAAATGCTAAGGAAAAAGTTAAAATATCAATTTTCCCTAAATTGTTTAAAGATAAAAATAAAATTTGATAAATATAAAATAAATTAAATTATGAAAAATGCTAGGAAAAAATTTGAAATATCAAATTTTCTTTAGAATAAAATTTTGCAAATATTTAGGAAAAAGATGAAATATCAATTTTTCCTAAAATATCTTTTGAAAATAAGAAAGGTAAACAATAAACAAAATTTTTGTTTCAAAAAATTTTGGAAATATAAATTTTGAAATAAAAAAATTAATTTTGAAAAATGATAAGAAAAAGGTTAAAATATCAAATTTTCCTTATAATGAAGTTTTTTAGATTATTTAGGAAAAACTTGAAATGTCAATTTTTTAAAACTAAAAAATAAAATTTTTTAATCTTCCAATGATGGAATTACTAGAAAGTTACAATAGTAATTTCTACGTAAATTCATAGGGAAGGTATTATTTTCTAAATACTGCTAAAATATTTAAGTATTTAGAAAATTGTCCAAAATTAAAATTTTAATAAGAAAATTTCTAATAAAAAATATCTTTTAAATTTGACGACAAAGCTTTTTCAAAAATATCAATAGATATTTTGAATATTCTTGAGATAAAAAAATATTTTTGAATTTTCACTAACATATTAGAGCAATTTAAGATTAATTTTTAATATTAAATTTTTTTGAAAATATTTTTAAAAAATTTTGTCAAATTTAATGGATAACACAAAATCAATTGGTACTATTTTCAAATGGGTATATGAGGGTGTTATAACCTTCTTCAAACATAACCGAACTCTCGAACCTAACTTTAATTAATAATATATAATTAATTAAATAATATTAAATAATAGGAAAATATTATATAAATTAATTAAATAATCTTAAAATAATATTAACATATTAAATTTTATAAATTAACATTTAATATAAAATATTATTAAAATATTATTTTATATTAAAATGATATTAACTTAAAATTAGAATTTTGCAAAATTATTAAATTAATATTGGATATTTAGATAATATTAAAATAATAATAAAATATGAAAGCATTAGTTAGATAATTAAAAATTTATTAAATTAATATTAAAATAAAAAATCCTATTAAAATAATTTGTAATATTAAAAAATTATTAAAATATATTCAATTTTAAAATAATATTCAATATTAAAAAATTACTAAATTATTATTTAGTATAAATTGTTATTAAAATAATATTAAAATGATACTAAATGTTAAAATATTATTAATATTTAATATTAAAATATTATTCAAATAATATTAAAATTTAAAAACTAATAATTTAATATTTAATATTAATATGATATTGACGTATTAGAAAATTAATATTTAATAATTAAAATTAAAATATTATTAAATATGAAAATATTATTAACTTAATTGTTCTTATAAAATATTGTTAAAATAGTTAATATTATTTAATTAATGTTTAATGTTGTTAAATTGAATATTTAATATTATTAGACTTATATTTAATATTATCATATAATAGTTAATATTATTAGATTATTGTTTAATAATATTAATCATATAGAATACTATTAAATTAATATAAAATATTATTAATTAATATTTAATTTGATTAAATTAATAATTAAATTTATTAAATTAATATTAATTAAGAATATTTAATTATTATATTAAAATACTGTTAAAATTTACAAATTTTATTAATTAATAATTTTGATAGTAAATTATAAGGATAAAATAATCTTTTAAACTAATTTTATTATACTTTTTCAACTAGCCAAATATATTAATATTAGTTCTTCCTCAAAACTTTATAATATATATTCTCTTATATTCTCCTATTTTCTATTCCCATAAAACATCAATTCCATTTCTCTTTTATTTTATTCCACAAAGTAATCGTGCCATTAGATCTTCTTTTTCTTCTTATTCTAATAAAAGAGTTTTCTGATTTCTCAGTGAAATTTGTTTAAGAAATAAAACAAAAATTTAACCACAAGAAATGGTCAATTTCTCATATAATATTATTATTGTATATACGTAAGCACTAACCGTAAATAATTGAAGAAAAGGATCAGAAGAGTAGATAAAAAAGCTTTGAATACTCCCCACTCTCTCTTGATCTTGCTTCAAACGAGAAGATATTTAAAATCAAAATGAGTTGGAGATTGCCGGGAAAGCTATAAAAATCAAAGGTTCTTTTGCTGTTCTTCTTTAAATACCGGTCATCATTGAAGATTCTTCCGCTTACTGGTCCTTATCATCTGGATTCTCTGTTTTTTCTTTGCCTTGTTTGATTTTTATTTTTTCTTTTCATGTTTTCATGATATGAATAGCTGCTATCAGCAGAAATCCAAGAGAAAAATTCAGGGAAATAAGAAATTGAAGTTGAGCCACCTGGAGCTTGAGAGGATGGATCTAAATTCTCTACACTTCTCTTTGCCATACCGACATTGGCGTTTGGAAAATGTCTACTTCCACTCTTGTTTTTCATTTTAAAACTTTCACTTTTCTAAATATGTTTGACGAAAAAACAAAAAAGGATTACTACATTGTTTTCCTTTAGGTACCATAGGTGATTTTTACCAAAATTTTTGGGCTTGAAGATGTCAGGTAATTCAACTACACCATAGCTCTTGTCTGAGTTAAACCATTGCAATTCTTTTTACGATAAAGGATGTGATTGTATTTCTTTTTTCGGTGGGGTTCACGTGTTGTTGAGAGTGTAGGAGAGCATGTGGAAGAAGTGAAAGAAAGATTTGGTTTTGCCAGTGTTTTGTCCGAATTGCGCAGGCACTGCAAGTCCCAAAAGCATAATGGTTTGCACTGTCTTTTGCTATAGAGTGAACCCCGACATGCCAAGGGATGTAACAAGTAGATTCAAAGGGATGAATGGGGACGTTTCATAAATCTATCTCAAACTCCTCTTAGATCTTCTTCTTTGATCTAAAGATTTCGCCGTTTCAATTCCAGTTTGGACGGTTGATTTATTTGATTTATGAGAAAATTTTTGGTTTTAGTTTAGGGTTAATGTTAGGTTTCTGGATTGGTTTCCTATAAAATGTTTAGGGATTTGAGAAAAATAAGAAATTTTGAAGAAAAAAAGGGAAATTTTTCCTGAAAATGCTGACGTCGATATTCCATATCATAAAAAATTGGCTAAATCATCCAATTTTTAATCCACATCATCGAGTCAACACCAGCTACTTCGATCCATGGACATGTCATCGATTTTAATGAGGAAATTTCATCGTTGCTTTTAATTTGATGGAAATTGAAAATTGTGAAAAGTATAGATACTATATTAAAATTTTTGTACAGGGATTAAATCTGCATTCTGTGTAAAATAAAGGGATAATTAACATAATTTGACCCATACAAATGAAAATGCTTAATGGTTACCTTTCCAAATCTTCTCATATGAAAATATGATAATTTAAAATATGATAAAAATAATAAAAAAAACAAAAGTGACATAATTTAAAATTTTAACAAATTATATAAGTTTAAAAAAATAAAAAATATTTATTTTATATTTATATGTAATATAAATTGTGACATATAATTTTCGTATAAAATATTATATAAATACATAAATTGTTTGTGTTTTATACAATATAGATAACTTTGACAGTGTATTGTTCTCATGTATGGATCTGATTTCATTATACATAACTTTCTTCCACAAAATAGAATCATGCATGGTATCTGTTTCTTAAAAAATATTAAGATCCTCTTTAAATATGTAAGTGCACATATTCAACTCTAAAATCTTTTAAATTCTGTTTCTTTTGCTTCTTCTTAATGCAACATTAATTGATGCATTATCATGACAATTATTAACATTATCACTTAATTATAGATGCATGTATCATCATTATCATGTTCATGCTGGTACTATAATTGCTAATGCTACTCTGCCACCGATTTGAACTCAGTTTAGTCATCCTTTTGTAAGCTCAAATTGGGTCCTTTTAAGCCACAGGACCATCAGCAACAACACCTTTCTTTCCGGTCTTTCTTGCTCTAAGGTTACCATCTTCGAAAGCATCCCTAAACCATAACACAAAAATCAAGGTTGAAAACTAATAGAAAACTAGAAATGGGTAGTTTATTTACAATTACAGACAATAAAGGATAAATAAAGTGAATAAATGAAGAAATCAAGCAAACTTTGCAGTGGATCCATTCATTCTTAGAAGGCAGTGATCGAGAATGGTACAGGAAAGAAATCAAGCATACAAAGGAAAGAAATCGAGCAAAAACCACAACGGCAGGAAGACTACGAGGCTATGATAGTATTTGAAAGCGGCGAAAGGAAAGCAACGATAGAGTCAACAATACCTAGGGGTTTGGCTGAAAGGAAAATGGGTAGAAATCGACCGTGGGTTGTTTTGTTAGGTGAAAAGTGAAAATGGAAAATACAAGACACAAAATTAGATGAGTTTTTCATTTGTAATTTGTTTGATATAAAAAGGGGTAAAAGGGACCAAAAATTTCATTTAATGAGGAATAAAGTTAGAGAGATTTTATTTGCACAGAGGTTTTTGCTCTTCACACCCTTTTATTTTTTTTAAATTATCTTTAAGTAAAATTATTTAATTAATTTTTTCACTTTAAAAGTCTCAAGTATAAGATATAAAGATTTAGTATGTTGAATAACTTACTATATATCCATATCCAATAAGTTATAAAACTTTTCGGATATAAAAATTTAGTAAGTTATTTATCCGATAAATAAAATAACTTACCGAATTTTAATATTTGTAAGTTAGTTTTGAAAAATTTTTAAAAGAATTACAAAAAGACGACTTTATTAGAAATTTTTATTAATTGGCATAATAGAAAAAGTTATTATTGAAAAGGAAATCATAAATATTGAAACTAATAAAAGAAAAGTTGATTTTACTATTTTCACCTTTGAGAAAAAAAAAAAACTCATCATTTACTTTTTAATAAATATTTTCTCATGGTATCAATTATTAAAATATTATGATAGACTTCAATTATTATCGGATTTTTTTTTTCAATTATTAGAATAAGAAAATCCAATAATAATTGAAGTCTATTTTAAAATACTAATAGTTGATACTAAGAGAAAAAAAATATTCATTAAATAATAAATGATGAATTTTAAATTTATAATAAAAAAATTACATTTACTATTTCATCCTTAATTTAGTTTGGGCTTCATAATACTTTATTCTTTCCTTAAGATCAAAACAAAAAATCAACTTTCTTTTTATTATTTTTAAAATTTATTATTTCCTTTCCAATAATAACTTTTTTTATTATACTATTTAATAAAAAAAATTTTAATAAAGCTTTTTTGGTAAATTTTCCTAAAACTTTCAAAACTAACTTACAGATATCTAAATCAATAAGTTTTATAACTTACCACATATGAATATTTAGAAACTTTTTAAAATAAAAAAGTAATTAAGTAATTTCACCTGGAGATAATTTTAAAAAAATATAAGATTATGGAGAGCAAAAACCCTAGTGTAAATAGAAATTCTCAAAAAGTTATATTTGAGGCATAATGTAACTTAGGTTTTGAGATTACCACCAAAATAATTCAAAATTGCCAATATAGATAATGTTACAATTCTTAAACTTTCATAATCAAATGAAATAATGTCATGACATAAAGAAACATTTGGATCAGTAATATTACATACCTCGAACCATACATCCCCTAATGTTGTTAAACATTAGAACAAAATTTACAATATTTAAAAAAGCAAGGAGTCAATTTGAATATATAAAATAGAGACTAAATCCAACATTTACATATATTAGGTGGATATACCTCGAACCATACACCCCCTAATGTTGTTAACCATTAGAACAAAATTTATAATATTTAAAAATGTAAAGAGTCAATTTGTATATATAAATAGAGACTAAATCCAACATTTACATATATTATGTGGATATCAAAGCATTATTATCAGTCAAAATTATTTCGTTTTGTCATTTATATTATTTTTTTGCAAAATTTTTTAATTAAAAAAAAGGCAAAAGATAAAAAAAACCATGGACACCTTCATTGACACTTTCATTGACATGATTTTCTTACAAAGTTTATCTAATAAAAATGGTAAATGAGAAAAAGGAAAAAGAAAAAAAAAACCCCTATCGGATCGAGTCAAATTGAAATTCATCATATGCAAATTGTTTTGCCATCCCCATTCATCAGTTCCTTTTGTTACAAAATATATGTAATTAAAAAAAATTTAAAAACCTAAATTTGGATGCCATGTGGACACCTAAATTGGTTTTTTTTTTTTTAACAATTTTTTCTAAAGTAAAAAAAGAAAACAAAAAACATAAGGAATCATGTCGATACCTTCATAGGTAAGAAAAAAGTCAAATTAGTAATATTTATATGATGGATGGATTACATCTTAATAATGTATAAATATAATATTTTATTACATTCAAATATTAAATAATAATTTTATTAATATAATACATATATAATTAAATAATTAATTAAAAATTAAATGAATAAAAAACATATATTTATTTATATTTGAGCAGGATGAAACACATTAAACTCGCATTCAATCTAACTCTGATTTTTAAAAAAACCTCAATCTGATCTCAAATTAAAAAAAGCACACCTATTGGATTCGAAAAATTGGAACCCAGTCAACATAGATTGTTTTGTCATTCATAACTCTATTACATTTTTTTTAAATGTATTTACTAGTTTCTTTTGGTGCAAAATTTATCTAAATCAAAAATTAAAAACAAAATAGGCGAAAGGCAAAAAACGAAATAGAGTGCCACTTGTACACATTCATTGAGTTCTTTTTTTACAAAAAAAAAAAAAAAACCTCTACTTTAAAAAAAACAAAAAATGAACAATGAAAAAAGAAAATGTGAAAAGCAAAAAAGAATGAAAAAAAGTAAGCAAAAAAGAATGAAAAAAAGCTAAGTTGTTATGTGACATTAGCAATGAGAAACTTTTTTTGAAAAGTTTATATCATGAATTTAAAAAAAAAATCTGAAAAGAACTATAAAGGAAAGGATCGAAAAAAAAAATAATATCCATATCTTAAAAAAAATCAAGTTGAAAAAAGAAAATTGATATATTTTTAGTAATAATAACAAATAGGCTTCACAATTAAAAATTTTAAAATATTTATTAAATATTAAAAAAAGATAAAAGATTAAAAAGAAAAAAAAATCAAATGGCTAGGCACATGGCATATCTTTGGTATTAAGTAGGTATCACAAAAAATTAAAGTCTAAAAAATCTTTTATTAAATATATATGAAAATAGGAAAAATAAAAAAAAAAAAACAAATATATAGTATGTCATTGGTATGAAATGGATCTTAAAAAAATAAAATCGTAAAATATTTTTAAAAATTTTATAAAAAAATCAGAAAAATAAAGTTTGATATAAAAAGAGTCTCACACCAAAAGAAAAATCAAATCTTTAATATACTTATTAAATATTTTTAAGAAATATAAAAAAAAAAAAAAGAAGTCATAATAGTTTTAAAGACCACTAGAAGAAAATTTAAGAATTTCAAAACAAGAGGAGTCACTACTAATGTTTTTTGTTAGAAGTAATTGGCTACCTAAAAATTTATCATTTTAATAAAATTTTAAAATTAATTAAAAACTTATTAAAGAGATAATTTTTGAGTCTACGAAAACAACATCGGAATTGAGAATACGGTTATGTGTGTGAAAGGATTAACACCCCTATAGTGTCCCTTTTAAAAACAATACTAAATAACTAAGTATTCTCATTTAACTTTGACAAAAGTGGTTTTATTTTTAATATTTAAAAATATTTTTCTCAATTTTTCTCTTTGCAACAAAAAGCATCTCTTTTTTTTTTTAATCTTTTGCTTGAAATATAATGATGACTGTTTAATTTATAGTGTTTTACAAGTCAATTTAAGTTCAAAATTTTAAAAATTTTCTTGAATTTAGTACTTTTATTATATGAATTCTTAATTTTTAAAGTTTAATACATGTGGAATGTGAATGCCATGCAAGATTCAACCAAAGCATAAGAGAAGCAATATTCAACCTTGCATGGGAAAGTTATAGCCGAATATAATTAGTTCAAGGACTTCCTGCATACATTCCAATATTGAAGGAGTTATTATTGCATAAAGACTTTTTGTTCAATTTAAAAGAGTTTAACTCTAAGATGGACATTTTAAAAGATATAAAGGCTAGAGTTTTAATTCAAGAAAGATTCTTTGACTTTTATCTGAAGGAGTTTGAACTCAAGTCAATTAATTCAAGAAGACAAGTATTAGATTTTGTCTTAGCGAAAAACTCCCATTCAAGTTACAAGATGATGACATGGCAAGATAAGTGTGCATTAAAGACCAATCCAAGAAGACCATTTATCTAACACTCACCATTAAAGAATCCACATTCGATTAAACACTTCCAAGATAAAGATAACTTCTAATCTCTTAAAAGTTTGAATTAGAATAGGATTTTATAATCTTATCCCTCTTTGGTTGAATCTATGCCTATAAATAGGTTAGCCACTTCTCATTCAACACATTATACTATTCTCTCTTCTTCTTTTTCTTTTAGTTTCTGTTTTATTTAAAGTTCTTGTTGTAATTCCTTTCAATCTTGGCTAGGGTGATAAACTTAAAACTTTCTTTAATACAAGTCTTCTTATATTTCCATTCAAGATCTCTTTTTTTTTTCTTTCACAAGCAATCTTTCTATATTTTTAAATTTTTGTTTTAATCTTGATTTCAATGTTGTTTTTTTTATGTTTTCATTGCAATCAAACAACTTAAATTCTTTTTCAAGCTTTTGGTTTTCTTTAGTTTACAAGTATATTTAGTCATCCTTTCAAACTATTAAGTAACAGTTGGCTAGTTGTTTCTTGGCCTATACAATTTCTATTTACACTTTCAATTGTTTTCTTTATTTGCTTTTGAATACAAACAATCATTCTTTTCAATTTGTTTATAAAACATCACCTTTGGTACTTGGTTTTGCACCCAACATGCAATTTATAATCCTTATGAGAGCAATAATCTATTTACTCACATTATTACTTAATGTTATCTGTGCGCTTGAAAGCTATATAAAAAACAACAATCAAGTTTTTGGCTTCAATGCTGAGGATTATATCGATGCAAGAAAATCAATATCAATAATGATTTTTAGTACTTTGTAATTTAAACTCCTTTTACTTTTACTTGTTTTGATTTGTTTTGATTTTTTCTTTGTTTGTATACGTAAATCTCACAATGTTGTTTTAGCTCCATTAGATAAAGAAATCGAAAGAACTTTTAAGCTATTAAGGCAAAAGCAAACACTTAATCCAATTACAATGGCAAATGTAGCAAATAAAGATCATAGAACTCTTAAAGACTATGCTATCTTTAACCTTAAAGGATTCCAACCATCCATATGAAGGTCAACGATCCAAGTATCAATTTCAAGATCAAGCCTTCAATAATACAAATGGTCCAAACTTCTATTTAGTTTGGAGAATTACCAAATGATGACCTAGATCTTTATCTTTCTAACTTTCTTAAGCTTTTTGATAAATTCAAATGTAACGAAGTTTATGATGATGCTATTAGATTGAGATTATTTTTTTTTCTTTCAAGGACAAAGAGAAGAGCTGGTTGTTTTCACTTCTATCAGGCACTATTACCATCAGAGCTAATCTAGTCCAAAAGTTCCTCACTAAATTCTTTCCACCAGCCAAGATGGCAAACATGAGGAATGAAATCACCATCTTTAAATAGTTTGATGGCGAAACATTATATGTTGTGTGAGAAAGGTATAAGGAACTATAGCACAAATATCCACACCATCTTCTCATAATGGCTCTAAATTCAAATATTCTATAATAGGTTGACACCATCAATGAAAACAACTTTCGATTCAGCCGTTAGAAGAGCTATCATGGGTAAGCTAGTTGAGGAATCATACAAATTAATTGAGGAGATAGCAGTAAACAATTATCAATTGGAAACCAAAGCGAAAGTTCGTAAGAAAGCTGTCAGGGTATATGAGCTAGAAACACTCACCTCTATCACATTCCAATTAGCTAGCCTTACTAAAAAAATAGATGCCATAGGAAGCCAACCTTAATTACCCTTGTCCAAGCCATCCAAAGCCTATTCATGATTTGTGATATTTGTAAATGACCACACTCTTTAGATAGGTGCCAATTTAGGATAAAAATCATATAATATGCCTAACAAACAAAACCTACCTACAATCTCTATAGCAACACCTATAACCCAAGTTGAAAGAACCATCCCAACCTTTTTTAGAATCAAAACAAACCCAACCACCAAAATGCCAACCAAACATCCAACTTTCACCCAAAGCAAAAGACGTACAATCCACCCAAAAAAAAAATCTAGCCTTAAAAAGATGCTTACAAAACTCATGCAAACTATCATTATCCAAAGCCAAGCTGCATTTATCAAAAACTTAGAAATCCAAATGGGCAAATTAGCCAATGCCATAGCTAGTTGCCCCTGCCTATTAGGATCCTTCCCTAGTGATTAGACAATTCTGGTAGTGCATAGGTCATACAAATAATAATAGTGACCAAAAGCTCAAGATGTCGATCCTACGAGGATTAGCTAAAGAGGTTTCTAGATTAATACCTTTTATCCCCATGTCCTTCTAAAGTTGGTTTGATCAAAAAATAAGCATGAAAATTAACTACAAAAGTAAAAATGAATAAGGCATCAAAAATATAATGCTAAGTAAAAAAGAAAAAGAATAAGAACAATGTATGCTATAAAATGTAAAATATAGTAGCTAAATCAAAGAAAAAAACAAATTTGAAGTATAATTGAAGTGATAAAAATGCAAGATACAAATAACATTGCAAAATTGAAAATTCTAAACTAACCTAGACTAAACCATAACTTAAAACATAATATAGAATCTAAATGACAACAAGGTAATGAACTAATGCTGAACAATTGGTATGAAATTCAAATAATAAAAAAATGCAATATTTAACATGAAAAGTGCAAACCGAAAGTAAATGCCAAAATCTAGAAATTTAAATTTATTGATGGAAAAAAGAACTAAAAGATGTAAAACTAAATGGATACACACTACAAATTGGAAGAACACTCAATGATCATCATGAGATTTCAAATTAAAGAACAAAAACTAAAGAAAAACTGAAAGATTCAACAAAAAAAAAGTGGAAACCAAAATTGATTTTGTAAGTTGAAAACTCACAATTTATGAAAGAAAAATTAGATCTACAATTCTTTAGAGGGAATGAACTAAAATTGAGCTAAAGCAACCTAGATCTATGAGTTATCTACCTAAATCAAGAAGAAAATACCATGAATCGAAAAGAAATCAATTTGATGAACTCAAATTCAAAAATAGTGTAGAATCTAGAAAACATAACCTTATCAAAGAAAATTAACTAAACAACACCTAAAAGCATGAAATAAATTGCACAAAATTACACTTAACAAGATAACTAATAGAACTAAAGATATAAATAATAAAGAAAGCCAAAAAATTTGCCAATGTGGAAAAAAGTCCATGCCAAATTGGTTGCTAAAAATTGGAATTGCACTGTCACTTGCATATAGCCATAAATTCCAAGCTTGATTTGGAATGTTGCGGTGCGAGTTTGGAGCTGAATTTAAAATATGTTGTAGGTTTATGACCTAGGAAGCTATGAAAAAGAATTTGAGTAAAAACAATGAAGATTTGATAGAGATATGCTTCAAAAACTGCAGATATGTCAAAATAGGCAAATTCAAAAACAATTTTGAATCAATAGATTTGAGCTAGAAAATGAATTCAAATGGAAATTTTATTAGAAGATTTTGAAATAGCACTAAAAAACACTTAAGAAACAGTAAAAATACAATGAAATTCAAAGAGAAAATGCTATAAATAAAGTGTTTGGCATTTAAGAAAATGTAAAGTGCGAAAAGAAAATGTAGGAAAGTAAAGAAACAAATATTTAAACCTAAACTAACTTTATTCCTATAGCCAGCCTTCTTCCTCTGTTTATAGGAAGAGAGGAGAAGCCTAAAGTTTAAAAAAATTCCAAAATGATCTCCAAGCATTAGGGATTCTAGAGCCTTCTTCTTCTAGTGTGCATGGCTAGGTTGTTGCACTTAGTCTGGTTTGGTGCCTCACTTCTTTACAACTTCACAAGATGAATTCACATGTGATGGCTGGTCTAAGAAGTTAATTTAATGACCAATCAAAGCCCCTAAAGTGCCAAATCAACCCCTAGCTTTGGTGCTCTTGAATTAGTTTGTAAAGCCTTGCATTTGCATGTTCCTCCTATCTTGCATCAATGCACGTCCATGTAACACTTTTCTTGCATCTTCCATATTTATTGATTTATTTATTTTTTCTACAAAAAATTTCAACACTTTATGAACATTTTTATCCTACAATTTACTAGAAAAAAACTATGAAAATAATACTAAAAAAGCATGCTAGAAAAATAAAGAAAACTCTCAAAGTGTCAATTTTACCTATTGATACTAGTTTAGGCCATTTGCACAAATTGCACCAAATATCCTTCAAATTTATATAAAAAAATCTAAAATTCTTCAATTTCATAATTTGTACCTACATATGAGACAAATGTGCATTTACGAGTAATTTTGCCAAAAATCCTAAGGAATAAGCCGAAATATATGAAAAATTACATTAAAAATGAGCATGAAAATACTAAAATTTTAGTGCAGTCCCCCCAAACTTAAACTTTTGCTTGTCCTCAAGAAAAACAAGAATAAGCAAGAATCATCATATACTTTCAATACTTCATTCAACATAAATGCCTCATAGATTGATCAATGAATATAACTAAAGCAAAATCATGAATAAGTGCTAGTATACAAGAATCTACCTAGGTTAAGACCATTCCTTACTATGGTTCCACAAGCAAGCAACACCTCTCACATATCCTTTCATGAAATCTAGTAATGTTATGCAAAACATGAAACTTTAATAACAAGGATCAATAAAGCATGCTCATGTTCCATAAGTTTGCTTATCACATTTCTCTCCACTAATATAGATAAACACATGACTAATGATCATTTAGGACTTTATTAGGCTTGTAATGTAAGGCTATGGTCAAGGTACGATAAAAGTCATTTAGGCTTAAGTACCCTAATAATGCATCACATGTCTAGGATCATCCATCATTAAGCTTCTAAGGTAATAAAGATAAGCTTGAATAAAGAATCATCCCCCAAACTTTGATTTTTCCCATTTTTCTTTCTTTTCTTCTTTTCTTTACTTTTTCAACACTTTATTGTTTTTTTTTTTATTTCTTGTTTTCACTTTTTTTTTCTAATTTTTCTTCTTTTTTTTTCATTTTCATTTTCAATTTCCCATTCTTTTTTCAAGCTCTACCATTTCTCCCTAATGATGCATAGCTCATAAATAGTGCATGAATGTCCTAATGCATATATCCATTCTTAATCTTTTATCTATCATTGGCTTTATGAAGCACTAATCAAAGAAAGTATAATAATGATTCAAGTTACCCCATGTTAAGCTCAATTTCAAGGCAAAAATCAAGAAAAATTAGAAAAAAATTTTCAAAATTTGAGTAATTTTTCTATACCCACAAACTACAACACATTATCTTCAATGTGTAAGCATCAAGTAATAAAGCACTAAAGAGAGGAACAAGGACACTTCCCTATCAACATGAAAGATAGTGACTGAATGTCCCATCAAAGCTTTGGCTGAAACTAATGCATCCTCTTTAAGCTCTTACTCAACCTACAAAACAAATAAACAACTTCACAAAGAAACTACATCAATATGTACAATGAAAAGTATAATTGAAAGAAAAGAATTAACACATGAACAAGTATATACAACCTAATTGAATGAACAAAAATGACAACTATGTATAAATGAGAAAAACCAAATGTGAAGAAGAAAATAATCATGTAAACACATATGTACATAAGCATGTACAAAAAAAAAATAGCATGAAAAGTAAAACTTGGGTTACCTCCTAAAAAGTGCTTTATTTAAAGTCAAAAGCTAGCTATCAAAATAAGCTCAACCCTATAGGTTCATAGTAATGACTCCACACTAAATTTTCAAATCCAACCATTTCAAAACCTCTCTTTTTATCATCTTATCACAAATATAGTCTAATGATGGATCATGTGGGAAGGCAATAGTAAGAGTAAACTTCTAAAATAAAATTGTCAACCTCATACCTAGAAAGACTAAGGTAAGTGGGCTTTGGTTTTGGCATCCCAATCAATTGGTCTATCATTAACATAAACCATATCATTCTTGCATCATATCTACACTATCTCTCCTACAAAGACTATGATAGGTATGATTAAATTGAAAATGCTCAAAGACCTATAAATCAACCAAAATGGATATCCCATCAATATCAAGTAGACCATCACCCTTAATCTTTGGAGGACTTTGATAAGTATCATTAAAATGGAATGTCTCATAATCCTATGAATCCAGATTAAAAGGTCTAATCACTCTAGGGAGAGATTATGATCAACTAAAGGCTCACCACTAGAAGGTGGTACAAATTAAAAAATAAAGGCTATCACTATCTCACCATCATTCTTATTCAAATCCATGTCCTTTACTTCTTCAACTATAAGGGAGTCCTCAAAATGCAAAATAGGGTGTTCTAGATGTAAAGCATCATGAATCACAATACTAAATACCTTTAGCCTTGAACACTTATCAAAATCATTAGGGAATGACGAAACTTTAAAAACATAAAAAGTGACTTTTAATACTAAACTTGCATGGTAAATTTTCCCTTTTGCACATTAATCAAAGTCTAGCAATGGCTAAAAAAGGTCTTTTTAAAATAATCAAGATTTGACAATCCACCTCCATCTTTAAAATCATAAAGTTAGCAGATTAAATAAATTTCTTTACCTTAACCAAAACATCATCTACAACCCCTCAAGGCATTTCAGTGACCTTTCAACCAATTATAGAGTAACTGAGGTGACTTTAGCTTTTCTACGCTTAATCTCTAAAAAATAGACTAAGGCATTAGGTTAATGCTAGCACATAAGTCACACAAGACTCTATCAAAGAACATACTACCTATAGTACATAAAATGGTAAAGCTATTATGATCTTTAAGTTTCGTAGGTAGTCCTCTCTAAATCATAGCTATGCACTCATCGGTGAACGTAACTGTCTCATAATCTTTCAATCTCCTCTTCTAAGAAATAAAATCCTTCATGTATTTTGCATATGTAGGTATTTGTTCTAGTGCATATACAAATAGGATATTAATGTACAACTTCTTAAACACCTCAAAAAATTTAAAAAATTACTTTTCTTCTTTTTACTTCTTAAACCTCTAAAGGAAAAGAATATAAGGTCTATGTGGCTCAAATCTAGGAAAAGTAGGCCTAGATAAACTCGGTAAAGCACTATGTGATAGTATTTATGGTAACTGGGTAGGAATGGGTACTACACCTCATCTTTCTTTTTTTTTTACCTTTTTTCTCATCATGAACTAGGTCCCTATCAAGCTTATCATCAACAAACTCCTTATTTGTCATAACTTGAAAACCTATCAGGCTTTGGCCACTGGCTAACTGCATTCTACTCCTAAGTGTGATTGCCTTGTAATGCTTCTTCCCTTCTTTCATAGGATTGACCTTTGCATTACTAGGTTAGGTGCCTTGTGGTCAAGTATTAAAGAGGGTTGCTAACTAACCAACCTAGCTCTCTAAGTTTTTTATGGACTTAGATTGGTTTTGAAATATGGTGTTTTGGTTTTGCATGAATGAGATTGGAGTTATAATCATGATACCTAAGAGATCTCAATTGAAGGTTTTTTCTCAAGGGGTGGCATAAATGGATATGTAGGTTTATAGTGTTATGAAGGCTACTGGTGTTAAAAAGTGGCCCTTGAAAACCTGGTGTGTAAGGTAGTTTAATGTATTAAGGCTACTGTGGTACCAAAAGAAATTAGATAGATTGAACTGGGTTATTCCTTCAACTTGGACTATATGTGAAAACATTACGTTTATTGGGTTACCTAGGGGTCTATCTTAAATAATGGATACTTTCTGGGTGGGTGCTCAAACATGACTCATTCGAATGTCCTACCCCTATACATCACACATAGTCAAAGAACTATGGGTATGAGTAAACCTAGAATGACTATGACTCATCTTTGATGGTGTATCTTGACAATGTAAAGACTCTACAAATTTGGCTAGGGAATCTACCTTAGCACTAAGCACTGTAAGTTCATTAATCTCATATACCTCCAAAACTATTTTAAGATGTTGTCTCTCATTCAACCATTAACACTTATTAGTTGTCATATCCTTAATTGCTCATAAGTTATGTTAGTAGTCTTACTCATAAAAACACTTCTTGATATAGCATCTAAAAATGTCCTAGTGTTAGGCACTAACCCATTATAAAAAATATGGATCTCTAGCAATTTCAGTAGTCTAGGGTATGTGTTGACAAAATGAAGGTTGGCTACATCCATCAACTCCATGTGCTTAAACGCTATGGGCACTTATGTATGCTAAATACATTATAAGGCTAGGTATATGCCTTCCTAATAACAGTTGCCTTTCGGAGAGTTGGTGACGCCTGAGGTCCTAAAAGTAGTATCAAAGCGAAGGTTACGAGTTTGAGTCCTAATGGTGTTGTTATAGAGAGATTGTTGGTAGATAATAGGTTGGCCACGTCCATTAACTCCATGTGCTCGAACGTTATGGGCGTTTGTGTGTGCTGAATGCACTATAAGGCTAGGATATGCGCCTTTCTAATAGTAAATGCTTTTGGAAGGGTTGGTAGTGCCTGAGGTCCTAAAAGAAATCAATTATTAGCCTTGAATTGATCCTTATTTTGAAATGACAAAACATTAAACTAAATAAGCTTGATCAAGATTTTGAAAAAGATTTATTAAACATTATGACAATTTGGCAACTCTATTGAAGACATTAGATAATCGAACCATTAGTTAGTAATATGTTTTTTTAAGCCTTGTTTTAATGGTTTTTATTATGATTCTTCACGTGCACTAACTTATTTGTTTATTTTGTAGCCTATTTTTTTATGTGTACTAATTTATTTGTTTATTTTGTAGATTTTGATTTTTCATGTGTTCTAGTTTTTTTTTATTATTATTATTTGGGTTGGCCTATTCCTTCAAACAATATACATGCATTCATGCATAAGTTTAGATCCAAGCTTTGTCCTTTCTTATAAGGGAGTAAGTACCTACAATCTCGTAAAGTGATAACTTCTATGTAAGCTTGCAAAAACTCTTACTCAAATTAAATTTTTTTCGTTTGAGCTTATAATAGTGAGAAGGATTAAAGAGCCTTATTAATCTATCATGGAAAATTATTTAAGGAACAATTTGGTAGCCTTTAGATTGTCAAAACTTTTGAAGCCAATATACACATAAACCCCAAGAATCCAACTTTTAGCTAGAACCTTACCATTCCCTTTTGGATATAAACTAAAATTGGACATATAAAGGGACATTTTTTATCATTCATCTTATATTTGTTTATATTTATGTTTTGTCAAGATAAATTTGAACTTGTACAAAAATAAAAATGTTTTTATAATTTTTTATTCTTCAAAAAATAAAAAAATGAAGCAAAGTAGGTGAGATTTTGAAATGTATTATCTTTTTATTTTATGATCTAGGATCATATCCATTACATACATCCATTTGTACATATATTTTTGTTGCCCATTCATGCAATATTCCATTTCACTTTTTCATATATAAAAAGATGTGAATGCCTAATCGTAAATCAAACAATAATATTTTTTACTTTTTTCAGTTTTGTACATAGTTGTGAATATGAATTCTTATTGTTACTATGTATTGCATATAGGTATTTGCATATACATTTTTATGCATGTAAACATTTTTATATATACATTATTTCATTTGTTTGGTAGCAACTATGCCTTTTCAGTTTTGTACATAGTTTTGAATGTGAATTCTTGTTTTTGCTATATATGCATTGCGTATATTTATTTACATTTACATTTTTACCCATGCAAACATATTTGTATGTACATTATTTCATTTGTTTGGGAGAATCTTTACCCTTTTCAATTTTATACATAGTTTTGAATATGAATTCTTATTTTTACTATGTATTGCAAACATATATTTACATATACATATTTATCCATGTAAACATTTTTATATGTACATTATTTTCATTTATATGGAGTAATTTTTGTTTTTTTTTCTTTAGTTTTAGTACATAAGTTTTGAATATGAATTCTTGTTTTTCATTTTATTTTGAAATAGGTATCTGTATATATTTTTCTTTATCCTTTTGAATTTAAGATTATTTGATAATAAAAACCCACATGGTTTCTTTCCATGATTAAAAAATGTTTTTTTGTAAGTAAAAAACTTTTGTGAAAACAATCTTAAAAGAATTAGTGATTACTATCAAGAATGATTATGCGTAGTTATTTCACTTACCATTTTATACTCTAATTGAATTGAGTACCACACCATTCAAAGCCTAACTTCTCAAGTCCCACAATCTTGATTTTCAAGTTAATGATCTTCATTAAGGCTATAAGTAATGAAATTTGTAAAAATGTTTTGAAAAACTTTGTAAGCCAATAGATGAGGCACTCTCTTAAATATTCTAGATTTTGGTAATTTGATAAGAGTCGGGCTATTCCAAACACATTACTACCCAAGTTTTTTCACAAAGCCCAAACTTTTCAATTTCTTTCATAAGGCATAATTACTAAAAGGGCCATATCCCTTTAATATCCTTGTTTGACATCTTAATTTATGCAATAATCCTTTTCTCTTTCATTCATTTCCCTAAAATTTTCTTTTACCGACATCATAGGGCAAATTTATCAAAAAGCCAAATTATCCAATTTTCTCAATATCTTTTGATTTGGATGGCATTCATTTTGTCTCTTATTTAATGGAGATTATATGAACATTTGGTGTGGGTTGTGAAAATGATGATTGATTGGGACTTCATGTGATGAAGTAAAATGATACATTTTGAGCTTGAGTTGTTAAAAAAAGAGCAAAAAAAAATTGAAAAGAAAAGAATTGATTGTAATATCATGCACATGAGATATTCAAATGATTCTAAAATCAAAAATGAAAAAATCTTCTTCAGAGAATTTCTTTTCAATAGGGGTATCCATAGTTGATATGATAAATGTCTATCTTTTATGTTTCTTTCATAAAAAGAAAATATCCATTTGCTACCTCTTTTGACCTATTGAATTCTTTTCGAAGAACTCCTAACCAAAAATCACCCTCCACTTTAGGGCACAAATACAAGTGACAATCTATTTGAGAAATTATTAGATCCAAAGTTAAGGACAAGAAAAGAACACCTACAATTCAATTACCCTGGCCAATGTTACTTTCTTTGCACAGCTCATTTTGATCAAGTATAGATAAATTGAAGAACTTTTCTTTAGGAAATCACCATCACTTTTTAATTTTGGATGAATTTTAAGTTTTCAAATACATGATGGAAAAGTCAAAAGAAAAAAGAAAAGAATGAAACTTTAAGGTAAAAACCCAAAAAGGTATTCTAAAGCAAGATTAAAATTATAAAAACAACTTATACAAAGTGAGAAGCAGTAAATAAAGGCATTTTGAATGAACCAATAAGCATTGAAAACTTTTGAGAAACCAAAGAAAACCAACCTAGTTTTAAGATTTATTCTAAAATTTAAGCCTTTCCTTTTTTCCTAAAAATTTTGAGTTTATCATAGTTAGTCTTGACATTTGTTAAAATGCCTAATATCAATAAACTAAAAGAGTGCCAAAATGGATTGTGCTTTAAAATAAATCATTTTTTAAAAAATTTTAACTTTCATTTGTAAGCCTAGATGAAGAAACATCGATTGTCCCTTTCTCATTCAAGGACAAAGTCTTTCTCAATAATTAAAATCATAATGTGCCAAACCATTTCATCCTTTTGAAAAGACCAAGATGTGATTCACCTAATTCATTCTAGTTAGTAATCACTAGTTTTTAGGAGATCTAAATATTATATGTTTTTAAAGAATTGATACATTTTGATCATGAAAAATTGTTATGTGTGGTAATTTTTTTTATTATGTGCAATTAATGTTGTCATTCTTTTGGGAGTTTCTAAAAAGTACTCAAATTTAGGTTGTTTCATATATGAACTTTAGTGGATGCGAGAAAAATGAATTCTAAATCAATATGACAAGAGTGACCTTTTTGGGCAACAAAAATGCCTTGTTTTGATAATTGCATTTGCATTATTTGGTAAATGTACAAATCTTTGTTTTGATAATTACATCTACATAATTGTTTGGATCATGCATTTGCATCATTTGGGGAATTTATTGCAAAATTGTTTGGACCATGCATGTGATTATTGGGTGAGAATTTAAATCATTATTTTGAATATTACATTTGCATTATTGTTTGTACTATGCATTTGCATAATTTAGTGTGCATTTAGATCTTTGACATTTACAAACATTTGCATCATCTAATTAATATTTTTGAATATATTAAGAAAGGACACTTGCATCTAATTTATTGGGTTAGATATTTGTATTTGTATTTTTTATGGAAAGCATTTGCATTTATATTGATGAGATAAGTATTTGCATTTATATCTTGGTAAGATATATTAGCATTCACATCATGACATTTGTAATTTTGAAAATTTTAAGGTGAAGAAAGAAATAAAGAGATTTGATTAGAGTTGGCAACATGTCGGGTCAGAGCGGGTTTTTGCTCGGCTCGAACCCGACTCGACTCGACCCGACCTAATCCGAAATTAATAAAATATTATTTTTTAAAATATAAAATATTATTTTTAAATATAAATATTTAAATATATAATTACATAAATATATATAAATAAACAAATAATAATTTTTTATATAATATCGGGTCGGGTCAAGTTGGGTTTACCTAAAATTCGAGCCTGACCCGACCTCGATTCTCCCTTAACCTTACCCAACCCGACCCAACCTGAAACTCGATTTGAAAAAAAAAATTAACCCTATGAAGTCAGGTCGGGTCAGAACCCATCAGGGGTGGGTTGGGTTACCGACCTTAGATTTGATTTAAATCAGGGTTAGCTAGTATATGATGAGATCTATGTTCAAATTAGTTGGCATATGATGAGATTTAAACCCAGATTAGGTGTCACTAGTTGAATCATAAGCCCTTGGCACCAACTATGTTGGCACATGAAAAAAAAATGTTGATTTTTAAAGTTTCAAATCCTCAATTGAAGAATAGCTTTTTCAAGATAAGAAATAATATGTAAAACTTTTAGGCATATTCTCCAAGATGTTCAGGCATAACCTCTAAAACCTTTGAGCATGAGACCTCTGGGCATGATCTATAAAACCCCAAGGCATATTCCTAAACATTTAGGTACCTTTTATATTTTGATTTTTCAAAATTTTGAAGCCTCTAGTTTTTTGGTTACGAATTTTTAAGTTTCATAGTCTCTAGTTAGAGGAGCTTTTTCATTTTATAAAGTTTCAAAACCTCTTATTACGGGAGTTTTTTGGTTGTGAATTTTAAAATTTCATAGTTTCTAGTTAGAAGAGCTCTTTTATTTTTTTTTTCTAAAGTTTCAAAATCTATGTTGAAGAGGAGTCTTTTAAATTTTTCAAAGTTTTAAAACCTTTGTTAAGGGAGAGCCTTTTAAATTTTCCAAAGTTTTAAAGCTAATGTTGAAGGCGAGCCTTTTAAATTTTTTATTTTCTTTGGTAATGTTTCTTGACTTGAACAAATCTTTTGTCTTTATACAATTCTTATTTCATATAAAATGTGCAAAGAATGACAATTTTAGACACCCAATTTTTCTAAGGATTTTTTTTATATTTAATGGGTTTTGTATTTTATCTTAATGATGGTTTGGAAATTATTTTATTAGGCCTTAATTATTATGAAATTTGATTTTAGGCCCACTATTAATGGCCTAAAAGTGTTTTTTATTTTTTTATGGTAAAAACTAACAAATTGTATTTTTTTTATAAAGATTATGATTTTATTTAGATTTGAAATTTAAAGGTTAAGTTTGATTTTGGTAATTCTTGGGAATCATTTTTCTACAAAGAAGGAAAATAAATTTTAACAGGATCTTGATAAATTTAGTGGGTAATAAAATTTTTCAAATTGAAAAAGAATTCAATCTCTATATAAAGAGCTCAATTACAAGCTCAAAAACAAGAGGCAATTGACACAACAAATAGAGCAAACACAATGTTTTAAGTTTTGAAAAAGAAGTTCTTAGGTAAAAGGAAAAGGAAAATCACTAAGCAATTTGAGAGGGAGATCACTAGAACAATCAACAATCTAACAAAGCAACAAACAATTGACCAATCAACAACAATTAAAAAGAATCACAAAGCAAAAAAAGAGAAAGCCATAAAGAAAGCAAATAGAATCAAGTAAAATTTTTCTAGCAGTAGGCTTTATTTCGGGTTAGTCCAAGAGCATGGTTAAGTACAATTTCTTTTATTTTTATAAGTTGTTATCTAATATGGCTTAGGATAAAATTTGTGATAATAATTCTTTTATGAAATTATTTTGTTTTGCTTTTTTTTTTACTTATTTATTTATTCATTATTTATTTTTTTACCAATTGATTGATTGATTTATTTGTTTTATGAAAATAAAATTTGAATAGAGTTTTCTAGAAAAGTGTAAATATATTATTTTATAATTAGAAACTTGTAAATATGTTTGTATCATTATTTGTAATTAATATTTGTAAATAAATGAAAAAGAATAAATTGTTTTCTTTATTATAAGATATTCAATGCATCCAATGATAGAACCTTTTTCAAATAACAATGAGTTTATCTAGAATACTTTTAAGGTGAGAGAAATTTCTTTTTGGTGTAAACCTAAAGATTTTTTTCTAATATTTAAATATCAAAATTAAAAAAAAAAACCATCTTTGATTAAAGCTTAAACAAGATTAATAAAAAAAAATAAAATTAATAAAAAATTAACTTAGTACCAATTTTGGGCAACAATGGGTGCTAAAACCTTCCTTAAATATAACTAACTCTCAAACTTAGTTCTATTGATGTGGGCTAAAACCTATTATTTTTAAAGACCCTTTGTTTAAGCTTAGGACAAACTTAAAAATGATATATTCATTTAGATATGTAATCACACATAGGTAAAAACGATTAGTGGCTACTCCATATTTTTATGTCTAATGAACAAGTTCTCAAGCTTGAACATTATGACACATTAAAAAAAACCAATTCAACTCACTTTCACCCAAAAGCCCATAAAAGCCAATTTTGCCAAAACTGTCCTTGCAAGTGAGCAATGTAATCATCATGGACTTTTTCTCAACGACTTCATTATCCAAGTTTTCCATTTGGGCTGAATTTGTCTAAGTAACAAGTCAACGATCGAATGTAACTCTTTGGCTCTAGAACAAGTAATAAGATTTAATGAAGGCACAGAATGGTCTCAATCCCCTCTGTCATCATGAATCACATCAGCCTCCATAGTATCTCTATATGGAATGCATCATTAATGCTTTAACATAATATGCTTTTAGATTTATGGTATTTTAGTTGGATCTAGTTCTTCTTGTCTTCGCTATTTTTAAGGTTTTACAAGGGTTTTACATAGTTTGATATTCGTCAGATTATTCTTTTCTATTTTTTTTTGTTTGATTTCATTTTTAGGTTTTTTGTGTTGCATTTTTTTATTGTATTCTTTATTGTAGTTAGTTTTTTTTTTCTATATGAATGTAGAATTTCTTCTTGCTTCTTTGATTTTCCTTGATGGATCATGTCACTTTTATTTGGTTAATTTTTAAAAATAAATTGTGTATATTATTATTTTAATTAATTAATTCAAAGTATTTTTTAGACAAAAATTAATGTTTGGAACCACAATGTTGCTTAGGCCACACCTCTAGTTAATCATGAAGTCAGATTAAATACATATTGAGACAAATTTTGAATAAAAAACAAATTATTCTAAATAAAAAAAAATTAAAGATCTTGAACAAAATTGGTTGTCTACATATGTAATGAACCATGCATTTAATTTGCCTAATGGCTGTCATTAGTCAATATTAAAGTCATTAATCGATATTAAGGTGAAGATAATAATAACAATAACAATAACAATAACAACAACAACAACAACAACAACAACAACAACAACAATAATAATAATATATTGTTATTAAGTTAATTATCAATATTAAATTTTTTAAAAAAATTGAAATTGGAAAATGTACTCAGACACAATTTTTGAACAAACATAATAAAAGTTTGAGTCTTCAATTAACATTAAAAAAATTTTTAAAATAGTTTATATAAAAAATTTTAAGAAATATATAAAAGTTATTTTTAAAAGAAAGAAATAAAAAAATTGACATGAAATTAAAACCATCCTAACTCGATCCTATATAAATCAGGATGAATTAGATCAGGTACAAAAGGATACGGATCTATCATATAATCCAACCCATGTTGACCCAAACAATTTGGTTTAGGTTTGGACTTGATTCAACTTAGTGAATCCTATCCAAGTTATACCTTTACTCAAAAATGTAAATGAAGCCTAACCCAACCTATCCTTTAAACACCTTTTAACGATAATTAATTAATTTTGCTATCAAAATTAAATTTTAATTAAAGTTACATTTTAACGTAATAGTTATTTTTAATCTTAAGCTAATCATTTTTTAAAATGACAAAAAAAAATTTTTAATTTTTTTAATTTATGAAACAAAAAAAAAATTGCTATAGGACTATTTATTTGAGTTTAAATGCAAGTCCAATGAATATTAAAAATTATTTTTATTGTACTTAATCTAATTTTAACTTATGATTTTGAGAAATAAATTTTTTACGTGCTTTAGTTTATTAGAGTTTTTGTTTTTTAAATGAAAAATGTATTAACCTATAATAATAGTTTGATTATGTACTTGGACAAAGTTTTATTCAATACAAGTTCTTCAAGTTATATGATTTATTCTATTATATAAAATCTAGTCTTTTGATTTTGAATAAAGTCCAATATTTTTAATTTCAAATATTTATTCTTGGATTTGAAAATCACTTTGGAAATAGAGCATTTTTTTTCAATGTTTTGGATTAATTTCCTATCTTAAAAATACAAGTTTTCAAGTGAACAATAAAGAATTTTTACATACAAGTTTCCAAGATTTTCTTAGGCTTTAGAAAAGTTTTATGATTTTTGAATAAGTTGATTCTTAATTAGGTTGATGTAAGAACAGTAGCAAAAATAAAGGAAAAAGTTATAAGTAAACCTAAAAGCTAACTTACTCAAACTTGTTCAATTTTGGCCAAATTAGGTCATTTTGGGAGAATCAAATCAAGTTATTTGAAGAATCTAACAAGGTAACAAACAATTGAACAATCAACAATAATCAAGAAAATTCACAAAGCAAAAAAAGAGAAAGCCATATACAAAGAAAACAGAGTCAAGCAAATTTTTCTTGGTAGAAGGCTTTTTTTCAAGTAGGTCCAAAAGCATTGGTTTGGTACACTTTCTTTTATTTTTATGATTTGTTGTCTAATATGACTTGGAATAAAATTTGAGATGATAATTATTTTATGAAATTATTTTGTTTTACTAGGCTTTTTACATATTTTTTCTATATTTATTTATTCATTATTTCTATATTTATTTCCATATTTATTTATGAAATTATCTTGGTAGAAGGCTTTATTTTGAGTAGGTCCAAAAGCATTGGTTTGGTACACTTTCTTTATTTTATGATTTGTTGTCTAATATGACTTGGAATAAAATTTGTGATGATAATTATTTTATGAAACTATTTCATTTTACTAGGCTTTTTACATATTTATTTCTATATTTATTTATTCATTATTTTTTTTACCTATTAATCTATTTAATTGATGAAAATAAAATTTGAATTAAGTTATTTAGAAGAGTGTAAATATATTATTTTATGATTAAAAACTTATAAATATATTTGTACCATTATTTGTAATTAATATTTGTAAATAAATAAAAGGGAATAAATTGATTTCTTCGTCATAAGATATTTAATGAATCCACGATGGAGCTTCTTTAAGTAAATAATGAGTTTATCTTAAATACTCTTTAGGTGAGAGAAATTTATTTTTGGTGCAAATCTAAAGACTTTTTTTCAATATTTAAATATCAAAATTAATAAAAAAAATCGTCTTTGATTAAGCTTAAACAAGATAATATGTATTAACTCGATACCAATTTTGGGCATTAAGGGGTGCTAAAACCTTTCCAACATGTAACCAACTCCCAAACTTATTCTATTTATGTAGACTAAAGCTTATTCTTTTTAGGGACCATTAGTTTAAACTTAGGACAACCTTAAAAAGAATAAATTCATTTACGTGACTATCACATCTAAGTAAAAAAAAAAAAGATTGGTGGATATTTTATATTTTTGTGTCTAATGAGCAGGTTCTTGAATTTGAATGTTATGACACACTCAAAAGCCCAATTCAGCTTACTTTCATGCAAAAGCCCATAAAAGCCTAATTTGCCAAAATGTCCTTGGAAGTAAGCAACGAAGCTTCTTCTTCACAGTTTCATTATCCAAGTTTTCCATTTGGATTGAATTATATCTAAGTAATAAGTTAATGACCAAATGAAGCTTTTTAGCTCTAAAACGAGTAATAAGACTCAATGAGGCACAATAAGGTTTTGATCATCCTCATTATCATGAATCACATTAGCCTCTATAATATCTCCATGAAGGATCACATCATTGATGCTCTGGCATAATATCCCTTTAAACTTATGGAAATTTAGTTGGATCTAGTTCTTCTTATATTTGCTATTTTTTAAGATTTACAAGGTTTGATATTCATCATATTTTTCTTTTCTTTTTTTTTGTTAGATTTTATTTTTACATTTTTTTTGTTGTATTTTTTATTTTATTCACTATTTTAGTTATTTTTTATTTTTTTCTATTTCGCTGTAAAATTTCTTCTTACTTCTATGATTTTCCTTAATGATTCATATCACTTTTATTTGGTTAATTTTTAAAAATAAATTATGTATATTATTATTTTAATTAATTAATTCAAAGTATTTTTTAGACGAAAACTAATATTTAGCACCACAACGTAGCTTGGGCCACGTGTCTAGTTAATCATGAAAGTCAAATTAAATTCATATTGAGACAAATTTTGAATAAAAAATAAATTAATCTAAATTAAAAAAGAAACTTTAAAAGATTTTGAATGAAATTTGTTGTCTACATATATAACGAACCATGCATTTAATTTGCCTAATGGTTATCATTAGTCAATATTCAAGTCATTAATCAATATTAAGGTGAAGATAATAATAATAATAATTAATCAATATTATTATAGAGTCAATAATCAATATTAAAATTTTTAAAAAATTGAAATTGGAAAATATACTCAAACACAATTTTTGAACAAACATAATAAAAGTTTGAGTCATCAATTAACATAAAATATTTTATAAAAAATAATTTATATAAAAAATTTTAAGAAATATATAAGATTCTTTTTAAAAGAAAAAAATAAAATATTTGACATGAGATTAAAACCATCCTAACTCGATCCTATATGACTCGAGTTAGACTGGATTAGGTACAAAAAGATATAGATCTATCATATAAGCCAACCCATGTTGACCCAAACAATTTTGATTGGATTTGGACTCAATTCAACTTAATGAATTCAATCCAAGTTATACCTCTACTTAGAAATGTCAATCAGGCCTAACTCGACCTATCCTCTAAACACCTTTTAATTGTGATAATTAATTAATTTTACTACCAAAATTAAATTTTAATTTAAGTTACATTTTAACCTAATAGTTATTGTTAGCCTTAAATTAATCATTTTTTAAAAAAACAAAAACTTTTCTTAAATATTTTTAATTTATGAAAAAAAATTTTGCTATAAAAATTATTTATTTGAGTTTAAATGCAAGTGCAATTGATATTAAAAAATTTTTACTGTACTTAATCTAATTTTAACTTATGATCTTGAGAAATAAAATTTTTTTTATGTGCTTTAGTTTAGTAGAGTTTTTGTTTTTAAAAGAAAATTGCATTAAGCTATAATAATAGCTTGATTAAGTATTTTGACAAAGTTTTATTAAAAAAAGTTCTTCAAGTTATATTATTTATTCTAGTATATAAAATCTAGTCTTTTGAGTTGATTCTAAATAAAGTCTAATATTTTTAATTTCAAATACTTATTCTTGGATTTGAAAATTACTTTGGAAATTGTGCACATTTGTTTCAATATTTTGGATTAATTTCCAATCTTTAAAATACAAGCTTTCAAGTGAACAATATTGGTCAAAGAATTTTTAGATAAAATCCAAACTTTTTTTTTTTTTTGAGTTTTTGAAAAAGGGATCAATGTCCTTATGAAAAGGGTTCAAATAGAAGATCCCATAAGCAGCCAAGCTTAAAGGATTGATCCCCTCTAAAAGAGATCAATCAAGTAGCCATTCTCATGACTAAATTTCAACTATTAGCAAAAAGAATTGATCCCTCCAAAAAGGTATCAACCCTTTAGTGTCTAACAATCTCTAATGACTAGTTCCAAAGGTGCAATCAATGGCATCTTACTCCATTAACGCAACACAAGCAGCTGCAAAATCTCTCTAATTATAAAAGAGGCTCCTCCAACACTATTGAAGTGGAAAGACATCATCCAAAGAGCATTCAATCACTTTCTACAAGCAATTTAAGAGCTTTTAATTGTTTAGTACTTTAATTCTTCCAATTCTTACATCCAATCTTTATTTGTTCTTCATTTTTTCTCTCATTGTACTAAATTAGTAAATACCCAACCTTTGGCGGTAGTTTTAGTTTTTCTAAACCATTTGTAAAACCAAAAGCTTATTTAGGATAAAAAAATGAAGCATCCTCTTAAGTATTTATGAGAGTTTTAGTAAAACCACACTTTGGTGTTTAACGGTTTTTATCTTACCCTTCAAAGATAAAGATTTAGAGGCTATACCTTAACCTTTAATGATAGATATTGTGAAAATTATACCTTAGCTCTAAAGGTATTTGTAAGAATGAAGAATTATTGTATTCAACTTCTTTGCAAGAAAAGCTAATGAAAATGACATATGTGCCTTTGGGGAAGATTTAAACTTTTATAAATTATTGTGTTTGAATTTTTTATATTCTCTTCTATTTAAATACAAGTTCAATTACATTTAAATTTCATATATATATTTATTGTATTGTTATTTTATCGCAAATATTTATTGAAATTTAATTTTGAAAAAAAATTAAAATCCATCCAATTATGCTCTCTCTTGGATTGTTTATCTATAGTTGAACTAACAATTATAACTAATTAAAATTCATAACTAACTAAATCCCATAATTTTGTAATAAAAAAATGGACAGATGAAAAATATAAAAATAATTCAAATAAATAATTAGTCAATAATATGTTTTTTTTTTTTGAAGTTATAATTAATATCTTCATTCTTTTCAAGATGTATGTTTTCTATCAAATCTCAAGAAAGGTAAAAGAACATTTTTTAAGTTAAAAGACCATAAGTATATTTTATACCAAATAATTTTTTAAAATTTTCTTTTCTTTTAATAAATATATTTTGATTGATAGGAAAGTCTTGTTATTTTATATTCATTGCCTTTATATGTAATTTTCTTCCTCCAAACATTCCCCTATTTAGCCTTTATATCTAACTCAACTTGAAATTTAATATGGAAATCTAATATATATATATATTATATAACAATACATATAAATAAGTTTGTAACATAAGTGTTTATGTGAACAACTCTCTTAAATGACACACAAAATAGTTTTTTTAAAAAATAAAATAATTTCTTTTAATTATAAATTAGATAATTTTACATTTATTCAACTATCAAAATTATTTAAATTATAATTAAAAATCAAATCAATTTAGAGATATATTTTTTAAAATTAAAAATATAAAATAGTATTTTTTTAATAAATAATTTCAATTGTTTATTAAATAACTTTGTTTAAAAAATTATTTAATCATCAAAATATTTTAAACATATTTAAAAATTACAAAGATTAAGTTTCTCTAAAATTTTCACGAATCTTTTTTATCTAGATTTTTAAAAAAATTATATTTTTAAAAAATTTATATAAGACAATAAAAATTCAAGCAACTTTATGTAGGATTTTAAAATTTAAAAAAAAAATTATCTTAAATCTAATATATATATATATATATATATATTAATTATATAATAACATATATAAATAAGTTTGCTACATGGGCATCTATGTAGACAACTTTCTTAAATGAAATATACGATAGTTTTTTTAAAAAATAAGATAGTTTCTTTTAATTACAAATTAAATAATTTTAAATTTATTCAAATATCAAAATTATTCAAATTATAATTGAAATCAAATCAATTTAAAGATATATTTTTTAAAATTAAAAATATAAAATATGAATTTTATTTTTTTAATAAATAATTTTAGTTGTGTACCAAATAACCTTATTTAAAAAAGTATTTAATTATCAAAATCTTTTAAACATATTTAAAAACTATAAAGATTAAGTTTATCCAAAATTTTCACCAATCTTTTTTATCTGGATTTAAAAAAATTATATTTTTAAAAAATTTACATAAGACATTAAAAATTTAAGCAACTTAATTTAAGATTTTGAAAATTCATAAAATTTTCATCTTAAATCTAATATATCTAATATATATATATGTGTGTGTGTGTGTGTGTATTATATAACAAGATACATAAACAAGTTTGCCACATTAATGCTTATGTGGACAACTCTCTTAAATGACTCATAAGATAGTTTTTTTTATAAAATAAGATAGTTTCTTTTAATTACAAATTAGATAATTTTAAATTTATTCAAATATTAAAATTATTCAAATTATAATTGAAAATCAAATCAATTTAGAGTTATATTGTTTAAAATTAAAAATATAAAATATGGTTTTTATTTTTTTAATAAATAATTTTAGTTGTTTATCAAATAACTTTATTTAAAAAATTATTTAATTATCAAAATCTTTTAAACATAATTAAAAATTACAAAGATTAAGTTTCTTCAAAATTTTCACCAATATTTTTTATCTTGATTTTAAAAAATTATATTTTTAAAAAATTTACGTAAACATTAAAAATTCAAGCAACTTTATGTAAGATTTTAAAAATTCAAAAAATTTTCATCTTAAATATAATATATATTATGTTATAAAATACATGGATACCTAATAAGGTATGCCATGTGAATACTTATATGGATAACCTATATTTTTTACATGTAAGATAATAATTTAATTTAAATTTTTAACCAAATAATCCCATTCAATAATTATTTTATTTTTAAAAATATTTGGAAGTTTAAAAATTAGATTTATTTTAATATTTCAAGAGTTTTATTTTAATGTAAATCAAATAAAATTTATCCCAAACACATTTTTTTTCAAATACATTTAGAATAGAATCAATAATTATGTTATTTCTTTTTTAAAATGAACTATTAAACCATCTATACATCTCTTTTTTAATTTTAAAAAAATATATAATTTATATTTATCTCTAACAATCTAGATGTATGATCTCTTTTTAAATATATATAATTTAAATATATTTTTAACAATCGAAATATATATTTTTTAAATTTTAAATTTTAAATATAAAATTATTTTTATAAATTTCCTAATAAATTTTAAAATACCAAATATAATTTATTTCACTATTTAATGGAAGCCATCTTCCATCTCGATGAAATATTATGGTGCTGAGTTTCTCTTATTACTCATTTAGTCCATTAATTGCACATACCAATGATATTAGTCGTACTTGTATCAAATAAAATATCATTTTCATCTATTTCATTCATTACTAGTTGCATATATTATTTTTTGATTTTGGAAAACTATTATTTTGATTCTTAGCTGCTGGTTAATAGTTAAAAGGAATGTTAATTGCAAAACACCCAATCCAAAGCTTTGAGAGTTTTCGTCGGCAATTGATATTCTCTCTAAAAAATACCAGTGTGACAAAAGTTCTCTACCAATTTCGTTCTACTTGATCAGTAACTATAATTTTGCAATTAATTTGTGGGATTTTTGCACTATAATGGCCATATTCTAGAACTTGCTTTAAAAAAATAATAGGTCTTATATTAAGTTAGGAGAATTAAAACTTCAAAATTGAGCATCCCATCAAACAAACAACAGCTTTATCAAGTAAAAATCAATAAAAATTATAATGATAATATTTAAATATTGCATTTTATTTAATTAAATTATTGTAGGAAGTAGGAATTGAGGTATGTTCACTTTGAAGTTAAAACTTAAGGTGCCTTTGATCTTTATAATGTAATAGTAAAATAATCCTACATGAGGTTTCTTTGTTTGTTTTATATTGCTAAATGTTTTATCCATGAAATGCAAGAGTGAAAAAATTGAGTTACGATACTCCATTGTGGTACAAGTAAAAAAGTAAACTATGGAAATTGTATAATAACACTTGCTTTTATTTTTTGAAAATATTAATCTTTATAAGATGATAAGTATATCTACTTTGCAACTAAATTTTATCATCTTATATTAATAACTTAACATTGAGATGGAGATGAAAAGCTTTTTTTTTTTTTTTTCTATAAGACTTTTGAAGATAATTATCTACAATATCTACAACTTTTTTACTTTTTGAATCAAATTGTTCAAATAATAAAAATATTATTTTCTTTAATTTTGTAATATAAGAATTTTTTTCATTAAATATTAGTATTTAAATATAAATAATAAAATAATTAAAGTGAAAATGAAATTATATATTTTTAATTATGAATGATAATTTAATTCATTTTTGTTTCGTTATATTTTTAAACATTATCCAATTTATATCTTTAAGCCTAGGAAAGTGTTTATCTTTCAAGACTTTCTATCATTTTGTAAATTTAAATACATTATTTTCAAGTTTAAATTTGATAATTACATAAGATTTGAAAATAGTTTATGAAGAGATGATCATCTATTTTCACTTAAAAAATTCAAAAAATAAAGAGTTTAATATTTTGAAATAATACCTTTATATTTTGTTTAGATATTTATTTAAACTTTAATATCATTTTATAATTATAATTTCAAATTAAATAAATTAATTAATTCATGCATTGCATAGGTCACAAGCTAATGAGAATTTAAAATATCATACAATGATACGATAAAAATATAATATAAAAATAAGATACAAAAATAATATAACTTAAAATTATAACAATAAGTATATATAAGTTTAATAAATAAAAAAAAATTATATTTTATATATTAGTATCAATATAAATTATGATATGTAATTTTTATATAAAATATAATATAAATACATAAATTTTAATATTTTATATGATATAAATATATGAATAGTCAAATCTAATTGGATCCAAAGGCATGAATTAGAGTAGTCGAAATCTGATGGCCAAGATTCAAGGAGAGCTCATGGGAGCTCGGTACAAAAGATCCATTATATACGGTGTAGTTTTTTTTTTTTTTTCGGTACTGTGGCACCTAAAACCGTGTATGGTGAGACTGAGTCTTCATCAAAGCTGGGCAAAAACCGAGTGCGACTTTGCCACCCGCACGCGTTACTCATACAGCTCACCAACAGAAACACAAGCGTAAACACGTCCCCTTCCCAACCTCTTACCAATATCGAATCAAACGACGCAAGTAGTAAGCCAATGCTCTCCCATGCGCGTTTTTCCTACGCCCTGACCTTTTAACTAATTAATTATTGAAAAATTATTCTTCATTTGTACTCTTTTTAGGGTTCTTTGGAAATATTTTCTTTCATTATGTCTCTCTTATTATTGTGAAAGTGATTTCCTTTGCACTAATGAAAGAGATGATATGTTTAATGAGATACAAATTTATCATTTTATTTATGTGAATTGTCTAAATTTATCATAAGTTTTTTAATTATTATAATTTTGAAGCAAATTTATCGTCATAAAATATTCAGTAAAAATTTTTGTTCTAAACTATTTTATAATTTAAAAATAATCTAAAATATGATAAAAAAATTAACCAAGATCAACTAAAAAACTTTGATGTAGTATTATATACAATAGAAAATACCAAGATAAAATAAGAAAAAATAAAATAAAATGAAAATTTTGGATTACATGGTATTATATTTAATAAAAAATTAAGAAATCATCCAAGCTTTTATTTTTTTATTACAATCAATTAATCCCTTCAACATTATTTGCATCCAATTAAGCATTTATTTGGACGAAAAGGTTAACACAATTAATTTTTTATCAACTAAGATAAAATTATATGTGACATCAATAAAATAAATGAAAGTTTACCACATGATACAATTAATATATATAAGAATTAAATGAAATAAATAATTTTTTCTTTTTTTTTCTTTTATATTTTCCTTGTCCCTCTATTTTTAAAATCTTTCTAAAGATTCAATTGAGTGTAATTTGAGAATTGATTGGTTAAATTTGTCATGTGATTAAATTTTGTCTATTTAAGGGTTCAATTAAGTTGAAATAAAATATTAAGATTTTGATTGATTGTAATAAAATATTAAAATTTAAATAATTATAAAATCATAATAAAAAGCACCTATTGCCCTTTTAACCTAAAAAATAAATGGTCAAATACTGGTAAAAAAATAAGTGATTGAATTGTACTATCAATCCCTATACTTTGATCAAATGATAGAATTATTCTCTCTACATTAATGTGTTCAAATTGGATTTTTATATATTAATTAATTGTTATATTTAGTCAAATTTTTAATAATTTAAATTTTTTCTATTTAAATTGATGATGTGACATTTTATTTTTTTTACGTTCATTTTTTTCATGAATGTTAACTTTACTGACATGTCAAATTTTTATGATGACGTAAATATTTTTAATCACATTAGTATTTTTACATCAATTTTTTTTAAAATTGTATATCTTATACTTTCGTCAAATTGTGAAATTAATTCATTTACCTTGATGTATTCAAATTGAATCTCTATGCATAAATTAATTATTAAATTTAGAATTTAATTTAAAATAAAATAAAAAAATAATTTATTAATTGAACCGCAACATTTTTTTCACATTTAGATAAAGTTTTTTTAACATTTAAATTATTAATTGAACTATAATTTGATAAATTCGGTTTTAATCTCAAGTTGGGTTTTAAGCCCAACAAAAACCCGATTATTCATTTTCTTTTCTTTATCCTTCTTTTGTTTATTTCTTTTGATTTTCATTTCTTTCATTTTTTAAATTTCTATTTTTAATATTTTAAATCTAAAAAAATAAAAATATATGAAAATATAAAATATAAAATAAAAACAAAAAAATTTAAAAAATTACCTAAAACACAAAAACCACATCAAGAAACCTAAAATCAATAAATCCACGAAACCCATATTTGAATCGCTGCCATATCATTTCAAAATTATTTTAAAATTGTAAACAGATTCTAACATAATTTTTTCCTCATTATTTTTTAATTGCTCCGAATTTGAAATATAATGATAAATTTATTCTAAAATTAAAAAGTATAATAATTTGAATCACCTTGTAGTTTTTCTAACACAAAATGAATGTTTAACTTCATTAAAACTGAAAATTAAAGTAGAAGTGTTTGCTAGGTAAGCAATTTACATAAATTTGCAAATTTCTAAAATATTAAAAAGGCTGCTGAACTATTTCATTTTTCTTACTTAAATCTCTATATTTATAATGTATTCAAATAAATTCTTATAATTTAATTTGTATCCAATTTAGTCTTTATTTCAAACGTAAGACTGATTTATGTTAAATGCTTGCTTAAGGACAAATTCAAAGTTAATGACTTATTATATTACAAATTAAAGATTAAAAGTTTATTTGAATATAAATTAAAAGTTAATGATTTATTTGAATGTAATAAAAATATAGAAATTTATCGAACTAAAGTGATAAAATTCAAGTTTTTTTTGCAAATTGCATTTATACTGGGTTGGGTATCTATTAAAAATGTATAAAAAATTTAATACGCTTAATTAAATAAAAAAATAATCATGTTATAATATAAGTTGAATATAGATTTGATAATTTAAAATATAATATGATATTACGACATAAATATAATATAAAAAATAAATACAAAAATAATATGATTTAAAATTTTAGTAATAATTATATATGAATTTAATAACATCAAAAAAAATATTTAATGGTTTTATATAAATATGAATTATGACAAATAATTTTCGTATAAAATATAATATAAATATATAAATTTTAATATTTTAAATTATACAAATACATTAATCTCCTTATTTAACTAAAGCCCTAAGCACCAAATTATCCGAGACACCTGGCACTTTTTAGTAAATCTTTAAAAAAAACATACGGTAAAATTACTATAAACATTTCATGCAAAATCAAACATGAGACTATAAATGCCAAATTCGAATTTCATGAGCTAGCTTTCCGGCTTGGATCTTGAACAGCCTATATAAAGAGGCCTGCTCAAGCCGAATGAGATGGTATCTCTCTCTCTCTGCCTTTTCATTTTCCTTCAATAATTGATTTTAGCATTGGAGTCACTTTCCTTCAACTAATAATTGATTTAAGAGTTGAAGTGTGAAGTTTGTTCATTGACTCCATCTGCTCTGAGATTGGCTCAAATCTAAAAGTATCTCTGGTATTGATTAAGGGTGTAAATGAATTAAATTATTTGAAAGTTAAATTTGAATTTGACTCATGCTTAATCAAAATCGAATTATTTTAGTAAGGTTTAGTAAGGTTAATTTGAGTTTGAATAATTTAATATTTGATTTGAGAAGTTTTTGAATAATAATGTCAATTTTAATCAAATTTAATAATAAATCTTTTTTTTATCTTAATAAGAATGAGGATAACTATTGAAGTTTGAGAATTAAAATAAAAATGTGTATGATTTTAAATTTTTATTGGTTATGGATATGAAAATATATAATATAACACTCATCCCATATTCATACCCTATATATTTTTATATATTTAATAAATTAATTTTTATTTAATAATATACATTTTATTTTAGATTAATTATAATAAATATATTTGTATTAAAAATATATATTTATAAAAAAAATTACATAAATATGTAAGAAAAAATGAAAAAATTAAAAATATTTTTTCAAAAGAATTATAGGTACGAAGATATCCATATTTTTTAAATACCAACGAAATATGGATGAAAGTAAATTTAAAATATTTATTAGATATAAATACAAGATGAACATATATAAAAAACTAATGATGGAGATGCGAAATACTCTATCCATCTTATATGCGACCTTTTGACATCCTTATTTTTGAATTTAATTGAGTTTTTTATTTTTTAATATATTTAATGTATATATAATTTTTAATATTAATATTTATAATTTTACAAATCCAATTAAATTTATCAAATCAAATTTAAAAAATTCAATTAAATTTCAAACCAAACGTAAACATAAAAAATTAAGTACAAGTAGAGTTTTTGAATTTTGAAATTTCAAATTAAATTGAACTCAAATATACAATAAATTATATTGATTCAACTTGATTATACCATTACTATTTATTTTGGCATCAACAATTAGTAGCAAATTTTTTTATAACCACAAGCCTATTAAGTTTGTTATTTAACTATGCTTAATTTTTTTTACTTTTTACTGTATCTTTAATATAATAAATAATTTTATTTTTTAATTTTTATAATATGTTTAATACGTAACTTCGTTTTTTAGCTTTTCTTTTTAATTAGCCAATTTTGTAATTAACCTCTCGAAATTAATATCTTGGAAGTGGAAACCACGAGTGGAAATAGGCGCGTTGGTTTTGATGAAGGCTTCTTTTGTCTTTCCTTTGTCTCTCCCAATTTCTATTAAAGCAGCTAAGAGTGGGAGACACGTCCGAGGCTCGGTTCTTATCCACAGCTCTTTAGCAGGAAAAGTTTTATCTACAAATTACAAATCGTTCCGAGGCACAAACTCTAAATATAGAGTGTGACAAAGGAAACAAAAAATTCTGCAAAATTCCAAAGCAACCACTTTTAGCAGGATTGCTGTTCTCTTTTCTTTTATCTCTTGACACCATGGGAGGAATCTCGGGCTTTCTAACAAATTTTCCCCCTTTTATCTACTTTTTGTTGTCTCTCCTTGAAAGAATCCCTGTCAAATTGCCCATGCAAATTGAAAAAATGGTTTCTCGTGTTTCTTATGCTCGCACCGGCAGGCACTTGCAGCGCTATGATAACAGAGGCTTTCGATTAGTTGTTGGGTATGTTTCTTTTTTTTTTTCCCCTTTGTCATGCTGGGGAATGAGAAAAATAAAAAATCGAAAACCAAAATCCTATTCTTTTATTGGTTTGGTTTTACTAATTATGATTTTTTATTTTTGTTTTGAATTATAACGTTGAAATGGGTCTTTTTCCAACAGATGAACACTGCCTTAGTTTTTTAGTCTCTTAGATGATTTTCATGCTTGATGGTTTGTTTTTTCGTTTTTTTTTTTTTTTTTTACAATTCCCTTTCTGGGTTTTGGCAAGAATTCAATTTAATGGAAAATAATTTTTGACAACGAAAAGCCTTGTTATTTTTAACTAATAATTAAAATTCTAATAAAGTTTTTTCAGAAAAAAGTTTCTAATTGGATCTTTTTCTTTGAGCAGATGCATTCCGTACAGATATAGGAAAACGAAAGACGCAACTTCAAACGATGAAGCGATTGAAGTTCTTGTAATTAGTGCACAGAATAGTGAAGGAATGTTATTCCCCAAGGGGGGTTGGGAAAAAGATGAATCCATGGAAGACGCAGCCATTCGAGAGACGTTTGAGGAAGCTGGTGTGATTGGCGATATTGAAGTTAGTATCTCTACCAACGTTTTTCGATTTTAACTCTTCATTAACATTTCTTGATTTTAACTCCATTATTTGGATGTATTTTTGCAGTGCGAATTAGGTAAATGGTCATATAAAAGCAAAAGGCAGAGTATATTCCATGAAGGCCACATGTTTGCTTTGCTTGTCAAGCAAGAGTTAGATCGCTGGCCTGAGAAAAACATCCGGAAACGGAAATGGGTATGTATTTCGTAGCAATATGCTAATGAATTATAGTAAAGAGAAATGCTTAAGTGTGATAGTTTGATTACTCATGAAAAATAAATGTCCATGAATTTCAAGTTTTTTTGTACAAAGAGGTCACTTCCGGCAAAATAGTCTGGAGATAAGGAGAGAAATTGCATGTGTTTGGATTTGAAACTCAATCCATTGGATGCCATCTCTCAAGGGTGGAACTGAGATAGTTCATGAATTTGGAATATTTGATATTTAGTAATTAAATCAATCCTATCTGTTAGTAATACGATGGTGAAACTGTTGCACAAATTACCAATACTTTGATGATCTAAACATTTGTTATCTTGTCTTCGTAGGTGACAGTCTCTAAAGCTAGAGAAGAATGCCCACATTTGTGGATGAGGGAAGCTTTACAAGAGTTAGTTCACCGCCATATGCAGCCTCGGCCAAAGGAGGAAGTAAAGGAAACAGCCTGCAAGAAGAACACTTAGCAAGCATGGGGTTTTTCTTTGAATTTGTGAGATTAGAAGGATAGATCAATGTAAATGAGGGGACATCGGCATTCAACCTTGCAAGAGAAGGGAATTTTGGAGATTAAGCTACTAATTTAGGATGTTCCAACTGCTTTTTCCATCATTCTGGATTCTGAATGGATTCGATGAAACAGATGGAAATTTTTTGAATGTTTGTAAGGCAGAAAATCTGAAATGTACAAATATCAATTGTTGTTTTTTTATTCTTTTCAGTATGTAGAAAATTTTGATTCATTCTTTCAGTTCAATATAATTTTGAAGATACTTATTTCAATTCAGTGGGTTTGTCGTTTGAATCAATGCATATACACAATCGCTTTTAGCTAACCCCGGCCAACGAGCGGTTGACATTACTTTTATGGTCTTGAGAAATTTTGAAAAAAATCATAGTTCATGGATGGCAAATTGATTGACTGAATAGATTACGAAATTTGGGCTTCCGATTAGGAAGATAGGCATTTGGTTTCAGTTCAGAATTGAGCATATTTTTTGTGCCAAGGGCTACCTGAAAAGAAAGATAGGGAGAAGTTGAGCGCAAATACTACTACCTCGAGCGTTTCCCTCGCTTTGAATAAGCGGGTGGCTCAAGTGATGGTCGCTAGCTAGTAAAATTAAATAAATATATATAATTAAAAAAATAATTATATATATCCAATTAAATCAAAACAAATTTACTTAAAATTTACTCTATTCAAAATTTTTTTACTGTTATCCAATTTAATTCAACCCAAAACTTAATCTTCAAAAATAATTAATTTAAAAAAATTAAATCAGATCAAATCCTACATGATACGGATGGAACTGCCATCGTAGTTCTATTCGATTTCTCACTCATGTGGTTAGGTTGAACTTTGATCTTGCCTAAAATATTGACCTGTTTCGGAAACATCCGGAGTGGAGCTCGATTGAGCCACGTCTAATTGGATTGGGATTTACGACTGAGCCACTATCTTGATAAGTTGTCCCTGGTTCAGGTTGAGCCACGTAGCCCAATATTGGTCTATTGTCTAAATGTTCTTTATTGGTTATTGACATTGCGGCCAGATCAAAGTTTTTATCTTTCCCCTATTTCCTTTTTCATCGTTTTTCACTTTTTTTTTTTTTTTCAAATGTGTCGGTAATAAAGTAAAATAAAGTAAATCCGAAAGTAAGTATAATGAATGAGAGGATTTGGGTCGGGCATTGTTTAAATGGGTATAAAGGATATTAGATAGATTGAGTTGGTCGACTCTAATAGCACAACCATTAAACAAATTGGAGTCGGAGATTGCGACCTTTTTTTAAATAAAAAAATTAAAACAAATTATATATACTTGTCATATTCGGCATACATTAGTTGAGCTATTTGGGACTTGGAATTTTGTGGCATAATAAAATTGGCAAAATTTCAAGGCTAATGAGGCCTTATTTCAAAAGCAAGCAAGTGGTTCCCAAATTTTTAAGTTTCAATTCAAACTATTTTAATTTATTTATCAAATTTTTCTTAAATATAAGAATTACATCTTATGTGTTGAGTGATGTTTCATTGTAACATCCATTTTTAGATATAATCTAATCGGAAATGAAAAAAAAAAAAAATCAACACGATTCATTTACCTATATATCATACGTGCTCAAAATTGTCAATCCTTAAAAAAAAAAATGGCAGTAGTAAATTATTGGGAATTTTGTTGGCATATAAACCTCAAGTTTGGTAAAAAAATTTTGGTTGCCAATAAATGAAAAAAAGAACGTCAAAACCTTACTAAATGTTTGATTTTAGAAAATAGAATATTTTTGTTTTCATTTTCTTAAAAATGAAAAATATGAGTGAAAACATGTTTGATAAATTAAAAATTAAAATAAATTTTAGAAAATAAAAATAAAAATGAATTAAAATATGAAAACAAAAAAAAAAGATATTTTTAATTGTAAAAACTATGAATGTACATTAGTTTTTAGTTTATGTTTTGCAAGTTATCATATTTGAATATTTGTTAATGTCATTAATTAATAAATATACATTTTATTTATAATTAGATGACATTAATAGTAATATCATTGAGTATTTTATTTATTTCTTTATTTATATATTTTAAAAATAATTTTTATATTCATTTATTAAATATATTTTTTAGAAAATAAAAATTATTTTCTAAAACCAAAAGAACCTTGAGCTTCCATCACTTTTCTACTTCCTTTTTTGGGGCTCCAAATATTAAAATTTTTTATATATTTTTTCTTATTGAAGGTTTTCAAATCTGATGGTTGGTGGCCAGAAAAAGGGCGCAAAGTTCTGTCGCAAGCATTCTTAAATGATTAAAGACACCGTTCAATGGTTTTATCAAAAAAGGGAATTGTGTTTGTACCACATTATTTACTTTTTACACCTTATTATTAAATACATTCTATATTCAAAATTCAAATTTTTATTTTTTTCAAATACACCCAATCCAGCAAATTCATATTTTCCTTCATACACTTAAATCATTCTTCATTCTCTCACTCTTAATCCAAAATTAACCTTAAATCCATTAAACTAATCCTAAATCCATCAAACTAATCCCAAAATCACAAGTTTTTTTAGTCTTCCCTTGATTACAGGTTAGATTTTGATATTTATTTCGATTGATTTGGTTTTAATTCATGTGAAAATAGTGTAAGATTTACAAATTGTTTCATCAAATTTATTAAATTTTTCGAAAATGAATTTTCGATAAGCTTTCAAAACTTTTAGAAATCTATTTCCAAGAGCCTTTAAGGCTTCTCAGAAATGCATATCCGTGAGCCTTAAAGACTTCTCGAAAATAGATTTCTTTGAAGCCTTTAAAGTTTTCGAATATGCATTCCTAAAAGCCTTAACTATATTGAATTTGTATTTGAAAATTTTGACTCAACCCCCATAATCGATATTTCTTTATTCATCTTATATTTTTGTCAATAAAGAAATTTAATTTTCTATTAATAAAGAGTTTAGGGTTTACTAAATATATTCTGTAAGCTTAATGATTTATTTTTTTAATAGATATGGCTCGTATATGAGGCGAAGCTATTTTGAGTAGAGGTAAAGGTACTGAAGCTGATCTCGATCCAAATTGGAGGCGTCTGACTGCCTTCGAAAAGAGATGCCGAGTAAGGGATGGTGAGTCAGAGGACTGTATAGTAAATGACATCCCTTGAGTTGAATATTCCATGCATTATGATGAAGCTGTTGAACCTACCACGCATGAGCATCGTGATAGGTTTGTAGATGCATTGTAGAGCAGCTTGAATCATTTTTTGGAGGTTTGATTGATACATCTATTCTTTTAAGTTTTGGATCTCATGTGGAATTACAAATATGGAATGACTAGATAATCAATTGATTCATATAATACAAATTGTGTTAGTTTATGTCTTTAAAGTAAATTAGTTGATTACTATTGTTGATGTTATTATTTTTGTTGTTGATATTGGTGATTTTGTTGTTAATTTTTTTTTTTTTTGGTTATTGTTACAAAAGCAAGATGCATTGAAATCGATTAATCACGAGTTGAAGTTATAATAATGGCATGTAAGCAATACATATAGTCATATCCAAGCCAATGTTACGATGTCAAGGTTGGATGAGTACGATGTTAAGGTTGAATTTACTCATCAACTACACCTATCATACAATTAATAACACAATAGTTTCAGCTTTTTTTGAAAGGTGGCAGCTTGAAGCGAACACTTTTCATTTGTCATTCAGAGATATGACCATCACTCTGGATAATGTGTTTGTCATTCTACATATATCAATCATTAGGACCAAGGTTTCAATGAATTATTTGTCAATCGCTGAGGTGAACACATTGTTGATGAGGTTACTTGGAGTTTCTGTGTCTGCACCTAGAGTAGAGATTGAGTGGGCTAAGAGATCCACTATTTGACTACAATGGTTGAGGGATACCTTTAAAGGTGTTATAGATGCATCAGATGATGAGGCAATTGTTTATGCATATTAGGTTTTTCTACTCCATTTGCTAAGGGGTACACTATTCATTGACGAGATCACGATGAGAGTATCCGTAGCATATTTACTCATAGTGACTGACCTCATTACCATGGGTAGATTTGCTTGAGGGACAACTTGCCTCACTTACTTGTATAGGTAGCTTGGAATTACAAGCAGGGCAAACATGCATCAGATCATTGGTTATTTGACACTTTTCTATGTATGTATTTATAATTAGTAAAAAACATATTATAATTATTTGAATTATTTTTTATTACTTATATATGTGATTAAATATTATTTACAAGCACTTTCCATCATTTAGCCTAATGGCCATATTGACATACACAGATAATTTATCACATGCTCGACGATGGAAGGCTTATCTTTATATTGAGGCATTGCAAACCTTATGGGAGTGCTTATATGTTGATAGTATTTTACGTATGCTAGGAACCATACATCGATTGATGGGATTAACATCCATTGCATGATATTGTCTTTTTTCACTAGATGTATCAAGTGCGAGGCAATTGTAAGGCTGTATCATTCAGAGATGGTTCTACAATAGATTGGATTTGTATAGATTATTCCTCTGAACTTGTCTCGTGCTGATCGAGGAGTATCTTCCAACTTGTACAATGTTACATATAGCTTTCTGCACCAATTCTAGGATAGATAGGATATGCATGTTATACCGAATGAACGTTGAGGTTAGAGATGTTAGAGAATAGAAGAGTGTTCATAGGACTATGATGCTTGGTTCGCAGCAATTTCATAATGTTAAATTCAAAATCTAGAGCATAGATCTGGATTTCAGGCTCAGTTGGTAAATGCTACACCTACTAATGATTCAGTAAGTTATAAATTTTATCATTTTATGATTTTTAATTACTTTGTTAATTTTAATTATTTGTTATAAATATTGATAACCTTATTAATATTTTGTAACAGAGCTTGGTGCTTTATCTTTTGTTAAGCATGATTTGTCTAGCGAATTTGATCAAAGTACTAATCTATGAAAAGATGCAATTATCAAAGTACATGTTTTATTGTCCATGTCATCAACTACAATAGGCAGCAATAATCATTTTAGACTGGTAGTATTGCATCAGACATCAACTTTTACACCATTATTTAATGCATTCTATTGCCTAGACTGTCTAAGCCACCAGTACCTATTTCATCCCTAATTCCATTGACACTAGCACCTCCAAGCTCGCTTGTGTCTACTCCATCCCTAATCCATCGACATCAGCACCTTCTAGCCCAATCATGCCTGTGCCATCCCCACCACTGATAGCAATGACCACAGCATCATCCTTGTGTATGAGCTCTCCCCTTATGGAGATGATAGTATCGACCTTGCCAAAAAGTTTCACATAGATAGCATAGCCCACTCATCCATCTAGTGTATATTTTCAAATCAAGGGGCCAAGGGATAAGGATTGATATATTGATTGCTATGTACTAATACTTTATGTCATATGATTTTATATTTAGTTTAGTACATTTATAAACATCATTATAGTATGTTATATTTATAAAATATCCATTAGATTACTTGTTAAATATGATACATCCTATTATATAACATGTTCAATATAACAATTGTTCATTAGATAACATGTTCAATATATAAACCCTAAACAAATATATAAACCATAAACATTAATATAAACTATTAACAATTATTACAAAAATAATCAATCAATGAGTATTGTTTCTTGAGTGGCCATATCAAAATTTGTACTAAACAATAATTTGAAATCTTTAATGTATGGTACATATAGAATCTCCCACTCTTAAGTACAATTATACTAAATTCTATGTCAATTGAATATAATATGAGGTATTGGTGAGAATGACTTCATTAACACTTACATAAAATAGGAACGTTATTTAGATAACGTCATTAACACTTACATAAAATAGGAACAATAAACATAAATAGTAAATGACAACACCAATTAATAGTACTTACACAAAATGACAATCATTGACAAATCTAATTGTAATTACTCTCTACTCCAATGGTGCAAGTGGTATAGATCTAATAAGGAGATATGTTAGGTATCATCTCAAACTGAGGTGGACTAGCATGACGTTATATCGTGAGACAATCAAATGACCTATATCGAGTAAGGTCATCTATTTATCATATGAGGCAAAAATGTCGAAACACGATAAGGTTCCTCAAAATGTTTCATGGATTTATACAAAGTTACATAATCACCTCGAAATCGATTAAGCTTTTCAATTAAATCGTGTTGCACCTATACCCAACCATCTAATTCTAATCTAAGCAACTCTGCAATAAAACAAAAACCACAATGTCTATCTGTCTCAATATCAATGATGCTCTATATATATGGATGTAACTCCATTGGCAAACTATCCAAATATAGCAATTTTCATTTACCATAGGGGCAGTGAATAGGAAGTTTAATAATTTGTATCATCATTTTCACTAAGTTTGCAATGATTAGTGGTGATGTACTATTCTAAGTTGATAACACAATCTTCAGTATGATGGGTTGCATCGTGTAAAGGTATCTGCTTTTATAGCTTTATGACCTTTTGGTTTAGTCATCTTTAATGGTGGCATCAAGGTAGTAGTTGACGGATCACCAAGTTTTGATGACTTTCTTTTCATGACTAATTTACCAAACTCATCACATTCATTGAAGTGTTTAATGTTTTGGTCAACTTTTCAAATATTTTATTATCTTTGCTTTTCACTAAATCCAACTTTTTTCAATGCAAATGCACTTCAGATAAAGAAATTAGATTTCTCACCTTTATATGCTCGTAATTTCATGCACAAAGTAATCTATGTGTGCTTTTGATCACGCAACCACATGCCTTTGCATTAATCCTAATATAGTTAGCTTGTTTAACTTTCATCAATATCATATTCAGTGCACTCCTAGATACCAAATCTCACAACTCTTTAAACAATGAAGGCTTGAAATTATACTCGACAGTGGTAAAATTTTGCTCAAATAAAGCCTTGATCTCTGTGTGTTGAACCTTAATAAATGCGTTAATTATCTTTCATGATGATTTTAAATCCCCTTAAGATAAACCAATGTGCCTCTTTAATTTCAAATGTGCACTCTCAGTTATAAATGAATTAATAAATGTATATTAATTATTTGTTATGAAACCCTGAAACCATAAATAATCTTAATAATGCAACATAAATAATACATATTTGTTGTAACATTGCCAAAGTGCATTATTTTATTCATTAAAGTAGTCATAAATATATCATTATACTTTGTAAGCCACTGATCTTTCACATACTTTATTGTACCTGCATAAGTTTGGTAATAAATTTTTAATGAGCCTAGATGCCTCTCGTACTCATCATTGGTAAATGAATACACTAGTACACTATAATTAGACATGAATGTTTTTCATTTCTTTATTTGCTCAAAAAATTTCTTACAATTCACAAGCACATTTATTAAGATATGCAATCTACATAGAAAATTGATCATGCTAGGAAATATTGCCTCTTTGGCATTAATCAATGCCAACTCTCTATCAATAACAATGATAGTAAAAAATTTACCAACAAGTATAAAATTTTTTAACTTATCCAATGCCCAAATGTAAATTTCTGAACACTTGATCTCCATGTACACAAATGCAATAGAAAATATCATTTAAATGGAAGTCAGACCAACAATTTGAAGCAATAGCATATGATATCTGTTTGTTTTATAAGTGTAATCCATAATCAGGACATTTAGGAAGGCATGCAATAATTGTACACTAGTAGGATGAGTCCAGAACAAATCTTTCATGCAATCGCTTAACTTGTCAATCCTATGCCACTCTAGGTATTTACAATCGATCAATTTTTTTATGAGTAGTTGCATTTGTGATCTATTAGCTTTTTCATTATGTCTTTGACGTTCGCTGTATACTATCTTTATAGTGCTAACATTCTTTTCATTTATAGTCAATAGTATGTTTTTGGATCTGACCATACTATTTGACATATCTGCAACTATTCTCTTTTTTTTTTTTTTTTTTCAGTTAATCGACTTGCAAATCAATGTTTCTCTAATTATTTTGCTAGTAAATGATTGTGAAATATACAAACTATTTTTACACTTTACTCATAATCCATTGCCAACTTAATCCTATGTAACCCAAACAGGCAACCATACTTTTTCATTCCTGTTCTCTTATGTTGCATTTCTTCTACATTACTCTTATTCTTTTGTTGTCTATATTTTCCACTTTGTTCACATGCCAATCTTATTTTAGATTTCCTTGGGTCTCCCACTTCAAAGTTTTTAATCACAATCACAAAACCTTAATCTTTTCCAACATGCCTAACCCATGAAATTAAAACTTCTCTACTACAAAACACTTGCACAACATATTTAACTTATTTCATCTATGGAAATAACATTTTATGCCTTCCAATAACACTAAACCTAAAAAACATAATCTTACCTCTTCCGTTGTAAATGAATCTGTGAAATCATATCTAGTATTTAAATTTTCTGATGACTGATCCCACTCTATCAATGCAACTTCCAAATTAATTTACATATCATATTATGTTAAGAAATTATAATTAGAAGAAATATATAGTTTCAAAATTTTATGATGTTTTTTCGAAAATGGATTTTAGAAAATACGTTATAATTTTCAAAAATCTATTTTTAAAAATTATGTTGTATTTTTTTAAATGAATTTTCATAAATATAAAAATATTAGGCTCAATTGGTTTGAAATTTCATTACCTTATTGAGCTCGTCTCCCCCATCATAGTTTTTCATTTATCTATACATTTTTATACGGTTTATAAAATTTAACAAAGGTTTCAAAATTTTAGTTTTAATTTTAAAAATTTAGGATTTAACGCCTAAAAAATAAGGAAGAAAAAAGAGAAAAAAGGAAGAAAAGGGGAAGAAAAAGAAGAGAAAGGAGAGTAAATAGAATGTATGAGGGTAAAGTTACAATTTACTAAAGGATAAAATTAATATTTTTCATATGGATATTTTTAAAAAAAAATTATGAAGTGTAGAGAAAAATTTTGTAGTGTATTTAGAAGGCCCTAAAAAAAAAAAACAAACTTGGGTTATGAGTATCGATCATCTGAGTATTATTGTAATTTTCTTAAACTTGTACCTTTGGCTTTTAGTTATTATAATCAAATTGAACCGTCTGTTTCAAACTGACTCGATTCTATTATTAAATCGAATTTGCAATTTACTCTAATTATCTTAATTAATGGATTGCATATTAGCAAATAAAATATACTATTTTCCCAACTTTACCTTTGATTTGCTTGCTTATTTTCAAATAGAAAATTTGCGATACCTTACGTTTTGACATAAAAATTTGAATGACGCTGAATAAATGGAAATAATGGTCATAAAAAATTCTTGTATTACTCTGACATATTTGAGGATAATATGTAGCAAAAGTGAAAGGCAGAGAGGTAAACCAAAAAACGAAACATGAGAATCATGCGTGAGGGTGAAGGGCTAGTGATACCGGCAAGCTGCAGGGTGAAACATAAAAGCAGGGTCGATGACCTAATTCAAGTAAACCTCAAAAGAGGTACAGTGTTACAAAGAAATGACATCATAATAGGAAATTTGATTTGAAACAGAAAAATAAAATGAAAGAGAATTTTAAGGAGAAATGGATCTATAATGCCTTTAAGAAACCATGAATAAGAATACATGTTATGACTTTTGGTAATAACATTTGCATTATTATGATTGATCATGACATATTATAAAAGGCATTACAAGCATTTAGCAAATATCGCATAAGTAGCATGATGCTAGCAGTATATGAAAATGCAAGGTTAGTGTCGAAGGAATTTTCAACACTGAATTCATTTTGAGATAAAGACGAGCCTTGATCAAAAAATTTTCAAAATCAAACTCATTTTGAGATGGCTCCAGTCTCGATTAGGAGTTTGAGAAATTTTTAAAACCGAACTCATTTTGTTATGAGTCGAGCTTTGGTAGTTGAGGAATTTTCAAAATTGAATCCATTTTGAAATGAGTATATCCTTAACAAAAAAAAAAATGATGAATGATTTTCAGAATTTTTTAAATCCAAATCATCTTCAGATGATTAAAAACAAAAACCAAAGGAACATAAAAGGAAAAAAAAAAAGTACAAGAGCATCACCTCACTGCTAAACCCACAGTCATCTTGATCTATCTAAACTGTGAGCTAAACATATTGATATTCTGGTTTTTCTTCCTCACAAAGTGGGCTAAAACGGCATTGGTATCAATCAGAGTGGCTTATCCTCGTACATAACAATGAGTTCCTATTGAAGCTTAACTATGTAACATCACGGAAAACTAGAAAATAAATTCAGTATAAAAAATTAGATCTTAATAGGTTTAACTATTCATTCACTTTAATTCAATCAGGTTTATAGGTGCCATGTTCTTGCACAAGTGAGGCAAAGAACTTCCACTTCATAATCTTTCTTAGATTCCAAACATTGTAAATTAAATTTGTTAATTAGAACACCAAATTTTGGAAACTGAAAATCCATTAATCTTTACACAAGAGACCTTGTATGGTCATATGCCATGAAAAAAGAATAATACAACCATTTATTCATTTCTGAATGCGTACTAGCTAACCTGCTGCGAGATAAGGACAAGAAGCCCTTGTGGCCCTACGAGGATCTCGTTAAGGAAACTAACCAATCCAAACCACACCACAGGAGTTACATCCACTCCTCCAAGAGGTGGAATCAACTTTCGGGTAGCGATGAGAAATGGTTCAGTGGGAGCATAAGCAATGACATATGGAAATTTCTCCACTGGAAGCTTAGGGTACCAGGACATCACTATTCTCAAAATAAATAGGAAGGCAAATGCTGAGAGAAAGGGCCCTAAAATACCTATTGCCAGTTTCGCTGTGGCAGCGTCCAAATCTGCCAGTAATAATCTCCTAGTTAGATCCGAGGTGACTTCTGGAGAAACTTGCATGTTGAGCTTAATATTTCTTGCATTGCCAAAAATGTATGGTGGCTCCCCTGAAATGGTTACCTTGGATGACAGGAGATCAATATTAGAATTCGTGACTCCTAAGCAACAATATGTGCTGCACCATGAGACTCGATGGTTTTGATTTGAACTTTTCCTTGTAGGACATTTGAGTCTTTCCTGTGAAAGATAATAAAAGATCTATAAACATGAGAGTTGAAATGCATGAATCTTAACCCAAATGATAAATTTAGTTTGATTGTCTTTATATTCTGACTCAATTAAAACTTTTCTTTTATTTTTTCTTCAATTTTCCTAATCCTCTAAAGTATTTAATGAAATTACGAATCGTCAACAGAGCAGTTGAAAACTTGTGATGTTCTAGCAAGATTGAACATATGCAAAGAAAACTTAATTTAAATTCTCAAATTATGAAAAGAAGTTTTCTGAAAGGCCATCACCTCTACTATTCTCTAGATGTATCCATTTTAAATTGGGAGTCTTGAGATAATTATTCAAGATGCTTCATAGCAGTTGAATCTACCGGAACATAGAATCGGTTAAGCCAGAAAATAATGTGTCATTGAAATTTACAAATGAGGACACTGGGGAAAGTTTTGCTTTATTCCAGTAGTTTTCAAGAATATAGGCTGCAGGCAGCTGTACCATCTGAACTTGAGTGATGACATTGCAAGGACAAAAACAGAGGCCATGGATGCAAAAATTCTATTAGCACACAGAATGTAGTCCTAATGGGGAAAAATCAAAGAAGGATGTCCTAAATGGCAAGATACTATTAAATATGACTACTGCAATATCAACTTGATTTTGAAAATACAGACGCGAGAAATATTAGACTCAAATAGCTAGATCAGCACCACTAAGATATCACACCTACTGCAGGGTCACTAAGGTGAACCAATTTTAATTGAAGGATAGACATAGCTAACCATTGGCATTAAGATCACCAAAAACTACATGGGCCCTAAGGACAAAGGTTAGTCAAAAGAAAAATAACTAAATATAAACAAAATTTTGGATTCTGGAATGGCATAAAGACACAGTGAGAAAAAGTTGTCAATAGAATCTTGAGGTGGTAATTCACATGGATCACCTGATAAAGTTGGAACAATTTTTAGAAGGATCTGTAGCAGAGGAGAATCGACCCTACAGCAACATAATTTAACCAACTAGACATTCAACAGGATAAGAGAGGAAGCCCATTAAAAGGAATGGCACACTCATGAAGCTATAGAAGCAAGCAATTACCATATCAGTTATATAAAATGGCCAGCCCACAGAATGACTAGAAAGATTGGGAAATTAGGTTACTAGTCACTGAAATGCTCAACTTTAATTTGATACAGTTATAGATCTTAGCTAGATAGTCTAAAATGTTATACAATATCTATTACAATTTACAGCTTTATGGTATTTGTATTTTGTTAGTCACAGTTATGGTAGCTTTCAAGTTGGTGCCTAAAGCTACGTTTTATTCAAAAACCTTCAACTGTCAGTTGGGATAAATAACAAGTTGCCATGCTACATTTTTTTTTCTTGTTCTTTACATAGTGAAGCAATATGGTTTGAGTGTTATGCAGCCAAATGTTTTTTGTAAGGAAATAAAAAAATAAAACTGTATAATTAAACGTATGAACACTGAGAAGAGAATTCTTAACATTTGGAGGGTTAGGATCCAACTTCTGGTTGGATTGTGTTCAATGACTCAAACCAAATCAACAAGTCAACTTCCGAAAGGCAAAAGAAAAGGAGCAAAGACTAGTTTTAAATTTAACTGCTATCTAGACAGGATTATCGATGGAACACTAGAGCTAGTTCCAAAAATATTTTGAGTTCACCACTTAAACAAGCCAGGCCTCTCAGTCTAGTTCCAAAATGTGTTCTAAAATATCCAAATGGGGCAACATGAAACTTAATCCTTCCAAGTAATACAACGAAAAACTGAGTCGAATCAAGATGAAAACTCTCCCAGAAAAGCAAACTGAATCAACACCCAAAAGGAGGAAATTGAGCTAGATGTAAACAATAAATCATATGCTTTTGTTCAACTTTTGTACTGTTAACAATTCATAATTTGAGCATAGGAACAAACCACTTTTGTCTTAGGCACCAACTGCAGATTAACTATCAAGAAACTAGTAATCATTATCAAACATGTTCAAACATTTTCACCTAAAATGAACTTCTCCCTTTTACTTATACCCTTAAAATGCACAAACTGATTCCAAACACACACACACACACAAAAATGTATTACTTAATTATCCAACCACATACCATTCTCACTAACCCCAAAACTCGATATGGTTCCACAAGAAACCTATTAGTATCGTGCCCTTCCCTACTTCTAATACTTGCATTTTGACTTTATTTACCTTCCCAAACTAAAAATGTTCTTCCTCACTCCAAAATAAGTAACATTATTGCAATGCTTGTTTATCAAAAAAGAAAAACTCTAATACTGAAAATAGCTATTTCCCATGAAAGACAAAACGATAATCAGGGTGGGTACTTACAGAGATAGCAGAATTATCTTTCTTCATTACCAGAGATTGCCATTCTGAAAAAGAAATTAATAAAAGAAAATGGCATATAAGTTAAAATTCGTCATATATATATATATATGTATATATATTCCCAGTTTGCTTTCCTTTCTCAAGATTTTTCCTAGACACAAATAGACTGTAAAGAAAAATGAAATAAGATAAATGAGTTACCCTACCTTTAACGAGGACGTGGTTTAAAAGGTGAGAAGACGTTGCCATAGGTGGGAGTTGAGTTGAGAGAGCAGAGTGAGAGAGAGAACGTTATCCCTTCTCCTGGAATAGGTAGGTTAACGCCACTCAGCTTGGTTTGTTAAAATTGTGGCGCTCCTTTTGTTCGACAAAAATTCACTTTAAAAAATGTTTTATGAAAAATATTAAATTGTTTTAAAAAATTAAATATTTTTTTAATATTTAGATGAGTTTATAAAAATATTTTTTGTTATTTTATTTTTTAAATAATATTAATATAATTATTAAAATATTTAAAATTATTTATTATTAAAATATATTGAAATCATTTATTATTGAAATTGTTAATATTCAAAAATTTATATTCTAATAATAAGATTTAATTTTAAAATATTATATTAATATAAAAAAATTTGAAAAAATTATTTATTATTTATATTAATAATTTAAAATATTTAAAATAGTTATTCTTAGAATATTATTTTTATTAATATAATAATATTTAAAATAGTAATATTAATTATTAAAATATTTAAAATATATATAATATTAAAATAGTTATATTTTATATCGAATAATCTATTATTAAACCACAACAAAAATATTATTTAATTATATAAAATCAAAATATTTTAAATTAAAAAATAATAAGAAATTATTAAAATATTAATTTTATGAAAATAATAATTTTATTATATTATTTAATATTAATTACTAAAATAATAAAAATATTATTTAATAGACTATTATTTATTATTAAAAATATAATACTATTTATTATTGAAATATTTAAAATCTTTATGTTTAATAATATACAATAGAAATATTTAAAATTAAAATATTAAAAGACTTGAATTGTTAATATTTTAATTATTAAATAAAAATATTTTAACTAATATAATAATACTTCATATCATATCAAAACTTAAAATATCATGTTCAAGGTTTTACTCGAATAAAACTATAAAAATATTTTCAAAATAAAATATTAGAAGATTTTTTATATTAATATTTTAATTTTTAAGTAAAATTAAATAATAATATTTTTTATAATAATAGTTTGGGTCGAGTCAAATTAAGTTTGAGCTTAAAAAAATCATGTTCAAAGTTCAACTTGAGAAAAATTGTACTCATGAGTTTTATAAATTATCTCACCCATATATAAATTTTTTCTTAGAATTATTTTCCTTCAAAAGGGGACGATAATGTCTAGAAAATTGTCCTTATTTTCTTTTACCAATTATATAGACATTTAATTTTATTTGAACATATTTTTGTTAATTATGATGTTTTAAAAATTGATACTCTAGTCATTTTTAAAATTTTCTTCAGCTTTAGAAAAGTTTCATGCTTGTTGAATAAATTAATTCTTAGGTTGATATAAGAAAAATAACAAAAAATTAGGGAAAAAATTACAAGTTAACTAGAAAGTTAACTTAGTCAAACTTGTTTGAATTTTACCGAATTTGGTTACAATCAAGTCGTTTTAGGAGAATCAAACCAAATAATTGGATTTTTTAAGATCTTAAAGCAAATTTTGAGTTTTGAGCAAAAATATGTATTTTAACCAAAATACCCTTACTATGGGCTTGGGTCAAAGTTGGTCAAAGCTAACAAAGTTTTGTCAAAGTCTAATATTTAGAAAGAAAATCCTATAAAAACTGAATTTTCAACTAAAATAACCAAAATACCCCCTTTTTAAATTGGTCAAACTTAGCCAAACCTTGGTCAACCATTAGAATTTCTAATTGACTAGGACTATTAAGACATATTAATAAAATTGTGATTTGAACTCTTAAAAATCATATTGGATCTCGACAAAATGGAGAAAATACAAAAACTCCTTTTAAGGGCATTTTTTAAATTAAGCCTTCTAAAGGTCAGTTTCTTAAAAAAATTCCAAATTATGACTAGGTATTATTTTATGAATTTTGGCTTAATAAAATCACAAAAATTATCATTAAATCATGAAATCAAGAGAAAAGGTAAAAATAACGCTTTTAATCACTAATAAATGCAAAATGATCTTTTTTTATCTTATAGCTGGGACAGTTACACTAATAGCCAAATTATGTACTATAATTTTTTAAAGCCATTAAATTTGAAGGTACAATGATTGTATGACTTATATTGCATTACTTGTCACCAAGTTTGTAAGAGAGATAAAATAACTACCCTTAGATTAATTTTATCCAATGGCTACTAAGAGGGATCTAGGTCTTTAATGAACCATTTGAGGGCTAAAATAGGGATTGGTAATAAGAGGGAGTGGCATTGATTACCAAATACAAAAAGGAAAAATCCAAAATTTTGGAAAAACTTAGAAAGTATCCCTTTTTGTTCTTTTCATGCATTTCCCATGTAAGCTTCATTTTCATGCATGTAGTTCCTTCCTATCTTAATGCTTTTTTAAAAGAAAGACAAATTTTTCCATGATTATCTCATCTACTTTCTCTTGATTCAATATTTCATCTCGCCAAACTAATGATAGGGGTTTGAAATAACAAAAAGAATAAAAAATGCCATTAAAACCCAAGTGAGGGGTTCCAGCCTAGGGGGTTCCATGTCTAGGTTGGAGCTCATTTTTTCCTCTTTTCATGTTTCCAGTGCTTTGTTTTAGATAGTGTGATATGTTCGAGGTATTGGAGTTTTTTATTTATATACTTTCTTACCTTTTGATGCCTTATGTTTGTTATTTGACAATAAAATGTTCTCAAGTATTTTTATTCTTGGTAGTTCTCTATGTGTTTGATAAAAGTCTTTTTATAATAAAAATAGTTTTCTAAACATGTTTTCTAAGTGTTTGATGCATTTCTTAGCAACTAATCGAAGTGTTGATGTAAAAAGCCATAGGAAGGTCTTGACCTAGCATCCCCATGGCATGGTTGAGACTTCCATTCTTCCATTTGTGGCTATATTGTGATGCTAAATGTCCTATTTGCTTTGGTTCTTGGTGAAATTCAATGTTTTCCAAGTGTTTGATGGAAGTTTCAAGAACATAAAATTAGTATTTTAGGAATTTTTTAAGTGTTTGATGAAATAAGAATAGGTTTTTATCATGTTTTCTAATGTTTTTAATGAGTCCTAAAAACGGGTACATAATACTTAATAAATGGCCAACACAAAAATCCCTACTAAGGCCAGAGTTTCATTTGGCCAAAGTAATTTTCCATGCTTGGCCAAAACCTTATTTTCCCTTTTAGCATGCCGTGTAGTTGTTTATGTGTGCATGGTTTAGATTGTTAACTATTGGTGAAATTGCCTTAGTCATGTAATTGCATGGTAGTTTAATTTCATGCAACTTTTGCATTTTAGTTTAGTATTATGTTTAGTACTTAAATGTCATGTGCATTATCATGCATCATTTGCACACACATTAAAACTCTAAACAAGATTTGCAATTATGGTCTCTTAGCTTACTTTAAAAGTTTGCCTAGATGATGAGAATATTTGAAGAGGCTCATGGGGTCATAAAACCCCATTTTGTAACCCTAAAATCAAACCTTAAACCTAAAAACTAACCCTAAAGCAAAACCCTGCTCAAAACCCTAAACTTACGTGAAACCCCAAACCTACTAAAAACCCTAAGTTTCCCTAAAACCCTAAACCCATTCCAAATTTTAAACCTATTTTAGAACCCTAAACCAACCTCTTTTTACCTTAAAAGTTCCCCTAAAATTCAAAAGAATCTTAGGCGAAATGATCTGCTTCTAAATACCACCTCGATGATGGGATATGTAAGAAGTTTTATTTCATATAATATTTCTGTGAGATTCCTACAAAATAGAAATGATTTTCTAGAATACATACATTTTTTCTTATAAAAATAAAATGAGTTCTTTAGTGAAGAGAGTTGGTTTTAAATTTTGCCTAGAAGTCGAAAAATCTTGGTGGTTTCTTTATATTTAAGAATTTCATTTCAAAATAAAAATAATGTGAAATTCATCTCATTAATCATCCATTCTCATGCATGACATCAATTTGCATATGTTTACTTATTTTTTAATAACTGCTTGCATTTATTTCATATGTTTATTGCCTTTTATTATTACTGTTCATTTATTAATGGTTACATACATTAGTTTTGTTGCATAAAATGTTTTTGGAAAAGTAATATTTAAGAAAAAAGAGTTTTATGAAATAAAATTAAAAATATTTTGAAGAAAATAATTATTGGTACTCTATTTAAATATTGAAGAGTTGCCAACAATTATCATCTAAAAAAAATGTTATTTTCATTTTAAAAGATTATTATGATAAATTTTAGGGTAAAAAGGGTTATCTTTAAATTATGTTTAAATAGGTAGTTTTAAGGTAATTTTTTAACCTCGAGTTTTCATTTTATTCCTAAACTAGATTTTCATTTTACCTAAATAAAGAATTATTTTAAAAAGTGAAGGGAATTATTATTAAATATCAAGTTGAAATCATTTTTATCTAACAATAAAAAAATAACGCATGATTAATTGGTATCATTTTTAAACTGAGCATTGTGGAATTTTAATCATTCTCCATACATAACTGTACTTCTAAATCTAACTTTATTTTCAAAAACTAAAATTATCTTTTTGATAAATTTTAAACTAGTTTTAAGGTTTTATTGAAAAGATAGATTTTTTTTGGTGATCAGTTATATTTAACAAAAAAGATTGGTGACAACTTTCTTTTTTATTTTAAAATTCATCTAAGTGGTTAGGTTCCCAGACTCACACATTACTATAGCAAATTCTTTTTCATTGTCGACTAATTTTCTACAAAACAAACATAAAAATATATATATATACAAAAATAATTTTTTTCAAAATAACTTTTTGCAAAAACTTAAACTATGCGTTTATTATAGGTTTGGGTTTGCCACTTAGAGCTTGTTTATGCCACAAAATGAGAAAACAATCTAAATTTAAAAACCACTATTAGATTTTGATAAATTACACTACTTATGGTGCATTTGGATACCATCTAGACCTAGTGTGATGGTATTGAGATATCTTTTTTGCCTTCAAATGTACATGTATTTAGATAGCATTTTGTAAAGTAATCAAAAGCCTTCCAAGCTCGTCATCCCTCCAACCTAGTTGTTTATTATGGCCTATTGTAGATAAGGGCTGGTAACGGGTCGGGTCGAGACGGGGCAGGTTTTTGCTTGCTTCGAACTCCACCCGACTTTATAATCATAAAACCTAAATTGACCCAACCCGAAAATTTTTTTATTTTTTTCATACCTGAACCTGACCGACCCGAAATTAATAAAATATTATTTTTTTAAATATAAATATATAAATATATATAATTAATTAATTAAAAAATAATTTTTATATAATATCGGATCGGGTCGGATTTGCCTAAAACCTGACCCAACCCCAATTTTTTCTTAATATTACCCGACCTGACTCAACTCGAAACTCAATTTAAAAAAAAAAATCGATCCTATAAAGTTGGGTCAGGTCAAAACCCGTTGGGAACGGATTGGGCTACCAACCCTAACTGTAGAACTTACTTTTTCTTCTTAAAACTACTGTCACTTTTGAATTAGTGAATTCAATTTCAAATGGAAGACATTTGATTTTTCTTTTATAATTATGTTTTAGAATATTTTTTCAGGATAGTCGATTATTTTGCCTAAGGCATTTTATTGTTTTAGTGTAAAATTGAAATAAACTTTTTTCAAAGATTGACATGATTGCTTTTATTCAAACAATCAACTGTCTACTTTTTAAATATGGTAGTTGACTACTTTTGGTTGAGCAGTTGACTACTATAAATCTGAAACAGAATCAAATTTTCATTTTGAAAACACATGGTACCTGAATCCCTATGCATGGGCATTCGATTGTCCATAATTCTTTCATGTTTTTAAAATCAATTTTCCTGTTTTTGGAATCTTTCCAAAGCTATTTCATAGCTTTTTAATAACTAGTTTCTCATTTCATTGATTTTTTTTGTCAATATTTCATTAATTAAAATCATGTTTAATCATTTTAATCAATTATCTTTCAATATATTTTGAAATATTCTAATAGAAACAAGTTTCAACAACTATTTTTATTTTGGAAATTTATTTTTATCTAAAATTTTTAAATTATTTATCTTTGTTAACTCTCCCACTTCCTTTTTTAGCTATGTTGCTTCATTTCTTTCTTTTTTTTTTTTTTCATTTTGTTACTTTTTTTTTTGTTTATTTTGAGATTTTCAACTATGCATTTATTTAAAGTGTAAATAAGTTTATACATATGTAAATTCATATATAAACTATTATTTTATGTTTACGACATATCATTATTAAATTTTTATTACTTAAAATCATCAATATATTATTTTAATATAAAATAATGTGTCAATATTTATGAAATAAAATATTGAATACTAAATACCATTAAAAATACATAAAATAATTTTAAATATTTAATAAAAAAAGTATCATTAATATAAAAATAATTTTAATAATTTCAATTTATTAACACAAATATTATTGGATATAAAAATAATTTCAATAATTTATTAATTTCTCAAATATCAAATATATAATATAAATGTCACAAACCCTAACATTTAAATTAAACTAAGTGATTAATTGAATATAAAAGGTTATCCAGATGAGGTTGATTTATATTTTATTTTCTTTTCATAGATTTATTTTCAAATCGTTAAATATTGGAATATGAAATATTGAAATTAATGTAATAACTTTTTTTGTGATATTTTGAGTTCCTTCCATTTTACTTAAATACAATGATTAATAGAACATGAAAATTTTTTCAAAATAAATTAATTATGAAAAGATTGAAATTAATAAAAAAATATTTATAGATTTTTTCCTATCATTTTAATTAAATTTGATGGTAGAAAAATAAATTTATTTATTTATATATTTCTTTTCAAAAATTTTAATTTTTATAAAATAATGAAACTCTACATTTTGACTTAAAAGAATAAAGGATCTATGTGTACAAATGGGTGTAATTAATCGAGTTTGAGCCGATTTAGTATTAAGTTCAAGCTCGAGCTCGACTCCAAATTCGAGGCTCGAAACTTAGCTCAAACTCTATTGAGTTTTATTTTTTTAACTCGAACTCGACTTGAGATAGAAATCGACCTACTCAAGCTTGCTCGATTAGGCTCGATTAATATATAAAAATAAGCTCGATTCTTATATTCGATAAAAGTTCGATTATTTTGCTCGAGTTTGAACTCGAATTTGAGATATTTTATTAATTAAAATAATTAAAATATATTAAAATATATAGAAGATATATGCGTATAGTACAACTCGACCTGCTCCAATGACTTGCATAATCAACTCGACTTCTTAAGCTATTCCTGAGCCATTTTTGAGCTGACCAACTTTTAATGTTGAGCTGTTTCCAAGCTACTGAGTTGATCATAGGCCATTGACCAAGTTGTTGACTAGGTTTTATTTTATTTTATTTTAGTTTCATCCTTTTTGTCTAATTGTTGTTTATTTGTTTGTTTTATTTATGTGCTTTATGCATATTAAATTTCAATTTTAGATACATGTTTCAATGCTTTAATTTTTTTAAATTGGTAGAAAATAAAAATTAGGTAATTGTAAATGTAATTTAGTTATATATTTATTTTCAAGTTAAAATAAAAATAAAATGTAATTTATAAAAACTTTTGAAAGTAAATAAAAATTATTCCAACGATGAAATACTTAAAAACATAATTGGTTATCATTTTTTAAAAAAATTTCTAGATGAAAAGTGTTTTTCTAAATTTGTATAGATTGATGGAAAATTTAGATAAAGATTTCAATAATAATTTACATTTGTTTTCAATCAAATACAAATAAAATATATCCTTTATAAAAATTTTGAGAATAAGTGTTAATTATTCTAATGATGAATTTTTAAAAATCACGATTGATTAATTGATTTTTTTTTGTAAATTTCTGAGAAGTTTTTTTTTTTTTTAATTTGGTCATATTAACAAAAATTTTGGATAAAAATTTTAATAAAAATAATTGACATTTATTTTCAAAGAAAAAAATAAAAATTAGAAATTTAGAAGTAATAAAAATTGTAGAATTAAAACAAATATTTTCTATAGAATATAAAACACATCTAATGATAAAGTCTTTTAAAAAAAATGATTGAGATTCTTGACTACTTTTAAGGTAAGAAAAACCTTTTAAAAATTCTTCAAGAAAACATAAAAAATTATTTCCAACATTTAAATGATAAAATTTAATAAATAAAAAACCATTTTAGCCGAAACCTCTTAGGATAATTTAAAGTAAAATGATATTGTGCTTTGAATGTATGTTGTGATGGTCCTAATACTTTCTTCACATATAATTGAATTCTCAAACTTAGTTTTGTTTAGGCTTGGTCATGTAGAGTTGAACAAATGATCGGTTCAGTTAATTCAATTGTAAAATCCGAATAGCTGACTTAAATGACTTAATCTATTATAAAAATCGAATGATCGATGTATATAAGGAAAATAAAAAAAATCAAACTAAATTAAAGTGATCGATTTCGGTCAATTTTCTTGGATTAGTTAGTTTTAGTTTTTGTTTCCTGCTTTAAACCTTAAATGTAATTCATGTAAGGATAATTAAGTACTCAAATACTCAAAACATAATCCAATAAGTTCAAACATTGTTAATAATACTCAAATAAAAATACAAATACAATATAACATAAACTCAAACTTAAATAACACTAATAGTCCATAATTTATCTAGCACTAGTAGTCCATAACTAATAATCCATAAGAGTCCATAACATTTTAGAAACACAAACTAATAGTCCATAAACCATGATAATAGTCCATAACATGCCACTACCGATCATTGAGCAAGCCTTAAAAAAACAAACCAAAGTAGAAAATAAGAATAAAACAAAATAAACTGTTTAACAATAATACTCAACTAATTATATTCAAGAATGCTCACTGCCAATGAGCTTGCTCAACATTAATCATAAGGTAGTGAGCTTTCTCAACAACAATATTTAGTAAAAACACAAACAAAAAATAACACAAAGTGTATTCATGTTACCTCAATTTATCAATACACTTTACTAATCAATTACATGATCAAATGCAATCTTGGATAATCTAAACATACATAAAAAAAAGTTAGCTATAAAGATTTAAAGAAATAAAAATTGAAAAAATAATGGTAAAAATAAAATAATTACCCAAATCAATCTTATCAAGTTGTTCCACTTCATCCTTTATGGCATTTGGATCAAAATTTGAAGATTCACATAACTAATCTTGAGCACTAATAAGAGCTTGCACAAGTTTAGGAGTTAAAGAACTCTTATATGCATTAAGCACATGACCACTAGTGCTAAAAGCAGATTTAAAAGCAATTGTGAATATGGGAACTGCTAAGACATCATGAGCTAGATAGGAAAGGATAGGAAACTTATGACTATTAAGTTTTCACTAAAGAAAAACATCAAAATCCACCCCCTCCTTAGTAGCATTGGGCTTTTCATTCAAATTCTTCTCCAACTCTGACTTATTATCTTTTTTACCTTGTGGTTTCTTAAACCTTATTAACTTAGCTATAACAACTTGGAAGTCACATAGATTCCTAGTTCTAAGTTCATAAGTGGATTATGTAACTTGACTCGCATGGCTATTTTCACTAACTTGTTTAGATTAAGGTTGTAACATGTTTTTGTATTCATCAAATAACTCGCTAATGGCTTTTTTCACTTTCTTCATCATTACTAAAGTTTGATCATAAGAATACATCTTCATAAAACAAAACTCCACAAAAGTAAGTTTTTTACTAGGATTAAGAATGGAAGCAATATAAAGTAACATATTCATTTTCTCTACATTTTTCCAATACTTGTCATACTTATCCTTCATTCTTTTAGCCATTATACTTAACTCAACATCAACATTCAGTACCAATCTTGCAAAATACCATAAACACCACAAATATCTTCAAGAAAATTATTAGCGATGACAAATAAAGAACCTGAAATTGTAACTATAAGGTTGTAAAATTTTTGTAAAAAAAGGCATAATCTTTTAACATTTGCCCAATCATTTTAATCAAGCACCCTATCTCCCAATAAGCTCATTTCTATAGTAAGGACAACATCATCAAAAATCTCGAAAGCCTTTTCAAACTTTTGAACTTGTTCCAACATCAAATAAGTGAAATTGCACCTAGTGCTAACATCTAAAAATGACAAGCTTTTACTTTGAATTTGTTCATTGGTAACATATTCTTTAAACTTGGGCAACCTAAAGGGTGATTGTTTTACATATCTAATAGCCTCTCTAACATGAGCAGTCGAATCACTCATTTCTTTTAATGCATCATTCACAATAAGGTTAACAATATGAGCAATGCATCTTAAATGATGATATTTGTCTCCTACAATACTAGTTTTTGCATTGTTAAATTTTTTTTTCTCAAGTATGAGATTGCAACATCATTGGAACTAGCATTTTCAACTGTAATAGCAAAAACTTTGTCAATCCCCTAATCATGCAAGCATTTTTCAATTGCCCTACCAATAGCCACACATTTATGACTAAAAATGGGACAAAAGTTTAATATCCTTTTGTTAAGTTTTCAATCATTGTCAATAAAATGATCTGTGAGACACATATAATTGACTTTTTATAATGAGGTCGATATGTCAGTGGTAAAAGACACTATTGTGGAAAATGATTTCAAGAAATGCCTTAGGGAAGCTTTTTCATCAACATATATTTTATAACAATCCTTAGCAATAGTCTATCATGATGGTACACGAAATCTAGGACATGCAATAGCCATACAAGGCCTAAATCCTTTTGCTTCCATAAATCTAAAAGGTAACTCATCTATAATTATCATATTAGCCACACCTCTCCTAATAGCATCTTGTTCAAACTTTCAAGTGCCTAAAGACCATCTCATTTCGAGCTAAAAACTAATTTTGGTTTAGAAGGATCACCACTACTATGAGAAAATTTCATACAAGAACCCATGTGATTCTTTATTGCAAATGTTTCATTTTTTGAGGGTGAGCATAAAATTTCCTATCACAATTATTGCATCTAGCTTTGAGTTCACATTTGTCATTAGTAAATTTGGTGAAGTGGTCCTATACCTCCAACCATGTGTTTAGTCATCTTTTTTTCGATTTAGCAGTCACAACTTCACTTTTTGTTCCATGTGTGTCAACTTAAGGGATTGATTAAGCATCTTTTTATATAGAATTTTGATCAGTCATTTCATTTGGCATCTTTAAAAAAAAAAGTTAAGCTATATATAAACATAAGGAAATGAATAGCATTTCTAGGACATGTAAGCAATTCAAAATAATTCATCAAGAAAATAAGAAATGAAAATATATAAACATAAGGAAAAGAATAGCATTCCCAATGCCAATAAGCATTCAAATGAATCTTCATGCGAGGATGTGAGAGGTTTTTGTTTGTGTTATGTGTGTATTTATTTCTAGGTGCCTTTCTAGTAAGTAGTTGTAAATTAACTAGTGTGATCAATTATTATTTCATGAAACCCTTTTTTAAAATTAATATATTTACAATATAATGCTTATGTTAAATCTTTATTTATACAATTGAGAAAATAAAAGTGATACCCTTGTACACCATATGCTCAAATATATTTTTAAAATTAGAATACTGTTGTTTCATAAAATAAAAGAGGAAAAAGTACAAAAACTAGACCATAAATTTTGTTTTTGCAAGCATATGGTCATTAATTCATAGTTAAATACATATTTTTATTGCTAAAAGATTTTTAAATATATTTATGTGGCTTTTTCCATGTTTAGAACTAAGGAATTTTTAAATAATTGCATTTTTAAATACATGCATAGAAAATAATAGCCATAGAAAGTATACATATTTTTAAATAAATGCATTTAAAAATCCACATAAACACATTTTAAAAACATGGAAAAATAATAGCCACAGAAAGTATACTCAACCAGTTAAATAAAAGCCACGTTATATATTTTTAAATGCATTTATATGGCTATTATTTGTCAAGCCAATTTTTGGCCTTTATGTAATTGCTGTTTTGGCTAGCCACTATCCATGTTTGCCGTTGGTAGCAAGCCCAGACTTAACTCAAATCGAATTTAGTTTTGGAAGATTTTTTAAGTTTGGGGCCGGTTCAAGTAAGAAATAAGACTAGTCTTTAGCTTTGCAAGAATAAAAACTAAATTCAACAACTAAATTAAAGAAAAAAATGATTTGAAAACCAAAGTTTTTAAATAAGCAAGATACTAACCTCAATGCTATTGAAGTCTTGAAGAAAAAGCAAGAACAAGATGAGGTAAAGCTAGCAAAAAAAAAAAAAAAAAACAAGAAAAAATAGCTAGATCCTAGAGAAACTGTGAGAGGACACAATGGTTGAAAGTTAGATGCAGCAGGCAATAGGCAGTAGGCATGGAGTGATGCAGCTGGCAGTAGTAAGGACAAGGTAAATCAGAGTGTTGAGAGTGAGATGAGAGTGGGATTTGAGAGATAAAAGGGAGAGGAAAAAAATGAGCAGCAGATCATGATGTTGACTGTTGAGATCAATGTGCGGTAGTAGATAAATCAGGGAGGGAAGACTGTGAAATCTAAGGGAAAAGAGAGATAAAAAAATGTTGATAGTGTAAAAGTGAGTGGCTACGGTTCAATAAGCAAAAGGGAAATCTAAAAAATTGGTGATTATAAAATTTTTTATTTTAATTATTTATCTTATATTAAATCGAGTATTTCAGTTTATTCAATTTCAAATTTTAAACCCGATGATCGACTACTTAAACCATTTAAACCAAAAGGGTAATTGAAATACCCATATAACCTGATTTAATTGAATCGATTTACCCAAAAAATTTAGTTTCTGTCATTTTTTTAGTTTTAACCGAATTTTGCTCTCCCCAAAAGCTATGTTATGGGTTGTGTGCTCATTTTATCACATGTAACCCAAAGTTTAATTTAGTATTTTAGATTAATTAAGGATCTATAGTTTGAATTAATACAATTAAAAAGTGTTTATTATGGGGTGATTAGTTTAAAAGTCACAACAATCTGCACTTGGTAATTACATCATTTTGTTTTGTAGCAATTTGGAAATCCTATGTGGCAGTGTTCTTAAATTACTAGGGTAATAAGATTATTGCATTGGGGAGTGATATTAAATCACTAGGGTAATAAGATCACTACCTTAGGGAGTGATTGATTCCCATTCTAAAGGATAAAAATTTTTTATCACTGTAAGAAAGTAATTTTCAATTTTATTTTTGACTAATTTATCTTGATGAAAATTTATTAATATTGTCCCAAGAAGCTGGCATATAAAAATTTTCAAAAATTGAGTTTTCTAATAAGTTATTTTTAAAAAAGTTTTTTTTTGCTACAATTGAATAAATGTTTATTGATTAAAAAATATAATGAATTTATGCAACAATTTTTAAAAAAATTATTTTAATAAAATTTGATTTATATTTTGTAATTTTCTATAAAATAACATTTAACTATTTTATAAATTGTTGATTCAATAAATATTTAATTTTTTTTTCTTTTCATAAGGTTATTTTAGATATTTTGCATAATATGATTTGTTTTTTTGTATAATACCAAACATAGTTACTTAATATTAATAGTGATTTATAATATTATGCAAAATATGGTAATTTAAGATCACCGGTGATAAAATCATCAAAAGTAATAGTAATTCATAATATTGTAAAAAACATAGTAATCTAAGATCATTGGTGATGATCACTTTAGTGATTTTATCACCATGATGCTTTTGAAAATGATACCAAACACTACCTTAACGAGTTTCTTATTAACTTATTAGTTGTGTGATTAATGGATGTCATGTGATTACCATGTGATCAAATTTCATAATATGGACAAAATTCATTCATGGTAATTAAGATTTGTTTTTGGTTGAAATGTGAATTTGGTGTCTCTATTATCTTAATTTAATTAAGTGGTTTATTTTTTCTATCTTGATTTTAATGAATTTAATTTCTATGCTTTCATTAAAATTCAATTTAGAGATAATTCATAATAATGTTAAATTTTTTATTAACTTGAATGACAGAGCATTTTGATGATGGCATGGCATGGCATGATAAATTATACCAATTTTTTGGTCATGTTATACTTATTATTAAAAAATCATATTTTATTTTAATTAATTATTATTTTTTAAATTCTAAATGAATAATTTTTAGTACTTTAAATAAAAATAAAATGTTTATGTTATTATATTTCTCATGACAAAAATAATTCAGGTTAATTTGTTATGTTATCAACCAAAAAAATTAAAGTATCGAAAGTAGTTGGTAGAATTTTAATATTGTTATCAATTATATTTTTTTTTCTAAGGTCTTATCAATTATCCTTAAATGAAGTGTAAGGATTAAATTAAACTACTAAGGGAATGCTTGGTTTATAAGATTATGGATATCATAAGATTTATCATCCTATCTTAGATTTGGTACACACATATGAGAGAGAATTGAATTGCATAAAGAATTAGTAATCATTTTAGTATAAGATGATTTAATCCTCTTAAAAAAATTATTTCTAATTTTATTATATTTAATAATAAATGCTTATAAATCATTCATTTACTTCTAAAACTTAAATTTAAAATTTAACTTAAATATTTAATAAATTGACAAATGCCGTTATTTATTTGGTTAACTCAATTTTTTTCACTTTCCCCTTATTTTTTTTCTTTATTTTATTCTTTCCTCTTTTCTTGTTTTGTTTTTCCCTCATTTTTCTTTCTTTATTTTTTTTAGTTTTTCCTAATTTTATTTTTATTTTTTTAATATATAAAAATATAGTTTTGATAAATTTTTAAAAATTAATTTACTTTTTTTAAAAAAATTTTAACTTTAATAATCTAAACTATTTTTAATAAATACTTTTTAGTTAATAAATTTTGAATTATTAAATTTAAATAGTATTTTATCTTTTTTTTTCTTTTATCTTTCCTCTTTTTTGTTTTTTCCTTTTTATTCTTATTTCTTTCTTGTTGAGAGGGGGAATAAAAAAGGAGAGAAAATATAAAAAAAAATAAGATAGGTCAATTATATTTTTGATAATTTAAAATAACTCAACTTTTTTTTTTTTTGAAAAACCATGCTTTAAAAAATAATTTTAAATTTCAACCATATAAATTATTTTAAATTTAACTTACAAAAAGAAAGAAAACAAATGAAAAAAAAAAGAGAAAAAAGTAAAAATTGTGAAAAAACTATTTTGATAAAAAAATAAATATTTAAAAATTATTTTTTAAGAAAATAATTTAATCATTTTTGAAGTTACAACAATAATAAATTATTACATCTATGTAATTAATTGAATAATCAACTATTACATAGCTAAATAATCAATAAATAAATTATAACCTAACTAATAACTAAACTTAAACACAGTGAAACTTGGAACTTAGTATCTGAAGATTATAAGCCATCATCCTTGCCACTAATCCAATGCCTCATTGGCAATAATTTAATTTTATTAAAAGACAAGTTTTAGCCAAAAAATAAATTTAACTCTTATTTATAGAAATTATCATAAAATATTTACTTTTTATTAAAAAATTTTAATTACATCGATATAAAAATTTTAAATTTAAATTATTATTACTTTAAAAATGAGTAACTTTCACTAATAAAAAAAAATAATTTTATTAGACTTTTAATCTTACACATAATAAACATAAAACAAGATAAAGATCATCCTATCATACTTTAAATCGTTATACACCAAATATAAGATAGAATAATATTATCTAATATAATCTTATTGTTAATCTTATATCGTTTTATCTTATCAATAATTTTGTGCACCAAACACACCTTAAAACCATCAAAAGAAGATGATAGAGAATTCACATTTAGACATTTTAAAAAATGTTTTATCTTTATTTTTTGGCTAAAGGGTAAAAAATGTCATTGAATTATAATTCAATAGTCATTTAAGCCCTTAATATTTTATTGCAATTAATAAAACCCTTAATTTTCTATTTCGACTCAATTAAACTCTTAAATGGATGAAATCTAGTCAAGTAACAAAATTCGATCAATCAATCCCTAAACTACAATCAATTGAATCCTTAAAGTGATCTAAGAGAGAGACATTGAGAAAAAAAAAGAAAAGTTTGTTTTATTTTATTTTATTTTCATATATATTAATTGCATCATGTAACAAACTTTTATCAATTTTATTGATATCACTTGAAATTTTATCTTAGTTGGCAAAAACAATTAATAGTGTTAACTTTTTCATCTAAATAAGGGTTTAATAAGATGCAAATTAACATTAGAGGGGTTAATTCATTACAATAAAAAAAGGCTCGGCTATTTTTTAGTTATAGTTCAAGGGCTTTTTATACCCTTTAACCTATTTTTTTTCCTTTTTGTTTTCTATTATTTGCTTCCTTTTCTTTTAATCTTCCCTTTGTCATGCCAAATTTCACCATGTTTGTCATGTTGTAAGTATTTTTTTTTTATTTAGTGGCAAGGGCTCTCTGGACTTTGCCCAATACATTTTTTCTTCAGACTGATCCAAACAGACTTATTTATGTGTCCTAGCAAATTCATAGGAAATTACCTTTTAATAGCTTCATAGCGAATTCGAACCTAGGTAACAAAAAGATGAGCACACTCTTTTTATCACTTGAGCCAACAATCTGTTGTTAACTAAAGATTTGTTTATGGTGGAAGTTTGATTTTCATGCACATCAAATTTATAAAAAATTAAAAATTTTATAAAATATATTAAAATTAAAAACTTAATTAAATTTCATGAAAATCAAGTAAAAACAAATTAGAAAATTTCATGTTAGAGATTTAAGATTTATTTAGTACAATAACAATTAGAAAATTAAATCTAATTAATCAAATCTAAAAAAAAAACTAAAAAAGAAAATTACAGAGAAAAGAAAGTAATTTCTCTACATTTTATTTTACCAATATACATTTTTATAAAAGGTATAATGAACATAACAAGAGAAGCAACAAACTTTTAAATTTGAGGAGCCTGTAGAAATACCCACATCATCGGTTCTGTAGCCTTTAGGTGGCATTTATTGCCTACATCTTCCTTCATGTTGGAGTTTCTTTAATAGTTCGAGCTGTTAATTATATGAATAAAAGTATAAGGAAAAAATAACTTGAGTCCTATGAATGAAATGGAAGGCATTAATGATTACAAAACGCAAAATGATAAGATAATTCATAAGGTAGACTAACACATTAAAACTTAGCGAGCAAAGAGTTGGATTTTACCCTTTGTATGAGGATCTAACTTGCTTGACACAAGATAGAGAGTTCATGTAGCAAAATAAAAGAAAACACCTATAGTTTAGGTTGAAAGTAGTTGTTAGAAAGTAGAGATGCTGAAAAGGTGGTTGCTAAGTCAAGATGGGATTGAAACTCAGGAAAGAAAGTGAGAGAAGGAAAAACATCATTGTAGGTAGGGGGAAGGGAATATATCACCTACAATTATTGTAATGTAATTAATCAATTATACTTCAGAATTGTATAGAGTTCATACAAAAATTATGTAGAACATATACTTTTAAGCGATAAACCCTTACATAATTTTTTGTTGTGATTGGCTAATTGTAAGGATGTAGTTAAAAAAATTATAGGTGAAATGCTTTCAGGAGACTTAAAAGATTGAGAAAAAAAAACATGATGGGTCTAGTGTTTTTAATTTAAGTATATATATATATATTAAGGTAAAATCACAATTTTTAATTACAACAACAACAAACTAAGTCTTATAACTCATAACTTTGGGAACGACTATATGAAAGGAAAAAGAAAAAGAATCAAGTTAGGTCATAGTTTTAAAACTTCTTATGCTACTCATTTCTATCATCAACAACCTTTTCATCTATTTTCTTAACCCTTGTATAATTTCTTATTACTTGCATCCATGTTGTTCATAGTCTAACTCTAGAAGTTTTAGGCTCTCCCAAATCTAGAAGCTCATTTCTCCTAACTTGTGCATAGATAGGCCTACATTTCACATATTCAAACCATTCTAAATGATTGCCTCTCATCTTTTCCTCAATTTGGACTATGCCTAATTTTCTCGAATATTTTCATTTTTAATTTTATCTCTTCTAGTCTTACCATACATCTATCTAAGTATCTTCATTTCAGCTACATTTATTTTCTCCTAATGTTGTTTCTTAACAGCCTAACACTCAGTCTCATATCATAATGTAGGCCTTGTTTTATTCAACTGTGCTTTAAACTTTAAAGGCATGTTGCAATCTCAAAACAACCTGACATATTTCACCTCCTAATCCATCTTGCTAAATCTTATAATTTACATCATTTTCTATCTTAGCATCATTATGAATAATTGATCCCAAATATTGAAAATGACTACTCTTTGGTACTATATCACCATCCAACTTAATCACACTAGCACTCATTTCCTTAAGACTACTAAACTTACAACATATATTCAGTTTTAGATTTACTCAATTTAAAGTGTTGAGACTCTAGTATATGCCACCATAATTCTAATTTCACATTAAGATTTTAACTAGTTTCAACAACTAAAACTATACCATCCGTAAATAACATACACCAAGGATCTTGGATATGTTTAGTGGACTCATCCATAACTAATGCCAAAAGAAATAGACTTGGTGTTGATCATTGGTGCAATCCTGAGGTAATGGAAAAGCTATCAGTCAAGCCCTCAAATGTCCTCACATTCGTTACAACTCCATCATGTATATATTTAACTATGTTAAAGTACTTTAAGGGAACTCTTTTTCGTTGAGAATTTGTAAGTGCACACATTGTATAAGTAGTAAATTAAGATCATTCCTATGAGGATTATAAATAGAGTTAGTACTAAGTACCAAAATTATAATACCTTAATTAGATTTAGACAAATTGAAGCTAATATGCAAGAACTAAATTAAATTACTTAACTGATCAAAACAAGAAACTATCTTATGCAATAAACTAAATTATACAAGCTTGAACTAAAATTAACATGTAAGAATTGAAACAGCAACTTAACTGAACAAATAAACATGTAACGATATAGGTTAAACTTAAAACAAAATGTAACTAAAATAAATTAACCAAAACGGAATGGAAATTAAACTTAACTAACATGCAATGACATAATCAACTTAACTTAAACTTAAATCTACAAAGATGAGAATTGAATTAAACCAATTAATCCAAGAACATGCAATTATTCATAATTTTTAATTAAATAATTTAAACATGCAAGAACTAAGCTTGAATAAACAATTAGAAACTAGATAACCTTCATGACATGCAATCTAATCAAATTAAGAGGGATTAAACTTAAGAATAGCAAGTCAACCTAGAATCTAATTAACTAAACTTAAATAGCATACAAACCAAATTAACTTAGCCAATTTAAGCATGTAAACAGAAAATTAAAGCATTAACAGAACTTAAAGAGCATGAATCACATAAATCCAACTATAACTTAAATAGAAAATGTAATTTATGATGAATAAGAAAGCAATAACTAAATTTAAAGTAAGCTTGAATGAAATTGAGCAAAATAGAAACTTAAACTAACTTAAAAAGTAAAATCAAACTTGAATAAAATGAAATTAAAGTAAAGAAAACTTAAGAACTTGAAAACATAAAAGAAAGCTCTAAATAACTAAGGTTGGTCTATCACCCCAACCAAAACTGATTTAATGAAAACTAAAAAGAACTTAAAAAACTAAAGCACAATGAAAGACAACTAAAGAGTAAGGACTGGTCTATCATCCTAAGTTCATGCTTTTTTCTCTCTTTAAATGTAGCTATTTATACAAAAAAGATTACATAAAAACCCTAGACTAATGACCAGCAGACTTGATCTTGATTTCCTAGAATGATTAAATTCAACCAAGATTGATTCTATCTTGCAAAAGTTTTCTTGACTTGAATCTTTGTTGTGTTGATCTACTTGGTTTTCTCTAATGTATGTAAACTAAATCTTGGGATGATTAGGTGTTGATGATAGCCTATTTTCGTAATAACTGCAAGTGCACAGATCGATCAAGAAATAAAATGATAAGTATTCAAGTATTGTCTTCCATAGGATTATGGATTATAATGTTGGGTGGATTCAAGTACCAATAGTGAAAATCTAATCTTTTTTATTTAAACAAATGAATACTAGAGTGTTTTGCAAAACAAATTAAGAAAGTAATGTAGGGAGTATTATAGGCTTAGATCTTTTCTCCACCAACTATCACTTGGCAAGTTAAAAAAGTGTGGTCGAATATAAATAAAAGAAATAAATATTGCTTTTGAAAATAGGAAAGAATAAGTGAAGCTTGAAGCTTTTAAAACATAAATCAAGAATGCATAAACCAAAACTTAAATGAAAGAAGTGTGAAACCTAAACTTGAGTAAAAGAGAACATGATTACTGAAACTTGTAAAGCATAAAAGAGTTGTAGCATAAACAAATAAAAGAGAAATTAGATCTTAAATAGAAATAAAACTTGTATTAAAGGGAGAGTTTAAGAAAATAATTTGTCATAATGTATAAATTTGTGGACTTATCGTTAGACATAGATTTAAGGAGTCACTACTAATCTTTTTTGTTTAGGTGTAATTGGTCACCTAGTTAAATCTATCCCATTTTAAAAAGGAGTCTCAAGCTTGACTTAGGTATCTTTAAGTAGTAGATTTTAGTCTATAAAACTAGATTTATGTTAGGAAGTGTGGTTACGCATGAGAAAGGTTATAGCACCCTCATAGCATCTATCTAAAGGATGATACCAGTTTGATTTCAAGTTATCCAAGCTTTAAAACATCTTTATAGTTTACCAAAAATTTAATTATTAGAAATTGATCTTAAAATTGCTCCAATAGTTTGGTAGCAATTTAAGATAATTTCTTCACTTCAAGAGTATTCATGGAAACTAGTGTCTCAATCTTAATAAGCTCCATCATTAGATTCATTAATATATTTTATTTAGAAAGTAATTAGTAAAATTTTTCAATAGTTTGGTAAGATTTTACTTCGATGCACATCCCCTAATAGTTTGGTGGATTTTATTTGAAAACCCATTTATAAAATCTTTTTTCAGAAATCTCACTAAATTTTTCAACAGTTTGGTAAGATTTAATTCAAAATTTAAATCCTCTAATAATTTGGTAGGATTGAAAATTTTTTATTATTTTTTTTACAAAAAAAATTTATTAAGTTCTTCAACAGTTTGGTGTAACTTAATTTAGGATTTATATCCTTCAATAGTTTAATAGGATTGAAATTTTTTATTTTATCAAAAAAATATTAAAAATTCTTCAATAATTTGATAAATTTATAAAAAATTAAACCCACGAAAATCCTCCAATAATTTGGTAGGACTCATAAATTTATTTTGAAAACCCTTTTTTTTTAGAAAAATAAATTAAAATAAAAAAAATTTGAAATCAAATAATTTAATAAAAAAAATTAAAAAATTACCAAAGGAATTGATGGCACCTCTACTTGAGTAGTAATGGCTCAACTGTAGGAAGGAAAATTGGTTGGAATGGCTTAAAATCACAGGTTGGCTTAACTTGAGCACTGGCTTCAGAGAACCAGGTTATGTATTAAAAGTCGAGTCGAATACGAGTTTACACATGGATCATACTTGGGTTCACATGGATCCTAACTCTTCTTAAACGATGTCATTCTTGTCATTATGTTAAAGCAAAAAATCTTTTGCTTTCTTCATAACAGCCTAAGCCTTTCCCTTTCTATACCTTTTATCTTTCTACCTTCTTCCTAGGTTCTCAATTGAAAAAATTAAAGGTTTCCAAAAATTAGCCAACTAACCCAGATTTTGATGCTAGAAAATTTAACTTGAAAAGAAAGGATAATAATAATAAAAAAAAGACTTATTGGCTTATTATGTTGCTAAATAAACAAAAAAGAGGGAATAATATAATAAGCTAAAAATATAGGTACTTGGATGCATCATAACAGAGTAGCTTGATAAAGGCTCAAACGATTTAAAGAATTGCCTAGATCATCACTTAAGTCAAATACAATCTAGGATTTTGCTTCGAGGATTGAGTAGGTGAATTCTAGAGTACTTATTCAAATCATCAAATTTCATGTAAATCCATATCTCATAAAATTTTCGTAAGAATCATAACATTTCATATAAAAAGAATAAGAGCATTCGTACAAATATCATATCCAAAGAAAAGCATGCTTAAGAATTTCTTTCAAGTTTCACCATATTTATAATCAAACTTCATATCATACTTAAGTCAATCTTGAAAATTTATGCCAAATCAACTAAGTGTGCATATCAATGAAATCTTAGCAAGTTAATTTGGTTTGAAAGCCAAAATGGCTTAAAATTTTGAAAACATTCAAAAATCATTTTAAGTTCATAAAGTATTCTTTTTCCCCTACACTTAAGTTGAACAACGTATTAAAATAGAAAACAAAGGAAAAAGAAATACTCCTTAAATTTACTTTAAGGTAGAATCTTCACTTGTATAAGGCATCCTCCTTGTTTCACTTCATCCCTAAAAAATGAACTCAAAACACAAAAGAAAAAAAAAACATACTTATCCTAATAAGAATAAAGAAAACATAAACTATGAAAATAAAATTAGGGTTGCCTCCAAAATAGTGCTAGTTTTGGTCAAGCTTAACCATTCCTAAATCTATGGCTCATTTTATCCCCTTAGGAGGGAGTTTGTCTTGTTGCCTCATTCTTTGAAGAATGACATAAAGAAAATTGGTCTTAGGAGGAGTATTAATTCTCATAGTACGAATAACATAAGCAAAGCTTGAGTTCATCATTTGTTTGGCAATATTGGAGTTAAGGGTTGCCTAGTGGTTTTGTATTAGAAGATCATGAGGTTTATCAAATTCCTTAAGGTTTTCCTTTACCTTGATTTCATGTACATCATCTTCGTATCTAAGAACACCATACCCTCTAGTCACAAACTGTAGCTTTTTATTTTTAATCTAAAGATTATGTTAGAGTTGTATACATCTATTAAAGCTTTGATAGTCAATAGAAAAGGTCTCCCTAACAGTAATAGAGATTTATCATCCTTTATGTCTAAAACAGCAAAGTCTACAGGGACTGCATACTTACTAACTTTCACAAGCACATTTTTTAACATCCATTGTGGTAGCTTGGTAGACTGGTCCACAAATTTTTGGTTGAATGTTACAAGCTGCAACTCTCCACACCCTAGTTGTATACAAGCATTTAAAGGCATTAGGTTTATGCTAAAGCCAAGATCACAAAAAGCATCATCAAATTTTAAATTTCTAATTTTGCAAGAAATAATAAAACTCCCTAGATTTTTTACTTTTTGGGTAGTAGTTATTGAAGTCAAAGGTTACAACCTTTAAAAAATGTAGCATTTTTCAATTCTTTATGTAGCTTCTTTTGAATAGGCCTTGGGAAAAGTGGTGTTATGTTGAAACATTGCTTATACATTCATGTAGTCGTCTTTAGCTTTGCTTGAATTTTTTGATCTACTTCCTCTTAACTTACTTCTTTTTGGACTATCTTTTCAAATTCAAGTTGAATGTTTTCTAATAATGCTCTTTTTGCTTGTAATAGCATTTGCCCTTCTTTAGCAAATCATTCAGTATATTCTTCAATATCTTTTTCATATTTCATCTCAACATTTTTTTCTTTAAGGTCTTCCTCATAGGGTTCAATGTCTTCATGGGCCTCTAATGCCATAGGGTCAAACCCTTAAAATTTTTTTTTTCAAATCTTAAAAGTTCTTCATCTTCTAATATATCCTATTTTCTCACAAAATTTACCTCAAGTTTTTTTACAAAATTGGAAAGGTTTACCACTATAGGTTTATCTATGAAATCATCTTTTTCATCTGAGTCCTTTATCTAAACATCTTTTAATGAATAAATATACAACCTTCTTTGCTTTATCTTTTGAGGTTGGATTAGTAATGTTGGGTAAGGTACCTTCAAAGTAATTGGCTATAGCTTAGGCTAGTTGACCTATCTAATCTTTAAGGGTTTTTTATTGATGCAACTTGGCTTTGGATATTGGCATTGTTGGCTTGCATTGATTAGGTCAACATATATTCAAAACTAGGTTTTTTTTTCTTGGGGTGGATTGTAAGTTGGTGGATTAGGGTAAAAGTTATTATTTTGGTTATTAGTGGATTGGTGGTTTAATTGGTTTCAAGAAAAATTAAGATGGTTTCACCATCTAGGGTTGAAGGTGTTGCTATATGGATTGTAGTTGGGCTTAGATTATTGGAGAAATTGGACAAGTTCTATCTTAAATTGACATCTTTCACTGGAATGAGGTTCTTCATATATATCATAAGAGATAAAGAGACTCTGGATTGCATTCACATGGTTGGATTGAGGTTGGGCTCCTAAGGCTTTTACCTTTTTGGTTAAGAAGGCTAATTGGGAGTTTATGGAAGTGATTGCATCAATCTCAAATAAACTAGCAATTTTTTACTTACCTTTCTCTCCATGCCCTATTGATAGTTGTTAGCAGCCATTTCCTCAATTAACTCATTGGCTTTCTCAAAAGTTTTACTTATAATTGCCCCTTCAATAGCTAAGTTTAAAGTGGTTCTCATAGGTGGGTGAGACCATTATAGAAAATTTGAATTTAAAGCCATTGGGGTAGTCCATGATGTGAGCACTTCCTTAGCAACTCCTTGAATCTTTCCCATGCATCATATAGTGTTTCACCATCTATTTGTAGAAATGTAGTGATTTCATTTCTTAACTTGGTTGTTTTGACTGGTGGGAAGAATTTCACTAAAAAATTTTATACCAAATCATCCTATGTTGTAATAGAGCCAGGTGATAATGATGTCAACTAGCTTTTTGCCTTATCCCAAAGAGAAAAAGGAAAAAGTCTTAGTCTAATAGTATCAACAAAAACACCATTATAGTAAAAAGTATTACATAATTCAAGAAAATTAGAAAGATGAAGGTTAAGATCATTGTTTGGTAGTCCTTTAAACTACATAAAAGTTTGAATCATTTATATTATTGAAGGCTTGATCTCAAAGTTGTTTGCTTGAATAGTTGGCCTTCTAATGGATGGTTGAAAACCATCAAAATTAGGAACTGCATAATCTTTCAAAGTTCTTTAAGCTTCATTTTTTGCATTGGCCATTGGTGTTAGTGCAAGTGGTGTTCATTATTCTTTTGTTTTTCTTCTAAACCACTTTTAGATATATGCATGCAAACAAGAAAAAATCAAAGAAAAATAAAAGCAAATAAAAGTAAAAGAATTTAGATTACAAAAGTTTAAGAAATCTTTATTGATATTGAAAACATTACTATAATCCTTGACAACGGTGCTAAAAATTTGATTAGTACTTTTTGTATAGCTTGCAAGTGCACAGATTAAGTAATAATATGGAATATTCCAGTATTGTCTCCTAAATGATTATAGATTGTAAATGTTGGGTTGCTCTCAATTACTAGAGTTGAAACCGTAAAATCTTATATCTAAACAAATGAATTTAGGATTGATTGCAAAATAAGGAAAATAGAAGAATAATGTAGGCTTAGATCTTAACCTCACCATCTATCACTTGGGAAGTATAAAAGTGTATCCAAAAACTAGATCTAAAAGAAATAAATTTGCAAACTTGAAAACAAAAAAAAATTGAGAATGCCGAATGCTTGTAGTAGAAAAGAGTAGACTTGAATCAATGATTGCATAAAACTAAACTTATAAAACATTAAAGAAATAATAGCTGAAACTTGTAAAGAAAAATAAAAAAAAATTATAATTTAAACTTTAGAAAGAAAAAATGCTTGAAAATAAAGAGATCTTTAAAAAATGGATGCTGCTTGAGTTGAAGAAAATAATTTAAATAACAAAACTTTTGTTATTGGCAAATCTGTCACTTAAGTTAATAACTAATATAAAGAAAAACTAAAGAATTAAGAAAAAAAAGGTGAAAGATGATGAAACAAGTGAATGGCCTTGCCTATTTGTAGGCATAGGTTCAACCATAGAGGGACAAATATACAAGAGTTACATTTAAATTCAAATACTAAGAGATTAAGTTGATCCTTATCTTTAAAGTATTTAAACCAAATAGGACTTTTGGTCTTGGATGAGTTTTGGCTGAATAGGGGTCTTAGGACTTCATCTTAGCCATTTGATTATTGCTTGCTTCCATCTTGATTCAAACTTCAAGGTAAGTTCGACTAAAGGAGGATTATAAGATCATATGATTGATTTTTATCCAAACTCCTTTGATTCACATGACAAGAGTCCTTCTTTTATCACGATTCTTTAATAGACACACGAAATAGCCCTTCTTACATAAAAACTTCTTTGGTCAAATAAGGTGGTGTCCAAGTGAGCTTAAAATTGCTTGAAGTTCTCTTGGATTTTGTTTTAGCCAAATGGATATGGGAGATAGAAGTCCTTGTGCATTTAAATTTCTTTAAAGCTAGGCAAAAGAGTCATGGTGTGGCTTAATTTCTTTTGGCCACATGACTTTAGAATTGTATGTAACTTTCTTGAAAAATGGATATGGTCGAATGGTGTCGAAGTTCTCTATGGATGCAAACTCTTCTCTTGGCCACTTGAAAAAGTCCTAATGTAATTAAACTTCATTAAATTCCCCTGTTTTGCTCATGGTTGCATGGATGGATGGAGCTGAGCCAATAAGATTTGGCTCGCCTTGGCTTTTGTATGGCCGAATATGCTTTTGTATGCATAGATTGCATGTTTTCCTATCCATAGGCTTTAAATCCTAAAAATCACAAAATTAGCTTTGAAGCACCAAAAATCAACCAAAATTTAAAATTTTACACCTATTTTGATATACAAAATCACTATATAATTAGGTGCTATCACTTCCTCATTTGATGATTCAAAAGTTAACATTTTCTCCCAATAAAGTCAAATCTTGTATGTGATAATTATCATCATAATAATGCAAGTGCCTTCTAAATAATGCAAATGCAATAATCCAAATTCTCACTAAATGATGCAAATGCCATACCTTGATACAAATGCATGCCCTGACCATGATGCAAGGATTCAAATATTCACCAAATTATGTATATGTACTTGTTCAAATAACAATGCAAACTCAATGTCATGAAATTCCAGTTGTGGTAATAAGGTTTTCAAGACTCTACTATCTCATATATTTCTTCTTAGCTTCTCAATACTAATAATCTTAGAACAAATTCTGTTAATTGGTCCATATTATTTTCCTTATCTAGTTAAAACTCATAGGTTATATTAACTAATCCATCACTGTATTTATCACTAGCTCACCTCATTTTCTATTTTCAAATCATTTTTTTAGGCTTTTTTCACTTTTTTTTCATTTTCCTATTACCCATGTCATCTTGGATTTCTTTCAAAAGAATGAAAGAATCTTTTATGGTCATTTTCATTCACTTATTGATTGTTATTCTAGTTCATGACAAATATGATTCAATCATACATTTCTTCAACTCATGCAAGAAATGCACACTTGGTAAAGAATAAGAAAAATGGTTATTCATTATCGAAAGAAAGTTTGGTCAAGAGCAAATAAAAAATGAACAAAAGCAAAATACTATGACTGTTTAAATGGGATATCAACATCTAGAATGATGATTGTTCAGACAATTTTAAACTTTAGCTTAGAGTTTCCTCTTAAAAACACATTCCATTAACACTTTCGATCTTTGAACCAAACATTATCCATATCCCTAGAATCCTTAAATGTAGCTGTTTTCTCGAGTCTCCATTTTTACTTAAACCATCTTTTCATGTTTTTAGTTTAAGTCCTTTTTTTTTCTCTTTTTTTTTTTGCAATTTTGCTTTGTTTTTTTGCTTGCTCATCATTTTCTCATCTTTTTTTCTCATTTCTCTTTTCTTTTGATCCATTAGTGACATTTTGATCAAAATCTCAAACAATCCAATTGTAAATCTACCTTAGTTCAATTCATGATTTTACAATTTGAGTATTCACATATAATTAAAATGAACTTTTTAAGATACATAATGTAAGCTAAAGTAAAAGGTTATGAAAGAAATGGATAAAATAGGTTCAAAATATAATTGAAGGGTAATCAAATTAAAGATCATTTCTTTTCATGTAAAGTACCTTAACATTTTGCCCCATTGATTTCTTCTTCTTTTTTCATTCTTTCTCTTTTCTTTTCATTTTTTTCTTATTTTTTCTTAGTTTTTTGTTTTGTACTTTTCATCATTTTCAAGAAAGATCTAAGCATAAAAGGGTTTTGCCTCTGAAATTATTAAGGATCTTCACTTTCCTTTTTGTAAACAAGCTTCTCAAACTTTGCCCCCCAAGTGGGGGTGTCCTTAGTTAGGGTTTCTTGAAAGAAAATTTCAGTGGCCTCAAATGGGTTAGCAAGGATAATTTTACTTTTTTTGTGAAAGTTAAAAGAAAAATTACCATTTCTCATATAAAAATTGAATACTCTCAATGAAGAACATTTATTGATTAAAAACAAAGATCATGTATTGAATTAATTTCACCTTTCAATGAGTAAAATTTTTTGTCATATTTGTTTTCTTTTATTTAGTAATCCCAATAGATTAACAATCTCAACTTATCAATCATATCAACATAAATGATGCTTTCAAAATTGAATCCTGAACTGTTGTCATGATTGTCTCAACATTCATTATTTGGAATCTAGAAATAGATATAGGAAAAAATATGAAAAGGTAAAAGCATAAAATGATGATTCACACGAATAAGGAAATGTCTTGAAAATGCATCATATCTATCACTTTTATTAAAATAATGAAAAATAAAATGAAATCGTAGTATATAAAAGAGATCATTATTCTAAAGAAATTCTAAAATGATAAGTAGTTCTAGTCAACCTTTTCATATCCTTCCTAAAATTATACCCCTAGGTGATCGAGCAAAGAATCTTTATTGACATTCAACTTTCTTGATTCGTTGAAACTCATCGAGCCTACTTGGATCAAACTTTACACCTTGTGCTTGAAAGTAGGGCAAGTTTTTATAGAGTGACCATATTCCCATTATGGTAATCACATGTAGCATTAACATCGTACCATTTAAGATAGTGTAGCTTCATGGTTCTAAATGAAATAGAGATACCAGGTAGTTCTTGACCAATTCTTGGAATAGCTTAGTATATGCTATGGGTATAGGATTAATGTGAGCTATCTCTTGGTTGTTCTTAGATATTTTTAAACCACTCGCTTGATTGTTAGGCTTTAAAATTGGTATAATGACAGGACTAGGCCCATATGTAGGTGTTTAAAAGGCTAGCTGGTATGCGGGTGGGTAAGTTGGTAGTGGAACAAGTTGGTAAGAGACTTGTGCAATACTATTAACAATGGCGTAGTAAGTAAGATGAATATGTTGTGAATATAGAGCATAGCTTTTAAATTGTTCCCCCTCAAAACTCACAACTTAAGCTTCAACTTTTTTCCATTTAGGCACTTTATTTTTTTACGTTGCTTGTCTTGCCTTCCTTAAGCTTGCTACTCATTATGGCATTTTTAATGATCTTTCTTGAGATCACCATGTCAACAAAATTTTTTGTTGTATTCTTTATCATTTTTTTAAAATAGAGTGCCTTCAAGGTGCTAACAAATAGTACTGTAGTCTCATTCTTAGTCACAAGTGGTTAAACTTGAGTAATCATATCCCTCCACTATTAAGGATATTCTTTGAAGGATTCTGGTGCTTTCTTCTCCATGCTTTGTAAAAAAAGGTGATTAAGAGCCAAGTTTATAATATGTCGATATTGGGTAATGAATGCCAAAGAGAGCTTCCTCTAAAAGTGAATATAAGTTCTATCTAATTAGACATACCACTTCATAACTAAGCTGGTAAAGCTATCTTGGAACACATGCATTAATAATTTTTCATCATTGGTATAAGTAGTCATTTTTTGGCAATACATAGTGATGTAAGTTATCAGACATTTCATACCATCATACTTCTTAAACTTGGGGATCTTGAATTTTTGTGGGATTATAGAATCTATGACCAAGCAGAGGTGAATTGCATCTATGGAGCCATAAAAGTCTATACCCTCAATAGCATGTAGTCTTTTTTCCAACAAGTTCATCTTTTATTCAAACTTTAAGTCTTTTAAACTTTCAACTACCTTTAGCATCAACTTATTCTTTTCTTTTGGATCATCTAAATTAGAGACTTGGACTAGCTCTAATGCCTTTTTAGTAAAGATGGGATTGATGTAGTTTTGAATGTTCCTTTAATTTGGTGTAAATGGCATTCTTGAGTAAGTATCCCTACAGATAGACCAACTTATGGGCTAGGTGGCTTGTCTAAACCTAAAAACTTATCTTAAATTTTAAAGGGCTTGGACATAAATATTAAACCCATTAAATGGGCCTGGACATGAATATTAAGCCCATTAAAAAGACCTAGACAAATAAATGAGGCTCGATCAAAAAATAAGGCCAAGTTTAGGTTTCACCATTTAAGGCTCGGGCCCAACCCAAAAATTAAAAAATATATTTATTATAATGGGATAAGGCCCATTTGCTTTATTTTTTATAATGGACAAGGCTCATTTGCTTTATTACTTATAATATGATAAAACCCAATTGTTTCTTTATGTAAAACATTAAAACAATTATCCAAGTTTAAATTGCATTCAATAAAAATAAATTGGATCCAAGCCTAAATGACTCATAAATTTAATTAAAATTAGTTAAATTGATAATTTACAAAAAAATGAAAAAAATTATTTTTCTTAATTTTAAATACTAGTACTTTGGGTAGGCTTGACTTTATTATTACATGTAGGAATAGGCTTGGACAAAAAATGAGGACTGAAAAATCAAGCTGAGCTAGGCCTAGGCTTGCTTAAAATGCTAGAATATCATGCTAAGCTTGGCCCAAACCTAGCCTGGTCAGCTCATGAGCAGCTCTACCTACAAGGAATGTGAGATTTTATGGTGAAATACTTTGGATGGATTGGGCCTAATATAAGCCATAGCCAAAAGGATATGGAGGGTTAATAACATCTTACAACAGATGGTCTTTAAGGCTAGCATCTTCTTCTATAGCCTTCCCTTTATTAAGCTTGTTTAATGTTTTAAGAATTTTATTAACTCTCCATTGATTTCTTTTTGAGCCTTCTCTAACTTCTCAACATGGCTTGCATTTTCTTATTCTATTTGTCTAACTCGAGCTCGGGTGTTATATTGGTGGTAAGTTGGTTGAGCTATCTTTCAACTTCAATTTACCATAATTAAGGTGCATATTTATAGTGATGTTTATAAAACCATCCAATTATGTATGAGAATAAATGTAGGGATGCAAGAATGCGTGAATGCAATAAAAAAGATTTACCACATAACAGTTGTTAACAAAAAGAATCTTTATTGAATTTAAGTTAGTTCTAACCAAATCCAATATTGCATCCATGAAAAGTCTAGAGTTTATTGCAGAAAGAAATCTCAAATTTGTCCATATTGGCTTTGCACTTCATTAAGGAAATCTAATAGTTCTTGGCCATGTGCTCCCATTGGTGGCACCCTTATCTTCCATTCTTTAACCTTTTTTACTATGTCCTTAGCTTTGTGAGTAGCCATAATGATTTAGTCAAGCATACTCCAACTAGTCATGCTTTATCACATATGCCTCTTTTACTTGCTCACATTCTTCATTCACAACCCCTATTTGTGTTCCAATTTCAACCACAACCCCATTCAACATTTGGATGTGCTTTTGTGCCTCAAAGAATGCCTTCTCAGTTTCTTGTAGCTTTACCTGCAACTATCCATTTTCTTTCACAAGTTAGGCCAACTCTCGACTGGTGGATGGTTTTGTTGTGTTAAGGTTAATGAACAAACTCTTCCATTCATCCTTTTTTATTTGAGTGCTTGAATTTCCTTTTTTAGCCTTTTGTTTATGAGCTTTAACTTTTTGGGCTCCCTTTTTAGGCCAGTAAAGAATTTTGCTAGGCTTTCCATAGATGTAACTAAGATTTTTCTTATTAAAATTATTTTTTGGCAATTATTCCTTATGATAAATGTAATGATGTAAATGCATGCCCATACGATAAAAGAAGAGGGTTAGTATGCGCATAATATATACAAATAAAATATGTAAATTCACAAGCAAAATAAATGTCTTATCATGTGTCCAATTTATGATTTTTTAACATAAAGGAAGGCATGGCTCTAACTTAGGTTTAAACCTATCCTTGGTTTAAAGGTTTGATAGTTTAAGGGCTCCCAAATTGTTCCTTATATCATTATCTATTATAGACTAGTAAGGCACCCCAACCCATTATAAGCTATAAACGAAAATGGTTTAATTTTAATGGGAGTATTTCACTAGCCCATGTGGAGACATGAAATCTCATGAAAGTTTAAGTACTTTGCTCTTTTTCTAAGGGACGAAGCTCAAATGTAGTGCTCATGTTATGCACATACAAATGAATGACAGACATGACTAAAAAAGATAAATAAATAAAACATATACTAGAAAAAAAAGTTTTAAGTTTATTAAGTTAGGCTTGGATAACAAGAAATCATTTACTGGAGCATTTTAAAGAGGTGCATAGATTAAGAAATCATAATGTATAAATCTGTGGACCTATCGCTAAACATAGATTTAAGGAGTCATCACCAATATTTTTTGTTTAGGTGCAATTAGTCACCTAGCTGAATCTGTCCCATTGTAAAAAAGAGTCCCAAGCTTAATTTGGGTATCTTTAAATAGTAGATTCTAGTCTATAAAACCAGATTTAGGTTAGGGAGTGAGATTATGCTTGAAAAAGGTTGTAGCACCCTCACAGCGCCTATCGAAAGGATGGTACCAATTTAATTTTAAGTTATCCAAGCCTTAAAATATCCTTTTAGTTTACCAAATAATTTAATTATTGAAAATTGATCTTAAAATTATTCTAATAGTTTGGTAGCAATTTATGATAATTTCCTCACTGAGGAGTATTCATGAAGACTAGTGTCTCACTCTTAAGAGGTTTCATCATTGGATTCGTTAATATATTTTATTTAGAAAACAATTAGTAAAATATTCCACTAGTTTAGTAAGATTTTACTTTGATGCACATCCCCCAATAGTTTGGTGAGATTTTATTTAAAAACCCATTTATAAAATTTACTTTTTAAAAAATCATTAAATCTTCTAATAGTTTGGTATAATTTAATTAAAAATTTAAATTCTCTAATAATTGGGTAAGATTGAAAATTTTATTATTATTAATTTTTTACAAAAAAAAAAAAAAAAACTCATTAAGTTTTTCAATAGTTTGGTAAGACTTAATTTAAAATTTAAATCCTCCAATAATATAGTATGATTAAAATTTTTTATTTTATAAAAAAATTATTGTGAAATTCTCCAATAATTTTGTAGAATTCATAAAAAATTAAACCCATAAAAATCCTCCAATAGTTTGGCAGCACTAATGAATTCATTTTCGAAACCTTTTTTTTTAAGAAAAATCAATTAAAATAAACAAAATTTAAATCAAATAATTAAATTAAAAAATTAAAAAAATTAGCAAAGGAATTGATGGCAGCTCAGCTCAGCTAGGAAATGACTCAGCTATAGAAAGGAAAATTGGCTAGAACAACTTAAAATCATGGCTTGGCTCAGCTTAGGCATTGGCTATAAAGATCTGGGTCATGTGCAGAGGGTTGAGTCAGACGCAAGTTTGCATACGAATCACATTCAGATTCATGCAAATCTTAACCTCCTAAAATAGCATCGTTCCTATCTTTGTATAAAAGCCAAAAATCTTTTGTTTTCCTTAGAACTGCCTAAGCCTTTCTCTTTTTATACCTTTTTACTCTCTGTCTTCTCCCTAGGTTTTCAATAAAAAAAGTCAAAGGTTTCTAAAAATAGGCTAGCCAACCTAGATTCTGACCCTAGAAAAATTAATGAGTCGCTAAAAAATTCAAACTTTCTAAAAATATTTAAGAACCCAGATTCCAACCACCTTAAAACCCCTTTGGCCTCCATATACTCTGTTGAAAAATTCAAACCTAAACCCAAAAAATCCAAAAAAATTCCAGAAAAACAATCTTAACTCAAAAATTTAAATCAAATTCTAAAAGACCAAAAATTTCATAAATCCAAGACCAAACCTAGAACACCAAAGTCGAATTCAACAACCCATGAACTTTAAAAAATTTTAAATTAACCTAACTCACTAACAGAAATTAAATCCCAGACAACTCAAAAATCCCAAACTTAGAATGATTTCTAAAAACCACCAGAAAGTCAACCCAGAACAAGAAACCAAAAACCAAAATAGTTTTAACTATTTTGCATTGCTTGATATTGCTTTTTGTATATGTTTGTCGTTTGCACCTTTTGTTTCTTGTCATAGGGTCTTTATATAGGAATTCAATCCCTTTCAATTTGGAAAAAGAATTTAACTAAATCTATGATTTGATTTTATGTATTTTTCCTTTTTCATGAAGATTGGGATCAAAGAAATCCCCAAAATCATTCAATCATTAAGTCTAATAATTTGCCATTTGATTTTCCCTTGCAAAATCCCATGATTTTCGAACTTTTTATTTCTTTCATTTTTTCTTTTTTTTTTTTTAACTTTGACCTTTGACTATTGACCAAAATAAAATCACAATTAAAATCCAAAATCAAACTAGAAACTAAAATTTAAATTTAAATCAAAGTTAAAATTAAAATCACTATTAAAATTATGGCCTTTTATCCCTTTGGGCCTAAAGTTTTCCAATCAACGCCCAATTTATTGTTGAAAGCCCATTTTAATTCTGACAAATTTTTTCAGACAAAATGGGGTGTCTACATAATTGTATTGAAGAAAAAAATTTTAAAAGATAACTTTGTTATTGGCAAATCTATCACCTAAGCTAATAACTAAAACTAATGAAAAACTAAAGAAAAGCAAAGGGAGAAGACATAAGAAGAATGGATGATGAACAAGTGGCCTTGCCTATTTATAGGTATAGGTTCGACCATAAGGGGTAAAGATACAAGAGTTTGACTTCTATCTAAATGCTAAAGGATGAAGTTTATCTTGATCTCCAAAGAGCTTTTACTGAATGGGAGTCTTTGTTCTTGAAGAAGTTTGGCCAAATATGCTTCTATGTAGTTCATTTTGGCCATTGATCAATCTTGAAATCCATCATGCTTCAATCTTCATCCTTTATTTGGCTAAGGTTGGATTACAAGATAAAGTGATTGAATTTAATCCAAATTATTTTAATTCAAATAACAAAAGTCCTTTTTTTGTCACAATTATTCAAAAGATACATAAAAGAGTCCTTCTTGCATGAAAACATCTTTGACTGAATAGGGTAGTGTCCATGTGAGCTTGAAATTACTTGAAGTCTTCTTGGAATTTGACTTAGTAGAATGGATATGGGAGATGAGAGTCCTTGTGCTTGCAAAACTTCTCCTCAGCATTATGGTTAAGCTTTTATGTAAGTCAAACACTTCAAATCTACTTGAATCTTGCTATAGCCAAATGTGAATGATATGGACGTGTCTTTATGCATGTAAACTCCTTCTTGGCCGCATGTATAGGTGGAATAAGTCAAAGAAGATTCAGCTATTATCTTTCTTGTATGGCTGAAAGTCATCTTGCATGCATGGATTGCAAGGGTTGCATGATTTCATAACTCATGGCCTTAAAACCTAAAAATCATGAAAACAACATTAACAATACCCAATTCAACCAAAATTTTAAATTTTTGCACCCACTTTGATATGTAAATTTATTACAATTTTAGGTGCTATCATATACCCCTACACTTAAATATTTGCTTGTTCTCAAGTAAAATTCTCAAATTAACAAAACTAAAAATTGTTTACATGCTTACAAAGTAAAAAATCACATAAATTTCCATTCATGTACTATTGCATAATACAAAGTCAATCATAAAGATAGATTCACAAGAAATTCCTTAAAAAACAAGCTTTCAGTATCATATGTGCTCCATACATATAAAATTTCTCAATCTTCAATTCATACATATCAGTCAAGTAAAAGAATACAAAACATCTCATCACATTTCAACTTAAAGATAGAGTAAACTTTATATGTTCACTTTCCCTTTCCCTTTCCCTTTCCAATAATGTTAAGTTTACATACTTGATTCAAGATCAAAAGGTTTAGGAAAAATGAATTTTCTTTTAGGCATAAAACCCTTAAATTACTTTCTTGGAATTTCTTGAAGTCAATGAAAGTTGAGAACTTTTTGAAACTTTTGAACTTTGAGGCATCACTTTATTTTTGGTTTTTTTTTTTCACTAAGCCATTTTTGGCTTGATTTGGGCTTTACCTTGCATTTTGTTGATTTTTTTTTATTCTTTGTGCCTCCCTTCCTCCCAAATACATAAAAACCGTATCCAAACTTGAGTAAGCTCATTTTGGGCTAGGGTAAAACAAAAAGAAGGTATAATATCAAAGAAAAAGGCTTTGGCTTATTATGTGTCTAAATAAACAAAGGTAAAGAAATATATAAAAAGGCTTAAAATAAAGGGTGCTAGGGATACATCAAAATGGTGGGTTTAAAAGAGGCTCAAATGGTCCAAAAAAAATCTAGATCATCTCTTGAGTCAAATACAGCCTAGGATTTCACCTCAAAGGTTGAGTAGGTGAATTTTAGAGTAATATTCATATCTTTAAACTTTTATGCAATTTTAACATCTCACAAATGTTCATAAGAATCATAGCATTTCATTGAAAGAGAATAAAGGCATATGCATAAAAATCATGTTCAAAGAAAAGCATACTTAAGAATTCCTTTCATTACTTCACCATACTTATAACTAACCTCATATTAATCTCAAGTTGATTTTTGAAAAATTTATGCAAAAATTATCTAAGTGAGCATAACCATGATTCTAGCATGTCAATTTGGTTTGAAAGCAAAAAATAAGCCAAGAATTTCAAAAGTCATTTTAAGTTCAAAAAGCATTTTTTCCCCTTCCCCCATACTTACTTCAAACAGTACATATTAATATGAATCACAAAAGTATAAGGGAAAAAAAATCAAAATTCTTTTTGTATGAAGTATCATCCTTGCATTCATTTTATCCCTACAAAATCAAACTTAAAACTTAAAACATAAAAGCACAAAACATAAATGTCCTAATAAAAATGAAAATAAAAAAAATATAAACCATTAAAGTAAAATTTAGGTTGCCTCCCAAGTAGTGCTGATTTTGGTTAAGCTTGACCATACCTAAATCTAACAAATCATCTCATCCCTTTAAGTGAGAGTTTACTGTGTTGCATATTTTTCTTTGGTATGACATAAATAGAATTAGGACTAAGAGGTGTACTAACTCTACTAGCTGGGATGACATAAATTAGACTAGAATTTAACATGGGTTTAGCATTGCTAAGGCTAAAAGTTACGAGTCTTACCAGGTGGACTGGGTTAGGAGGTTTAACAATTAAGTTTGTCTCCTTAAGTTTATCTTTTTCCTTCATTTTTGTTATTGCATGTACATCATCTTCATCCCTAATGATACCATACTCTCCAGATACAAATTGCATTCATTTGTCTTTAAATCTCATGGTAAGATCATAGTTATATACATCAATTAGGGCTTTAAAAGTCAAAATGAAGGGCTTTCCTGATTCCTGCTTTTTATATAGAGCTTGCAAGTGCATAGATCAAGTAATAAAGTGGAGTATTCGAAGTATTGTCTCCTCAAGGATTATAGAATGTAGTGTTGGTTAGTTCATAAGTACCAAAGGCGAAATGCTGAGATATTACATTTAAACAAATGAATATTCAAGGTTTTAGGGTTACAGGGTTTTAGTAAAGATTAAAAGTGATGTTTGGGTAGGGTTTTAAAATTCATCAATTATCATTTAGGAAGCAAAAATTAATGCCAACAACTAATCGTAAAGCCTAAACTCAAAAGATTGCAAAGTAAAGATTCAAAAGATTGTAGACAAAATGCCGAATTGCTTTGAAAGTAAATAAATGTTGTAGGAAAGAAATCAAAGATCAAGAAAGAACATATAATCGAATCTTGCAAAGAAAATAAAATAATATGGATCAATCTTGGTAAAAAGAATGCTTTGCTGAAATTAAAGAAAATAAGAACAAGATTTTACAAATAAGAAAACAAGAAAAAAAATCTTTGAATGAAAACACTTTTTAATTAAAAAAAAGATTTAAAAAATAAGAACTTGGTAATTGGCAAATCTATCACCTAAGCCAATACCTTAACTAAAAAGAAATAAATAACTAAGAAACTAAAAGAAAGAACAAAAGTAAAAAGATGGATGATAAAACAAGTGAATGGCCTTGCCTATTTATAGACATAGGTTCAGCCAATGGGGATAAGTGTACAAGAAATTGAATTTGATTCAAATGCTAAATGATAATCCTATCTTAATCTTTAAAAAGTCTTAGCTAAACATGGTCTTTTCCTTCTTGGAGAGTTAGGCTAAATAGGGGGTCTTAGGTAGCAATCTTGGATTTTAATCTTTGTAACATTCAATTTTGATTCAAACTCCTTCACGTGATAGACTAAGGATTGGGATTTTAAGAATAATTTGATTTTGCATCAATCTTTATAATTATCTTGCATATCTTTTGCTTTTTCAAAACTTTTTATTGGAAAAGCTTAGAAGTCCATCATGAGCACAAATCACTATTGGCCGAACAGAAGAGTCATTGGTGTCTTGAAATTTATCAATGTTAAGCAAAATAGTCCCTGTTGGATAAAATCTTCTTTGGTTGAATGGATTAAGCTTGTAGAGTCCATGGTCTTGTAACTTCTCTTTCTCCCTTGTATGGCTGAATATGATAGAGTCTAAGTGCAAGTCATTCTTTTCATGGCTAAGCAAAAAAAGCATGCTTGTCTTAAAATTTTACCTTGGTTGAATGAATTGTGAGCCAAATGGGCTTGTGCATGCTTGAATTTGGACCAATAGTGGGTGGCATTGTTTGTGCATGGTTGGGTTGAATGTGAGCTTTTCACGATTACATACATGGCTTGCATGTAAATGAATCTTATGTTTAAAAACCTAAAGCCATCAAAATAGCATGAAAAGCACCAAAAATCATCCAAAATTTTACATTTTAGTACCATTTTAATATATAAAAACTGTATATGTTTTGGTGTTGTCACACCCCCATACTTGATTCTTTACTTATCTTTAAGCAAAACCTCAAATCAACGAAACTAAAAAACATCATAACCATCCTCAAAGTAAAAAATTGTACAAAACTCTTTAACATCTACTATCGCATAATACAAAGTTAATAATAAAATAGTCATAAGAATGTCTTTCAAAAGCAAGCTTTCAATTACTTATGCTAATCATACATACAAAGCTGCTCTATCTTTAAATTATGCATACAACTCAAACAAATAGAATGTAAAACACCTTATCACATTTCAATTTAAAGATAGAATAAGGTTCATATGTTCATTTTTCCCATCCCTCTCCACTAATGTTAGACTTATATATTCAACTCAAGATCAAAAAGTCTTTTTGGCTTATAATGTAAGGCTTGGGTCAAGGTAGGAAAAAGAACATTTTTAGGTTTAAAATCCTAATCTTACTTTTTCTTTAAACTTTTTAGACTTTGAATTAATTATGAGTTATTTTTTAGACTCTGACTTGTAAGGCATTCTTTATTGCTTTGTATTTTTTATATTTTTTGGAATGATAGCCATTTTTGGCTTTATTAGGTTTTGCCTTTGCTTTTGTTGATTTTCATGCTTTCCTTGTACCTTTATTCCTCTCAAATACAAAAATATCTTTATGATAAACAAGTAAGCATAGTGGGTTAGGATAAAAAAAAAAGGATAATAATCAAAGAAAAAGCTTATTAGGCTTGTAATGTGGTCAACTAAACGAAGAAAATGATTAATATAAAGGCTCAAAATAAGGGATGCATGATCATAAGATGGGCTTGAAAAAGGCTAAAATAGTCGAAAGAATCATATTCAAAGTTAAGACATGCTCAAGAATTCTTTCAAGTTTCACTATGTCCATACTTGAACTCCATATCATACTTTAGTCATTCAAAAGAATATATATAATTTCCAACTAAGTGAATATCATAACGAAGTTTAGTAAGTCAATTTGGTTTTAAAAGCAATGATGAGTTAAAATAAAAAAATTTTCTTTTTCCCCTACATTTAAATGGAACCATATTTCAAGAAACTCATAGGAAAAAGAAATACTCCCCATAATTCTTTAAGACTGAATATCCATGATTTGTCCTCATTGCTTGTCTTCATTCATAAAAAAAAAAAAAAAAACTCAAACAAAAATATTAAAACATACTTGTCCTAAAAAAATTGAAATAAATCAAGAAATCATAACACTTAAAGTAGAATTCAGGTTGCCTCACAAGCAGTACTAGTTTTGGTCAAGCTTGACCATCCCTATATCTATGTAGAATCCTTTCATTCCTTAGGAAGGACTTTTCCTTGTTACCTCATTCTTTGTGGTATAACATAAACAAACTTAGTGTGAGAAGGTCGGCTAACTTTCTTAGTAGGGATTACATAAACTAAGCTTGAGTTTTTAGAAAGGTTGACAATATTGGAGCTAGGGTTTTCTAAGTTTTTTAGAAGCTCAGGAAGCTTTACTAAAAGGTTAGACTTTTTTAGGGGTTTCTTAAATTCTCTAACTATGCTAACACCTTTTTCATGTCTTATCACATCATACCCTATGATACAAATTGCATTTTCTTATGTTTGAACCTAAGGGTAATGCTAGCCTCATATACATTTTTTTGCAGTGAACAAGAATGGTCTACCTAAAAATAAGGGACCTTGATCATCCTCCATGTCTAAAACAACAAAATCCACAGGGAAAAAATATTTTTCAACTTTCACTAAGACATTTTTCAGCATCCTTTATGGTAACTTAGCAAATTGATCAACAAACATAATGTTGAATGTAGGAAGGAGGTTTCAGTTCTCCATAACCTAGCTGCACAAAAACATTTGTAGGCATTAAATTTATGTTAGAACCAAAAGCACAATGAGCATTAAAGAATTTCAATTTTATAATCATGTAAAGTATAGTAAAACTCTTTTGATTTTTAAACTTTTTAGGTAAGAGTTGTTGAAGCTTAGGGCTGCACTCATCTAAGAATGCAGTTTTTTTTAGCTCCTTGAGCAGCTTTTTTGGAATAGGCCTTAGGGTAGGTAGGTTAACATTAAAACATTTGCCTATACATTCTAGCAGTCATCATTGGTCTTTATTGAACTTTCTTTTAAATTTTTTTCTTTTTTTTCTTTTTCTTATTCTTCAAGATCTTCTTCTTAAAGATCTTCTCCTATCATTACCCCTTGTCCTTAGTTATTTTGTGCAACTGCATCTTAAGCTATCTCTTTAGGTGAAATGTTTTTTTACTAATGCTTTCCCTACTTGTAGCCGTATTTATCCTTCTTTAAGAAACCCTTCAATGTATTATTCTGGATCTTTTTCATAGTCCATCTCAACATTTTCTTCCTCAAGGTCCTCTTCATAGGTTTCAATATCTTCAAGGCCTTCAAACGCTATGAGGTCAAAACTCTCCAAGATTTTTGTACCAAGTCTTAAAAGCCTTTCATCTTCCAAAATACCTTTCTTTTACATAAAATCCACTTCAGGTTATCTTACAAAGCTAGGTAGGTTAACAATTATGGGTTCATCATCTTTCTTATCAAAATCATCCATCCTAACATCCCCCAAAGAATATATTGCATTGCATTCCTTCTTACCTTGTCTTTTTAGGTTAGTTTCAATGTTACTAGGTAGAGTACCTATTGGGTGATTTGCTATGGCTTGGACAAGTTGACTTAAAGGTAGGGTTTTTTTCTTAAGGTAGGTTATAGTTTAGTGGATTGGGGTGGTAATTGTTGATTTGGTTGTTGGTGGCTCATGGTTTGGTTGATTCCAAGAAAAGTTATGGTGGTTTTGACAACCAAGATTGTAGGTATTGCTATGGGGATTATTGTTTGATTTCTTTTGTTAGATGCAGTAGATAGATTTTACCCTATATTGGCATCTTTTTAAGGAATGGGGACCTTCACATATGTTACAGGATATAAAGGGGCTTTGTATGGCATTAATAGGGTTAGCTTGTGTTTGGTTTCTTATGGCTTTAATCTTTTTTGTAAAGGTAGCCAATAGAGAGTTAATAGAAGTAATAACATCAAATTCAAATAAATTAGCATATTTTTTATTGACTTTGCTTTCCATGCCTCACTAGTAATTATTAGTAGCCATCCCTTTTATTAACTCATTGGCCTTTTCAGGGTCTTGCTCATTATAGCCCTGACCAGTAGTTAAATCTAGGGTGGTTCTCATAAGTGCTGTGAGACCATTGTAAAATATCTGAATTTGGAGCCATTAGGGTAAATCATGATGTGTGCATTTTCTAAGTAATTCTTTAAATCTCTTCCATCCATTATATAAGGTTTCACCATCAGTTGCAAAAAAGTGGTGATCTTATTCCTTAACTTTGAGTATTTGCTGGTGGAAAAAACTTTGCCATAAATTTTTAATTTATATCATCCTATATTGTAATTGAACCTGGTCATAAAGAAGACAGCCAAGTTTTCACTTTGTCCTTAAGAGAAAAAGAAAACAATCTTAGTCTAATAGCCTTATCAGAAATGCCATTGTAATGAAAAGTATCACAAAGTTTAAGAAAATTAGAAAAATGTCGATTTAGATCATCACTTGGTAGTCTTCCAAACTACAAAAAAGTTTGGACCATTTGTATAATTGAAGGCTTTATCTCGAAGTTAATGGCTTGAATAGCTAGCCTTTAGATAGATGGCTGAAAACCATCTACATTAGAAACTGCATAGTCTATCAAAGTTCTTTATCCTTCATTATTTGCATTCACCATAGGAGTAGCTACTAGTGGTGTTTATTACTCTTTTCTTCTCCTTCTAAAAGTTCTCTCTATCTTTTGATCAACTCGACCTAAGTCAACACTTTTAATTCTGTGCATGCAAATAAGAAAAAATCAAAGAAAAATAAAAGAAAAATAAAAAAAAAGTAACAAAAAAAGTTTAGATTATAGGAGCTTAGGAATTCTTTATTGATATAGTGAACATGACTATAATCCCCAACAATGGTGCCAAAAACTTGATTGTTGCTTTTTATATAGAGCCTACAAGTGCATAAATCATGTAATAGAGTGGAGTATTCCAAGTATCATCTTCTTAGTGATTATAGAATGTAGTGTTGGGTAGTTCATAAGTACTAAAGGCAAAAGGATGAGATCCTATATTTAAACAAATGAATATTTAAGGTTTTCGGGTTACAAGGTTTCAGTAAAGATTAAAAGCAATGTGTAGACAGGGTTTTAAAGTTCACCAATTGTAACTTGGGAAGTAAAGATTAATGCCAAAAACTAATCGTACAGGGGAAACTCAAAAGATTACAAAGTAAAAATTTAAAATATTGTAGGCAAGATGCTGAATTGTTTTGAAAGTAAATAAATGTTGTAGAAAAGAAATTAAAGATCAAGAAAAAACATAGTTAAATCTTGCAAAAAAATAAAAAAATTTCTATCAATCTTGGTAAAAAGAATGCTTTCCCAAAATTAAAGAAAATAAGAAAAAGATTTTACAAACAAGAAAAGAAATCTTTGAATGAAAACACTTCTTAATTGCAAAAGATATAAAAAACAAGAACTTGGTAATTGGAAAATTTGTCACCTAAGCCAATACATTAGCTAAAAAGAAATAAAAAACTAAGAAACTAAAAGAAAGAAGAAAAGTGAGGAGAGAGCTAATTAAACAAGTGAATGGCCTTGCTTATTTATAGGCATACATTTGGCCAAAGAGGATAAGTGTACAAGAAATTGAATTTGATTCAAATGCTAAAGGATAATCCTCTCTTCATCTTTGAAAAGTCCTAGCCAAACATGGTCTTTTCCTTCTTAGAGAGTTTGGCTGAATGTGGGGATCTTAAAAAGTAATCTTGGCCTTTAATCTTTGTAGCATTCAATCTTGATTCAAACTCTGGCTAAAGCTTGGGATTTCAAGAATAATTTGATTTTTCATCAATTATCTTGATAATTATCTTACATATCTCTTGCTTTATCAAGACTCTTCATTGGATGTGCTAAAGAGTCCATCATGAGCATAATCACTTTTGGTCGAGTACAGGAAAGTTCTTGGTGTCTTGAAATTTTTTGATGCTAAGCAAAAGAGTCCTCCTTGGATAAAATGTTATTTGGCCAAATGGATTGAGCTTGTAAGGTCGATGGTCTTGCAACTTCTCCTTCTCCCTTGTATGGTCGAATGTGATAGAGTTTAAGTGTAAGTCATTCTTTTCATAGCTAAGTAAAGAAAGCATGCTTGTCTCAAAATTTCACCTTGGCCAAATGGATTGGGAGCCAAGTGGGCTTGTGCATGCTTGAATTTGGACCAATAGTGGGCGGCATTGTGCTTGCATGGTTGGGCCAAATGTGAGCTTTCCATGATTACATGCATGGCTTACATAAAAATGAATCTTGTGCTTGGAAAACCTAAAGCCATAAAAATGGCATTATAGACACCTATTTGTGTTCGGGCCCAATTAGGCCCATTGATGTCCAAGCCCGATTGGGCTCATTGACGTCCAGGCCTAATTAGGCCCATTTATGTCTGGGCCCAATTAGGCCTATCCTTGCCCGGGTCCAATTAGATAGTTTTTTTTAAGTTGTTATTATTACATTATATTATTATTATCATTATTATTATATTATATTATATTATATTATTTTATTTTTATTTTTATTTTTTTGTTTTTGTTTTTATTTTTTTGTGTTCCTCTTTTTTTATTCTTCTTTCCTTTATGATCCAATTTGCACATGGACGATAGCAGAGAGAATCAGAATCAAAATCCTTGGTCAAAGTTTTAATTGTAAATTAGATTGCTAAAATTTTAGACCAAAAATCACGTTGGATAGAATGCAATCCTAGGATTTAAACCTAGGATTGATTTTGTTTGTTTCCTAAAATCATTCATAAGGTTGCCTATAAATTGGACTAATTTTACAAAGGGAAGACACAGAAAAATTTTGAGGAAAAAGGTCTAAAAAAATTCTAGCAGTAAAAGTTTCTAGAATTTAGAAGTCAGGATTTAGGGTTTAATTCCTAGTTCTGGGTGTGATTCTAGGTTTCTGGAGTTGAATTTAAGATTACAAAAGGTTTTGGAAAGGATTTAGAGCTTTTTGGGATTTTCTAGGATTTTTCTAGGTTTTTCTAGGTTTTTCTAGGTTTGGATGAGTTTTTCGATGAAGATTTGAATTTTTTAGTGGATTTTTTAGCGAGAGTTTAAAGTTTTCAGCGAGATTCCGATGAGATTCTAGAATCCGATAAGTTTTTCAAAAACTAGTGAGTTTTTTAGTATTTAGTTGAATTTTTCGATGACATCCCCAGAAATCGATAAGATTCTCAGTTTTCAGTTGAATTTGTCGATGGGTTCTTAGGAGAATTCTAGAGAGAAGGTAGAGCTTTTTGGGCTAGAGAGAGAAAGGGAGAGGCTTCTGAGTAGAAAGGCATTGGACCTGACTTATATACTACCTCTACATGACGTTGTTTTGATTGCTTAAGATCCACGTGAACCCAAATCAGGATCCACACACTAACCTTGGTACCGACCTGACCCGATCGCAGGTTTTTTTTTCATTTTATTTTTATTTTTTGATTTCATTTTGATTTTATTTTATTTCTAACCCATTTTATTTTTTTTTTATTTTTTTTTTACATATATTTTTCTGGCTTTAATTTAAGAAAAAGGGTTAGTATTGCCATTTTGTTTCTAAAAGTATAAAAATAATTTTCAAAATAATAAAAAATAAATTAAAAAATCTTTTTAATAAAAAAAAGAAAAAAAGGTCTTTTCAAATAAACAAAAATATTTTTACCCTCTAAACTATTAGAGGATTGCTTTGAAGTAAGCCCTACCAAACTATTGGGAGGCTTTACTATTTTTTCTAAAATAAAAATTAATAAATCCGACAACGAAGCCTCTTCAGAGTGGGACATTAGTTCCATGAATACTCCTAAGGTGAGAGAATTATCTTAAATTGCTACCAAATTATTAGGACAATTTTTTGGTTAATTTTTAATATTAAATTATTTGGTAAATCATAAAAATGATCAAGGCTTGGATAATTTGAAATCAAATTGGTACCATCATTTGGATGGGCGTTGTAGAGGTGCTACAACCTTCCTTATGCGTAACCGACTCCTGAACCTAACATCCGTTTTGCAGGTCAAATTCAATCAGGTAGCCAATCACACCTAAACAAAAAAAGATTTGTGGCGACTCCTTTCATCCATGTCTAGCGGTAGGTCCACATATCTATACATTATGATAACTTGGCAACTCCACTGGGGATATTAAGAGTCAAGCCAGTAAATGATTTCTTATTATCCAAGCTTTGCTTAATAAGTTTGAAATTATTTTATTCCCTTTTATTGCTTATTTTCCTTTTTATTGTGTATACCTGCTTACTTTTTATTGCTTATATTTGCCTAATTATTTATTTAGTGTATATATCTATCATTCATTTGCATGTGCATAACATAAGCCCTTCACTCGGACCCTACCTTTAGGAGAGAGTGAAGTACCTATGCTCTCGTGAGATTTCATGTCTCTACATGAGCCTGGGAAACACTCTCACTCAGATTGAATCCTTTCCGCTTGAAGCTTATAATGGGCAAGGATTAGGGTGCCTTACTAGTCTGTGATGGACGATGATGTAGGGAACAATTTAGGAACCTCTTAGAAATAACCTAAACCACATATAATTAATTTTAGAAGCTTAACTATAGATAGAGCCTTATTCTCCCACCTTTTATAGTTAACCCAAAATCCAAGGTCATGCTATTATTTTACTTGCTATATGGTGTTTCTTACTTATTTTATTATAGTGACTAACTAATTTCTTTATTTTTTTTTATTTATTCTCCTTTTGTACATCATAAACATGTTTACAAATTGCATAGTGTTCTTGCCCTAAAAGTTGTTTCAACAAAAGCTTTCATGGATTCCACAAAACGTCAGGTTTGCGCCTTATCTATGCTTTTCAAATGTGACTCAGCTACAGATGTGAAGTTAGAATCATAAAAGAAGCAACGAGAAGAAAGAGATTACTTACCATCAAGTTATGTCTCTACACTATTAAGGGAAGTTCACCTATTCCTCAAACAGAATGATTTGAAAAACCTATCAGACAAATGAAATGGTATGACCCCTTCAGGTTATGGGGCTTTTTATGAGAAGTTTGGGCATATTACATATATCTTATCAGTAGAGGTTGACCACTCACTTATCAAGGTGATGGTATAATTTTGGGATCCTTCCTACTGATGTTTCATCTTTAATGAGGTTGATCTAGTACCAACAATAGAGGAGTACTCAACTCTAGTGGGTATGCATCTACTGTATCCAAATAGAATATACATGAACAAATACAAATTAGAAAGTCACAGGAAGTTGGGTTAGATCTTAAGAGTGGGAAAGAAGGTCATAGATTTATACATATGAGAGAAAGGAGATCACAAGGGTATTCTATGAGAGGTTCTCCGAGATTTCATTATCAAACATCCAGATGATGATAATAGGATAAGCATGTTTGCTCTTACTATATATGGGTTGGTCATTTTTCCTAAAGTCTTAGGCCATATCGAGATAGAAGTGGTGGATTTATTTGAGCAAATTGAAAGGGGGTCTAATCTTGACTAGCTATCTTGGTAGAAACCATCAAATCTTTGAATTTTTATAAGCAAAATGATAAAGCACGTTTCATGGGCTGTATACCCTTATTATATATATGGATGAAAAGGCATTTCGAATGCAAGAAAAGTGCTTTTACCAGACTTTATTTCTATATTCAGAGTCCGATTAGGGAGTTCTGTCAGAGCATTTAGCCAAAAGTAAATACTCAAAATGAGTGGAAGTATCTGCTACAAAGGCTCACAACTGGTCAGGTAAAATGGTTAGCTCCATGGATGAACAAGGAACCTATGTTGTATCAATGTAGAAAGGAGACAAGGGTTCCATTTTTTAGTCTATGGAGGTCAACGAGTTATGCACCATTAATGGTAAGGAAACAACATGGATCCGAGCAGTTTACTCATATAACCTACAAACTTAGCTAGTTTGAATGTTCATATGGGGAGCCTAAAATTTTTTAGAAGATTGATAGCATGATTAAGGCTTGAAAGAAGACCAAAAGAGTCGACTTAGGGCCATTCACTGATAGAGTCACTCAGGGTTATCTGATTTATAGAAATAATAGGGGTCAAGAGATTACATTTATGCTTTAGGATCATCATTTGCTAGTGGGCCAAGAGTCAGACAATAAAATTTCAGAGTTAGAACATGAAATAGAGAAGGAGAAACTGAAGTAAGAAATTTTGAAGCTACAGAAAGAAAAGGACCAGTGGCAAAAGAAAGCTGAAAAATTAGAAATCCAAGTCTATAGGATTTTTAAAGAATACAGCAAGGCTAAAAAAGTTGTTAGAGAATGAGATGATACCCTTAAAGAGCTAAAGAAGCTATGACAAGAACATAACAGGTGCGTATATAGGTGTAGGCCAAAGAAATAAACAATACAGATATGGCTCGTGAAAATGAAAAGTTGAAAAAAGAGCATGCCCAAATAACAGATGACTTTGTGAAAGTTAAGTAGAAGAATCAAAAGCTTACAAATTACATTTTGACTTTGACATTAAAGTTGAATGAATAAAAAAATCATGTCAAAACCCTCATGGAAAGGCACAGAGAGTTATCCTATTAGGTGTGGTGTGACAAAAGAAAAGGGTTAGGAAGACAAAGATACATAGAGCACCTCACAGCTCAGATAGGTAAGGTGCGATCAAAGTAGGTGAAATGACAAAAAAGGTTGAGGCACTGAAAGCTTTAGTTACACTAGCAGAAGAGCATGGGTAGAGGTTATTAAACTTCATTAAGGAGGCTAAAGATCAGTATAAGCAAGTTAGGCATTTTTATAGAGGGACAGTATTAGATTTGATGTAAACAGACTCTTATGGAATAAATGAAAGTTTTCTTTTGTTGAATTTCTTTTAAGGGGTAAATATTTTCTTTTCTTTTTCATGTATTGCATCACAATCATTCATTCATTCATAGAATCATTATTGATTTTTAATTGTTGTACTAAGGTGCAAGAATAGCTACACATCCATACAATACTCGGGCTCGAGCAAGAATGATGGAACATGACAATATAAGTCACCTTAAAAGGATAGAAAAAGCTTAAGAGGCACTAAAGGGAAAGTTAAGCAAGATTCTGGAAGCCTTAGAAAAAACAAATAGAGGAAAATCGATGAAAAAAGATACTTCACAAGAAGCTACTGAATCAGCATATCCTCCAGGCTTTGACCCATAATAAACTCAAACTACCCTAATATTCCAACCTCAACAAACAGCTTTTCCAAAATACAACTACTCGGGAATGACTTATGCATCTAGTTATGAAAATGTCCAAAGTTATGATAATCTTATTTTTGTTAAAAAGATAGCTGAACCCATTCAGCTCCCTACTTTGGATGATACAAAGCAGAAAAAGAAGCTACAGACAGCTATGCCCTTAGAGAATTCTAAAACTGATTAGGTAATGAACAAGCTTGAAAAAAGATTATGGGCTATGGAAAGAACTAACTTTTATAGATCCATGGATGCAGTGGGACTTTGCCTAGTACCAGATATGGTGATACCACCTAAGTTTAAAGTATTATAGTTTGAGAAGTATGACAGTACTAAGTGTCTTATCACACATATCACCATATACTATCATAAAATGATGGCACACGCTAGTAATGAGAAATTGTTTATACATGTGTTTCAAGATAGCTTAACTGGATCTACAGCAAGGTAATATGTTCAATTAGATAGGACCCATATAAAGACATGGAAAGATCTGACCTGATCTTTTATTAACCATTATCGTCATATCATTGACATGGCACCTGACCGTCTTTTCTTGCAAATAATAGAAAAAAAGGCATCTGAAATCCTTTAAGTAATACACCTGAAGGTGGTGGGATGTAGCTATCTAAATACAACCTCTTTGATGAAAAAAAAAAACTACGGTATTATTTGTGAGCACTCTAAAGTCACCTTATTATGAGAGGATGATCCAAAATACAACTAAAAATTTTGTTGATATGGTGATTTCATGAGAGATCATAAAAAATGCCATAAAAAATGGTAAGCTTGAAAAAGGTAAATCTTCTAAAAGAATGTTTAAGAAGAAAGAAAATAAAACTCAAGCTATGAGTCTTGAAGGGCAGCAATTTAAAAACTACTCTCGGTCTATCTACCCTACATACCACTACATGGTGAACCATACTTTCGTATCTCCTTACCAATCAACCACTCGACCATCTTATCCATCTTCACCAAGATCCCTTGCTCATCCAATCAGCACTACAAGTAATACCAAAAAACCAAGAACTAGGGAAAGACCCACATTTGATCTTATACCCATAAGCTACATTGAGCTATACCAAGAACTTTACAAGAACCACATAATTGCTTATATCCCTGCTAAATAGCTTGAACCTCCTTATCTTAAATGATATGATTTCAATGCTCACTGTGACTGCCATTTTAGAGTAACAGGGCATTCTACTAAAAATTATGTCTCTTTCAAGTATAAGGTATAAAGTCTGATCAAAAAAAGATTGATAAGCTTTAACATTAGTAGAAATTCAGCACCCAATGTCAGCGAGAATCCCCTACCCAATCAATGTTCTGGATGTGGGTAAAAACATGTGAAAAAAAAAGTAGATGAGCTTAAGATACCATTTAACTAGCTATATGAAGCCCTATCTAAAGTTAGGATGATACAACTAATAGCTCCATGCACTTATATGTGAAGAGGCATCCTAAATCAAATATGTAAGTATCATAACGGGGCACTAGAACACTCAATTAACATTTGCAAGAAATTTTTTGGTAAAGTTCAGAAGCTGATGGACTCTTACCAAATAGAGTTATATGAAGAGTCAAGAGCCTCAAAAGACATTAGGGTGGCTATGACAGATAGATGGGTGCCAAAACCAATCATCATAGGTTATAAAGAAAAGACACAATCAGTTGGGAATAAGGTTATCCCCAAACCAGTAGCTTTCAAAGTTCCATACCCAATCCCTTACAAAGATAAAAAAGTAGTACTACAGAGGTATGACTATGAGGTGACGACTCAGGGGTAACAAAAGGGTATGCCAAAATCTAAATATGCCAACATAATAGGAGTAGAGGGCATAACTAGAAGTGAAAGATGTTATACTCTAGAGACTTTAAAGAAAATAAGAAAAGAAAAGGAGAAGCAAACTGAGCCAGAGATTTTAAAGAAAGATGTTTCAAAGTTTGTACCTAAAAAAAAAGCCTGTGAGTTCTTAAAGCTAGTTAAGTATAGCGAATATTTTGTAGTGAAGCAACAGAATAAGATGCCAGCTAGAATTTCTCTACTATCACTTCTCTTAAATTATGAACCACATCGTAATGCCCTATTAAAGGTATTGAATTAGGCTTATGTGGCCCATAATGTATTCGTAGAGTATGTGAATCACTTGGCGAGGAATTTAGTGGTGCCACATCATATCTCTTTTATCGATGATGAGATTCTGCCTGAAGATGGAATGAGCACTAAGGCATTACACATCACTATTAAATGTAAAAGCCATATAGTAGCTAAGGTCCTTATTAATAATGGATCAGCTATTAATGTCATGATTATGTCCATTTAGCCAAGTTGCCCTTTGATATGTCCCATATCCAAAACAATCATATGGTGGTTTGAGCATTTGATGGGACTAAACGATAAGTCTTGAGAGACGTTGAGCTGCCTATGCAAATTAGTCCATATGTTTTCAATATAAAATTTTAAGTCATTGATATCTCCCTATCATACAGTTGCTTATTGAGAAGGTTATGGATCCACAAAGTGGGTGCCATCCCTTTCTTATTGCATCAAAAGATCAAATTTAATGTAAAAGGATAGCTTATGATTGTGGCTAGGGAAGAAGACTTATTAGTGACCCAACCCATAAATGCCCCATATGTAGAAGTGGCAGAAGAATCATTAGAATGCTTTTACTGGCCTTTTGAACCTATTAATGCAGTGGGTAAAGGACTTAAATTTAGCCAGATTGTGATCAATCATATGGTTAATAAAGGTTAGAGTATTGGGTTTTATTTGGACAAGAAACTTCAAAGGAAGAGAGAGTTCTCGAAACTTAAAGACAATAGTGGTAAAGTAAGACTAGGTTATGAGATGGAGAAAGTACCAAGCCACAGTAAGAAGGCAAAGAAAAAACTAATGGTTGTTCCTCGTTTAAGTGAGACTTTTATTCTTAGAGGATACATGTACCTAAGAGTTAAAGAGAATGCAAAAGAAGAATCAAAATAGGACGAAGCTTTTACCAAGCTATCTATTCATATGGTGGATAATGAAAGTCAAAATAAGGAAGCTTTGGTTTACCCCTGCCTGTCGAGATATGAATTGCAAAATTAGAGGGTCATCCAAATGCCTATTATTTTTTATTTTTCTTCAATGTAATCACATCTCCTAATTGTTTATGCCCAAAAATATTAGGATGAACTATTATGTTTGAGCCTTTTATTTTTCATTATATCAATAAAAATAGGATCATGCATTTTGTTCATTTTTTCCATTCCATTCATTACCCTATCAAAGTTTCTTGCCAATATTTCCTATTCTATTAACTTTCAGGTCCCCAAATGAATGCGAAGGTAATCATGAAAATGATCCAAAGTTTAATTTTGAAAACTCAATTAATATCGATGAACTTGATATTAAAGAAGATTCTAAGGAATACACTTTGTCCCTGGATTTAATGAGGCTAATTGAATAGAAAGATAAATTTATTGAGCTTCACCAAGAAGTTGTTGAATTGATCAATTTGGGTGATGTCGAAAACAAGAAAGAAGTCAAGATTGGTACTTCACTTTTAGTGGTTGACCGGTAGCAGTTAAAGGATTTACTTTGGGAGTTTGTGGATGTATTTGCCTGGTCCTACCAAGATATGCCTAGACTCAGCACTAAAATAGTGAAACATAGGCTACCATTGAAACCAGAATGCAAATCGGTGTAGCAAAAGCTAAGAAAAATGAAACCGGAGATGCTGTTGAAAATCAAAGAGGAAGTTAAAAAGCAATTTGATGCAGGCTTCTTACAAGTGGCCAAATATCCTAAATTGGTGGCTAATATAGTACCTGTCTCCAAAAAGGATAGAAAGGTATAGATGTGTGTAAATTATAAAAATCTGAATAGAGCTAGCCCTAAAGACAATTTTTCTCTAGCTCACATTGAAACTTTGGTGGATAATACAGCCTGACATTTGATATTCTTTTTCATGGATGGATTTTCTAGTTACAATTAGATAAAGATGGCCCAAAATGATATGAAGAAAACCATATTTATCACTATGTGAGGAACTTTTTACTATAAAGTTATGCCCTTTGGACTAAAAAATACTGAGGTAACCTATTAAAGGGCTATGGTAACACTCTTCCATAATATGATACAAAAGGAGATTGAAGTGTATATGGTGACATGATTACCAAATCTCAAAAAAGAGATGATCATGTAGTCAATTTTAGAAAATTATTTGAAAGGTTGAGTAAGTTTCAGTTCAAATTGAATCCAATCAAATATACATTCAAAGTCAGGTCAAAGAGGCTATTGGGATTTATAATCGGTGAAAGAGGGATAGAAGTGGACAAAATCCATGCTATCTAAAAGTTATCTTCGCCAAGCACACAAAAAGAGGTTCAAGGTTTCTTGGGCAGATTGAACTATATATCCCGATTCATTTTTTAACTCACTCTTAAATGTGACTCCATTTTCAAACTCCTTCAAAAGAATAATCTTGGGGAATAGAATGAACAATGCCAATAAGCCTTCGATAAAATTAAGTAGTACTTATCAAATCCTCTAATATTAAAACCCCTTATTCTGAGAAAATCATTGATTCTATACATAATGGTATATGAGGGATCAATAGGATGTGTGCTGGGCCAATAAGATGAATCCGATAAAAAAAAGAAAGCTATCTATTACTTGAGCAAAAAATTCACAGAGTATGAGTCCAAGTATTCATCATTAGAGAAAATATGTTGTGCTTTGACTTGGATAGCTAAAAGACTCAGGCAATATATGCTTTACCATACGACTTGGCTCATAGCTAAATTGGATCCCATCAAATAAATCTTTAAGAAACTATCACTATCAGGAAGAATTGTAAGATGATAGGTGATGCTTTCTGAATATGACATAGTATACATGAGCCAAAAAGTAATAAAAAGAAATGTCATTGTAAAATTCTTAGCAAACATGGCTACTGATGATTATGAGCCTATAAAGCTTGATTTTTCAAATGAGAAACTAATGGCCATCTCAGAGTTAGAAGAAGATGATAAGAAGAAAGAGATATGGAGGATGTATTTTGATAGGGCTACGAATGCCATGGAACATAGGATTGGAGCAGTTTTAATATCTCTAATAGAACATTATTACCTTGTTACAACAAGATTGAATTTCAACTATACCAATAATGTAGCTAAATATAAGGCTTGTGTTATGGGGCTGCATGTTGCTTTGGACAAAAAAATTGAAAGATTAAGGGTGTTTAGGGATTCAGCTCTAGTCATTTATCAACTAAAAGGTGAATGGAAAACAAGGGATTTAAAACTTATTCCTTATCACAAATACATCTTAGAGCTGTGTAAACAATTCAAAGCAATTCAGTTTGAACCTTTACCTAATAAAGAAAACCAGATTGCATATGCCTTGGCTACCTTAGCCGTAATGGTACGGATTGGTGATACTGCTAAAATTTAGCCTATCAAATTAGATATGAAAGATGTGCCACTCTATTATGCCAACTTGAAAGGGGAAGAAGATGGTCACCTTTGGTACTATGATATTATGCAATATTTAAAAAATCACTAGTACCAAGATCTAGTAATAAAAAATGATAAGAGAATCTTAAGAAGGTTGGCTATAGGATTTTTTTTGGATGGGAAAATTCTATACAAACAAGGTAAAGATCAAGTATTATTACGTTGTGTAGGTGTCTCTGAGGCCAAAAAGATTATCAAGAAAGTTCACAATGGCATATGTGGAGTACATGCAAATGGACATATGATGGCAAAATAAGTCATGCAAGTAAGATATTATTGGTTGACAATGGAAAAAGATTGCATTGATTATGCTTAAAAATATCATAAATGCCATATTTATGTTGATAAGATCCATATTCAACCCAGTGCTTTACATGTTATAGCATTACCTTGGCCATTTTTTATGTGAGAAATGGATGTCATTAGTCCTATCACACCAAAAGCCTTAAATGTGAATAGATTCATTTTTATGATGATTGATTACTTCACTAAATAGGTTGAAGCCACCTCTTTCACAACTGTGACTAGATTAGTGGTATGTAAATTCATTAAAAGAGAGATAATTTGTAGACATGGGCTTTCAGAAAGAATTATCTCAAATAATGCTAAGAATTTGAATAGCAAAATAATGCAAAAAGTATATGTTCAGTTCAAGATCAAACACCACAATTTAGCTTTATACCATTCAAAAATGAATGAAGCAGTAAAAGCTACAAATAAAAATATCAAAAGAATTCTAGAAAAGATGACTAAAACATATAAGGATTGGCACGAGAAATTGCTTTTTGCTCTACATGTGTATTGAACTTCCATACACACCTCTACTAAGGCAATTCTTTTTTCCCTAGTTTATGGAATAGAAGCCGTATTGCCAGTAGAAATAGAAATCCCATCACTAAAGGTCCTAAAAGAAGTGGGATTAGAAGAAGCTGAATGGATTCAGGAGTACTATGAGCAATTGAACTTTATTAAGGAGAAGAGATTAATGGCATTTTGCCATGGCCAATTGTACCAAAAGAGAATGATGAGAGCTTATGACAAAAAGGTCAGATCTCATCAGTTTTGAAAAAGAGAGTTGGTATAGAAAAGAATTCTTCCAAGTTAACATGATGATAAAGGTAAATAGACCCCGAATTCGGAATGATCATATGTTGTAATTCGGGAGGAGCTTTAATTTTGTAAAAAATGGATGGAGATGAACTTTTTAGTCTTATTAATTTTGATACAGTAAAGAAGTACTTTACTTGATTAAAAAAAAGGTCAAGTTGAAAACCCAAAAGGGCAGTTTAAACAAAAAAAGAGTTTAAGTTGAAAACCTGAAAAGACAGCTTAAATAAAAAAAAGTCAAGTTAAAAACCTGAAAAAGTAGCTTGAACAAAAAAAAAAGTTCAAGTTGAAAACTCGAAAAGGCAACTTGAACTAAAGAAAATAAAAAAAATAAAAAAAAGTTTAAATTGAAAACTTAAAGGACGGCTTGGATCCAAATAAAAAGGTTCGAGTTGAAAACCTTGAAAGCAGCATGAATTGAATGAAAACAAACTCGAGTGAATAGAATACGACATCACTTAGAAGGCATACTAAGGATAATTAACTTCAAAGAGCTTTAAGATGTCGAGGCATCGTATTTTGATTGAGTCTATGAAGAAGATCCAAGATTTGTTGCAAGGTTATTTAACCATTTGTCTGGGGGCATTGTTACCCCAAATAGCTACTTCTGAATAGTCTCTTTATCTCTTTATACCATCATTTGTAATTTGCTTATCCTAATAAATGATAGCCATCTTATTATTCTCTCTTAGTTCTATACATTGCCAATATATTTATCTTTTCTATTCATACTTTACCATGAATGGAAGAAGTGCATAACTTGTGTCCCACATTTTGAAATTAGGATAATGATTAATAATTAAACAAAGCCATAAGAAGTTGTGTGTTACTTTGAAGGATTAAATAAGATAAAGGCCAAAGATGAATTCCTCCAAATAAAAGAAAAGTGGCTTTCCTCAGGGTAGAGGTAAACATTCAGGTTAATGAAAGATGGTTTCTTTGCCAAAGATGTGTATTCAGGTTAATGAAAGATAGTTTTTTTGCTAGAATGTGCAGTGAAGATAAATATTCAGGGTAATGAAAGATGGTTTCTTTACCAAAGGTGTGCAAAAAGGAGAATGCAAAAGCCTTAGTCCCATAATTGATATTTCATTTACATTCTAGATAAGACATGCATTTACATTATCCACTCATCTGATCTTGGCTCAATCTAAAATATTTTTTATGACTCGTGGTTTCATCCTGTTATTTATTTTTGACCTCGACTCGATCCTGGTCATTTCATTTTTTACTCATAGTTTCATCTCGATCAATTGATCTTGACTCAATCCAAATCATTGCTTATGATTCGTGGTTTCATCTTGATCATTTTATTTTGACTCGCGATTTCATCCTGGTCACTTGATCTTGGCTTAGTATAGATCATGATTCATGGTTTTGTCCTGGTCATTTACTTTCAACCTGTACTTCTTCCTGGTCGCTTATTTTTGGACTCGTGATTTTATCACGATCACTTGATCTTGGCTTAGTCCAGATCAGTTTTTTTCATTCACAGTTTCGTTCTAGTCATTTATTTTTTATCTCGACTCTGTCTTGGTCATTTATTTTGACTCATGGTATCATTCTGATCACTTAATCTTAGCTCAGTCCAGATCATTTCTTATGATTCATGGTTTCATCCCGATCATTTATTTTTTACCTTAACTCAATCTTGGTCATTCCATCTTGACTTGTGGTTTGGTCCCAATCACCCGATATTAGTTCAATTTAGTTCATTTTTTAAATTCGAAGATCGTTCTTGATTCGACTCAAATAAAGTGGGTGTCTAGGTCTTTACAACATCTTTGTCTAACAAAGATGTGTAAAGAGGGGCAGTTATAGACGCCCAATTGTGTCCATGCCTAATTAGGCTCATTGATATCCGAGCTCGATTGGGTCCATTGATGTCTGGGCCCAATTAGGCCTATTGATGTCTGGGCTCAATTAGGCCCATTGACGTCCGAGCCCGATTAGGCCAATTTGTGTCGGGGCCTAATTAGGCCCATCCTTGCCCGAGTCCAATTAGATAGCTTTTTTTAAGTTGTTATTATTACATTATAATAATAATAATAATATTATTATTATTATTATTATATTTTTCTTTTTTTGTGTTTTTTTTTTCTTTTTTGCTTTCCTTTTTTATCCAATTTGCATGTGGACGATCGCAAAGAGAATCAAAATCAGGATCCTTGGTTAAAGTTTTAATTGTAAATCGAATTGCTAAAATTTTGAAGCAAAAATCACGTTGGACAGAATGCAATCCCAGGATTTCAGCCTAGGATTGATTCTATCCATTTCCTAAAATCATTCCTAAGACTGCCTATAAATTGGACTAATTTTACAAAAAGAAGACACAAAAAAATTTTGAGGAAAAGGGTCTAGAAAAATTCTAGCAGTAAGGGTTTCTGGAATTTGGAAGTCGGGATTTAGGGTTTAATTCCAAATTCTAGGTGTGATTCTAGGTTTCTAGAGTTGAATTTAAGGTTAAAAAATGTTTTGGAAAGGATTTAGAGCTTTCTAGGAATTTTTTTAGGATTTTTTTGGGTTTTTTTAGGTTTGGATGAGTTTTTCGATGAAGATTTAAATTTTTCGATGGATTTTTCAGCGAAAGTTTAAAGTTTCGGTGAGATTCCAATGAGATTTCCAGAATCCATAAAGTTTTCTAGAAACCAGTGGGCTTTCCAGTTTTCAATTGAATTTTCTAGTGACATCCTTAGAAACTAGTAAGATTTTTAGTTTTCGATTGAAATTGCCAATGTTTTCTTGGGAGAATTCTAAAGAAAAGGCAGAGCTTCTAGGGCTAGAGAGAGAGGGGAAAAGGCTTTTGAGTAGAAGGGCGATGGACCTGACTTATATACCACCTCTACACCATGTCGTTTTGGCTGCTTAGAATCCATGTGAACCCAAATCAGGATTCGCGCACTAACCTTGGTACCGACCTAACCCGATCGCAGGTTTTCTTTTTTTCATTTTATTTTTATTTAATTTTATTTCTAACCCATTTTATTTTTTTTATATGCATATTTTTGGATTTAATTTTAAAAAAGGGTTATTACTGCCATTTTGTTTATGAATGTATAAAAAAAAATTTGTAAATAAAATTTTCACAATAATAAAAAATAAATAAATAAATCTTTTTAATAAAAAAAAGAAAAAAAAAGGTCTTTTCAAATAAACAAAAATATTTTTACCCTCTAAACTATTGGAGGGTTGCTTTGAAATAAGCCCTATTGGGAGGCTTTATTACTTTTTTTTGAATAAAAATTAATAAACCCGATGACAGAGCCTCTTCAGAATGGGACACTAATCACCATAAATACTCATGAGGTGAGAGAATTATCCTAAATTGCTACGAAACTATTGGGACAATTTTAAGGTTAATTTTCAATATTAAATTATTTAGTAAATCATAAAAATGATCAAGGCTTAGATAATTTGAAATCAAACTGATACTATCCTTTGATGGACATTGTGGGGTGCTGTAACTTTCTCAATGCATAATAACTCTCAAACCTAACATCTATTTTGTAGATCAGATTCAATTAAGTGGCCAATCACACTTAGACAACAAAAGATTGGTGGTGACTCCTTTTATCTACATCTAGTGGTAGGTCCACGGATTTATACGTTATGACAAGCATGAAAAGCACCAAAAAATCATATAAAATTTAAATTTTTGCACTATTTTAACATGTAAAAATTGTATATGTTTTGGTTTTATCACTTTCTAAGAACAAAAAGGCTTCATCATCCTTCATGTCTAAAATTACAAAATCCATAGGGAAAGCGTACTTACTAGCTTTTATTAGCACATTCTCTAATATCCCTTATGGCTTTTTAGTAGATCTATTAGCAAACTTTAAAGTGCATGTTACAGGTTTCAACTCTTCACATCCTAGCTACATAAAAACTTAAAAGCATTAGATTAATGATGGATCCTAAACCTTAAATAGCATCTTGAAATTTTAAGTGACCAATTTTGCAAGAAATTATGAAACTCCTTAGATCTTTTTACTTTTTAGGAAAGAGTTGTTAAAGTTCAAGACTATAGTATTCCACATATATGGCATTCTTTAACTTTTTAAGTAACTCTATTGAAATCGACCTTAGTGTAGGTGGTGCTACATCAAAAAATTATCTACAAGTAGACATTTGTTAGGTCATCCTTATCCTTTTTACTTGTTGAATCTCTTCTTATTGAATCTCCTTTTTTTAAACTTTTTCTTAATCTCAAGTTGGATGCTTTCTAACAATGCTCTCTCAACTTACATACGCATCACTCTTTTTTCAATAGATCTTTAAATGTATTCCTTAGGATCTTCTTTATATTCCTCAGGATATTCTTTTATATCTTCATAAGGCCTAATGCTTTTACAAGCTTCTGATTGTTGTTTTTTTTATAGTTTGCAAGTACATAGATCAAGTAATAAAGTGAAACTATTTTAGTATTGTTACTCAATGGATTATAGATTGTAATATTGGATTGCTTACAATTACCAAAGGTGAAAGCCTAAATCTTATATCTAAATAATTAAAAGTTTAGAGGTTAATTATAAAATAAGATAAGAGAAGATTAAGAGTAATATTGTAGGCTTAGATCTTAGCTTCATCAACTGTCACTTAGAAAGTAAAATAGTATAGCCAAAAACTTGATCAAAAAGAATAATAAGTGAAATCTTGAAAATAAAGAGAGAATAAGATTGCCAAATGTTTCTAAAGAATAATGCTTACATAAAAATAAACATATAGATCATCCAAAAAGAGTAATAGTTGAAACTTGTTATAAATCAAACTTGTAAAATAAAAGAATGCTTGCCTAAAATAAAAAAGTAAAGAACAAGATTTGAAAGCAAAAGTAATGAAAAAGAGATCTTGGGAAAACACCACTTTTAATTGAAACAAAAGAATTTTGAAGAACAAAGCTTTTTCTTATTGGTAAATCTATCACCTAAGCCAATAACTATACTAAAAACTAAAGAACTAAGAAAATAAAGAAGAAAAGTAAGGAATATGATGATGAAATGAGGTGAACGACCTCTCTATTTATAATGATGGATTCAACTATAAAGGGATAGGATTACAAGAATTGTTTTTAAATTCAAATGCTACATGATAAAGCTTAATCTTGATCTCTAAAACATCATGGCCAAATGGGACTTTTCATGGTGGAGTGGTTTTAGCCAAATGGTCTCTTGAGATTTAATCTTAGCCATTTGATCTTTATAGCTTCCATCTTGATCCATTCTTATAATAGGTTCTTCTAACTCTTGAATTACAGGACAAGGCATTTGAATTTCATCCAAACTCTTTAAATTCAAATGGCGAGAGTCCTCCTTTTATCATGATTTTTTAAAGAACAATCAAGAAAGTTCTTGTCTATCATAAACTCTTTTAGTGGAATGCACCTAGTCTTTTTGTTGGATGGAAATTGCATGAAGTCTCTTGGATTATGTTTTAGCCAAATGGAGATAAGAGATAAGAGTCCTTATTCATTTAAATTCTTTTATGGTTAAGCAAAAGAGTCACTCTTGCATTAATCATTTTTTGGCCAAATGGATAGAGTCCTCTTGATCTTGAAATTACGTGCAATTCTTCTTTGAATAGGGGTGATTGAATAAGATGAATCATGAGAAAGTCTTAGTGCATGCCATGTTCAACAAATAAGTATTATCTCTTTGTATTTTTACTTTGGTCAAATACCACGGGAGAGGTGGATATGTCTTTATGCATGTAAAACTTTTTCTTGGCCATATGAATGGATGGAATTGGGCTAATGAGGTTCGGCCATAGGTTTCCAAGATAAGGCTAAATGTGCTTATTGCATGTTTACATGCATGATTTATATTAAAATGAAGTCCATAGGCTTAAAACCCTAAAAGTCACAGAAAGGCATTAAGTTACTAAAAATCAATCAAAATTTAAATTTTTACACCCATTTTAACATGTAAAAATACTATATTTTTAGGTGCTAATAGCTTCCAGTGCCATAGGTTCAAAATTGTCCAAAATTCCTCTTCCAAACCTTAACAGCTCTTTATCCTTCATTATGTCTTCCTTTCCAATGAAGTCCACTTCATGTTACTTCATAAAGCTAGAAAGATTTACTACTATAGGCTTGTCCATCATGTCTTCATCATCAGATTTCTCTATCCCATCATCCTCAAAGGAATAGATGGCATTATATGCTTCTTTGCCTTGTCTTTTAGTATTAGACTCAGTATTGCTAGACAAAGTTCTTATAGGGTTGTTAGCTATGGTTTAGGCTAGTTGACCTATTTGATTTTCAAGATTCTTTATTGATACAGCTTGGCTTTGAATGTTGGTATTGTTGGCTTGTAATAACTGGGTTAACATTTCCTCAAAATTGAGTTTTTTTTCTTAGAATGGGTTAAAGGGTTATGGATTATGGTGAAAGTTATTGTTTTGATTGGTGGATTGGTGTTAGGTCGATGTCAATAAAAATTGGGGTGGTTATGCTAGCTTTTATTATAGGTGGACTTGCATTGTTGGATGAATTAGATTGGCTCTACTCTAAATTGACACTTTTCACTTGAATAGGGTCCTTTATAAATATTGCATAAACAAATGAGTTTTAGAGTACATTAACAAGATTGGTTTGATATTGGGATCCTAAAGCTTCTATCTTTTGGGTTAAAGTAGCCATCTAAGAGTTTATGTAGGTAATGGCATGAATCTAAAAAAGACCAACATATTTCTTATTTACCTTTCCCTTCATGCCCTATTGGTAATTGTTAGTAGCCATCTCTTCAATCAACTGATGGGCCTCATTAGCAATATTGCTTGTGATGGCTCTTCCAATAGCTGAATCTAAAGTTGTTTTCATAAATAGTGTAAGACCATTGTTGAAAATTTAAATCTGTAGCCATTGGGGTAGACCGTGATGAGGGCACTTCCTTAGTAATGCCTTAAAATTTCTCCCAAGCATTATACATATTTTTGCCATCTACTTGCATGAATGTGGTGATCTTATTTCTCAACTTGGCTGTCTTGGTTGGTGGAAAGAACTGTGCAAGAAATTTTTGTACCGAGTCATCTTAAGTTGTAATAGACATGATGGTAGTGAAGATAACCAACTCTTCACCTTGTCCTTAAGAAAAAAAAAGTCTTAGTCAAATTCCATCATTAAATAGAGGTTAGGATCATCGCTTGGTAGTCCTCTAAATTATACAAAAGATTGGACCATTTAGATAATCAAAAGCTTGATCTTGAAGTTGTTTGCTTGAATAGCTAGCCTTTGAATGGGTGGTTGGAGGGGATTGCATCCTTCAAGGTTCTTTAAGCTTCATTATTTGCATTTGCTTTTGGTGCAGGTGTAGGTGCAAATGGTGTGGCTTGCTTTTTCCTTTTTCATCTAAATGTCCTTTCAATCTTTTGATCAATTAAAGCTAGTTCCAAACTTTTCAAACTACGTATATAAACAAGAGAAGATTAAAAAAAATAAAACAAAGAAAAAGTAAAGGTTTAGATTACAAAAGGTTAGAAAATCTTTTTTGATATTAAATTAAAAAATCTCTATAATCCTCGATAATAATGCCAAAAATGTGATAGCTTATTTTCGTAGTAACTTAAGTGTACAAATCGATCAAGTAATAAAATTATAAATATTCAAGTATCATCTCTTATAGGATTATAGATTGTAATGTTGGGTGGATTCAAATACCAATGGTGAAAATCAAATCTTTTATATCTAAACAAATGAATACTAGAGAGGGTTGCAAAACAAATTAAAAAAGCAATGTAGAGAGGATTATAGGCCTAGATCTTTACTCCAACAACTATCCCTTGGCAAGTAAAAGTGGTCGAATATTACTAAAAGAAATGAAAATTGTTTTGAAAACAATGAAGAATAAGTGAAGCTCGAAAGCTTGTAGAACATAAATCAAGAATGCATAAAATGAAATATAAATGAAAGAAATATGAAATCTAAACTTGAATAAAAGAGAAAATGATTGCCAAAACTTGTAAAACATAAAAGAGTTGTAGTTGAAATTAATAAAAGAGAAAAGAGTTGAAACTAGATCTTGAATAAAAAGAATACTCATATTAAATGAAGAATTTAAGAAAACAATTGTATCAAAGAAAAGAATTTTAGTAAATAACTTTGTTATTGGCAAATCTGTCACCTAGCCAATAACTAGAACTTAAAAAAAAGACTAAGAAAAGAAAAAGGAGAAGAATAGGATGATGAACAAGTGAAATGGCCTTGTCTATTTATATGCATAGATTTGGCCATAAAGGGTAAAGATTACAAGAGTTTGACTTCTATCCAAATTGCAAAGGATAAAGTTTATCTTGATCTTCAAAGAGCTTTGACTGAATGAGAGTCTTATTGTAGAAATATCAAGATCTTGTTATAAAATCTAAACTGTCAAATATTAATGGATTTGAATTTTTAAGTGATTAGGTTGTTAGGTAGATATGAAGTTTAAATTTTAGTCTATTTAAATCCTTGTAATTCTTATGTTAATCAATAAGAAGTTGTCTTCTCTTTCTCCTCTATTTTGTTCTATTCTATTTACATGGTATTAGAGCATAGGCATTTCACTTAAAAGCCGTGATATCCAAAATAATCATGATCGAAGAAAAGGGCATAACATTTGTAGGTGCTATTATTAGAAGTGTTTCTACTGTAAATATTAATGGATTTGAAAATCCATCTGTCCAATTGACAGTTCATAAACTAAAGAGTAAAAATTATCTAGAATGGGCACAATCAATGAAGCTCATGATTAATGGTAGGGAAAAGCTTGGCCACTTAATGGGTGAGGCTAAAAAACTAGCTAGCAATGACCCAACATTGAGGACATGAAGATCTGAGAATTTTTTAGTGATTGCATGGCTTGTAAATTCTATGGAGCCAGTAATTGAAAAAACTTATTTGTTCTTATCAACTGCAAAAGAAGTATAACAAGTAGTTTGAGAGACATACTCTGATTTGAAAAACTCATCTAAAATCTTTGAGTTAAAGACAAAGCTATGGCATTCTAAACATGATCGATAGGTGCCAGAATATTACAATAAGATGAAAGCAATGTGGCAAGAGCTGGACTTGTGTTATGAAGAAGATTAAGAGTGTACAAAATGATAATGTAAGATACATGAAGAGGATGGAAAACGACAAAGTATACATTTTTTTAGCAGGGCTGAACAAGAACCTAGATAAGGTTAAAAGTCGAATTCTTGGCAAGAAACCACTACCAGCCCTTTGTGAAGTGTTTGCTGAAGTAAAAAGAGAAGAAGGCCAATGAAAGTTGATGTTGGGAGAGAATAATCAACATGCTACTGAAGTTTCTGCTCTCGCCACTAAGATCCTATCTTATAATCTATAGACACAGCAAAATAAAAGAAGCAAGAAAGTCTGGTGTAATCATTGCCATAAGCCATGACACACAAAAGATACATGTTGGGAATTACATGGAAAACCATAAAATTGAAAGCCAAGATCATCCAACCGTGAATCAAGAGTATTTTAAATAGGTGTCGATGAGTAAGCAAAAGCCTTAAAGACATCTCATTTTAGTAAGGAATAGTTAGACCAACTGTATAAACTATTTCAATCCATATAATTCTCAAACAATGTGTCTTTCTCTTATTCTTTAGCTCAAAAGGTAATCATCTTCAAGCTATTGCTTTTAATGTGTTTTTCATTACTTGCTATCCATGGATCATTGATTCTAATGCAACAAACTATATGACAGGTTGTTCTAAATTATTTTCTTTTTATAGCCCATGTGTAGGAAATCAAAAAAAAATTGCTAATGGTTCATTTTCAGCAATTGCTGGAAAAAGATCAATAGCCATTTCAAAATCTTGTATTCTTTCTAATGTCTTCCATGTTCCAAACCTCTATTGTAATTTGCTATCTATTAGCAAATTAACTTGTGATTTAAAATTTTATGCTAAATGCTTCTCAACTAATTGTGAATTTCAAGAATTAAACTCAAGAAGGATGATTAGCAATGCTAGGGAAAGTAGTGGAATCTATTATTTTAAAGATAGAAGTACCATGTGTGGACAAGCTTAAATGACTCATCTTGGGCCAATCTCTGTCGTTAGTAATAATGATGTAATGTTGTAGCATCTTAGGTTAGGCCTCCTAACTTTCACTATTTGAAGTCTTTTGTTTTCAGATTTATTTAAGATTAAAAATCCATTTTTTTCAATGTGATATTTGTCAAATTGCTAAGCATCATCACCCATCATTTCCTATTCATTCTTATAATTCCTTTAAGCCATTTGCTTTTGTTCATAATGATGTGTGGGGTCTATGTAGGACACTAACAATTTTTGGGAAAAGATGGTTTCTAACATTAGTTGATGATCATAGAAGGATTTGTTGAGTTTATCTACTCAAAGAAAAATCAAATGTTGAACATGTTTTCAAAAATTTTTGTAGTATGTTGAAACATAATTTCAATAAAAAAAATTTAAGTGTTTCAAAGTGATAACGGGAAAGAATACTTTAATCAAATTCTTGAAATATATTTTTTAGAAAAGGGATTATTTATCAAAGCTCTTGTATTAACACTCCATAATAGAATGGAATAGCCAAAAGAAATGGTTATTCTTATTATTAGAACATGTTTTCAAAAATTTTTACAAACATCTTTTAGAAGTAGCTAGGTCTTTAATGTTTATAACTAAGATACCTAAATACTTATGGGGATGAGCGATTCTTACTGCTACTTACTTGATTAATAGAATGCCATCAAGAGGATTAAACTTTCAAACACCATTAAATATGTTTAAAAAATGTTTTCTAATGTCACGTTTAGTATTTTATTTATCTTTTAAAGTGTTTGGATGTGTTTCTTTCATGCATATGCATGACCATAATCGCAACAAATTAGACCCACGAGCTATAAAATGTGTTTTTCTTAGATACTCTTCAACACAAAAAGGGTATTGTTATTTTCATCCTTAAACAAAAAAGTGAACAAAAAAGTTTTTTATAACTATGGATATCACTTTTTTTTAATCTCAAAGTTTTTTTAACACTCCTCTTTATGGGAAAAATAACTATATTTGTGAAGACTTGTTATTTGAACTTGAAGGTAAAAACAAAGATTTTGTACTAAAACTAAATATTTTAATGAGTTTGGATTTTGAAGTTTCAAATTTGGAAATAGAGTAGCCTACTTCACTGCCTATAAGTGAAATAGAAACTAGAATAGAGATTAAGAAATAAAAAGAAAAGTTTTGAGCTTATTGTTTACTCAAGGAAAAAACAAATTTAAAAGAAAGATGACATCATAACTTTACAATGCCAAAAATTTGGTACGAGGCCAGATCCAAATAACATAGTTTTTTCAAGTCCATGTACCTCTTATGAATTTGATCCTTCAAAATTGATATTTTTAATTCTGTAGATATTCTAATTGCTCTTAAGAAAGGTGTTAAAACATGTACTAAGCATCCAATTTCTAAGTATGTGTCATACAAAAATCTATCACCCTTGTTCTATGCTTTTACCTCACAATTGTCTAGTGTAGATGTTCCTAAGAATATATAAGAGGCTCTAATTGTTCCTGAATGGATGGACGCTGTCTTTGATGAGATGAAGGCTTTAGAAAATAAAGACACATGGGAAAAGGTTAGCTTACTGGAAAAAAATATTCCTATAGGATATAAGTGGGTGTTCATTGTAAAATTCAAATCAGACAAGACTTTGGAATGTTACAAAACAAGGTTGGTAGCTAAAGGTTTTACACAGACATATGGGATAGACTACTAAAAAATGTTTGCTCTAGTTGCAAAATTAAAAACAATGGTGTGCTTTTGTTTGTGACTATAAACTTGGAATGGTTATTACATCAATTAGATGTTAAGAATGTATTTTTTAATGGTAACTTAGAAGAAAAGGCCTTTATGGATGCTCCAGCTGGATTTAAATATTATTTTGGGTCTAAAATATGAAGGTTAAAGAAGTCTTTATATGGTTTAAACAGTCTCCAAGGATAAGGTTCGAGCGATTTATAAGGCCAATAAAGAATCAAGGCTATAGTTAAAGACAAACCAATCATGCTATGTTTATGAAACATACTAACAGTGAAAAGATTATCTATGTAGATGACATAATCCTTATAGGAAGTGATAATGCTGAGATAGCTAGATTGAAGAGAAATCTTACAGTAGAATTTGAGATAAAAGATTTGGGACCATTATGGTATTTTTTAGGAAAGAAATTGCTAGATAAAAAAAAAAAAGAAATTGTTGTATCATAAAAGAAGTACATCTTAGACTTGCAAAAAGATACTAGAATGAGTGGTTGCAAGCTAAATGATACAACAATGGACCTAAACCAAAAGCTTGGAAGAAAAACCTAATGAATGCCAATTAAAAAAGGAAAATACCAATGCCTTGTAAGAAAACTAATCTATCTTTCCCACACAAGACTAGACATTACATTCGCAGTTAGTGTTGTAAGCCAATTTATGCACTCACCATATGAAGAACATCTTGATGTAGTATATAGGATTTTGAGATATCTTAAGAATACACCTGAAAAAAGATTATTATTCAAGAAAAACCATTTAAGAAGTGTGATAGTTTTCACAGATATAGATTGGGCAGGTTTAATCACTAATAAAAGATCAACTTCTAGTTATTATGCATTTTTTGGGTAATCTTGTCACTTGGACAAGTAAAAAGCAAAACGTTGTTGCATGAAGTAATGTAAAGGTAAAATTTTGAGTTATGGCTAATGGAGTATGTAAGATGATGTTACTGAAAAGAGTTCTTGAAGAACTAAAGCTAGAATCATAACCTCTTATGAAATTGTTTTGTGATAATAAAGTAGCAATCAGCATAGCTAATAATCCAGTTTAGCATGATAGTACAAAACATGTTGAGATTGATAGGCATTTCTTTAAGGAGAAGTTAGAAAGCGGAGTAATCTGCATGCCATTTGTCACCTCAGAGCAACAAACAGCAGACATTCTAACCAAGAGTTTGTCTAGACTTGGTTTTGAAGCACTAGTCAACAAGTTAGGCATGATTAACATCTATGCACTAATTTGAGGAAGAGTGTAGAAATATCAGGATCTTGTTATAAAATCTTAACTATTAAATATTAACATGTTTGGATTTTTAAATGATTAGGTTGTTAGGTAGATATGAAGTTTAAATTTTAAAATTTAAATTTTACTCTATTTAAATCCTTTTAGTTCTTATGTCAATCAATAAAAAGTTATTTTTTCTTTCTTCTCTAGTCGAATATGTTTCTGTGTAATTCATCTTGGCCCTATGATCAATCTTGAAATCCATCATGCTTCAATCTTCATCATTGATTTGGCTAAGGTAGGAAAACAAGATAAAGTGATGGAATTCAATCCAAATTGCTTTAATTCAAATAGCAAGAGTAATTTTTTTATCATAGTTCTTTAAAAGATACACAAAACAGTCCTCTTTGCATGAAAACATCTTTAGCCAAAGAAGGTAATGTCCATGTGAGCCTAAAATTGCTTGAAGTCTTTTTAAAATTTGACTTAGCCAAATGGATATGGGAAATGAAAGTCCTTGTAATTTCTCCTTCGCCTCATGATTAAGTTTTTATGTAAGTTAAACACTTTAAATCTTTTTAAATCTTGCTATAGTTGAATGTGAATGATATAGAGTGTCTTTGTGCATGTGAACTCATCCCTGGTCGAATAGATAGGTGGAATTGGTCAAAGAAAATTCAATTACTATCTTTCTTGTATTGCCAAAAGCATCTTGCATGCTGGATTACATGGGTTGCATGATTTCACATCCCATGGCCTTAAAACCTAAAAATCATGAAAACAACATTAATAGTACCTAATTCAACCAAAATTTTAAATTTGTACACCAATTTTGATATGTAAATTTACTATAATTTTAGGTGCTATCGATTGACTTGGATAATCTTGCTAACTTATTTTTTTTTTATCTCTTTTAGATAAATCTTGCTAACTTAACACTTATAAGACAAGAGATTGTATGGTTAGCCTTCTTTTATGGAAAATAGTCTCGTTCTCTTTTAAACTTTCTCAAGCAGCTCTCAAAGTTTCAACTTTGAGTTGTTTTCTTGAATGGTAAATCTTTTCTTTTCTTGACTTTAAGCAGCTTCAAAAGTCTTGAAATTTTTAGTTGCTTGTTCGTTCTTATTTCTTGATGAGTTCTTAAAGAGTTAAATCTCTAAAATTGAATATGTAAGTTTGGCTAAATCTTCTTGAAAATCAAAAGTTGAAAGTGTTATGGAAAGTTTTATTCAAGTTGGAATAAATATTGTTCATTCTTGGAGACTACTTGGAGTTTACCTTCAAGTATGACTCTTTTTTAAAAAAAGAAAATCAATTTTGAATTTAAACATCATATGTATGCCACCATCCTTTTTAGAAGTCTTTATATATCCATGCAAATCTTAGTTAGAATAAGTGCAATCCAAGTAGAGATAAGATTTTCAAATCAATGTAGAAAAATCAAGAGCTATTTGGACTTTTCAATTTAAACAGAATTGTCAAGTCATCATGCCACATTGTCATGACATTTCGAGACTAAGGAAGTTCCTGAGCATCGAACGAATAGGGATTTTGAAAGTAAGGGCCTAAAAAAGCATTTTCAATAAAAATCAAAATAAGAAGTCACCACCAATCTTTTTTAAAGTGTGATTGACTGCTTAAAAATTTTTATCCTCTTTGATAAAACATTTAAAAGATTTAGGTTTTATAAAAAGAACAAATTTAGGTTTGCAAAATCAGATTTAGGGTTCGAGAGTCGGTTACACATATGAAAGAATTAGAACCCCTACAATGCTTGTCGAGGATGGTACCAATTGCTTGCATGTTATCCTTATACTTTGGTTAAAATGGTCCCATTTTAATGTTTAAGATTAATTCTTTTTCCTTTTTTATTCTAAAAAATACAAATCTCTTCTTTCTTTCTTTTTTCTTTTGGAAAAGCAAAACATTTTAATTTTTTTCTTTGAAAAGCAAAACAATATTTTTTTCATCAAAATGAAAATTTCCTAAGTATCATCATATCTTTTCTACTCTCTTTTATTTAGGTAGAGTTTCGAAAATATTTCTAACTTAGAGATTTTCAATTTATCTCTCAAAATTGAGATAATACCTCACATAAATAAAATTCATTAAAAGTCCCCCTATAGTTAAGCTAGATCTCAAATGCTATATTTATTTGAGATATCATCTTATTTTAAAACACTTTTATTTGAACAAACTTTATTTATAAAACTAATGCATATATGCATAAGCATAGTAATAATATGGATGCATGATGATTGAATATGAATGACAAAATATGAATGCATAGTAATTTAAAATGCATGTAACAATAAAGTAAAGTGAAATGCAAATACAAATGCATGGAAAAGATCAAGGGTTGATTTTAGGGTTTGAAGGTTGGTTCGAGGTCTTATGGTTTAGGGTAGGTTTAAGGTAGGTTTAGGGTTTAGGTCAGGCTTTGAGTTCGATTTAGGGTTTCAATTGTTTGGGGTCTGGGTTAGGGTGTAAGGTCAAGGTTAAGGTTTGGGATTTGATTTGAGGTGAAAGTTTGGGGTTTAGTTTAGGGTTTAGTGGGTGGTTTAAGGATTCATGGGTGGTTTGGGGTTTCATGGTAGTTTAAGGTTTCATGGTGGTTTAAGGTTTTGAGGGTTTAGGATTTTATGGGTGGTTTGAGGTTTCATGGAAAATGCATATGACAAAAATAAATAACAAAAATGCCATTCGTAGAAATATAAATATTGATGCATGTGACAAATAATAAAAATGTCATTGGTAGAAATGTAAATATTGATGCATGAAAAATGCATAACTAAGGAACAAACTAATTATAAATCTAGGTATTTTAAAAATTATATGACAAATTAAATGTGCATGTGAAAATGTGATGTAAATGAATCAAATACTCAAATTTTTTAAACTTTCAAAACATGTTCCATGATTTTTTTTTTCTTTTGAAATTCAAGTACACACAAAAAAATCACCAAAAAGTATACTAAACTAACAATTTTATCTCTTGAAAAATTAATCAAACATATTGGAAACTTGAAAAACAATGCAAGAACGCAAGTAAACATATATGAATCAACCAACCTCTAGCAAAAACAAAGGAAGAAAGTTTTGACCAAGCATGGGAATGGCTTGGCTGAACCTCCTCAAGGCCTCTCACAACCATGCTTTCATTCTATTCAACTCAAACATGCATTAAATTTCAAGACATTCATCATATAGAAACATTTTAATTACAAAAGGAATTCCTTTAAACATGTTGTAAACTGGAATAGTAAGGTAGCCATAAAACCTAGAACATGACCAAACACTAACTAGGTCACTAACTAACCAAAATTTATGTAAAATACAAGCAAACTAATCATCAAAGAGAACCAAAAGGAGGTTCAACTATGATGAAGCTATGCTTGGCTAAACCTCTAAATGGTTTTTAATGGTAGATTGGCTTTTTTTTATAACTTTATTTCAAATCATGCTATGAGTTAGTTGTTTGAGATTTTGGATCAAATTTGAGGCTAAGAACACAAGCAAAAAAGAATCTTTTTTTCAAGAAAAACAAAAAAAAAATAAGGAAAACCAATATGAAAATGCAATGATATGTGATGAAAATGCAAGCAATGCAAGATAGAAATTAGCAAAATTATACCTCCAAGCTAGTGAACTTCCAAGATTTTTTTTCCTTTCTTTTTTTCTTTGGTTTTTTCATGTTCCAGCCCTTCCTCCTCTTGCAAAATCGCTTCTTCCATCCCGACCTCATGAAAAGAAAAAATCTCTCTATGAGAAAATACTTATTTATAGCTTATTGTAATATTGTAATCTATATATATTTATATATTTATAAATATATATCTTTAAAATTAAGTGTTTGTATCATTAAAATTAAGGACAAAAAATTAGAATAGATAATCCCTCAATTAGAGGATCAATTTTAAGAAGATTCAGTTTCCTAGTATACCCATTAGTTAGTTGTATATAAACCTAAGGTGCTTGTATAATTCTTAATGAGCAATTTTTCAATATACATTCAGTTTTCGATACAGTTTTATTTTTTAGTTTTTTCACATGGTATCGAGCTTTAGGCTTTTCTTGGGAAGAAAATTTTTTCAGCCTTTATTGTTGAATTCTATTTTAGACATTCATAACCAAATTTTGTTAAAAATTTCAGTCTTATTTTTTTTCTTCTTTGGCTTTCATTGCCTAGAATTATCTCTAACTAAACCTTTATTGTTAAGCTCATTTCAATTCTAAGAAAGATAACCATGTCAAAGATTACAGAATCAGCCACTATTACCTAATTTGAATAAGTGACAACTGATAAAACTACTAGAGTACTACAGAAGTCTTGGGAACAAAGAAACTTGGACAGAGAAAAGATTGAGAAATTAAGAAGCCTATAGAAAACTTTTAAAAAACTTACTAGGTTATGTTTTTTGGGTAAAGTCTCTAGTTTAAGTAAAGTTTCTAGTTCTCATGGATTAAATGTCTCAGTTAAGCCTATTACAAGTTATTAGGTCATTGATTTAAAAGTCACAAACCATATGACGCATTCCTCACAGAAGTTTAGTACATATACCCTATACCCTAATATTAAGAAAATTGTTGCTGCAAATGCTTCATTTACTACAATGACAGGATTAAGAGATGCTCAAATTAATCTCTCGTTTATTCTTAAAAATATTTTTCATGTTCCTGGATTGTCTACTAATTTGATTTCTATACAAAAACTTATCAGAGACATGAAATACAAAATGACTTTTTATCCCTCATATTGTGAATTTCAATACTAGAGTTCGGGAAAGAGGATTAGACTTGCTAAAAAGAAAGATGGATTATATTATCTTAAGACATTAAGCAAAACAAGTAATATCAAGAATAATTTACCTTTGTCATTTTTTTATGAAAAATCTCTCAATAAAGATAAAATATGGCTTTATCATTTTCATCTTGGACATTTTTGTTTGGAACTTTGAAAAACATGTTTCTTTCTTTATTTAAAGGATTAAATGTTGAAATTTTCATTATGATGTTTATCAACTTGAAAAGCATAGATGTGTGTCTTTTCCAATTAGCAATTCATAGTGACGTATAAGGTCCTTCTACAATTCCTAATATTTTTAGTGTAAAGTGGTTTATTTTTTTCATTGATGATTGTACTAGGGTCTCTTAGATATTTTCACTTAAATTCAAATCAGATGTGAATAGTATATTTTTAAGCTTCTAAAACATGACCCAAAATCAATTTGAAGTGAAAATCAAGAGATTTAGGTTTGATAATGTAAGAGATTATTTCAACAAAAGTTTAACTACCTATTCCCAAAAGGAAAAGATTATCCATAAGTCATCTTGTGTTAATACTACACAACAGAATGGAGTGGTAAAGAAAAAAAAGTCATTTATTACCCACAACTTGAACTTTATTATTTCAAGTAAACGTACCCAAATCCTACTAGGGAAAAGTTATTCTCACTGCCATGCATATTATAAAAATAGGTTACCTTCAAAGATTTTGAGATTTAAAACTCTTATGGAACTACTCTCATAATTCTGTTGCAACTTTAATACTAAACAACCTCACACTAGGATATTTGGTTGTACATTATTTGTTCATGTTCATAGTTATAATAGGGGGAAGTTGGATCCTAAAGCAATTAAGTGCATTTTTTTGGGTGGTCATCAACTTAGAAAGGGTATAAGTATTACCATCCTCTTACAAAAAAATTATGTGCCTGCAAATATTACTTTTGAATAAAGTAAATCATTTTTTACTCAACCCTATCTTCAAGGGGAGACTTCATTCATAGAAGATAAGGATAAAGATTTCTTTTTGCTTGATTTGTCCTCTTTTTTTAGCCATTAGTTCTTTTAAGTCTAAACCTGTTTCTTTTGAGTTCAAGTCAAATACTGAATTTAAGTTTGAACCCATTTCAAACAAAGAAGATGTGATAAAGAATAATATTGTTCTTGATTTTATGAAGGAATTATCGGTATACTAAAAAAAAAGTTTAAAATCTTGAATCAGTGTAAGTCCAAAACCCTGATCCTAACTCGAAAAATAAGATAACTGCAGCCTTTGACTCTATTTCTCAAAATGAGCATGAATCTCATAAAACTATGACTAGTGATTAAGATTTGCCTATTGCCATTAGGAAAGGAACCAGAAAAAGTACTAAGCATCCATTATACCTAATCTCTAATTTTATGTCATTTGAAAAATTTTCATCATCCTACAAAAATTTTCTTGTGAGCCTAAACACTATTTCTATACCAAATACATTATCTGAGGCATTATGTAGTGAGAAATGGAGGCAAGCCATGAAAATAAAAATAGAGGCCTTAGAGAAAAATAAGACATGAAAATTGGTAGAGTTACCTAAAGGAAAAAATCCAGTTAGGTGTAAATATGTTTTCACTGTAAAATATAAGGCAAATCGTATGTTGAAAACTATAAAACCAAGTTATGGCTAAAGGCTACACTTAAACTTATAGAGTAGATTATTAGGAAACTTTTGCTTCAGTTGTCAAAATGAATACAGTTAGGATTTTGTTATCATTGGCTATAAATCACAATTAGCAGCTTCAAAAATTTGATGTAAAGAATGCTTTTTTACATGGTGATTTGGAAAAATAAATATATATAAAGGTTTCATTAGGATTTGGAGGTCATCTAGAAGTAAACAAAGTATGCAAGCTAGAAAAAGCTTTATATGACTTTAAACAATCTCTTAGGGCTTGGTTTGGGAGATTGCCAAAGTGATGCTAGCAATAAGATATAAGCAAAGTCAGGGGGATCACACATTATATATCAAGCACTCTGATTTAGGGAAAGTCATAGTTCTATTAGTATATGTTGATGATATAATTATAATTAGAGATGATGACAAAGAGAAAAAATCTCTAAAATAGTATTTGGCTAGAGAATTTGGGATAAAAGAGCTAGAAAGATTGAAATACTTCATAGGAATTGAAGTAGCTCACTCACGACATGGTATTTTCATATCACAACAAAAATATGTGATGGATCTTTTGAAGGAAACTAGAAAGCTTGCAAGTAAACCTATAAAAACCCCTATGGATCCTAATCATAAACTTAGAGAAGCTAATAAAGATGCTATTATAGATAGAGAGATGTACCAAAGATTAGTTAGAAGACTCATTTATCTCTCACATACTAGACCTAATATATTATATGCTATAAGTGTGATAAGTCAATTTATGTATAGTCCTAAAGAAATACATCTATGGTTGTCTATCATGTATTGCACTATTTGAAAGCCAATCCTGGGAATGGTATCTTATTCAAAAGAAACTTGGGGCTAGTTCTAAAGGTATATACAAATAAAGATTATACAGGTTCAGTAACTGATAAAAAATCTACCTTAGGCTACTGCATTTTTCTAGGTGGTAATCTTGTGACTTAGAGGAGTAAAAAACAAAATGTGATGGCAAGATCAAGTGTTGAAGTAGAGTTCAGAGCAATGACTCAAGGAATTTGTGAACTACTATAATGAAGATCAAATGGGATGGACCAATAAGACTCTACTATAATAACAAGTTTACAATAAGTATTGCACACAATCTTGTGCAACATGACAGAATAAAACACATTGAAGTAGATTGATATTTCATAAAAAAAAACTAACCAGTGGGTTGATTTGTATACCATATGTATCAACCAAGGTTCAACTTTCATATGTGTTAACTAAAGGTCTTAACAGTACAACATTTCAAGAAATTATTTCCAAGCTGGGAATGAAAAATACCTATTCAACAGCTTGAGAGAAGTGTGAAAAAACACTTATTTATAGCTGATTGTAATATTGTAATATGTATATTTATATTTGTATATTCAGAATTAAATATTTGTATCCTTAGAATTAAGGACAAAAAATTAAGATAGATAATCTCTCAATTAAAGGATCAGTTTTAAGAAGATTTAGATTCTTAGCTTACCCACTAGTTAGTTGTATATAAACTTAAGGTGCTTGTATAATTCTTAATAAGCATTTTTTCAATATACATTTAGTTTTTCACATAGTTTTATTTCTTAGTTTTTTCACACTCTCTCGTAATGCATGCAAGCTCTTAGATTAAAATTTTATATAATTGTTAAAAATTCTCCCTTATTTTTTTTTGCAAGAAGCCACATTTCACCCTTAGATCTAGTCTTTCAAGATCATCTTATGGTTAAAAATGTTCACTACTAAAGATTGAATTTTTAATATTGTTGGAACCACTTGAAAAGACCAATTTATCCCCATTAGAAAGTTTTCGGTTTTTAAGCCATTTTCTTGGAAAACAATACTCCCTTCTTCATTTTTGTGATTTTAAAGCATAAAAAATTATGAAATAATATTAAATTAAGATCTAAAAATTTTTTGTGAAAATTTAACCTCAGGAAGATCAAATTAAGAAATTACCTCTATGGGGTATTTTAGTTATTTCACACCAATCGATGTGTTATCAAGGTTTTTAAGAAACCACAAATTATCAAATAATTTAAAAACACGATCCAAAATGTTTCGTGAAAATACCCCTAAAGAATATTTGAATGATTTCACATCTTTCGAGATACGATTAAGATTTTCAATATACCAAAAATCATCAAATAATATTAAATCATAATCTAGAACTTTTCGTAAAATTCCAACCTCAAGAAAATTAACTTACGAAAATACCCTTAAGATTATTTTAGTAATTTCACATTTTCAAGGTGTGATTTCGATTTTTAATGCATCAAAAATCATAAAATATTATAAAAATCATGACCTTAAAGTTTTCACAAAAATATGATTTTAAAAAGATCAAATTACGAAGATATCCGTAAAGGCATTTCAATAATTTTACACTTCTTAAAATGCAATTAAACTTTTCAATGCTTTAAAAAATCTTATATTCAGTTTAAAACAACATTATTTTCAATTCAATTGTGAATTTTAAAAGTTGACCCGAGTTCTATTCGCTTTGACCAATTTTGACCAATTTTTATTAAGCTTGACTTTGTTTGACCAAGTTTGACTTTAGGGCATTTAGGTCAAATTGGCTCCAATTTTAATCTTAAAAACTTGTCAAAATTAGAAAAAAAAGTTGGATTTTGACTAGGTCGGATTTTAAAAGCTTTATAAATGGTCAAATTTTGCTCGAATAAAATTAAGTGTATACACACATAAGTTTCCAAGTCATTTCTCCTGGCTAATAAGAAATGACTTATTACTATGTCATCAATGAGTAATCTCATATAGGTGCATTTACACAAGCTATCATAGATTTATATAAATTTTTTGAATTTTTCACCAAGATTGAACAATTCTAACTCCCAATGCTTCAGCTAAGCAAATTTTGAACAATTTTACACTTTCACTCCAAGAGTTCCAAAAAATCAATAAGAACACATAAAAAACAATCCAAGATTCATTCCAATGTATCAAGAAAATTTTGAGATTGATCTAGAACTTCTAATATTTTTCAAGATTCAATCTTTTCTTTAAGATTTGTTACAAAACAACAAATTAAGCACATTAGAAGTAAAAAGGCCATTATTTCACCAAGAACTAAGCAAAAATACTCATTAAGCACTAAAAACAAGTCTAAATAATTCTATTTTATAGAGTTATCACCTTTCTTCATTAAAGCTCACCAAAACACCTTTCGAAGAGATTTATTGTATATTTTCTCCAAGTTGATAAATACCATATGTAGATTTTTCTTTCTCACTTGAAAACCTTCAAACAAAAGCCTCAATAAGTGAATTGCCTTTGTTGTAGGGCATTTTGGCATAAACTCAAATTGGTTTTTGAAAAATAGTGACTTCGTGTCGCAACCTACATTTAAATGTTATCTTTTAAAATTTTACAATATGACTCATAAGCTTTATTTCTTGATAGTTTGAATAATTTTGTATATCACCTTTATTCTTGTATAAAGGCACTAAAGTACTCTTTTTCCATTCTTCTAGCATCTTTGAAGTACACCAAATTTGTTGAAAAGATCCATCAACCATCATATCCCTATTTCACTCAAGCATTTTCAAACCTTAATCGGGATTCCATCTAGTCCTATAACTTTTTTTTCTTTCATTACTCTCAAAGTCTCTTTAACTTCATAACTTTTAATATTAGGTGTAAACACATGATTTATATCTTTAAAATGTATGTTAAGTTCACCTATATCATGCTTAAAATTATCATTAAAGAAATTATCATAATAATCTCTCCAGGGCTTTTTAATCTCCTTATCCTTCACTAAAGCTCTTTCATTACCACCATTGATGTATCGTATGCCATTAAGATCTTTACTCTTCTTATCCTTCATCTTAGCAATTTTGAACAATTCTTTTTCTTCATCTTTTGTCTCTAGTTTTCTATATAATTCTTCATAAATGCTAGTTTTTGAATCTCGAATAACTTTTCTAGCTTCCTAATTTGTTATCTTATACTTTAGATAACTCGCTTCATCCTTATTACTCCTTAAATTCGTATAACACTCTCGCTTAACTTTAATTATCATTTTCATATGCCACCACCAGGATTCTTTTCCTAATGGTACACGACCTTTAGATTTGCTAAGTGTCTCTTTAGCAACGTTTTGAATTCTAATAGAAAATTTTTCCCATAATACTTCTATATCTTTATCAAGCTTCTAATTAACCTCTTTTGCCAATCTATCCCTAAAAGTTAACATTTTATCTCCTTCAAATTCTACTACTTAATACATTGTTCATGACTTTACGTTTCTTCTTGAACTTTAAAAGGTTAAAGATATCTAGAATTAGCATTCTATGTTGTGTTGTCACACTCTCACTCGATATAACCTTACAATCCCTACAACTACTTCTATCCTTTTTCTTTGTAAAAAAGAAAATCAATTTGACTAGCGTTTGAGCCACTCCTAAAAGTCACTAAATGTGATTCTTTTTTCCTAAAATACGTGTTTAATATAATTAGAACAAATGTAGTAACAAATTCTAGAATCTTACCTTCGATATCATTTCTTTTTCCAAAGCATATCCTCTATGCACCCTTTCAAAGTCATTATAATCCTTATGCACATCACCATTCATATCACTTCCAATAAAAAAATTTTCTCCATTTGGTATGGGTGGCACTACCTCATCTAAATCATTCCAAAATTTTTCTTACTCATTTGATCCAAAACTATTTGTGAGGCATAAGTACTAATGATATTAATAGTTTCCTTCTTAATATAAGTTTAACATGTAAAATTCTATCTCATTTTTTTTAACCTCAACCACATCATCTTTTAAATTCCTATCTACAATTATCTCCACTCCATTTTTACTCTTATATTTACTTGAGTACCAAAGCTTAGAGTCACATATTTCTATCTCTCTAGCCTTTTCCCTCATCCACTTAGTTTTTTGGAACATATAATATTAATTTCTCTCTTAATCATGAACTTTCCTATCTTTACTAGTTTATTAGTTAACGATTATATATTTTAAGTAGTTAAGCGTAATTTACCCTTATGGACTAACTTTTTTACTCATGTTTATCCATTAAAACATGAGAACCCTTTCTTATTTGACACCACACCAGGGCGAAGATATGGCGTGTCATTTTCGAATGACGACTTAACAACCCTTACTCATTTAACAATACATTTGGGCTTTGATGTAGCGTGCCGCTAGGAGGTGACAACCTAACGAAAATTTTTATTTTGGTCTCTCATCATGGTTTGACTATATTTGGGCAAAAAAGGTTGCTTGTGTATTATCCAGACTTGGGACCAGCGATGTGATAATACACAGGCTTACTAAAGCTCAGAATAGGTTCGCAAGCCACTGGAGTAAGGCATTAGTATGCTTGAATTTGGTTTGCTCGATAAATTAAGCTAATCGAACTCGAACTTCGATTGACAATGATTGAATCAAATTTAATTTTTTTTAATCGAGTTCAAGCAACTCACAAACATTACTTTCTCATTTACATTTGTAACCTAGCGTACCAAATTATGGGAAAAAAAAACCCTAACTTACCAAATTCAAATATTGATTATGTACAATGGCATAAATATAAACGAATGATTTTTTTTAAATTAATTTTTTATTTTATTTTAAATGTGTTTCAATTTGATAGCAACGATTTTGTCAAGGATAAAGTAGTAAATAATTTAACCAGAAAAAAATTTGAATGAAAGGTGTTAAATGCACACCACCTTTTTCTTTTCACACTCAAGCTTTTTTTTTTTTTAAGTTTTTATAAGTAAAATTATTTAATTACCATTTCTCTTTCATTCAAGTTTTCGTAATGAAATTTAGGAAAGTTATAAATCTTTTAAAAAATAAATTTTCGAACAGTTATTGAAATGGATTTTTGAAAAGTCAAATAACTTTTCGAAAATCCATTTCCAAGAGGTGAGATAGTGAAATAAAAAATTATAAAAAAATTTTATTAAAAATTATTATTAATTAGTTTAATAAAAAATTATTTTTAAAAAATCATAAATTTTAAAATTAATAAAAAATAAGTTAATTTTACTATTTGACCTTAAAAAAATAATAAAATTTTATGAAATTTTACTTAAATATTTTATGTATTGGTGTTATAAAAGGTGATGAAGGAATTATCAAATTTGATCAATGTTTGAAAGTTGAAAACTTTTAGAAGTTTTACAATAATATTATTTAATACTATATAATTTTTTTAAAATCTAATATATGAATGAAAAAACCAATCGTAACAAATAAATAAAGAGATTTTTTACAGAAGTTTAATTTAATTAGAACTATTATAAAATTTTAATAATTAATATTAAAAAAATATTTATTAAAAAAAGTGAATTTTAAATTTAAAAAATAAAATTAACTTTTTATTAATTTTAAAATTTATAATTTATAATAATTATTTTTTATTACACTAATTAATAAAATTTTTAAAAAAAGTTCTAGTTTTTGTAATTTTTTAAAAAATTTTACTATCTTATTTTTTAAAAATAGATTTTCAAAATGTTATAAAACTTTTCATAAAGATATTTTCGAAATGATTTATAATTTTTTGAAAATTAAATAATTTTAATTATAAAAAATTTTGAAAAAAATAAAATGTTATGAAGAGAAAAAGTGGGGGTAGATTTGGCCCCGCTCAAATGGTAAACAGAGACCTCGTTGGGAGAGATAAAAAAACCCCCAAAAAATTTGCTAAACCCCACTCTTCTGATAAGGTAAAAAAATGCACATAAACTCCTGTCCAATTCAAAGTTGTGCAATTGGACACAATTCGTTTCTATTTCCTGGCAGTGGCAGTATAAGCTACGGTTTGGGATTGGGTTGGAACGAATCTCAATTCTTCTGCAAAACCCAAACCCCTAGGTATCGCGTTGGTGTCATCAAGAGGAAATGCCGTCGCAGCGGCGTAATCAGGGCCGCCGCCGGCTCTGGCATCGATTATTATTCCACTTTGAACGTCAGTCCCGGTGCCACTTTGCAAGAGATTAAGGCCTCTTACAGGAAGCTGGCTCGCAAGGTTCGTCGCTTTTTCCAATTAGCTTGGTCTTTGTTTTATAATTCGCATTTCGGTGATATTATTCTATCTTTTGGGAGAAATAGAATTTATCGTTTCTTTGCTTATGGAAAACATTTTTTTTTTCTAATTGAAATGTTATCAGGCCGTTGCTTCTCATTGATTATTTTTGAACTGTTTGCTGCAAATAAAAGAAAATGTGATCGAGCTTTTGAAAATAAGAAGTGATAACATTCGTGCATTGCTGTGTTGGGATTTTTTAAAAATTTTTTCATGATCAATGGAATGAAATAAAACATAAAAAGAGTAGGTTAATGAATTTATTGATTTGATTTCAGATTAAACATTTTAGAAAACGATGTGCATTTGAGTTTTTAATAAAAAAAAATCAAAGAAACGAAAACTTGGCTATAGATTCTACTCCTAATAATGTAGTTGTACCCTTCAAAATTTTTGGTCCTTGAGAGCTTGACAAAAAAAAAGATGCTAAAATACTTGTCAATTTTTTAATATTTACATACCATTACCATATATCATCCTCTATTATGAGATTCAACCATTGGAAGACTGAATTAACCATAAATTATCCACTTCCATATGATTCTCGCTTTTACATTTCTTGATGTTGTCACCTCTTGATTTCTACCATCTAATTTTTTTTTTCTTTATTCATGTCATGTTTGGACTTGATGTTCATGCAAAAATTCAAAAACTCACAAATCTCTTACTATTTTTACTTATATGTTGTGGAATTTGAGGTAAGGAATTATTTTGGGCAAGTTTTAAGTTCAAGAGTTGTCATTTTGATTTATTAAAAATAAAAGAGCATTAAAGATGCTGAGAAATAAAGTTATAAAAAGAAATTGAAAAGTGATGAGAAATTCAAAAAATAAACTAAAAATTTGTGTGAAGCAGCCCAAATTTGTATAAAGAAAGATTGGAGGCCTATTTCCATTGACACATTAAAGTCAGAAAAAATAGGAAAAATACAAGGAGCAACTATGTTCACCTTATTTGGTCAACCAAACAGGTGAAAGTGCAAAATGAGCTAGGCACCGTACCAGTGATAGTACCTGCCCTTCTACTTTAGTATACTATATATGAGGATAGGAAGTGATACTTATTTTATGTAACTTTGTTTGAAAGGAGCGAAGATGAGACAATAAATAGGGAAAAGTCAAGTTATCAAGCTGGAGGAAATTCAATTCATTCATAAAATTTTAAAAGAGAGAGTTCAAGTTGATGTCACACTAATTACCTAGTTGCTTTAGATAGTGAGTATTCTTTTCTTCTTTTGAGACATGCATGCAAGCTTCTAGATACTTGGAATAGTGTATTTTAGTTGCGTTCAATGTCTTTGGATCCTCATTGTCACTTTGATCTGAAGCTATGGACTATCTTTGGCTCTAACCAATGGGATCAGTCCAAGGTTTATTAACCAGTAGAGTCAAGTTTTACTTAATTATGTAGAAAAACCAAGGTTTCTTTAATTATGTAGATAAAGAAAGCAATTCAAAACCCTTAAATTAGTAGTACTATCTTTTAAAATCTATCTATTGCATCTAGTGCACTAGACTATCTGGGTTTGCATGTAGGCCAGGTTTATGATGAACAGCTTATGATTTTCGCTTAAGAAAACCAGGATTTTGAGGATTATACTTAATGAATGGATATATAGTTATTGGGGTTTGAAGGTGAAATAATGCCTATAAATAAGAAGAATTTTTGCTAGAATTTTCAGCAAATGATAGTAGAAAATCTACAAAAAATAGGTGCAGGGATGCAAAACACTTGTATATAATAGACACGCTATAAGAGTTGCTTAAATTTCAGGATTTTGGAATATGATTCAGAAAGGCTCAGCTTGCATTGAATTCAGTAAAAGAGACTTGTGCTGGACAATGAGAGACAGGTTTGCCAGTCCAAGAAAAGATTAGGAGATGGATGTGCAATAAACAAAACCTTGTCTTATTATATATATAAAACTGCTCAATTGATGGAGCCCTAAATACTTTCTAGCCTTTAGTTTGTCTCTGATGCATTGAGATATAGAAAAGATTTTTTTTTCCTTTTGTGGGGGTGGGGGGCAATGCTGTTGGCCCACACTTTGGGTAGTTTATGGTGATCCCACCATTTAGGATGGCAAAGAATGACTGACAACCAACAATCCAATTACCCCACAAAAATGAGATAAAAAAAAAAGGAGAAATCGTTTTACTGTTCTGGGGAAACTAAATGTTTGGAAATTGTTCTGGCTGTGGTTCTTTGAATAGGAAGAAGATATAGCTTGCAACAGATTTGGGTGGATAGACTTCCCTAGGCAAGAGGATTCACTGAAAAGCAGATGGGATAATAAGGTTTAAGAAGATAGTAAATATATCCACTTTTTAGTTCATTTACTGTCCCTCATTCCATTTCCATTATCTTAACTAAGCAAGAGGAAGGAAAAAGAGTTTCAACAGTCTTCCGCTATTTTCTTTCCCCATGTCCCTTTTTCCTTATCGTTAGCATAGTGTTTGTTTAAGAATAGAGAATGAATGTTGTTTCTTTTTGGGATAACCTGCCCTTATTGCATATGTTTGTAAGGCTTAAGAACATTCTTGGTCTGAAAAGTGAATATTTTCTTGTTGTTACTTGAAGCAAGCTGTACTTTTGAGCACGCCTAAAGCTCTTTCAATTTGAGTAATTTGAAAAAGATTAAATATGATATATGTTGGCACAAGTTTGGATCAATTGGATTATTCCTACTTATTTTACTATATTGTATTCACATTTGACAAGGCGCAAAGAGACAGAGAGAGAGAGAGAGAGAGAGAGAGAGAGAGGGGTATGGATATTAAACCTTTGATGTGATCCTTCATTGGAGGGTTAGGAACTACGATGTCAAGTCCAAGCTGTTGGATTATGCCATTTTATGTTTAACTTATTGATTCTTTAGGTTACATCTTGTGAAATAATTGATATACCCTTTAAAACAGTATCATCCAGATATGAATAAGAGTCCTGGTGCAGAAGAGAAGTTTAAAGAGATAAGTGCTGCATATGAGGTAAGTACTGTTGTTTTAAAATCTTTTCCTTTTAGTAGTGCATTGTTTTCACCTATGATGCATGGAAAAGTGTTGCATATGAGGTAAGTACTGTTGTTTTAAAATCTTTTTCTTTTAGTAGTGCATTGCTTTCACCTATGATGGTCAGACACTTCAAAAATGGAGTGCCCATGTTGACATGACATGGTCATCGACATGATATGCGATGTGTCTGACATGGCAAAATAACTTCAACACTTTGGCAGCAGAGAGTAGCTTGATGCTAGTTTCAATTTTTTTTTCTCAAATCTTGTTTTTGTTGGCTAGATGCTAGAAATAAAAAATAAAGAAAGAAGTCAAATGCCGGAAAAAGGAAGAAAAAGAAGATGGTCGGGAGAGAAATGGCAAGAAGAGAGAGAATGTAGAAGATAAGAGAGATGGGTGGTTGACTTAGGGTGTTGCTGGAAAGAGTGGAAGTAGGGAGTAGTGGTAGAAAGATGTTGTAGTGAAATGAGGGAGAACGAGGTAGAGGCCCTGCACAAAGAGACCAAATATGGAAAGAATTCACTCCTGAAAGCTTATGATTTTAAAGTTAGAGTTAAATGATGGTTTAGGCCTTTGAGCTTCCTATGGCCTAATAGGTTTTTAAGGGTTCAGGCTTTTAAACTCAAAAACCATTTTGAAAAATTATAAAGCCTATTTGCATATTAGTAGTTGAAAAGTCCACTTGTGATTCAAAGAAAAAGGAGTGTATTATAATATTCTTTCTCTTTTTCTAAAGGAAAAACCATTTCTATCCTTGTTCACATCTTCAATAAATTAATATGATCACTCAATCATTTATAATGAAGCAATCAAATATATATAATCAAATAAAATTGAATAAACATATCCTATTTTATTAAATTGATAATGAGTACCATCACCTGTATCCTACTTTCATCTTTTTTAACCATATCCCTGTATCTTCAATTTAAGGCAACTGATGAATCAGGCGCTTAGACACATATCTGGACCTGAGTCCAAGCAGCATAGGTTTTTATTTACTATGATAAATTTTTATTGTAAAATTTTGTTCATCTTCACTCTTTCTCTGATCTAATAGGGTTTTCTGCACTCAAGACTTTTTTCAGTTTCCAAAACTTTTGCATTGAGGCAGTAGATAAAGCACTGTAATTTTGTTGGATTCTATTGATAGTATTGCACTTATTGCACTTGTAATATATTCTTCTTTTCTATGTTGTCATAATGAAGAATTTATGTAGGTCCTATCAGATAATGCGAAAAGATCTTTATATGATCTCCATGGTGAGGCAGGTTTACAAGGAGGATATGATGGATCGGGTGGTGCTTCACCGGGGGTAAGATCATGGTGAATTCTACTTCTCTCTACAAGTATCAAATGACTTGTTTTATGTTCACTTGTAATCTCCTCTCATCTATCCCACCCTGCCCCTTTTTAATTTTTTGGGTTCAATGCATTGGGGGGGGGGGGGGTTTGTGGTTATATGTGTGAAAGATTTTCTAATGCATGATTATACTTCATGTTTTATGATAGATCAATTTTCATGTTTAGGTTGATCCATTTGAAGTGTATAATGCATTCTTTGGCGGTTCACATGGGTTCTTCAGTGGAATGGATGAACCAGGAGGCTTTAACTTCGATTTTAGAAATAAAGGAAACAACGATCTTGACATTCGGTAACTATATACTTAGATGGTTGTTGTTGGCCATCACTTTTTAATACTGCCCTTTTTAGTCTGATATAAAAGTTACAGCCCATTTTCTTAGCAGTCAAAATATATTTTATAAGGTCAATCACATTTCACACGCATTCTAGTGGTGTGCAATTTGCTAAGAAGATTGATTATTGACTTTCAGAAATTAAATACTGCTCTAGTGAAGCTTGGAAGAGGTCAGGAATGGTGTGCATGAACTTGAGGCAACTCCTTATTGCAGTCCTTTTTATTTCAACTTCACTTTCATTTTAAATAAATGTTGTGGGCAAGAATAGGTTGGAGAAAACTAGTTATTCTACCAACTTGCTAGTTTCCTATGTATTTGTTTTGAAATATTAAGTACAAAAGGACATATGTGCCCGTTACCCTAATTACTGGACCATAAACATTTCTCCTCTTTGTTTTAGGCTTAAAGATTAATCTGCCTTTGCTTCTCTCTCTCTCTCTCTCTCCATGTTCAACAAAAAGTCAATGTGCATCCTAAGGGTGTGTTTGGATGAAGTATTTGGAGGAGGGATTTTATTTCAATTAAGGTTTTTAAAATTCCAAAAATACATTTAGTTGTTTGGGTAAAAATAAGAGAGTTTCAAAATTTAAAAATTTTAAGAGGGAATTTGAGCACCACAAATTCTCTCTTGAAATTCCACCTAAAGAGGTGATTTTTCAAAATTCTTTCAAATCTCTTATATCTTTACCGCACATGGCCCACCATAAAATATTAAACTAGAAAATTGTTATTTTATTTAACTAATATATACATTTTTTAATTTTTTCATATTATTAGTAATATCTTTACATTTTTACAAATCTAATGATACTCATATTGCACATGTATATGTCGTTTTTTTATCTTTAATATCATTATTCTTCTTTTATTACTATTTTTATTTCATCAAATTCCAACAGACTAAATTTTCTTTTAAGAAATATTTACCCAAGCAAAGCAATTATAAATGCTAGCATTTTGAAATAATGCATTTTAAAATGCTTTAATTTCAAATTTCTTCAAAATTTGAAAATTCCTCATCCAATTGCACTATAAGCTTTTGTATGTTTCAATGTGCTTGAAGAGTTTTAGTTTCAGTTAATAGCTTGGGTCTTTGAAGAATATTTATGTGTTATTAATTGGCCGTGAAGTTTTTTTACACCTAATCATGTCGCAGTGTTTATATTGGCATCCATTGCATTGTTGACTATATGCATATACCCTATTGACTACAGGCAGGTGGTTTAAAAGAATAGTAAAGATGGTGGCAAAGGTGATTCTGGGTAACTTTTGAAAAATGCATCGTATTTTTAACTTATTTTATTTTTCCTAGTGACTAAACCATTGAATTATAATTAATTTAAGTCTTTTTTTTTTTTAATTTCGGTTCATTTTCTTGTTTGTCATATATCTTTGACACTCCACTGTTAGCACTGCCACTTAACACCCCCTCTGTCCATTACCATTGATGAAGCTACAGTGCTCCTCCATTCCTTGTTTCTTTCTCAAACCCAGACCATCAAAAACAACATAGTGGTTTCAACATCATAGTATCAAGCCCCATAATGACCTCTTTTCTTTCATGCTGCTGTCACCAATTTAGTCAGAACCACATCAACTTTTGAATCCCACGTCCAGACCATCAATGATTCAAGCCTAATTCTAAATATTTTCCCTAACCAATGAGCAAAATATTTTAGTTAGTTTAGAGGTCTGGCTTTTCAGACTCAAAAGAGGACAAGAACAGGGAGAAATAGACAGTAAAAACTAAACAAAGGGGATCACTGACCAACGTGGTCATTTTTGTTTATTACCGAAAAGCCTACAGGGAAAGGGGAAAATTATGCAAATTTGGTGCTTGTTGATGTTAATGGCCTGATCCAAATTTGGGTGCAATGGGTAGGTATTGCTTGAGAGGTTGCTCATATTTATTTCTTCTCTCAAGCCCAGTTCTTCATTAGTGAGGATTTCTTTGTTATCATAGGAGTTAGGATAGATAGGCAACCTGGAAATGAAATTTTTGAGGATGAGGATGGACCAAGGATGCTATTTTCTTTTTAATTAGAATAAGTTATTACTAAATCACAATGTTTGTTGAACATGGGATTAATTAGTGTGAATGAATTATACGGAAGGTTGCAGTAATAATGTTAATAATGAATTCTTTTGAGTTAAAATAATGACATGTTCCGCGTAAATTTAAAGATTGGATCTATTGAAACATGAATTTTGTTATCATGTTATGAACTGTACTGGTGTAAGTCAACCCTTTTCTACTGTTTAAGCCTTTATACTTTTTTTAAGCCTTTATGTTTAATGTGACTGTGTGAAGGAAATGAATATTTGTTTCATTTTTTAATTTTCAACTACAATATGTGCATAATAATGCGAAGAACGATGCTGCAAAACTGCCCTGTGAATTGACTAGTTAAATTGCTACTTGGCGTGCTTTCTGGATTTAACATAGGTCTAGGGAAGAGGGAACTGAACATAGGCAGGAAAGAATAAGGGAAGTGAAGGGGCCAAGAGTCTGAAAAGAAAGTGAGAAGGCAGAGAGATCAAATTTGTGAAAATATTCCAGAAATAAATAGGTAGTTGGGTTTCCCTACGTGAATTGTATATGCATGCAACAAGCTAAGTGATAGATTAGGCTCCACACGAATGTTGGGTTATGTTCTGTAGATATGTAAAAAGTTTGTAGAGTTGGGATGTACATGGTTAATCCTCAAAATTCTGGAGAAGTTGATGCATTTTGCATATAATGCCCTATACTTTCATACATGAGTAGTTATTTTCAGTTTTTAATTTTTTTTCTTTCTTATTATGCTTAAAATATAACTTAATTCTGTTGAGTCAAATTTATTATTCACTACCTCATACAAAATATATTTAGTATCTTCTTTTTACCAGAAAGGGTAAATTTTTTGTTACGAAGGTCCATGTGGTAATTTGATGCAATCTGTAGAGTAATTTGTGAAAATGGTATGACCTAATCAAAAGCACGACACTTTTAGCTGGTCAAGAGAGTACATGCAATTAGCAATGACAAGATTAATTAAGAAAACAAGCAGATGTTGCAACTGTACAAAAGTGCAGTTTTGGATCCCTCTTCACCTTCCACTCTGTCTCTCTATCTCTTTTCTGTAATTTTGTAGTTCTGTTATTTTAGTTTGTTGGCATTTTCTTGGGTTCATTGGAGAACATGTCTGCTTGTTGATAAATGTAATATTGCTAGGAAAATTGTCTTGTATAAAGGTATGTTACCCAAAATAATGTCAATGTGAAATTGGAATCAGTGATGAGTAACTAACTAAAATTGTAATCCAAAGAGTGGAAATCAATAACAAAGTAAAAGAACAGACCAAGCCTTTTCCTCTACATGGTTCAGTTACAAGGATCATATTTTGTAGTTGTGTTTTATTTTGGACTATCCAAAGACTAGAAATCAATAACAAAGTAAAAGAACAGACCAAACCTTTTCCTCTACATGGTTCAGTTACATGGATCATATTTTATAATTGTGTTTTATTTTGGACTATCTCCTTAAGTATGCTAAATAAAAATTGTTTTTTTCACCCTTATTCTCTTTGCTCTTCACTCTTGACATGGTATCTTCTTTAAGTTGCCTATTGAAAGAGTTTTTGTGGGTCTTCTCCTTGCATCTCTAAATTTTGTCAAACATTTCTTATTTTGTCCTTGAGATGGAACCCTTGATTTCTTTTTGCACACATGCCTGATTTTATCTTCCCTTATACTCCCATTGATGCAAGACATTTACGAGCTTAAGGTTTATGGCAAATTTCTATCTGAATTTATAAGAATAACAAGGAAAATTTAACCAAAAAAAATAGAAGAAGAGAAAAGATACCTAAGCTTCACACCTAGGGTTCCTGTAGGAGTCACGACCAAAGGTTGATTGCATCAGACAATCAATTAGAAAGAAAAGATATAAAGCTTCACACTTAGAGTTCTTTAGGAGTCACACCTAAAGTTGATTGCATCAAACAATCATAATAGCAACAATGCTGGAAATTCTCTTCCAATATTCTATATTCACAATAGAAATAGTACATTGGGTTATAGAAACTCCTACCGACCCTTATCCTAGAAGAACTAGAACCATTCCTAGTAGAACTTTAAGAAAATGCTTAGACTGCAAATAGAGAACCACCAAGCTTAAGTTCAACACAACATTATAGGGTAAATGAACTGCAAACTAAGATCATAAACTGTAATATAAATGTAAAGTTATTAATATAACCCTAAATCTATAAAATATTACAATTAAAAAGGAGCTATAACCCATATTTTTCCCTTTTAATTGTTTTTTATCTGTATTGATTTGGTGCACAACTGACTTTTGGGTACATAATTCTCATTTTCTAACTTTGAATTTCATAATATTGTAGGTTTGACCTTCATTTGAACTTTGAAGAATCTGTGTTTGGAGGAGAGCATGAAATTAACTTCTCCTGTCTTGAAACATGTGATGATTGTGGTGGAACAGGTGCTAAATGTAGTAGTTGCATAAAATCATGCAGTGGCTGTGGAGGTAGAGGAGTGGTAATGAAATCTCAAAGGACTCCATTTGGAATGGTATCACAGGTATTTTAACATCAACATTAAAGTGATTGATGATGCAATAGTTGCTGATTCTTCAATTTTTCTTGTTTCTAAATTGTTTTTTTTCTATTGTTGATTTTCTTGCCAACTTATGCAGGGAACTATAGTAGTTTTGTACCTGACAATCTACATACTTACTAACTGTAGAACTTGAGTTCATAGGTTAAATTCATGATGCCTATTGAGCTCATTGGGTGCCAAAACTCAAGACTTCTACTTGAATTTGGCAATCCATTTAAAGTGGGAAAGAAGAACAAGAATCATTGAGGTTGAATCAGGATTGTGACACATGCAGAGAATTGGTTTGCCACAACCCATCCTCCCCTCCCCCCCCCCCCCTATTTTTCCATTTAAATCTTTGGCTCCTATTGTCCAATAAAAACAAGAAAATTGATTTCACCCTTTCTCTCCTTTTCTGCCTTTGTGCAAATGTTGAGAGACAGGTTGAAAGGAGATGGAAAAATAAAAGAAGAGATGGGGGAACCAGAGGGGGAGAGGAAAGGATAAAGGGATTCCTTCATTATAATCGGCATTAGCTATGAAGGTGATGGGGAGAGAGAGTGAATAAAGCATGTTCTAGTTCTTTTTGGCAAGGAAATTTTTGTGCATCCATATCATAAGAAATAGCATGATTCGGTAGGAAAAAGAAAAGAAGACATACAAAAAAGTTTAAAAGGAAGCAAAATTTAAAGAAAAGGAATTTGAAGGAAAGAACAAAGGGCTGTCACTTCTTGGTGCCAATTAGTGCTTGGTGATAAAAGACGAATGGAGAAGAAGAGGAATAAAGAAAAAAGAAAATAGAAGAAGAAAATGAGGAAAAAAGTGTTTTCCCAGTAGGTGGCAGTTTTGAATAGTGTTTTGTAGGATATTCAAGGAAAGCAATAAGCTTTTAGAATTAAAAGTGTGAAATCGGGTAGAGAAAAGAGTTGAGATGATATTTACCAAGCAAAACTAGGTAGATGATAGGCAATGCACTAGTGCTGGATTGGACTTCCCTTGTCCTACATCTACTGCCTCAAGAATCCTCAAAATCATACAACATGAAAAATAGCAACGTTTCTACTGAAGCCTTTTTACAACCAATTTGTTTTGAGCTTAAAAGCCCTTAATACCAGTCCCTTCTGGTGATCTTCTGCATTGCAAAGCAAGTCTCCAGTATGATAAAGTGTTTATGGTCACTAATATTTGATGAGACCATATCTGTACTGCTCTACAATTCTTAACAAAATTCGAAACAATGACACCCAATGCAAGCTGTATGCCTGAAGTAAAAGTTAAAAATCTTTTCTATTAATGTTTATTTTACTTCTTGTCTTTCTTCATTGATTAATCCCTTTTACAGTTAGTCCTCAAAAAGTAGCTTCTGGACTGTAAAAGATTTGTTAAAATCATGAAAAAAATTCCAACCATCTAGTTGTCTAACTTGCTAAAGAGAGACTAGTCGATTATCTAGAAAGGTGGGGCTTCTCCTTTGTCTAAAATTTGCTTTTGAATTAAAAATAAATCTTGGTTCATTTGGTTTAACATTAGCCAATTAGTATTTAGTTTTCTTAAACTTGACCATTGTATTTTGTTCAATAATAGTAGTAGCCCAAAATTTTGTCTCCTTAGAAGTTAGTGAATGAAAAAAGTTACTTAATAATCCTCATGAATTAAAAAATAATTAATACCTCAATTGATATGCTGGATAGCTATTATCTCCTTTTACATATCATGTGCTAATGCTGTAATTTTATTATTATTTATTTTAATTGCCAATGTCTTTTTTTTTTTGGGTGACATTATCGGAAGACATATCCATGTAACCATATCCTATGTAGGACTCTTTAGCAGATTATGTGATTTCAAAACTTTTGAGTGAAAGGCAAGTCGAATGCTTAGCCGTATCAGATACGTGTACCCTACATGTTACATAGCTTGATACTTGATAAGGTTAATCAATGTGGATGTTCTTTTGAATCTCCAATATAAATTTTTATTGAATTCATTTTTGATCTGCCAGTGTTTTGGGCATAATACCATAAGGATGTAGACCTTATGGATGAATACTAGAAAATAATGTCATTATATTCATTAGAGTGGAAATCAAAGGACTTTGTGGAATTTGCAAGTTAATGGCTATCTGGTGAAGCTACGAATTGAAACAGTCATGCGAGACTAATTTTACTTGAAGTACAATGCATTTAGTGTTTTTGTATTTTCTATCATCTTGGTGATTCCTTTATCCTGTCTTTGAGAGGGAGAGGAGAGTCAAGGAGAGGAATGGAGGGACAGATGAGAAGTGAAGAGTGCTATCCCGGATCTTATTGGGGTTCAATGAAGAGAAAGGAGAAGGTTTTATCTTAATTGTACTTCTTCAGTAATTGTCTAGGAGGAATTTAGTAATCCTCTAAAGAAGGGTTCAGTTATTTGAATGTGTTAAATGTAACAGAGATTATTTGTTCTGGTTGCCTTTGGATGTAGAATATCTTTCTTTCAAGTTTATCATTTTCAAAAGTTGACAGTCTACACATCTGGGTTCAAGGTTTGCTTTAAAATATTTTTGGGATGATTAGCAAACAGTTGAGAGGGTGTGATATGGAAGTTATGATTTCCATTATGTGAATGAAGGCCAAGCAATGGTTTGTAACAGAAACACTATACCTCCAAATTGATTATTCCTAAAGGCAGCAAGTTATCTTTTTGGTAATAACATGATGCAGTTTGTGTACGTCTAAACTCATAAGCCTTCCCCTTCTTGCTTTGAGACTTAAATAGATGTTTGCCTTTTCTATTTTACCATTTTGTTTAAGATTTAAATAATCTTATCCATTCTTACTTCCCATGAGTTTTATATTTATGCTAGCCCCATTATGGTTGTTGACATGCATATGCTTCATAGGTTTATAGCTAAGGATGTTTAGCCCAGTTAAAGCTAATAACATTTTCGTGTTGAACATTTTCTGTCTAAATGCAAAATTATAATTAGTAAGCACAAATGCAATTGTTTAACAATATGTTAGTTGACCCTCCTATAATTTTAATTTTAGAATTCAGTCCCTATTTTTTGCATATGTTCTATAGATAATATGATATGTTTTCTAGGTTTCTACTTGCTCAAGCTGTGGTGGTAATGGCAAGATAATCACTGATCATTGTCGAAGATGTAGTGGCAGCTGTAAAGTAAAGGTGAAACGAAGTATGAGAGTTACCATACCCCCTGGTGTTAGCAATGGTTCCATAATGAGAATACAAGGAGAGGGCAATTCTGATAAGAAAAGGTAAGTAATCTAGTTGAGATTCTCTTTGAGTTGAATTTTTTATTACAAGCGTGGTCTTTGGATATAGAGACTTGTCTTTATTTGGATAAATTCATTTGGAGATCTGAAGTTGGGTGAGTCAACTCTAGATTTTTAATGTGATTTTCTGGTTTCTGCTATGTAATGGGCTAAATAGCACCCAAATTGAGTATAATTGATCTTAGGGATAGAATTGAGTGAAGTGGAAAGCAATATGACTAAGTAAAGCATGTAGGTTCTCTTTTGTTAAAGAGGGTATTTTTGTTGTGGGTAAAAACAGCTATATTTTTTCTTTCTTTTTTTTTTTGGAACTATTCAAGCTCATGAAGCTTTTTCGTCAATATTGATGTAAATGACTCTCTCCTCTTTATTGTTTTCTGTCATTTTTTTAATTTCTTGTTCATCTTTTCATTTGTTTTCACTGTTATCCAAGAGTAACACTATAAAAGTTGTAGGTGAGTGCTCTGACATACGGCTTTTTGTTAATCTTTTTAATGCAATATGGCTCCTAAGCCGTTACATTCTTAGTACAGAGAAAAAAAAAAGATTCAGGTTGAGATTTGGGCATCTTATTTTTTTTTCCATAGTCATATTTTTCTTTTGAAAATCTTAATGATTTAATTTCTTTTCTCACCTTTGTTTCATCTTATAGATTTTGGTTAGAATGTTTTATACCAGGTAAACTTTTATTGTACGATAATAGAACCACTTCTTTCTCTTGCTCTCTAGGGGATTAGATGGTGATCTCTTCATAGTCCTCCATATAGGTGAAAAGCAAGGAATTTGGAGGGATGGCCTTAATCTTTACTCAAAGATCAATATTGACTACACCGAGGCAATACTCGGGACAGTGGTGAAGGTACTACGTTGTCTCTTTCTTACCTCCTATTCATCTAATCATCAACCTTGATGCATGTGGCTGGTATATTAAAAAAAATGAATGTATCAGGCAAAGCATTTCAATTCCTTGTAAGGTGAAGGATAAGCTTTTTCTTGGAGTCTTTTTTTTTTAATTAAAAATATTGAAAACAGAGATAAAATACAATGTTCTCTGAGTATTATTTTATTAAAAAGAATCCAAATATATAGAGGAATTGATATGTACAAAGAAACCCACGAAATCAGGACCTAATCATCCACACATGAAAACAAATAAAAGACCAAAAATATATATCCCAACAAATCAGCAATTTGATCCTGATTTGATGCATAATCTGTCAACACTCCCCCTCAAGTTAGAGAATAGATATTTATCATTCTCAGCTTGTCAACAAGAGTCTCAAAGCTTGGTTTATGTAGTCTCTTTGTTAGGATATTTGCTACTTGTTGCTTTGTAGGAACATAGGTCATATAGATCTCTCCCATATCAATCTTCTCTTTGATAAAATGCCTATCAACTTTCACATGCATCGTTCGATCATGATGCACCGGATTATGAGCAATACTTATAACAGCCTTGTTATCACACTACAGTTTCATAAGGTATTCAGCTATCATTTTCAATTCTCCCAAAAGTCTCTTCAATCAAATAAGTTCACAAGTTCCTTGTGCAAGAGCTTTAAATTCTGCTTCTGCACTGCTTTGAGCAACAACAAACTATTTCTTGCTCCTCCATGTGACAAGATTACCTCAAACCTTTGTACAGGATTTTCTGTCTTCAGTTGATCCTGCCCAATCTGCATTTGTAAATGCTTCCACATTTCTTTGTTCATTCTTCTCAAATAACAAACCTTTACCTAGTGTGGCCTTCAAATGCCTTAAGATTCGATACACAGCTTCAAGATTCTCCTCAAATGGAGAGTGCATGTATTGAGTTACTACAATAACTGCAAAGGCAATATCAGGTTTGTATGAGACAAGTAGATCAGTTTTCCAACCACTCGTTAATCTGTCCTCCTATCTACTAGAATTCCTCCTTTTCTTTCCAAGTTTCACATTAGGATCTATCGGTGTATCAGCTGGTTTATAGCCAAGCATACTAGTTTTCTTCAAGAGATCAACCGTATATTTCTTTTGGGAAACAATAATGCCGTTCTTGCTCGTTGCAACTTCAATCCCTAAAATGTATTTTAGTTGTCCAAGATCCGTAAGTTCAAATTCTTTTCCAAGAGTTTTCTTTAGCGTCTTTATTTCTTCAATGTCATCACCTGTCAATATAATATCATCAACATAAATGATCAAAATTGTCTTTTTTCAATGTTGTGAGTGTTTGAAAAAAAGAGTATGATTAGTTTGTCCTTGGCTAAATCCATGTTTCCTTACTGATTTTGCAAAGCGATTGAACCAAGCCTTTGGTGATTGTTTTAAACCATAGATAGACTTCTTCAGTTTGCATACCTTCCTATCATTGTTTCCCCTTTCAAAGCTAGGAGGCAAATCCATATAATCTTCTTCATCCAGCTCCCCATTAAGAAAGGCATTCTTGACATTCATTTGGTGTAATGGCCGGTCAAGATTAACAGCTAGTGAAAGCAGTACCCTTATAATATTCAATTTAGCAATTGGAGCAAAGGTTTCAGTGTAGTTTACTCCAAAAGTTTGAGTATATCCCTTCGCAAATAAGCAGGCCTTATGTCTCTCTATTCCACCATCTGAATTATACTTAATAGCAAACACCCACTTACATCCAACTAGTGTTTTTCCTCTAGGTAACTCCACAATATCCCAAGTCTCATTCCCTTTCAATGCTCTCAACTTTTCAAGCACAGCAGCATCCCATTCTGAGATTTTTAGAGCTTCATGAATATTTTGTGGGATTTTAGTTACCTCAATCTTTTATCTCATGGCACGAAATGCCGTAGACAAACAACTATAGGATAGATAATTGGACAATGAGTGTTGAGTGTACGATCTTACACCTTTCTCGAGTGCTATAGGTATGTCTAGAATGTCAGGTGGAGTATTCACTAGTGATGGTGTGGTAGGCATAACCTTTTGTAATTCAGAATCTTGTGGATTGATATTCACTGGTGATGGTGTTGTAGGCTCAGCATTTTTTGATTCAGAATTTACTTACGGATCAGATTCTTGACAATGCGGCTAGGGCACAAAAGTTTGTACTTCCCGAGGTTGTTTTTACCTCGTGAATAAACATGGAGCTCTGTTTTTTATTGAGGATTAAGCATAGATGAATTTGTCCCTATTTGCAACTTAGCTTCTGTTGGTGACATAATAGGAACAGCAGATGTTACAAGAAATGGATTGGAAAAATCCCAAAGCCTATCTTCACCTAGTATCTCCCCTTAAAGAGTTGGTTTTGGGTAAAAGGGTTGATTTTCAAAGAATGTGATATCCAATGAGACAAATGTTTGTTTCGTGGATGGACAATAGCACTTATACCCTTTTTGAGTAGGAAAGTGCCTAATAAAGATACATTTTATGGCTCTAGGTTCTAGTTTCCCATGAGATGAACTTTTGTTGTGAACAAAAAATGCGCAACCAAAGACTTTTGGGGGTAAAAAAGTAAACAACCTAGTTTGTGAATATGATTCAAGTAACATGTTCAATGGGGTTTTGAAATTGAGAACTCTACTAGGGAAGTCTATTGATCAAGTATAAGGCTGTTAAAATAGCATCCCCAAAAAAACTTAGGAACATTATTGGTAAACATGATCACACAAACAACTTCTAATAGGTGGCGATTTTTACGTTTTGCAACCCCATTTTGTTGGGAGGTGTTAACATAAGAACTTTGGTGAAAAATCCCATTTTCTTTTCGATAATCACCAAGAATTGAATTGAAGTATTCCCTCCCATTGTTTGTGCGAAAAATTTGGATTTGGGCTTAAAATTGTGTTTGAATCATTTTGTGCAATAGCTAAAAAATTGCCTTAGCATCATACTTGTCTTTTAATAAGTAAACCCAACAAGCTCGTGTGTGATCATCTATAAAAATCATGAACCACCTAGTTCCAGTTATGTTGTTTTCTTGTGAAGGTCCCTAAATATCACTATGAACTAAAGAAAAGGGTATAGAAAATCTATATAGATGACTAGGATAAGGAACATGAGTGTGTTTGGCAAGTTGACAAGTTTCACAACGAAAGGAATAGGACATCCTTATTCTTAAAAAGAGAAAGAAAAAGAGTTTTTAGATGGAAAACTAGGACGTCCTAATCTATTGTGCCATAACATAATTTCAAAGAGCTAGAAACAGATTCACCACTTAGAGCCAAAGCTTGTTTATTCACTTGTTGTAGATCCTCAAAGTAGTACAAGCCTTCATGCTCCTTAGCATTGCCAATTATCCTCATCGAAAGTAAATCTTGAAACTTACAATATGAAGGATAGAACTTAGCCACACAATTCAAGTCCTTTGTCAATTTACTAATAGACACTAAGTTACATGCTAAATTAGGAACATGCAAAACTGAAAATAGTGTCATATTAGAAACTTTAATGTTTCCTTTTTCCAGCAATAGAGGGTAGTGATCCATCAGCAATACAAATCTTAAGGTTTCTAGAACATGGATTATATGTTGAAAACAATTCATGGCATCCAGTCATATGGTCGGATGCCCTAAAATCTATAATCCAAGACTTCTTAGAATCTGATTTTGCACCCAAAGCATAGAGATAGTTACCTTTCTGTGCAATTGTGCACTTTGGAGTAAATGCAGTAATTGGTTCAGAAGTCATCTCTAATCTACTCTCTTGAGAGGCACCAGTTATGGTTGTTTTGGCCATTAGAAAAGAAAAAACAAGAGCAAACCTTGCACTGATATCATGAAAACAGAGATAAAAAACAATGTTCTCTGAGTATAATTTTATTAAAAAGAATCCCCAAATATATAGAGGAATTGATATCTACAAAAAAACCCATAAAATCAGGACGCAATCATCCAAACATAGAAACAAATAAATGACCCAAAATATATATCCCAACAAATTAGGAAATTGATCTGGATTTCATACATAATCTATCAACAAATATATTAGAAAGAATTAATATAGTAAAAATCTTTGCGTAGAGCATTATCCCAAATTGAATATACAATTTTCCACAAATTGATAAATTAGTTTATTAAAGGTTGTACAACATAAGTTCAGAAAGTGAACACACAATCATCCCACAGACTAAACATTAAAAGGAAATACTTGTACTAAAAATCAATAAAAAAAATAAGCTTCAATTTGAAAGGTCCATTTGTTTCAACCAAAAACAACTTTTGGAAAATAAAATTTTTCCTTAAAAGATATTTTCCAAAAAAAATTCATTTTCCATTTTTAGGATGGTTTTAGAGAAAATTAATTTATGGTGCTTGTTTCAAATGAAAAACACCCAACATGTTCTTACTTCCTATGTCTCTGCCTCAATCCACATGAAACAGCGGTCCACCAAAATGATGCCACTGATGATGAAGAGAATGTGAAGTAGCTCAAGGAATGCTCTGTTCTGTACTTATCCTTGCAAGTAAATAAAATCTTTGTCTAGGGTATGCTTATGAATTTCTTGATTTTTTTTTTTTTTAAAAAACTAGTTGGAAAACTTGGCTCTTGCCCAAAACAAAAAGTCACAGATAAACAAACATAAAGGGAGCTCTCTACAGTATCTATGCTACCTGTAAATTCTTGTAGCATGTAGCTCATCGATTTCATCATCCTCTTCACCTTTTTGGAAAAGACCAAATTTTTGCTTTTTTTTTTTATAGAGGTTCAAGCTTTGAAGGCATGCAATGAGAGGAGGAATAATAGCAAAGGGAGGTGAAGTTTTCATATCATAAGAACGTGGAAAATTACCTCAACAATTCACAAATTCTAAGCGAATTTTATGTTGATCTGTTGGTATTGCTTCAGTGGTTGTCATCAGTTGCTTTAGTGTTGGCCACCGGTGTTGGGTTGTGAGTTTGTTGGGTTTGTGAGTGTTTCTAGCCTGTTTTTTTAGGGATCTCAAAAAGGGAAGATAAATGAGATGAGTTGAGGAAATTGTCTTCCTGATTTTCAATGCGCAAGACATTTTCCTTAAAATTGGCACTATTTGCCTTTGACTGGAAAATATTTTTTTGGTTGACTTGATCATTTTTTGATATTCAAACATGGGAAAATGCTGAAAATAACTTTCGAAAATCATTTTTCATTGAAATGAACAAAGTTGTAAAATGCTAAAATTATATTTTTATTAACCCCTTATAAGTTTTAACTAAGTATGTTAGAACCATAAATAAACCCACAAAACAATGGCACGAATGTGTTTAAAGTCCTCAACCTACTTTTTCTAGAAGTTCTATATGATGCTTTATTCTTAACATATATCAATAATTCCTTTCAAATTATGAAATAAGTAGAAAGCAAAGGAAAAATCATGAGTTTTAAATAATGCTTGAAGATGATAGCTATATGCCATTTTCAACAATGGTTGGAATAGATTTAAATTCCTCTAGCTTTTGATTCTAGAAGCCCCATTTGATGCTTTATTCTTAACATAGATCAATAACTCCATCTAAATTATGAAATAAGTAGAAAGGAAAGGAAAAAGGCATGAGTTATTGAAGAAATCTCTAGAATAAAACTGTTTTATTCTTTTATATTTTTTCTTATTACAATACTAGAATTGCATGAAAATATATAGGCTAAAGACTAAATATTCTCAGCCTTAAAACCCAAGATTTTCATGTATTAAAGCAGCTAATCAAATGAGTAATTTTCTCTCTACACATAATAGGAAAATATCTAATGGATTTGGTGTAATTACGCAAATCATTCCTTATTCTAAAAATAAGAGACTTAACTAAAATAAAAAGTCAATCAATCGAGTAATAATGAAGATTAGATTTCCACACTCCCTCAAGCTCGGTGGTAGATGTCAATCATGCCCAACTTGGACTTCAAGTTCTCAAAATTGTTTTGAGAGAGAGGTTTAGTGAATACGTTTGCAATTTGGAGGCATGTGGGAGTATAAACTAATCTAACAATTCCTTCCTCTATCTTCTTTTTGATGAAATGACGATCAATCTCTACATGTTTAGTCCTATCATGATGAATAGGATTCTTTGCTATATTTATGGCAGCTTTGTTGTCGCAAAATATCTTCATGGATTCTTCTGCAAAAACCTTTAACCCCCGTAGCAACATTTTTAGTCAAATTCCCTCACATATGCTATGAGACATAGCTCTAAACTCAGCTTCCGCACTACTTCTAGCCATTACAGATTGCTTCTTGCTTCGCCAAGGAACCAAATTTTCCCACACATAGGTACAATAACCAGCAGTTAATCTTCGGTCAGTAACAGATCCAGCCCAATCAGCATCAGTGTAAATTTCAACATTTTAGCATGATGTCTTCTTAAAAAATAACCCTTTACCAGGACTCTTCTTTAGATACTGTAAGATTCGATACACAGCCCTTAAGTGTTCCTTGGTTGGATTGTTCATGAATCTGCTTACCATGCTAATTTTAAAACTAATATCTGGTCTTTTATGAGAGAGGTAGATCAGTTTCCCAACAAGTCTTTGTTGCCCTTATCTGTTGGTGGACTTCCTTATTCCATTCCTACCTTATTCATTATGTCTATAGGGGTTTCAGCAGGTTTGCATCCAAGCATTTGAGTTTCCTTTAATCTAGGATATACTTACGTTGTGAAACAACGATGCCATTCCTTGAGCGAGCTACCTCCATGCCAAGAAAATATTTGAGTTGTTCCGAATCTTTATTCATTATGTCTATAGGGTTTTCAGCAGGTTTGCATCCAAGCATTTGAGTTTCTTTTAGTAAATCTAGGACATACTTACGTTGTGAAACAACGATGCCATTCCTTGAGCGAGCTACCTCCATGCCAAGAAAATATTTGAGTTGTTCCGAATCTTTGATTTCAAATTCTTTGGCTAAGAGGTTCTTTAGGTTGTTAATTTCTTCCACATGGTTTCCAATAAGAATAATGTCATCCACATAGACAATAAGAATGGGTATTTTTCCTTAAGGTGAATGTTTGACAAACATGGTGTGATCGGTCTGGCATTGTGAAAAACCATACTTCTATATTGCTTTTGTTAGTCTATCACACCATACACGTAGGGATTGTTTGAGACCATATAAAAACTTTTGAAGTTTACATACCTTGCTAGAATTGTCCCGGTTTTTTAATCCTAGAGGGATTTCTATATAAACTTCTTTTTCTAGGTCACCATTAAGAAATACATTTTTGACATCTAGTTGGAGTGGCCAATCTAGATTTGTTGCCAATGATAATAACACCTAGATTGAGTTAAGTTTAGCAATTGAAGCAAATGTCTCCTCATAGTCAACACCATAAGATTGAGTAAATCCTTTTGCAACAAGGCGAGCTTTGAATCTGTTAATACTTCCATCTACATTGTGCTTGACAATAAAGATACATTTGCACCCAATTGGATTTTTCCCTTTGGGTAATTATGAAATCTCTCATGTTTTGTTCTTTTCTAGGGCATTGATTTCTTCCAAAACAGCCATCTTCCATTTTGGTTGCACGAGTGCTTCATGAATATTATTGGGAATCTGCATATTGTTTAGTGTGGTAACAAAAGCCTGATAACTAGGTGATAAACCTTCATAAGAAACCACATTACAAATTAGGTGTTGAGTACATGATCTCACACCTTTCCTTAGAGCAATCGGTTGATCAAGATCATCAAAAAATTCAATTAAATCAGATTCAGTAAGAGTGTTACTTGCGTTGGTTTCAAGTATCTCTGGAATCGGTTCAGATTCTTGGTTTTGCTTTTAAGGTATACATTCTCCTAGATCTTTTTGAGTTTTATGTCTTCTTAAATGGACAATCAACTCTTTGTTTGTTTTCCCTTGTGTGGACTTAGGGCTTGGATGTTTTGGACTTGAAAGGGAGTTGGAGAAGTGTTTGGTGGTTCAGTAATAAGATCTTCCCAAAGCTGATATTTTTGTGTGATTGAATTCTCCCCCTGAATGGCTGTTTTGGGAAAGTAAGGTTGATTTTCAAAAAAGGTAACATTCATGGAATGGTAGAATTTCTTTGTTACTGGTGAGTAACACTTGTATCCTTTTTTATTTGGGGAGTATCTGAGAAGTACGCATTTGCTGGATTTGGGATTTAATTTGCTTTGGTTTTGTTGGCTGGTAAGAACAAGTGTAGTGCATCCAAACACTTTAATGGGAATAGACAAGATGATTCAAAGGTGAGGATAGGAACTGAGAAGAGATTGGCAAAGGGTTTGAAATTGCAGGACTCGAGAAGGCATTCTGTTTATAAGATATATAGCGGTAAGAATAGCCTCACCCCAAAAATACTTAGATACATGAGCAGCCATCATGAGGGATACAACTTCCAACAAATGTTGATTCTTTCTTTCAGCAACACCATTATGTTGAGGAGTATCGACACTTGAGCTTTGATGAATTATACCATGCTTCATTAGATATAATCCAAGGATTGAATTGTAGTATTCTCTCCCATTGTTGGTTCTCAACATTTGGATTTTGGTTTGGAATAGTTGGCCCACTTATGATTTTTCCTTCATAAGAATACCCAAGTAAACTTGGTGTGATCATCAATGAATGTGACAAACCATCTGGAACCAGTAATGTTATTTACTTTGGAAGGACCCCAAATGTTATAGTGTATCATTGAAAAAGGATGGGATGATTTGTATGGTTGGTTAGGATATGTGGTATGGGTATGTTTGGATAGTTCGCAGACTTCATACTAAAATTTGTTAGGATTTTTATTAAATAATGAGGGAAACAACATTTTGAGGTCCAAAAAGTTTGGATGACCTAACTGATAGTGCCACAACATGATATTACTATCTATATTATTACTAGAGGATGAAGGCACACAAGAGGTCTTCTGATATTGTCTATCAGAATTGTTAGCTCTTAGAATATAGAGTCCTGCATACATCTTAGCATTGCCAAGTATCTTTCTCGAGTTCAAGTCTTGAAATTCACATATATTTGGAAGAAATTTAGTAACACACTTAAGGTCTCTTGTAAGTTTGCTTATAAACAGTAGATTGCAACTAAGATTTGGGACAAATAGAAAAGAATCAAGTGTTATCTCTTTGAAAATAATAACAAAACTTGTATTGGCCACTTTTGAAAATGACTCATCAACAATTCGAACTGTGAAGTTTTCATGATATGGGTTGTATTTACTGAATATAGATGCATCCCCAGTCATAGAGTCTGAAGCTTTTGAATTCACAATCCATGAATTTGATTTCTCTAGCTTTACACTCAAGGCACTTAGAAAATTACTTTTTTGTGCAAAAGAACCTATTTCAACTCAAAATTAGGGGGCTAGAACCAACTGTTTTGCTTTCGATAGTTGTTAAGCATCCAACTCAAAATTAAATTGACTCAAAATTAAATTGGCTATAGGTGGAATAAGTGGATAGGCCCAACTGAATATAGAGCCACAAAAAAAAATCCGGGAAACTTTAGTGGGATAGTAATACTTGAGGACTTTCTCTCAAGTATTGGTCTACTAGAAAGTCTAATATAAAGTAACTTAAAAATTGGGGCTGCAATGACAATGAGGTAACAAACTACTCGAGTTTTGATATCATGTTAGACATCCAATTTAAAATGACATGGCAATTGTGGGAGAGACCTACTTGAATACGAGGCCGCAATAGACTCAAAACTAAAAATGTAGGATAAAACCACTTAAAAAGTACTTCCTTTTGGATATATTTGAGTTCATATTAAGCACTTGGAATTTTTGAGCTCATATCAAGTAGCCTAAACCTAAGCATGTATTTATTTATTTTTTAGTTTAACTTAGGTTTGTGAGTGAGCAAGCTCATTATAAATTTAAACCTTTCTGGTCTTGAATTTTGTGTGTGTCTGAGATCTTTTCTGATCTTTAATTTCTAACCATTAATCTTAAAATCACTTCAGGTGGAAACCGTTGAAGGTATTAAAGATCTTCAAATCCCCTCCGGGATTCAGCCTGGTGATAGAGTGAAACTTTCATGTCTGGGAATTCCAGATATCAATAAACCTTCAGTTAGAGGTGATCATCACTTTATTGTGAATGTTCTGATCCCAAAAGATATCAGGTATTTATCTGGTAATACCAGCTTACCCCTTCATGCATCTTTAAAAGTTACAAGTGCAGTAGTTTAGTTTCAATGGACAATGTTTCTAAATTTCTTTTCACTCCAGAAGAGGTGTTGAGATAACCTTATTATTGAGACCTAGTTCTGTAGTTACAAATGGGGACCTGTGAAAATTTTGTTTGTTACGCGATTAACATTGACATTAAACCTTGGAAAGCTTGCTTTGGGAGATTACGTTGAAATGAGGTGATTGTGACATAGAACAGGAGGAAAAAGAGATAACTTGGACAATTAGAATTAGAGAGGAGCAGAAGAAATTGGGAAGAAAGAAGAATAAGGGTGAGAAAACCAGAATAATAAACAGAGGAGAAACATTGCAATACTCAATTTTGTTTGTCATCCAAAACCTACCCGAAACTGAAATAACTAAAGTATTTAATGACCCAAACCAAAATCCTAATAACAACACATACTACCAAATATAATCTTGATCAAAAGTAACTCTATGATATAAAAACCTAAGAGATTCTCCACCAGATTTTGAAAATACCTATATTGTTTTTCTTTTCTTTTTTGGTTAAAATAATAAAAAAGCTCTTGAACTTTACTACTTTATTTAAATAAGTCCCGATATTTTTATTGTACTCAAATAAGCTTTTAACCTTTAATTTGTACCTAAATAAGCCCTTAACATTATACATAATGCATGTAAGACATTAGTTTCTCACGATCATAAATGCTTGAAGTAAAACTTTAACTTATATAAAGAGTCAATTTTTACATGATTAAAGAGAACTAAAAAAAATTGTAGTAATTAGTTTGAAATAAGGTCTTATTCACAAATCAAAATAAAAGAGCTTATTTGGGTGCAATAAAAGTATAAGGGTTTATCTAAGTAAAATGTTGAAGTTCTAGGGCATTTTTAATATTTTACCCTTCTTCTTTTCATATAAAAGCAAGGCAAGCTCATGAATCTCATTCAGCTGAGGATTGTTTACTGGAAAAAGCATGAATTTCTGAATGAAGTAGCATATTAGGTAGCACGTAGATGTAACAAATAGTCTCAAATTGTCAGTTTATGCTAGTCCACTTATGTTCATGGTGTGAACTGTTACTCTACTGCCTTTAGATCCCAATAACAGTTAATTGATGAGATGAGGTCATAAAATTTCTTTTTTAAGATCTTTAGTGTCTGTACTATGCTGATGGATCAACAAGCTGGAAAAAACTTTAACATGATCAGAAATTTGAATCTACACACCACATGAACTTTTCCTACACTTCTAGATAAAGAGCTTTCTCACTTGATAGGATTCAATCAGCGCATCCTTTGCGCTACTCAATAGAAACCATTTATTGTGGATGTAAGAGTTTATTTTTACTACTTTACTGGAGCACATCTCTCACCTAGAGTTTGCAGTGTTTCTCTGATATCCTAATGTCTAATTATGTCCCTAAAACCTTCCCATGAACTACACTTCTCTTTTTTGTTTTAGGACCAATTGCAGAAAAAAGGAATATTTCCTTCTGTTTCTGGCCTTGTAGATATGAAATCTAGGAGCCTGCAATGCTAATGATGTATTTCAGTTAAGGCTGGCCCTTAGTTAACTAGAAAAGCTAAATTCTATGCTTTTATAAATGAGTTGCTTTTCGAGATACAAAGTTTCATCAAAGATTAGTTAACTGTCTTTCCATCGTCAAAGTGCTTGATTAACTGTTTTTTTCTTTTCCAGTCAAAATTAATAATAAATTGTCAACCATGTTCAATGAATCACAAATTTGAAGGTATAGTTGGAAAACTGGGGTTTGAAAACTATTATGGAAAAATGTGATTTCAAATTTTGAATGTTTGGCATTACTATGCATAAGTGTTATGATGAGTTAAAATGTCCAGAAAGACCAGGATATAAAGTAATTTTTTAAGAAATTGGCTGTTACGGACCACAAAATATAGATGATGGGATTCAAAGGCCAAAATCTTTGGGTTTTTGGGCATTGAGGTAAGGTTGAAAGCAGCTTCACTTCAATGCCAAATGGGGCATAAGCATCTAACTTATCAATTGGCAATTCTTAGAGAGGCACAATGTTAATAAAATTCCACAACAAACCTATCATAATCTCTCATTTAAATAAGATGTCTTTTTACTTTTTTTTTTTAAATAAAAATAGCCTTCCCTCGAAACTTTTCATCTATCATAATCTTTTTTAACTATTACTGATTTCAAATAATTTTCTTCCTTCAAAAAGTAATTAAATACTTTGGTTTCAATAGCCTCAAACCCATATAATCATCAACTAGTTATTAGTCCTAAATACAAAAAAGCCCAAGTTGTAAACCCTAAAGTCTTCAAAAGAAAATCTTTCAATTGGTAGGACTTGAACCTATGGTCTAGCTTTCAACTAATCACCAAACCACTGAGTGATATGCATATTATTGGTTAACTATCACCATTTTTAACACTTGTTTAATAGTAAAATCATATTTTTCATTATAATATAGCCCTTTCAATTGAACTAAGTCAATTGAACGGGAAACTGAGCCTCTACCAGTTCAACCTCTGGTCTGGATTTTAAAACATGGTAATTTAGTGCTTAAGTATTTGGTTTCCAAAGTGTTAAATGGTACTTGCATTTGCTTTTATAATTTGATTATCACCATAGTTTTCTTATCTAATTGTCTTGTGAGAAAGTTTATTTTCCTTTGCAATCTAAGACTTGGTATGATGGCAATGACAGTAACAAAGAACAGGCACTTGTTGAGGAATTGGCTTCACTCAAAGCATCTAGCAAAAGCTATCCTTCTCATGGTATTTGTCTTTTTTTCATTTATGACCTAATTGAAAGAGCTTATCGGTGTATGTATTTTAAAATATTATATGTTAAATTTGTTCTTATGTGATTTTATCTTCCAGGGATGCATGAAGGAAGCAAACCAAAAGAGTGTGCTTCAAGAAAAAGGATCAACCGTGTTGCTTTTTTGTGGAACTCAATTAAGGCCTTCTTAGGGTATATTTTACTGACAGCTTCTTATATGTAATTGTTTCTGAAATCTTAGATCTTCCAAATTAAAGCCTAGGAAAATCCATGCTTGAGTTTATTACATTTATTGGCATTCATGTTCTTTTATATTTTAGATTAATTTGATCATTGATTTTTATAAAATTTGAATTGAAGCATAAAATTTCAAGGTATCCAATTAGTAAGAAAGGTTCCTATTAAGTGCTGGTTGATATTTTGGAACTGAAAATTTGATCAATAAGAATCACATTCTCCCACAACCACAAACACTTATCTTGCTTAAGTGCAGCAAAAATGTAGGTGTTTTATTCCCCTTGGAGGATTCAGAGAACTATGGATTAAACCATGTATGTTGAAATATCTCTTCATATTCAATAAAGTTGTAGATCTGATCAAACACATTTACGGGATAGAAAAAGCATACTGGTATTGCCTCATTCTTTTGTTCATAAATAGGAAAAGCCTAGCACAGTCACATGCATTGGACACTTTGAAAATGTAAAACATCTAGAAACTCTTGAAAGTAAGAAAGCAAACACATGGAACTAGACATGTTCCTAAGTTCTCTTTTTTTGAATGTTCATTTGACTTGAGGCTACTTGTCCTCTTTAATTTAGATACAGTGCATTAACATATCAAGCACTGTTATGGTCTTAATATACATCATTGATGCCTAACCGAAGACATCAGATGTGTAACTTGTGTGTTTGCAGTGGATTGAGCTCAGATATATGTTTTTGATTTACAAGTAAATTCAAGAAATATAAATTGTTTTGAATGCAATGCCCCTTAACTATGTGGGTATGTTCTTATTGTGCTCTTCTCTGTTTTTTCCCTTCCTAAAGAACTTCCATTTTGCATAAAAATGTGCAGGCAAGGGCAGTCCCGAGAAGGGTTTGCATCAATTAGTTCAGACATATCAGCGTCATTGTGGTGTCGTGGCAAGCCAGATTGCATGGTAACAGTTTCATATTTTACGATTTTCATATTAACTTGTATTTTTACATGTATGCGGAGGACCAAAAAACTGCATGTGGTTGAGACAAAGAAACTCATCGTAGGAAACTAAAAGAGCACCGAGAAGCGATATCTAGGCATGATTAATTGAGGAACCTAACAGATTCTAAACTTGTATTAGACATGCTACTATCGATCTGTCGTATAGATCAGTCCCTCGCATGGTCCTTGAAGTCGAGTTTTGCTTTAATGCAGCCAGGTTCATCAATGGTGCTCCCCATGTTCTGTGCTTGCTACCAAATTTTTGCTTAAATAGCTGAAGATATTATAATTTTGGCAATTAATGACTTAATTATGCATTATTTATCTATTAAAACCGAAACTATTCATCAGCCAATGAGAAGCAATCACGTGGCAGTTTCTTCCTTTTCGTTAGAATCCTGGCAGAAGTGGAACACTGCGATGGTAGATCCTGAAAAGGCCGAATGGAAAAGCAGTCCCTTAGAATGGGAAAAACTTAAAATAAATTTTTTCGCTGAAGTTTGTGAAATATTTTAAAAGAAATAATTTAATCAAAATTTTAATAAAAAATTTAAATCGATAAATTTATAGAATTTAATGAAAATATCAATATTATCTAAAAAAATTATTGAAAATAGTTTTTATAATTAATTTGTGATTTGTGTGATGTTTGGATTAATATTTTTATATATATATATAAATATACACAAATAATATTTTTAATAATAAATACAAATTTTACATATGCGTATATTTATGTGATATCTAAAAAAATAAAATTTTAAAACATTCAATGAGTAATATTATTAAAGAAAAAAAAGTGAATATATCTTATAAAAAAATTTTGGATTAACTTAACATTACTTTATTAATTTTGCATTATTTATGTTTATTCCAATTTAAGATAAGTTAATATTTTTTTAAAAAATTTCTTTTAAAAAAAATTCTTTTATTCCAATTTAATATTATTTATGTTTATTCCAACTTGAATATTTTTGGAATAATTAGTTATAATTTTATCAATAGTCAACTTTTTTTTTTTAACTAATTTGAATAAAAAATTATTTTCTGTTACTTATCTTAAATTACTCTTAGATAAAATTCATATAAAAGATAATAAAACTTTAATTGACATCATTAATAGTAAATTCTTCTTTTTTTCATAACAGCAATTTCTTTGTTGTAAATGCAGATTTGTATGTCACAAAAATATTGTTAAAGATAGTTTATATCATGAAAGTTGGTTTTGATTTTTAATACTTTTTTGAATACTAAAGAATAATGCCAATTTAGAAAAAAAAAAAAAAAGGACTTTATAAAATATAGTCTTATTGAATTAAAGAACATTATATAAAAAGTATTTCACATTGAAATAGTATTTCATCTATAATAATGCTCTTTGACTTAATTAAAGAAATTGCCAAAAAAAAGTATAAAAATATATAATTAAATATACATGTGTATATATTTTCCATTTGAAAAAAAAATACTACCCCCTCAAAAAAGTGCACACTTTTCTAAAATATTGTTCTCTTCCAAAATATCATTTTTCTTATATATGGGAGATTCATAGATATTCCTATAAACGTTTATTCATAAAAAAAAAAAAAAAAAACTATTAAGAAAAGGCGATAATAATTTAAAAAATAAAATCATTTACCATACCATTAATCTAGAGATATTAATAACAAAATAAACTTACTAAGTACTAAAATAACTTAACGAAAAAGTAAGATATGTCAATGGGTTTGCAAAAAAAATTAGAGTATCCAAAGTAATATAAATAATCTAATAACATTATAAATCAAAATAATGTAAAATCTAATAATAAAAAATAAATAAAACATAAAATATATAAAACCAAGGAAGTATACTATAAAATATACTACAAACCAATATACTAAGGCAGCAAATAGATTAAATTATGTTTAAAAAAAGAACGTAAAAGGAAAATGTTTTAACATATATTGATTATTGCATAAAAAATGAAAAAAAAATGAAAGGTTAGCTGGCAATGTTTAAAACCCACGTCTATATTCACCTTCATATGATGGTATTTATAGGCAACATAAACTATTTATGACAAAAGGAAAATCTCTATGATTTTTGGTGAAAAATCGAAATTTAATTAATTTAATTCTTTCTATACCAAGAAAGCAAAAACACGTTAATCTTTAATGTCGAATTCTTTTCACAAAAAAATTTACATATTACTATATATATATTTATGGTGTACTTTAAATTGTCTTAATTTGTAACCAATTAAAACTTAAAGTATAAAAAAAAAAAATTTCTTGTCTAATTAATTTAATTTAATTTGATTGATAGTGATTTAATGTATTTTATAATAATTTATTTATTGAAAGCAAAAATATTAGTTATTTAGAAGTGAATAATAGTAATTATTTTTTTCAAAAATTATTTATTAAATTAAGAATGTATATTTGTTAACTACAGGGCATGTGGACTACATGTGGCAATTGTCTAAGATTATCCACATGTCAAATTTCTTATATAAATATATAAAATCATTATGTTATTTTTATATAGGATATGGTATATGGGATGCACGGTTTCTTGATCACAATCTCTATATATAAAATCTAGCATTATAATGTATGATTGATTTTATAACAAAAACAAAAATCTAACATTACAATATATCATTAATATTATATAAATATATAAAATTATTATATTATTTATATATATTTATACATGAATAACATCCATTATTAAATTGAATATTATATTTAATCAAATATGAATGTATCAATTAATTAATTAAGAGTAAACTATCGACTATAATTATTGTTATTATTAAATTTTTTATAATATTTCTAATTAAATTTCAATAGAAGTTATTTGAATCATTAAAAAAAATGTTTAATGACCGTAATTATAATATTTATTAATTTTTTAATCATTAAGAAATTATTTGATTATAATGTATCATTGATTTAAGTTTGATCTATAATTTTGGATATGTTATCTTATATATAAGATAAGTTAATTGAAAATTTTAAAAAAAATAAATATAATTAATGCATTGAAAATTTTCAAAATTTTTATGAAATCAATTCGATTCATATCAATTTAAAATGAAATAAATATAAATAAATATAATTAACACATAATACGTGACTATTGATAAAAGTTATCCACATGTTAATATTATAGGCCATTCACATTAGATATTTTCTTTTTTTACCAAAAGTTTTGGCTTTATATATTTATATGAGATTAATTTTTTGAATCATTAAAAAAATGTTTAATGACCATAATTATAGTATTTATTAATTTTTTTGAATCATTAAGAAATTCTTTTATTATAATGTATTATTCATTTAAAATTTGATTTATAATTTCGATATTTTATCTTATATATAAGATAAGTCAATTTAAAATTTTTATGAAGTCAAATCAATTCATATCGATTTTAAAAAAATAAATATGATAAATATAATTAATACAGAAAACGTGACGATTGATAAAAAATTGTTTATGTGTTAATAGTATAAGCCATCTACATTCAATATTTTCCATTTTTACCAAAAGTTTTGGCTTTTATGTATTATATAAGATTTAAATTTGATTAATACTTATTCAATAATAAAAATTTTATTAAAATTTTTATTAAAAATGATTACAAAAATATATATTAAAATTTATTATTTTTTTTCAAAATTTATATAGTTAATTTGTACAATAAAATTTTTCAATTTATTAATTTTAATTTTAACTTTTGATTTTGATTTTTTTTAACCTTTTTAATATAAACTTTACAAATTTCACCAAAAAAAATTTTTACTTGAGTGTTCCTCTTGAAGATCCCATTGAATACTCCAATTCCTTCAAACCTGACACCACAGACTACTTGTTTATGGTATCTTTTTATGAAAGGTAGCCAATTCCTCATTGTGGTACAAAAGCTTGAACTACGAGTAAGTTAGTTGTGATGATGTTATTAGGCTGCTTAGCAATCATGATGCAAAATCCGGTTCAACCTTCTTTTAGATTCTCTTTCTCTTTGCATTCTCTTATACTTAGAAAATGTCGAGCTTTTAAGCTAGATTTCTTTTGTGAAATAAATTACATGGCATGATAAGAAAATCCAAGAAATAAAATTTCCTTTTATGAATCCTTAAAACACTCTCCAAATATTTGACTTTTTTTTTTGTTAGATTCATAAAAAACTCTTGTCCACCATAAACAAGAAGTTTTAAAAGAATGTGCAATTCTCAAATTTTTATTATTGGTACTTTAAGTAAAAACTCAAGAACATTTTGTTAATCTTTAAACTCTTTTAGAATTTTTTTAATAATAGATAACTCAAGCATATACTCATATCCACTTTAATGCTATTAGATTTGCATTAAATTTCAATGAAGAAACAATATTTTTGTTTGCACCAAAATGACCTTATTGAATACAAGATTCAACAATAACAACACACTAAGCTCTATATAGTATATTCTAAGGTTGGTTATATGAAAAACCTAATAAGATAATCAAATTAAGTTGTAGTTTGAATCCTATTACGCTACTTATTTGTATCAATAAGGACCTTTTCATCTAATTCCTTAACTATCATATCGATTTTTATTACTTGCATCCAATCTTTCGTGGTTGACCTCTAAATGTTTTTGATCTCTTCTAGATTTAGAGATTTAATTCTCTTAACCAATGCACAATTAGGTCTATGTTTCACATGTCTAAACCCTTACAAACAACCCTCTCTCATCTTCTATTCAATTCGGATTATTCCTAATTTTTTTAGAATATTTTCATTTCTAATTTTGTCTCTTCTAGTCTTACTAAACATCTATTTAAGCATCTTTATCTCCACTATGTTCATTTTCTTTTCATATTATTTCTTAACAGCCTAACATTTAGTTTTATATAGTAATGCAAGCCTTACAGTTGCTTTAAACAAATTTGCTTTTAACTTTAAAGAGATGTTACGATTACACAACACACTCGACACATTTTGTCACTTTGCCCATTTTACTTGAATCTTTTATTTGACATCTGCTTCTATCTCAGTATCATTCTGAATAATTGATCTCAAATGTCAAAACTAGCTACTTTTTGGTAATCCCTTACCATCTAATTTAATCACATTAGTACCCACTTTCTTGTGATTGCTAAACTTGCATTTTATATATTCAACTTTAGATCTACTCAATTTAAAACCTCTAGGCTTCAATGTACTTCTCCATAATTCTAATTTCGCATTATGGGCATCATAAGTTTCCATAACTAAGATTATATTATCGGCAAATAATATACAACATGACATCTTATCTTGGATGCGTCCAATGGACTCGTCTATAACTAATGCAAAAAGGAAAAGACTTACTGCTAAGCTTTAATGTAATCCTGAGGTAATAGGGAAACTATTTGTCATGCCCCTAATTGTCTTCACATTCTTTACCACTCCTTCATACATATCTATAACTATATTGATGTACTTTAAAGGGACTTTTCTTCATTAAGGCCTATCAAAGCACCTCTCGAAAAACTCTATCATATGCTTTTTCTAAGTCAATAAATGCCATATATAGATCTTTTTTTCTCACTTGAAAACCCTCTAATAAAAGCCTTAAATGGTGGATCGCCTTTGTTGTGGAACGTTCTGGCATAAACCCAAATTGATTTTTGAAAATAGTGATATTAAGTCGCAACTTACATTCAATTACTCTCTTCCAAAGTTTCAAAATATGACTCATAAGTTTTATTCCTCGATAGTTTGAACAATCTTGTATATCACCTTTATTCTTATATAAAGGCATAAGAGTGCTATTCCTCCATTCTTTTGGCATCTTTTGGATACATTAAATTTTGTTGAAAAGATCCGTCAATCATTTTATTCCTATTTTATCCAAGCATTTCCAAACTTCAATCGAGATTCCATCTGATCCTACAACTTTTTTTAATCTCATCCTTCTCAAAACCTCTTTAACCTTGTAGCTTTTAATATTACACTTATACGGATGATTTATATCTTGAAAAGGTTTGTTCAACCCACCATATCATGCTCAAAATTGGTATTAGAAGGATTATCAAAATAATCTCTCTATCTCTTTTTAATCTCCTTATCTTTTACTAAAAGTCTTTCGTCAATGCTTTTGATGCATCTAATGCCATTAAGATCTCTACTTTCCTTATCCCTCATCTTAGCAAAAGATTCAAAGAACAAAATTGTTGTCCTAAGAATTTTTTAAACAACTTTCAATGCAAGAACTATTTTGCATAGTATTTTCAAACTACATATCCTTCCATGACCCCATTCTCTTGGATGCTCTCAAAGTCCAAATTCAAATTGTTAGAACACAGATGAAAATAGCATAAAACAACAGGCCACTATTAGATGGCATACAAAATCTATGATCATGCCACAAATCTACCAATGTGCAACTCTAGTGAAAGTGTTTTTGTCAAGTTTGAAACCGCAAACAAAATCTCTAAATGCATCAACATCCTAATACAAATTTCAACTAAAGAATTCATTGCCCTAATTACTGAATCATGGGTGACATGTGGAAAACTTTGAGAACAAGATGAAACTATTCAAAACTTTGATCCTACCTAAACCATAAATCTAGATGGATATCACCATCAATTTTGACCATAAAAAAGAGATACATACCCCACTTGATATTTTCCCCACATAGGTTATGATGCAACCTTGCTAACTTGAATGAAATCTAGCAATTGAGTATTTCGAGCATGATAGACAATTTGTATATGCATAGAAATCTCCTAAAAGATATTGGTATTGGGATATTAATTACCCTGTAAAGGATGTTTGAAAGATCACATAAGAAGAAAATTTATTTTTACTAACACTTATAAGTCCCTATAAAAATTTTAAAAAAGTGTTGATATTATTATTGCCGATAGTTATTTAACTGCCGGTTGACCATCATTTAGATAAATGTCAGTGAAAATTTTCCAACAATCAAACCACTTATGCCAAAGTTATACATGTATTTGTCAATATGACTTTTTACAACACTTTAAATTACTTTTATAAGTAAAAAAGCTTTTAAATGCTTTTTAAAATGCTAATAAAAATCACATTTTATTTTAAATTTTTATATT